>NC_141999.1:4155344-4805344 GCF_049901715.1 Pseudonaja textilis
TCATGTTCTAACCCCAATTATTTTGGAAATGCACCAGATGCATTTGAAGTCAGTAAGGTTCATTTCCTTGACGTATTTGAGAATCAGGATATGGGCATGCATGTACTGTATTTTAAGCAATCTAGGGGTGATGCATCAGAAGCAAGAAAAATGCTAGTCCCAGTATCTTAAGGGAACCTTTATTTGTATTTTCCATTCTTCTGGGTTAGCTGAGTTGATTCGAGAAATGCACTAGTCAGTGTCTCTTTATCCTTCCAGATTATGTTCTTTTCCACACTGGAAATGGAGATCTCAATAAGTCTTAAAACAATCTCCAAAGCTCTAATGAACCAGCACTCATCATTCAACAGAATTCATCTTTCAAGGATCAGGCCAAGGGTCGTTGCCAATACACTTAATATCAATTTTAAATAATCATTTGAATCATCTCACCCACTAATATCCTAGAACAGGAAGTCATAGGGTGGAAAAGAGCTTGATGGACTTTTAGTTCAACCTCTTGCTCAAGACAAGAGAGCCTATGCCATCCTGATCAAATGGTTGTCTAGCAATGGAGCACATACAACTTTGGCAGGAAAGCTGTTTTATTGATTAATTGTTTGCACTGTCATGCCTTAGTTCTAGATTGAACCTCTCTTTAACAAGCTTCCACTCATTAATTCTTGTCCTGCCCTCTGGTGTTTTGAAAAATAAGTGAGCTCCCTCCTCTCTGTGACAGCTCCTCAAGTGCCGGAAGACAGTGGTGTTCCTCCTTTCTCTTTGATAGGCTATACATACCTAGTTCCCTCAACCATTCATCATATTATTTAGACTCCAGACCCTTTAGCATCATTGTTATTCTTATTGCATACTTTCTAGAGTCTCAGCATCTGTTTTGTATCATGGTGACCAGAACTTTTGAAGTGTCATCTCAGTTGTGTGGTATAAAGTGGTATTATCAGTTCTCATGATCTTGATGCTAACTCTCTATTGATGCAGCCTAGGAATACATTGGCTTTTTGGGCAATTGCAGCACATTGCTGGCTCATACTTGAATGATGGTCCACTAGGACACCAAGATCTCTCTCACAGACAGCAATATTGACCCAGGTAACCCCTATTCTATACCTGTGAATTTGGCTTTTCCTGCCTATGTGCAGGACCTTAATTTATCACTGTTGAACTTTGACTTGTTGGATATCTAAAACTTGGAAGATAGTGAGAGTTTATCTTGCAAAAAGAAATCTTCAAAGTAATGTTCAAAAATTGATCTTGGAGAAATGATAAAAGATAGAAAATGACCAACACGGATTAGCTTGGATCTTTCTTTTAGAGCATTGACAGAGATACAATGTGAAATACTCAAAGTTAAATGTTATCAAGTTGGGTTCCATTCTTGATAAATTTTGAACAAATGCTCTTCATTTCAACTTGTCTTCAATAATAACTTATAGTTTTTCCAAGGATGTTCCAGTGATCTTCATCTTCTCTATCTGCCTCCCCTTTCTGCTTCTATCAATCTTGACAAGGATAGTTATCAATCATCTCACATCTCATGTCCAAGCAATGTGAGATTCTGCTTATTGATTGTTACCTCAAGAGAGCAGCCAGTTTTGATTTGCTTCAGGATTGATTGACCAGTTCTTCTTGCAGTCCATGGTGCTCCTAGGAACCATCCCTAAATCCATAATTGAAAGGAGCTTATTTTTTTTTTCTCTTGCTCTTTCCCTGTGTCAAACTTTTACAGATACAATATCACTGTGAAGATCATTGCTTTAAGTATTTTTGTCTTTGTTGTCATAGAAATATCCTTATCCTTCATGATTGTGTCTACATTTATCAGTGCCCCAAGAGTAATCTCCCTTTTTCTTCTCCATCAAACTGTCCACTTTTAGTTATTTTTGTTCACATGAAAACAAAGCAACTAATCACCTTTTCTCCACTGTCAACTCTAAATTCACTTATCAAGTGACTGATACTACCTTTGTTTTCTACTATATAATACCAGTATTAATACAGATGTATTTATTTATTTATTTGATTTCTATAGTTGCCAATCTCAGGAAATGACTCCGGGCAGCTTATAACAGATGTTCCACTTTCCAGTTTGCTTTCATACTGTAGTAGTAGTAGTTTATTCATTGATTAAATTTGTGAGCTTAGCAATAAAATAAGATAAGGTAAAATAAATTGCTCACATATTTTAATTCTGTAATAAAGTAAGTAGCAGGAAATAGAATGGTAATACATATGTGGTAACACAAGAAGAAAGTAATCAGATAAATGAATCTTCCTTATCCCAGTTTGTTCAATGTATCCAGTTCTTAGGATCACTACCTTAGTTATAAACTTAGCAGTCCTCATACAATATGTACATTTGATCCCAGGAAGAAATATGACAATCTGTAGATCAGATCCCAATGGGCTGTTCTTTCCAGTAGCAATGATAAATATTTAAGCCTAATGGGGGCGTATAATAGTTGAATAAGATATGAAAAATCTTTTCAATGATTGGGGTATCACATATGCAGGTTCTTTCATAATATGGCAAGTGGTAGAAGCATCCATACTTAACTGTGGAACCCAACAACCCAAATCTTTCTCTAGAATAGGCCCTTTTTAAAATTTCTGTCAAACTCAATGACAGTTATTTTTCAGGTTGAAAAATAGTTTTATTCTTAGCCAACCAACTGGAGATCTATTTTTAGCCAGTAATTCCATGTTGGTTTGAGCACTAATATCTAGGACTCTTCGTTTAAAAATTTCCCTTGCCTGGGTGGCCCTTGAGAATAGACGCTGGATAGAAAATCCATGTTGGAAAGTTGGCTGACCCAGCAGTTGGGCTGGGTCATACTTACAATATCTATTCTGTTAAGCATATCTTAGGAAGTCTATCAGATCCTCAGATTGATCCTCTACCAGTATGTGAACACTTTAATTATAAAATGACGATTAAAGGAATGGATATCTGTTTCTGCTCTGACCGTAGAGGCAGATGTGTTCCTGTCATTCCCAGTATTCATCCAAAAAAATGGGTCTGAACTTATTCAAGTGAGTTAGCTTTATTAAGGGCCCAAAATTCTGTACCATAGGTCAGCATTGAGACTATTTTTGCCCTGAATGCTTTTGATATAGGGGTGCTTTCATCACGGTCTTATAATTTCATGTATTTATTTTCACAATTATTAAACTGTCCCAAGCTTTCCATACTAAATTGTAAAACAACTACAGCCATAGACCAACATAAATGGATGTCCAATCACCATCAAGTCAGATGAAATGTCCTCTTAAAAATGCATGCAATCTCTCTTCCTTTTGGTTCACAAATCATTACTGTTTTCATCTTTCAAATTGTTAAATAAGGTGATGGTGGTCTTCTATTTAGTTTTCACTTGTCATATTTTCCAGTCCTGCTGTTTCTAAAATATTTACACTGTATAAGTGAAATGATACAACCTTGCCATTATTTTCTCCTGTTTTGAATACTCTGTTTCTCCAAATTTACTGCTAAGGGTCTCATTCATTATAAAACTTCCTCAATTATTTTGACACACCTAAACTCAGGTTAGGAAAACATAGTTGCAACACCCACATAAGACAAAGAAATAATTGCAGGGCTTTTACAAAGTACCCAACCTATTTGCGTCTCCTTTTGCATAATGTGCAAACTCAACCAATGGACTAAATTATATACAGCAATGTTAGATTAAGGGATTAGAACTAATTTAAACTTTTCAGAGTGAGGCGGTGCATGGATATTTATAAAAAAAACAATTCATAATGAATATTCCATTTGCAGTCCTGAATTAAGATTCCAAGGGATTTTGATAGGCTGGAACGCAGCTCAAACCAACACATGGGAAGTCAAGTAAGATAAATGAAGGCCTCGCAACTCTGGTATAGATATAGATGGGAGAGATCAGAGTTGGCAGCAGAAAATGCAAAGAAGATTCAACTGCTTCAGTGGAGAAGCTGAGTATAAGGCAGCAGTGTGATGCATCTATTAAAAAAAAATAGAAAAGAAAAAAAAAATTAGGTTACATTAAAAGTGATATAGCATCCAGTACTTTGGAAATTTATGTTTTACAAGAAATGTAGAAGCCAAATATTTTAAACCTGGAAAAGTGGAAGTTCGGGAGAAACCTCCGCTTGGCAGAAGATGAAGCAACATTATTTTTTTTTTAGTGGAAATGTCAGTCACGCGGATTTGAACTGAATGTTAAAAGAAGCTTCCCAACCGAGGAAATTTTTCATCAGTGAAATAGCCTGCCAGGAGAGCTGGCAGGGCTATGAGATGGACAGGCACTTGCCAGCTATACTGCAGTTTCATCCTTCATTGAAGATCCTGCAATGTGCAAGGGGCTGGACTAAATCACCTCCAAGGCCCCATTATGATTTAATGAGGCATCTTTATTGGCTCCTACCTAGAGTAGCAGAAGCAGACAGCAGTTTTTGCACAGCTTCAGTGAGGAGAGGCTACACCATCCTCACCAGCTGCTGCAAACTGCTTCATAAAAAGTGTTTACTCCCCCTTCCCTATTTTTGTCCACCTTTCATCTTGTCTTTTGGGTACTAGTGCTGTTCAAAAATAGACTGCAGGCCAGACTTATGCAAGATGCACCAGCTCCTTTGACTACATTCAGTTAACAGCCATTTCTTTTGAGCTGCCAGGCCTCTAAGGGAGGCCAAATGGAACCATCTGGTATACTGGAAGGGCTGCTTTTTCAAAGCTATTGGTTTTAGATTTGCATCCCTTTGGATTTGGGGCTATAATGGGTTTCCAGGTTTCTGGCTAGTGGGAAGATCATGTCTTACCATCAAGCATGACTAACTATGGGGAGGTGGTCTCAACAGCTGGCAGAACTTCATCCACCTTCTCTGGATTCAGAAGTTAGCAAGGTCTTGAGGATGAGTAGAAGGATTGTCAAAGCTCTAAGCCAGGGGTGTCCAACCTTGGCAACTTTAAGACTTGTGGACTTCAACTCCCAGAATCCCTCAGCCAGCTTTGCTGGCTGAGGGATTCTGGGAGTTGAAGTCCACAAGTCTTAAAGTTGCTAAGGTTGGACACCCCTGCTCTAAGCTAAACAGAGAAGAACCTTGGAAGAAGGCAGTGCCAACCGTTTCACAATATTGCCGAGAAAATTATGGTTATTACCAGAAGTCAACATGGGTTTGTTTTTAAGAACTAGCAGAGGTAATATAAAGGAGTCCAGATTAAAGAAATATCCTGACAGGTAAAGGAAGAGAGACATCATGAGTTAGGCAGGGAAAGCAATCTATGGAATGATGATATCCTTACAATCAGACCAGAGAGTTGCTACATGTTGTTCTTCAAAAGCTTACTTTTCTACTTCCTTGGTCTAAGGCTGATTTTCATCAGAAAAATGTTGGCACTCAGCCTACTACTTCACCAAATCCACCATCTCTTATTTATATCTAGGTTGAGTAAGATTCAAGGTCCTCGCTGGACCTTATAAAATCAAGAATAAAATGAAATCTTAGTGGGAAAAAAATGATCAACTCATACTTTATGTGGAAGCCTAAAAGCTGGACAATGTTGGTGAGAATGAATCAATCGAAGCGATGAAGAAGCTAGAATGGGAAAGGATAATGGATTTTTATTATTGCTGATGATGCTTGTATTCCAATTCGTTTGGAACAGTAAGGCCAAATCTAACCAACGTAAGTTCACCAATATGCCAACAGCGCCTTCTCTAAGATACTTCTTCCAATATGATGATGGTGATGATGATGAAGAAGAAGATGATGATGCTTTCCAGGCCTTAATTTATCTTCTAGAACTGGTTGCAAAAGATTTCTCCCAGTCCCAGCACATTTCTCCCTCTGCTTGTCTTTCCCTCCTTCTAGATAACACAGGAAAAGGAAGAATTGAGGACACCCAAGAAAAGTAATCGCTTTTGGAGACCACAGATTGGAAGACTCTACAAGCAGAGAAGACACCACCTAGAACTGATCTTAGCAGTTCTTATAAAAAAAAAAAAAAAAAAAACCAACCAACTCCCTGAAAGCCAAAAGTCTTTTCAAGATTTCTCCCCCAGTTTCAAAGACTCTTCCAGACTCGCCTCCTTTTCAGATACTTTCCTATGATGAAGTGGCATCAAGGCTGGCTTTTCTTCTTTGTCCTGTACTTGTTAAGTAGTCATGAAGACTTAGATAAATGCATGAGAGAATCCATGTGTAGCTCTGGACTAGGAACTGAAGTGTCATCTTCTGCTTTGTTGCTAACTTCATCTGAAACAATTTGTTCCATTAAATTTGCTTCTTCTGCCAGCAAAAACAGCAGCCATGCAGTTAAGTGTCACAGAGTTGAATAGTGACTCTTCTTGGAATAGAGCTGCTGTCCACAACAGCTTATTGCTCCATACATTTTTTTGGTCTGTGGAGGAGCAAAAAAGGATATTAAATTTGACCCTGTAGTCTCATTGCTGGATCTTTGTTCCTGAGCAATGTATTCATTCCCCAATATTATTTTTTTTAAAAAATGTTAAAGTTTATTATAATTTAAAATACAAACAACATTTTAAAACATTAGAAAGAAAGGAAGAGGGAGAAAGAGGGAAAGAAAAAAGAAAGAACAAGGAAAGGAAGAGGGAGGGAGGGAGGAAGGAAGGAAATAAAGTACTGACTTCCAGTTTTTTTCAGTGCAATAGAATACAAAAAAAGTTTCAGTCTACAACATGAGTGTCAGACTTGCTGTGTCTCTTGCCATCATGTGATGTATCACAACATTTTTCCCTTTGCAGAGCTGGGGTGGGCGTGGTTTGTGCATGATACATCCGGCCCATGGGCTGCCAGTTTGACATCCCTGATCATACCTTTCTATAACAACTAAAATCACTGTAATCATCAAAACCTAAAATTAGAGGGTTTTTTTTTCATTTTTTAATTAAAAACAGAAATTGTTGTGGTTAGCTGGCCGCAGGTGCGGACAGCTGAGGAGAGCGAGGACTTAGATGAGGGGCCAGGACCATTAGGGAGTGGACTGCTGCCTTCAGAGATTGTGGGGCCTGGCAGCAGCAATGAGGAGGTTCCCGAGGAGCCTGTGCCAAGTGTGCATGCGTGCAGGGCTGCTCACAGGAAAGAGCAGCTGCAACAGCATGGGCAACTCTGGAGTAAGACTGCAAGGTCTTGCAAGGTCTCCCTCCTTCAAGAAGATAAAAGACAGCTGTTCTTTGTAGGAAGCAAAAATGTTTTGAAACTCAGCCTTGTGGACATTACAGTTGATATTTGAAGACTCTTGTATCATAAACTATTTCTTATCTGTTGTTTTTGGCAGTCTTGCAAAAAGTTGGCAAGGCTCTTTCTTGTCGGAACTAATTAGTTGGAAGCAGCCTTTTATCTGTGAAGAAACAGGATTCTTAGCTGAAAGATAAAAAGGTTGTGCTGCTACCTTTGTCTTGTGTTTGCTCTTTTGGAACCAGGGTTGGGTCAGAACAAAAATGGCTTCCAATTGGAAACAAGACTAGAAATTTTTTGTCTTTTAATTAACATAGTCAATTTTGCTGTCTCTGCCAGCTCCATCACTTCACTATCACCGTCCATTGTAGAAATTAATGTATCTTCCCATCTTTGTGCATATAATTTTTTGCTGCTGTTAACATATATTAAGTTTCAAATTTTCATTCAGGTTTGTCCATCAAACCTAAGAGGAAAAAATTAGGGGTTCATTGTTATATCTAAAAATATTCTGAATTAATGTAAAAATCTGATCCCAATTTTTCTTTGCTTTGTCATAAGTCCAACAGAGATGATAGACAGAACCCTCAATGGGAAAACATGTGGACAAATGGATTTAAATGCACACTGAATTACTCTCATGCCCCAATCTTGTTATAATTCAGGATTTTCCTTCTTAAAGCATTGGCTACTATTGATAGGACCTACTAGTGAGAAAATGCACAATGTTTTGCCTTGGACTATCACAAGATGTGGCTAGGAGAAGAATAAGAGGTGCAGTTAACATTTCCGTATTAATATCTTGCCCTGCATATCTGGGCAAAAATCAAAGAAGTAAGAATTACACAGATTGCATTAAAGTAACTTTAATGTTTGTTTGAGATAAATACAGTATGTTTGTGTTTTTTGTATTTAAGCACTTGCAACCATACATTTTAGCAATATACTTCTAAAATTGCAGGAATCAAATTGGTTCAATACATCCTCTGTAATATTAAGCTGCTATTTGTCAGTGTGTTCTTTTGTATCTTCCTTGCAGCCATTGCAAACAATGCAGCTTGTTTTGTTAAAACCTCATGTCCATCAGACAACAAAAAATAGATTTTTTTCCCTTCTAAACTAGAGTAACAAGGGCCTAATTAATCTAGCTCTAAATTCCTGATAAAGTTTACTATGAAATAAGTAATGGTCAGCTCTTCCACTTGTAAGGGATTACAAATGCATAAAAGGTGTGTAGTTCATAATCCTTTGTAACTTCGATCCAGATAGGCTGTTGGCAATACAGAATCCTAGAACCAAATTCTAAGGAATCCTCAGTCTCCTTTATAAGGAGTTAAGTCCATTAAGGCAGAGAATCTCTTTTGAATCCTTTGAACTGCCTCTTAGCAGATTTCTTCCCACTTGGGCTGAGCAGCCATTTATGAGATAAGCCATCAATTCTTTTGTCTGCTGTTCTCTGTTCTTTCTTCTGTTCCTTTTCAGCCTTCCTGTAATCTCTTATCATCAACTTATTTTATTCGGTAAATGCTTTCAGTTTTGAAGTCTAAGCAAGCACCTAATTTTATCTATCAGTCTTCATCATAAAACTCATCAAGTGCTTGTCTGAAAAATCTGTCCTGGGAAAGATTCCCCACCACCACCAAAAGGGCCAAGAAGAACATAGTTATGTTCATAGATATATTGTGTAGAGAAGGAGTGGCAGAGGTGGAGTCAGAAGAGGAAGCAGCATAGAGGAGTCTCTATATAGCAGCAACCTGGTCAGATCCGGACCGCAAAATTGAAGTTCATACACCTTAAAACTGCTGAGGTTGAGAAACACTATCATAAACTATGGTGTGCATGGATTGAAAAAATCTGGTTTATATTATGTTGGTCACAGGATTTTCCTGCCTGTTTTTCACCCCTTTCCTTCTCATGGTGCACGATGTGGTTATTGGTAGGAACCTGCTGAGTTGCATTGTTCTTCTTTAAAAGAAAAATACATTGTAGAACTGACACAGTTGCTCATCTAGTCATCCTATTGTTCATTCAGCTCAAGTTAAGTTTGAGAAGAAGCTTCATGAGGGATTTGGGAGCTAGAGGGGATGGAGATGATGGTGGTTGGAACTGAAAGAGGACATCTTGAATTCCCGCCCTTACTCAATTCTTCATGAAAGGACTTTTCCTTGTGCTTCTTTGTGACAGTGGAAGGCCAATGGCTGGACTGGGGATCTTGGAGCCGGTGCTCAGTGACATGTTCCAATGGGACTCAGCAACGGACCCGTAAATGCAGTGTCTTGGCTCATGGCTTGGCAGAGTGCAAAGGAGCGCATGCTGATGCCAGAGAGTGTTACAATCCAGAATGTTCAGGTAAGGGAGCCATCTTTATTCATTGCCTTCAAAAAAACTAGGCAAAGGTCTGTGATAAACCCAGCACAATGGTAGATGGATGTGACCAGCTTGGATATGTACATCCCCACCCCACCCCATGCAGTGCAGCAAGATTGAAGAAGCATGAATTACAGACTGCAGAAAGGTATCACTAATGATTTTTTGTTTTTCATTCTGTTGTGTCTAATTCTTGGAGAAGGGTCTAGAATAACTCACCATGGCCAACTTTCCATGGCCATCAAACCAAAGTTGACTCACTCCAGCTGGCTCACCATGGTCCCTATGGAACAATTCAACGCAGGATAACTCAAGAGAGAGAGAAGTGAATTGCAGTGGGCCTTCTCTTGATTTAGGCTTCCCTCGTTAGAAGTCCTCAAGGCTGGGATGAGCCAGAGCATGTCCTCTTGTCCCTCTCTTGAGTTATCTCACATTGAATTGTCCAGGGGCAAGTTGGCCATGGCAAGTTGTCCTGCAGCAAGTCTGTTGGGATGAGTCAGCCATAGCGAGTTGTCCCATTCCACTTGGAGGCTGCCTGCAGTTTTCTGGGCAAGATTTTCAGAAGGGGTTTGCCATTGCCTGCTTTCTAGGACTGAGAGAAACTGACTAGCCAAGGGGGTTTCATGCCTATGGTAGGATTAGAAGTCATGATCTCCTAGTTTCTAGCCTGATACATCACTGTGATACCAAGCTGGTTCTCATGTCTGATGCTAGTCTTGGATAAATACAGCACCTTGGAAACTGCAAGAGGACTTTTTCAGCCCTCATTTAGAGTGAGAACATTGAGATGGAATTTCTTTCAATGGTTTGAAAAGTTTCTTCATATCTGGGCCAAGTTGCTTCTTATGAGATAAATTGCCAATGGACTGTTGATGTTTAGTCTCCTTTCTCTTCCTTTCTTCATCTCTTCCTAGTTTCTCACAGTAGAAATCATCCATCAATTTGTGGGAAAACCTGTTATTCAGGAAATGTCACTAGGCACAAACACTCAAGTGTTTAAAGCAGACACCTCATGGTTTGTCCCATGTCAAAGCAGCCATCAGCACTTATCTGGGTAGACTTAGACTTAGAATAACTTTATTGTCACTTTAAATGTACACTAATCAGCATACATTAACATGAAATTTCATTGCATACAGCTCTGAAAGGGTCACTATGTCCAATATACACTACATAAACATGACAAAATAAATAAAGAAATACAAAATTATGCATATACCCACATATATGAGCCTCTGTGGTGCAGTGGTTAGAGTGCAGTGCTGCAAGCTACTTCTATTGCAGCCAGCTGCCTACAATTTGGCAGTTCAAACCCCATCAGGCTCCAGGTTGACTCAGCCTTCCATCTTTCCAAGGTTGGAAGTTCAGATGTATACATGTACATGGCAAGCAAAACTAATCTTGTGACTTTACCAGACGGAGGGCCTAAGGAACAAAATCTGTTACAGAATCTGGTAGTCCTGCTAGAAATACTTCAAAACTCCTTCCCAGAGAGGAGCAAGGTGCACAGTGCCCTTTTAGGCAGGAAAGAAGTAGAATGTCCAGGCCATTAATATAGCTAGTTGGCAAACGCTGACAGTATGAAACCAGTGTACAGGAGGGAGGTTCCCTGGGGAAGATGCAAACGTGTCAAAAGCTGGAAGTGTCAGATGTGCCCGTTGAGATCACACATACACAAAAGGGATGGGGCTTTGATTGACCAGCATGTTGAATATTTTGACCCACCCCTTCCTTCTAAGACTAAGCATCTAATAAATATTTGATTTCCATTTTCTGGACCTGTTGCTCTTTAATTACAAGCTTACCATTTCTTCTTCACTGCCTGAGGTGATCTATATCTCTTGGAAAAGTCTGAGGTTGCTGAGTTCAACAAATAATTTTTGAACAACTCGTTCCCACTGTCTCATTGATCTCAAGAACTTGATGAGGAAAATGAATCCTTCAGTCAAGCAAAAGCAGCGATTTATTTAGGGTTTTGTTTTTTGTTTTTTTAAAAAAGTGCTACCAAGCTTATTTGCCAGCTTGGCCTGCAGATATTTTTTTTAAAACAAACAAACAAAGCAACTGAGATGAAACAGCAGAAAAAGAGATAGCATTTAGCTAGTATTTTAAATTCACCGATGAAAGTTGAATAGAATTTCTTTTTATTTGTTTCACTTTTATCAAGCGTTTAATTTAATGAGCTCAAGTGAGCATGGCACCAGTTCTTGTTTTACTCTCACAACAACAACAGGTATGAGATAGGTCAGTGTGATGGAAAAAAAGAATGCTTGGCCCAAAGACACCCATCTGGTGGTTGAGTTTAGGCCAATGATATGCAAAGTATCAAATCTGAATTCTTTGACATGCAAAACCGCCTTGTTCTGACCCCAGAACAGTTGCTTCAGTGGGGAAAAAAATCTCTTGGTGATTTAAAACAAATTCATTTGATTAGTGTGGAGGTGTTTTGTGATAGAAATAAAACTGGCTCCTAAGTGGAGCTGTCCATTTTGAGAGATTTTTTTTTAAAAAAATTGAAACTCTTACCGATGCACTCAGAATAACTTTCATGCTCAATCTAAGATGTTTCAAATTCAAGATGTTTTGCACCAGACGTGGTTTTCAGCAGGTTCTGACCAGTTCTGGAGAACTGGTAGGGGAAAATTTGAGTAGTTTGGAGAACCGGCAAAAAACCCCTGTGAGGGGCCCTGCCCCCATCTCTTCTCTGCTTCCCATCGAGTCCCAGCTGATCGGCTGGGTCTTCTTTGGTTGCCCTACACAGTAGAACGGAGCTGGAAAGCAGGTTAGTCGGGTAGGGAGGGAAGGGGGATTTTGCAGTAACCATCCCCTTTGCAGTAACCACACCCACAGAACTGGTAGTAAAAAAAAATTGAATCCCACCACTGCTTTGCACTCTCCACTCAGCGCTATCAAAGTCCAACAGTTGCCAATAGACAAATATGTTATATATATACATGGATAGATATTATTTGAGGGGCATGATGGCTAAGTGTTTAAAGATGCTGAGCTTGTTGGGAAGCTGACAGCCTGGGTTTGAGACCCAAGCTACGTGCAATGAGGTGAGCTCCCATTCTATGTCCCAGCTCCTGCCCGCCTAGCAGTTTGAAAGCATGCAAATGTGAGTAGATGAATAGGTGCCACTTTGGTGGGAAGGTAACAGCATTCCGTGTGCCTGTGGCATATATTCATGCTAGCCACAAGACCTCTTAAATTGTCTTTGGTCAGCACTGGCTCCCTCGGTCAAGAAATGGAGATGAACATCATGCCCTGGAATTGGTCATGACTGACAGGGAAACCTTTGATTTTTCAATATTATTTGAGGTCAACCTATGAACTCAATTGAGCCCAAAATTTCTGTTGCTAAGTGAGATAGTTGTTAAGTGAGTTTTGTCCCATTTTATGAACTTTCTTGCCATAGTTGTTGGGTGATTCACTGCAGCTGCTAAGTCAATATGGCTTCCCCATTGACTTTGCTTGTCAGAAGGTCACAATAGGTGATCAGATGATCCCAGGATACTGCATTCATCATAAATATGAGTCAATTCCAAGCATCTTAATTTTTGATCATGCGACCATGGGGGTGCTACAACGGTTGTAAGTGTGAAAAAATGGTCATGAATGACTTTTTTCAGGGCCATTGTAACTTCAAACAGTCACTGAATGAACTGTTATAAGTTGAGGACTACCTGTATTATATTAAGCAGAAGCCATCTTTGCTGAATGCCACATCTGAAGGCAGAATAGCTGCCCAGTGAGACAGATTTCAACTCTGCCATGAAATGTTTCCATGACTGAAACCCAGCCATGCTTTGATCCTTGGAAGTCTTCTGCCAAGGAGTGGCCATGATGTGGGACCTGAAGTCTTCCTTGCTGCATTAGGAATACCTGGAGAATTACTGCTGACCTAGATGGTAGCCAGATGAGAAGAAGGTGGTCTTCAAGGACCTCATAATCCTGACTCCTTTCCTTGGCCAAACAATACAACTCTCAGCTTTTAAGAACCCAATTATTTATTTATTGGAATTGGTCAAACCAAAATGAGAACAAGAATAAGAGAATGAAAATACAATGAGAAGAATGATAGGCATGTTAGTGCACTTACGCACGCCCCCTCTCCTGACCTTTTGAGTATGAAGTAAGGCCCACGGAAGTCAATTTGTGACTGAAACTGTGAAAATTTGTAGGTGAGACAACTGAATCAGGTAGGGCATTCCAGACTTTTGACAACACTATTACAGAAATCATGTTTTTTACAGTCAAGTTTAGAACGATTTACATGGAGTTTTATAGGGGTTGTTCGTATATGTATTATTGCGATTAAAATAGAAAAAGTCATTTACAGGTAAACCATTACTACATATGATTTTTTTATGCAATACCTTTCTAATTATAAATTGTGTCCCAGAATCTTGGGCTGATACTATCCAAATCCCAGGCTACAGGCATAGTTGACATCCTCCTGTCTTCTGCCAATCAGTTTGTAGCAACAGCTCTTCTTTGTAAAATCACAGCTCCTAATGCAGCAGGTTTGAAGATGACAGCCATCAGGCAGTAGTGGCAGATGCCCTTGGGTTGCTTCTGCCTCCCTTCTCCCCATCTTTCCTCAGAATCAAGTTTCATTTGCCAGTTTTTTACTAAGAGTAACAGCTGGGTATGGAGATGGTCAGACAGCATTTTAGTTAGTATTCCTTAGGTCAGTATTTCTCAATCACCACCACTTTAATAGTTGTGGACTTCAACTCCCAGAATTTCCCAACCAGCACAATTGGCTGGGGAATTCTGGGAGTTGAAGTCCACAACTATTAAAGTGGTGGAGGAACACGGCTTAAAGTGGTGGAGGAACACTGCTTTAGTTCTTTCTCTCTGATGCTCAGCCAGTGTTTGACTACTGCGATTCATCTTTTTTGAGATTACTTAGTATGTTTATGTGGGCTCTCCTTAATTCTACAAGATAAATCATTGTGTCTTCCTATTTCCAGTTAACTGGTTGCCTTGGTTTTTTTTTCTCAGATTATACCTCTGAAGTAAGACTAGAATCCAGCTATCTAAAGTTTTGACTTTGGCTGGGGTATGGAGTTGCTCTGGGGCAAGTTTATCATAATTACAGAACATTAATAGAAAGACTGTCTGCCAGCCAAAAGTCAAGAAGTAGAATATCTTATCCAAAGGAGCTTATATGGAATTAGCCTGGGAAAAGGAAGGGATATTTTCAGATATTGCAGAAGAAGAAAAGATGACTATTCCTTTTGTATCTTCTAAATAGATAGCAACCTCTTCACCCTTCCAGTCAAGAAACTCTTAGAAAAAACAAAATCAAAGGCACAAGGAAATTTTATCTTAATATGCTCAGTAGTAAATGAGAGCTAAAGTGCATATATCCAGTTACCAAGATTCAGTAACCAAATTCCCTTTTCCTTGAAAGAAACCCACCTAATGAGATTGTGAGAATCTAAGAGCTTTGTTTGTGAACTGCTTGATAAGTCGAGCTAGACATATATAGTCAAGATGCAGGTGAGAATCCAGTTTTTATCCTATGCATCAAGAAGAAACTGTCTCCACCAATGCCTGAATCCATTATTCTATAACAATAGTAATAGCACTATTAGCACTGCTTTACAGCCCTCTCTAAACAATTTACAGAGTCAGCATATTGCCCCCAACAACCTGGGTCCTCGTTTTACCCAGCTTGGAAGGAGTGAAGGCTGAGTCAATCTTGAGCCTGGTGAAATTTGAACTGCCAAATTGCAGGCAGCCAGTAGGCAGCAGAAGTAGCCTGCAGTGCTGTGCTCTAACCAATGTGCCACCATGGCTTACAGTAATTGAGGTCCTGTAGGAAGCCTTCTTAAAGTTATCTGGCTCTCATTATGGTTTATATGTAATTGTAATGCCAAGGACAGGGGGCATAGTGGCCAAGAGGGCAAGCCACTGGACTTGTCAACCAGAAGGCTGGTAGTTCGAGACCTAAGTATCATATGATGGAGTGAGCTCCCATTCTTACCCCAGCTCCTGCCGCCCTAGCAATTTCAAAAGTATGTAAATACAAGTAGATAAATAAGTACCATTTTGGTGGGAAGCTAACAACTTTCTGTGCACCTTAGCATATAGTCATGTTGGCCACGTGATCACAAAAGCATCTTTGGACAATGCTGGCTCACTCGACTAGGATGAGTGCTGCCCCCTAGAATTTCTTTCTTCAATTTTTAATGCCCAGGAAGGAGATCCAAGGATCCTATGCCTCAGTGCTCAAGCATGAAAATGATTAGTTGCTGGATCAAAGTTGTGGCTATTTATGATTTTTAGCCCAAGAGACAGTGATGATGATGGTGATGACAAGTTGACAGGTTTCCCTATGGGAGGACTTTGCAGCTGGTTAAAAGTTTTGGGAAGCAGGAGATTTGGCAATGGGAATTTCCCAAGGACCACTTAGGAGAGCAAGTCTATTTCCACGACCAAGAAGTTCACATTCCAAAGGAATCAGGACTTCAGCAAAATCAGATGGTAGGATATTTCCTAGATCAAGCCTAAGAGTTGATTTCCAGACTGCTATGGATTGAAGCACCTGTTATGAAACCAGCCAATTATCAGTGAAGGGACCCACCTTCCTACAAAGAGAAATTTCCTGACAGAACAATCAGTGGAAAGACTTGTCTCAGCAGGTTATGGGTGCTCCAACACTGGAGATGTTTAAGAAGAGATTCGATAGCTGTTTGTCTAGAATGGTATAGGATCTCCTGCCTAAGCAGTGGGTTGGACTAGAAGACCTCCAAAGTTCCTTCCAACTCCAACTCTATTCTATTATTCCTGGATCATCAGGAGACTATTTGAAAGAAAATCAAAGAAGTCTTTACAAACTACCTGGAGATAGATTGATTCTAAATGGGAAATAGTTCAGTTGCTGGAATTCTTGTAACTCCATCTAGTTCATCTCAATAAATCTTGCTAAATGCTCCCCAGGAAATCTTGCTTGAAAAAAAGAAAAAGTTTAAGTAGATGCTGAAGACCCAACCATAGGCTGTTCCCAGCCCCAGCATCCAGTCACGGGCAGGCTGCTGCCAAAAGCCCAAAGATTTTGCAGTTTGAGTGGTCTAGTTAAGGGCTGAAATGAATGCCTGCATATTTGCAGAGAGTTAATTACACTTGACCGCTTTAAAAATTCAAACCCCATAGAAAAGAGACACCTCCCCGCTCGCTCCCTCCTTTGGTGTCATATGCTGCCTAAGATCTTTGTCATTACAAAAGCAACTTGTACCTCCCATACTCAGTAAGCTGCCCCTTCCCCTGTTAGACCTTTATAGCAGTAGGCAAATGAATGAGACGATGTCATGGCAAGACCCCTGCAGTTTTAAAACTCGTACTCCAAAAAGAAGACACAAAAGCTTTCTCCCCAATGTGCTATCATTCTTTGCATGATGACTTTTGTTGAATGCTCATTGGGAACATTAAAATATATAATTTCCTGGCTGGAACCTGTATTAGTTCAGCCAAGCAAAACGTTAAGAGATCAGGTAAGGGAAGATTGGAGCGGTCCTTTGCAATTTTTGCCAAGAAAAATATAGTGGTGTGTCATAATAAATTTAATTAACAAAGGCTCCTTCTTGCGCACAAAATATCTCCCCATGAAGGATGTTTCCTCTTGTGTATCTGAATGATTCTCAGCATTAAACTGAGCTGCTTCAAAGCATTCTTCCTTGGAATAGAAGCAAACCACTGTATTTTTGTATTAGTTGCCCACTGGATTGTTCCTGATGCGAAAAGGTAGTTGAACTAGCTGCTTGCTGTATTGCCTTGTGAGTAGGCAAAGAGACAGCAGTCAACTTCCCCAGAAACCAATTGCTTTAGGATCATCCAATCATTCCTGGAATAAAGGAATTTGGAGTTGATTTTGAAGGCATGAAAGAAGTGACAGAGAGGCACTTAAAGAAGTGACTTCACAGATGGGTGAAAGAAACTCAAAATAAGCCTGGCCTTGATTTTGTGTAATACAAGATAGGTCAGAGAAAGACTTCCATTATCCTACCCTATAACCAGGGTCAGATTAAGGTTAACTGATGCAGTGTCGTTTGCGCTCCCTGAGCTTGATTTTGTAGATGTTTCAACCAGGTAGCATCATCAGTGCTAGAAGGGAGTGGGGCTTGCTCTCTCTTATTCAAGTGACTTGCCCTGTCAATGTTGGTCTTGGTAGTTCCTTGATTAGATGTTGTTCAATGCTAGCTTGTTTGTCTGAGTTGGAAGCTCCTTGATTGTTGCTGCTTGATTGTTATTCTAATGTTAAACTGGGCATGAAATTTCTGTTTATCAGGGTGCTGATTACTGATGAGGGGTATTTTGGTCTTTTTGTTTCTTTTTTAGCTTTTTGATTGTCTCTCTTGAATGTTTGTTTATATCTATGCCCTAAGCCCAGTCAAACATTAGTGCCTGTCATCTTTCCCATGGCATAAATGACAAGCCATTAAGACTCTTTCAGTACTGAAAATTAAAATTGAGCATCACCATGAAAGCATTAAGGACAGGATAGTTCATAGAATCATAGAGACCTTGGAGGTCTTCTAGTCCACCCCTTATCCAAGGCAGGAATCTTTATACCATCCTGGTTGTCCAAATAAAACCTTCGGGATGGAGTATCCATAATTCTGGGAGGCAAACTGTTCCATTGATTAATTGTTCTCACTGTCTCTTGATTTCCAGGTTGGATCTCTCTCTGATGGGCTTCTACTAGTTAAGAGGAACTAGTGGTTTCTTTCCCCCTCCCCTCCAATCCCCTAGTGTCCTACCCACATCCTTATTCTCCTTAAAGGTTAATCCATGGCTGCCAATATAGAGAGGCTACAATAATAGAGTAGTATCTCTGTTTCTTGACCTGGCCAACCTCAAAGGAGTGACACCCAGTGAAGAAAACCAATGGCTTTTCTTTAGAGGCGGCACACTTCCAATGGTGTCACCTAGAGGAATTCTGGGCATGGATTACGTTCCTCCAAAGAAGATTAATTTGGGTACATTCTTCATGTGCCAGGACATGAGGCATAATATATGCCTCCAAAACAAAATCTGAGACTAAAACGTGACCCACTGATATTAGAAATTTGGGGAGAGTATCTGCTTAAGTGGGAAAGCCAGGCCCAACTCTTGTCTTGACAAATAGCCATGGGTGATCGTATTATAGAAGTTGTTGTTGTTGTTATTGTTGTTGTTGTTGTTGGCAATTGCCCCATATCTTAAGATCCTCTGGATCTGATAAAGGTGCACCCTTGAAAAGAGAGTACCTCTTGAGGGATGGGAAATGAATTTCATTGGTTATGTTACCCCTTGTGATCACAACTCCAGGTGAGAAGAGAGGCCATTATAGTTTAAACAAGATCTGAATTATTAATAAATGGGTTTAATCATCCATGGAATATTTAATTAAAGCAATTATCAGCTAGCCTCGTTGCACTCTTCTGATCCAAAAGGTGTCTTTCCATCCTCAGAGCCCCTTGATCAGGTCCTTCAGCTCAGAGGAAAGCAAATTAAGAGAATATGCATGCACATGTGTGAATAATCTCTACCTCACATCAAGCTCAAGTCTAAGAAACCAATTTAGGGTAACTTGCCACAATTTTATGATCTAGATGAAGAATGGCTATTAAAATGGATAACGTTTAATAACTCAGGGATGGGTTTCTACCGGTTTTGTCCACCTCTGTAGAACCGGTAACTCTTAAGAGCAGCAGATGTCTGCTGATGTTTTTGCCCACCCGACCACCTCATCTTTATTTCCTGATTTTTCAACTTCAGATGCCAAATGACCAGCAGTTAAAAAAGTGGGAAAAGAGGGCTGCTTCAAAGGCTGCTTCTCTGCACGCAGCATTCTGATGATGATTTACAGGCGCACAGCCCGCAGTGTGCAGGGAAGCACATCATAAATCACCAAACCTCATAAATCTCGAACTGGTAGTTAACCCTGTCGTATCCCACCCTTGTAATAACTGCAACCAATCAGATCATGGAGATTAAAAAAAAACAAAAAACACCCACTTCCAGAAATGCAGCTGCCCCAGAAAAAAACATGGAGCCCCCTGAACAGCATCAGGACAAGCCATACCAGAACAAGGCAAAGCCGTTTAAATTGGGAATGGCTGAGAACCTGCAATTGTGACTGTGCTGTACCAGAACAAACAATAACATATAGTTGGAGGATGTCTCCTCAGGAAATTTCAAGGCATCTGGGATGATCTCATCGCTGTCATACAAAGACAGTTAGATAGTTAGCTTCCTTAGATATTAAACAATGACATCTATCCTATTGCACTCTATGGTACTGCAGTGTGGTGATTTTTTTTCATGGTTTTACCTTAATTTAATATTTTATCTCATATCTTGTAGTGTCTCCATATTTTATATGTACATACTTGCTGATGCTCTACTTAAACTTAGATTTGTGTTTGTATGTATAATGAGTTTTATTAGTATTGTATATCAGTGTCTGCATGATCTCTGTAGATGCCATATTCTAAATAAATAAATAAAATGATGTGTGAATAAGAAAAGAGAACAGAGAGTATGTGCCATGGGGTTCAGAAGCCCCTAATCCTTTCCAACTTCCACTCCCTTCACTGCAGCTGCAAGCAAATGGGGTCCATGGAGTGAATGGAATCTGTGCTCCAAGACTTGTGACACTGGCTGGCAGAAACGTTTCCGGATGTGCCAGGGGATGGGAACACAAGACTATCCCTGTGAGGGCAGCGGGGAAGAAGTGAAGACCTGCAATGAGAAAAAATGCCCAGGTATTTGGCATTAGGGCACTTGGCATACGGCAGTGTTCCTCGAAAGGGATGGGTGGAAAAGTTCTCTCGTGGGGTTTTTCTACTGGTTTTAATTCAGTTTAAAGTGGGTTTTCCTGACCTTGGCAAATGGAAGGTGCGTAGATTTTCAACTCCCAGAATTCCCCAGCCAGTCATGTTGGCTGAGGAATTCTGGGAGTTGAAGTTCATACATCTTAAAAATGTAGGAGGAAAAGAAATTGCAAATTGTGCAGGACAGAAAGATGACCGTCCAACAAAAAACTGAAATCAGAAGGTGTCTGGCAGCACCTGTTCTACCTTAAATTTTATTCAAATCTGAACAGATGCTGTCAGACTCCCCACCCCCATCTTATGGTAACACGGTTTTCCTCCTACAATATGCATGGCTGGGTTTTCATTAGTATCTGTGGCCATTTTGTCATCCCAAAAAGGGGCAAGTTGACACAGGTTGTCAATCTTGGGAGGTACTTCAGATAAGAGGCAAACCCAGAAGTATTAGCTGTATCTTTATTGCAAGACTACATCAACATAGTCTTGCAAGCCTGAAAATGCATCTCCTCCACTTTGCTTTTACAGCCCAAGAAACTAGGAAGGGTCCTTTCTGACAATTTTTCTCCATCCACTTTTATTCTCTGGGCTCAGCTGTCTCTTATCTAACCGTTGCTTAGTCTACAACCTTCCCTCCTGTATCCCAAAGTCTTTCCCAGGGACCATTACACAGCTTCATCCTTGGGGATATATTCTAAATCAGGGGTCCCTAATCCTGGGTCTGTGGTCCAGCACCAATCCGCAGCATGCCAGAAACTGGGCCGCACAAACAAGCGAAGCCCCCATCCACAGGACGCAGGCAGCACACGAAACCATGCTCCCTCCAGTCCATGGAAAAACCTCTCTCCACAGAACCGGTTCCTGGTGCCCAAAAGATTGGGGGCCACTGTCCTAAATGTCTTGCCCTTGAAATAAATTTAAAAGCACATTTTAAATTAGATGTGAGAATTGGGGGCGGGGGGGAGACGGACGAGATAATTCATCTGCATCAGAGGTGGTATTCAGCCAGTTCTGACCAGTTCTGGAGAACCGGTAGCAGAAATTTTGAGCTGTTCGAAGAACCGGCAAAATACCTGCATTGACTGGCCTCGCCCCCATCTATTCTCTGCCTCCCATCGAGTCCCAGCTGATTGACTGGGTCTCCTTTGGTTGCCCTGCCCAGGAGAACGGAGGTGGAAAGCAGGTTAGTGGGTAGGGAGGGAATGGGGATTTTGCAGTATCCTTCTCCTCCTCCCCCCCCCACCCCCAAGCCACCCCACCCCCACCAAGCCACACCCACAGAACCGGTAGTACATTTGTTTGAATCCCACCACTGATCTGCATTTGCTTAATTTGGTGACAGACCGTTACATCTGTTATGTCTGTTCTTCTTTTCCCCGTCATCTTACCTTTGGACTAACTTTGCTAGGTGGGTGTATTTGTTCTGATGCCCTACCTCCTCCTTCTCTCCTTCCAGCCCTCCATGAGATGTGCAGGGATGAGTCTATTGCCCTGATGACTTGGAAGAAAGCTGCAGCTGGCGAAACAGTCTACAACAAATGCCCATCCAATGCTACAGGTAGAAAAGTGCCTGGGTAGAGATTGACAATGTAGGTTTTCCAAACTGGAGCCTGAAATGCCAGAGGGGACAATTGGAAAGGAGAGATTAATTTATGAATGAGACACCTTTTCTAAACTGGTTTTCACTCTGAAAACAGAAGGCCACCTTAGTTGACTTTAATAGCAAGCAACCTTATGGATTCCAGATGTGTCAGACTGTTGGTCCCATCATGGTCAAGGTGACTGGATTAGATGTTACAATGCAATGCCAGAAGTTTTTTCCTTTATTGAATCCTTCAAAGAAAATTACATATACAAGAGGAAATGTGAAAAAAATGTAAAATAATATAATGCAGATAAATGAACTGGGGACTTTAAAATGTCAGTGAGGTCTTAAATATCATTAACATTGTGAATAATTAAATACACTATATAAATCCTCTTAAGAGACTAAAAACCCCTCTTAAACCCAAGCTAAAAATGACTAGCAAAGACCACAATCAACATAATATAAATTGAATAACACTGCACATTGTGGTAAATTAAAATCCATCTTAATAAAAATCTGTTTGGATATAGATGAATTATACAATTGAAATGCAGATTCCATGCATAAATAAATCCCCAAGTTAAATGTAGTACCACTTCTTATTTTAAATCAAAGCCTCGGAATATTTCTCATTAGAAGTTGCAATCTTTGGTCAGGTTTGCTTTTCAAGTAGGAAGCAATTCTAGATGTTGAGCAATGACAATACCAATAAAAAGAAGCCAGAAGTGGTTTGTCTGCCCAGCTGGTTAGCTTATAATACAACCCTGGTCAATCCTCCTTCAATTTATTGTACGTCAGTGTCATTCTTCCTTCTGAAAGGAATTTCCAATTTTGCTTGTGACCTTTGGTTTATAATATCCCACAATGGAACATTCCTCACTCTAGTGCTGTGGATAGAGCCTCGCCTTCCATCCATCGCCAACATTTATTGAATTAAAAAAATAATTGATTCCCAGCAATGTGCATCTTCTCCTTGAAAAAAAATAAAAATAAAAGCAACCACTGTTTCTGAATTTGGAGAAAGCTATACTTTTTGCAAGCCTTCTTTAAAAACAAATTTTCAAACAGGATTGGTTTGACCCACGATGAAACGTGGGATATTTTAGTAGAATGGAAAGAAGCAAAACTCTTCAATATTATTCTGATTCATTATGAAGTGGGGAGAACAGGGCTGACCTGGGTGCCATTCAAGATGCTGTTTGTCACCTTTAAAACCCTGCACGGAATGGGGCCAGGTTGCTTATGAGACTGCTGTCAGCACTTAACCCCATTTAAATCTTGAGTCTCAAGCCATTCTTCCAAAACTTCAAAAGGATTTATTGGGAGTTAAAACATCCAGCACTACCTGGGTATAACCAACTACACCATCCCCGATGGTTTCTGCCAGGTTCCCCTGTCAGGTGCACGACTCCACGAGCATCTTTATTGTTGTTCTCTTTGCAAGAATCTCACCAGACTAACTTGCAAGATTCTCTTGGGAACAGGCAGATGAAGGCTTTAGAAGTCTGGCCTCTGTCGGTTCCTCCCATGGAGTGACTCTAAGCCAACCAGCCTCTTCCGCTGTTGTCGTGGAATCTCCCCCACTATCTAGAGATTCCACAACGCCACATCAGTAAGCAATGACATTGATGGGCCCCAAGAGATGTACCTTCCCTATTACATTCACTGTCTTGTAGAACAACCCCTGATGGCCACAATCCTATTAATCTTTCAAAAGCTTTCCCCCTCAGCGTTGTCCTGGGAATGTTGATAGAATTCTGATTCAGTTATGGTTTTGTGTTAATAATGAAATTTTTAGGGGCCATGACCCATTTTCTTACGAATCAGATCAAACATAGTCTGGTTATGTTTTATGTCCATTTGCTGCCTGGAGTTCCTTGTATAGATGGAAAACTTTATAAATTTTTTAAATAAAGAAATGGAGAGGTCCATGCTTCAGCTAAAAAGGAATGGCTTGGTTTTTATCTTCTAAGAGGAAAAAAAAAACTCAAGGTATAATCAAATATTTGGGGCTAGTACTGCTACAGTAATAAGGAACCATGGTCGGCCCTGTGGTAAGATGGGCAGCCAATACATTTAATAAATGAAATAAAAATAAAGGAGACATGAAATACAGGTAGTCTTCAGCTTACAATGGTTCCTTTAGTGACTGTTTGAAATTACAACAGAGCTGAAAAATGTGACTTATGATCATTTTTCACACTTATGACTGTTACAGCATCCCCATGGCCACGTGATCAAAATTCAGAACACTTGACACCTGATTCCTATTTATGCAGTGTCCCAGGTGATATGATCACCTTCTGCAACCTTCTGAGAAGCGAAGTCAATGGGGAAGCCAGGTTCACTTAACATTTGTTGCAAGAAAGGTCATAACATGGGGCAAATATAACCAATGTCTCACTTAACAAATGTCTCACTTAGCAACAGAAATTGTGGGCTCAATAAGTTGAGGACTACCTGTAATGTGATTGTACTAAGAGCCCTTCTCTCTCACTTGAGATTGGCTTCCCCATCCGACTCTCCTTTCACTTAAAATACTGCTAAGGTCACAATCTGCCCACTTTCAAACTCTCACACTCTCCTGAGCCATAAACATGATAAATAATAAACACTTTTGAGAAAGCAAATTGGAAAGATGTTTCTGTTTCTTTGTTTCAGTAATGTGTCAGAATGGGCACGATTATTTAGAAAGGCAACAGCAGTATTAGCACGGAAGCCAGGAGCGTTAGGGGATTTGGAAGCTGTTGCGTTGGATTTTCACTTCCATCATTTCCTATTCTGTACTTGAAGTTGAAAAGCATTTTTTTCCCAAATAAAATGCAATACATTGGATTGCCAGATCCAAAGGGTTTAGATCTCCCCTGAGGCATTTCTTCCATAGATCCCATTTACTTCCAAGGACTTTGGGTTGAAAAAGTAATGCAATACTGTATTTATTCTCTCTCTCCCTCCCTCCCTCCCTCTTTCTTTCTTTCTTTCTTTCTTTCTTTCTTTCTTTCTTTCTTTCTTTCTTTCTTTCTTTCTTTATTTGCAACTGAAAATGCTTTAATAAGGCAATTCAGGCAGAGAAAGACTACCTGCTGTAAAAGCAAAATAATATGTCCAAATTTAAAACTGAGGAACATTAACCAGTTTTGGTTTGTTGCTAAGCCTTCCTATTAAATGCCCACCAAATATTTGCAAGAGTCAAGGATTCCATATGCACTTGTGGCCATTGTCTTGACACTTTTGAACTCCCCACCTCCCTGGTGGGAGTCAGAGTTTCTTAATTCATTGGCATCTGAATTAAAGGACAGGTGCCAACCCATTAGGGTCACTTCAAACCCATCGCTCTCCAACTTAACCACTGAGGAATAAGAGACTGAATTTGGTGGGGCTGGATGTGCTGGCCTCTTGAATGATGGGCACTAATCAGTGACTTGCTTCTTTTTCTAGGATCTGCCAGCCGACAGTGCCTGCTCAACTCTCATGGTGCGGCTTACTGGGGCCTGCCCAGCTTCGCACGCTGCATTTCCCACGAGTACCGATATTTACATCTTTCAGTAGGTGCAATTTTTTGCAAGGCAACTGTGGCCCCTGGAAATCCTCTCTTCTGTATCACTTGACCCACCTCCTCTCTGGTTCAGAGAAGGGCATGACATGGTGGAAGAGGAGGTACAGAACTGTGGGCAAAATATATAAAATACATAATATCCAATTCTCTTTGCAATAGTGTCAACATCCAATGTTAACTGAGTCAAGATGTGAACTTGCAACGTGGAATGAGCGAGGAATTTTTCCCTTCTGGGATCCAGGGTTTTGGGGCTATCTATAAAGCAGGGTTAAAACATTGCTAAACTCCTACCTTGGAGAGATTTTTTTTGGTATATTAAAGGAGAACTGAAAGTAAGTAAATAGGTGCATATCTCAAAAATAAAATTAAGCCAGGAAGGCAGCAGAGTCTCTGGAAAGTGTGCTGCAGCTACCAAAAAAGCCAACACAGTTCTAGGCTGCATTAACAGAGGGATAGAATCAAGATCACATGAAGTGTTAATATCATTTTATGATGCTTTAGTAAGCCCACATGTGGAATACTACACCCAGTTTTTGTTACCACAGTGTTAAAAAAGATATTGAGACTCTAGAAAGTGTGCAGAGAAGAGCAACAAAGTTGATTAGAGGACTGGAGGTTAAAACATAAGAAGCATGGTTGCTGGAATCGGGTTTGTCTACTTTAATGAAAAGAAGGACTAGGAATGACATGATAGCAGTGTTCCAATATCTCAGAAGCTGCCACAAAGAAGAGGGAGTCAAGCTATTCTCCAAAATACTGAAGTCAGGACAAGAAGCAATGGATGGAAACTAATCAAGGAGATAACCAACTGAGAACTAAGGAGAAATTTCCTGACAGAACAATTAATCAGTGGAACAACTTGCCTCCAAAAGTTGTGAACGCTCCAACACTGGAAGTTTTTAAGAAGAGACTGGATATCTATTTGTCTGAAATGGTATGGGGTCTCATGCCTCATCAGGGGTTGGACTAAACATCTCCAAGATTCCTCCCAACTTTGTTATTCTATTCTATTCTATTCTATTCTATTCTATTCTATTCTATTCTATTCTATTCTATTCTGTTCTGTTCTGTTCTGTTCTGTTCTGTTCTGTTCTGTTCTATTCTGTTCTATTCTACACTACTCTATTGTTCATTCATTCTCTATTCTATTCTATTCTATTCTATTCTATTCTGTTCTGTTCTGTTCTGTTCTGTTCTACTCTACTCTACTCTACTCTACTCTACTCTACTCTACTCTAAAGAGAAACCTCCAACTCAAACGAAAGAACCTCTCTCAGCCACACTGGTAGTCTTTGACATATGACCATAATTGAACCCACAATTTTGGTCAATTTTGGTCATTGTGATGGTCATAAAGTAGGCCACCACATTATTATGACTTTTTTTGGATCATCATTAAAGCAAACACCATGGTTGCTAAGCAAATGTCATGATGAACACTATCATCATTAAGCAATCACCATGGTTGTTAAGTGAACCCATTGTTCAGCATGGGTGTTTTTTGCCAGAAATAACAAGTACATGCTGGTTTCTTGCAAAAACAATGCACGTTGCTGTCTCATGGGGGTGGGGTGGGGAGGTTGAGATGTCAGAATGTCAAATCCTGAGCAGTTGTAACTTTGAATATTCACTAAGTGACCACCCATAAGTCAAGGGCTATCTGCAGTCTTCAGGCAGCAAGAGAAAACCATCAAGTCCTGGAGCTGTAAAACCACTCAGAGATGAGGGATGGAGGAGGAAGAGAGGCTGTTCTATCATCCCACTGCTATCACTTTGCAACTATTTCTATTCATATTTAATCTCCAAATCTCTGTCTCTGTGCTCTATTTCAATGTTCCTACCCCCATGCTTGTTGCAAGCAGTATGTTTCGTTATCTCAACTATTTCTTTCCTCTTTAAATGTTTTCTTTTCCCCACAGACCTTCAGCTCTTGCAGCCAGTCTCTCAGTCCATTTACACATAAAACCCCTTGTCCCTCCTTTATAGACAGGCGTAGAATAGCCTTTTCTCTCCCCTCACGCATCACTCCTAGTCCTCTGTTTTTGGAGCTGCGTCAGGTCCAAGGAGCCAGGATGGACATGCAGAGTTACTTCTGACTACTTCGCTTTTAGACCGGAAATCATGTGGGACCAAAGCCGTTATCTGCATAACTATTAAATTGTATGCTATGAAATGCTGGGAGGGCCAGCCTTCCCTCTCGGTCTGCATTCCAGAGATTCCAAGTTTCTTTGCCTCTTTGCTCCCTGGGAAGGAGTCCTTCCCTCCTGCAACTCTAGACTACAAGAGTCCTCCACAAGCTAGTTCTTAAAGCTCTAGACCTGGGCTGCTGCATGTGGTGGGCTTGATTGGGTTTTCAGGCTTTTGTGGGCTTTCAGGTGGTTAGTTGGACTGTCTTCCTCCCCCATCACTCGGTTCTGCCTCTCTATGGTCTCTCAGCTCTGAGATGTGACAGAATACCAAATAGTAGAGTTGGGAGGGACCTTGGACATCTTCTAATCCTGCTGATCCTATACCATTATGACGCTATACCATTATGGAAAACTGGTTGTCCAGTCTCTTCTTGAAAACATCCAGAGATGGAGCACCCACAACTTCTGGATTTCTCCTTAGGTCCAGCTTGGATCTCTCGTCAATGAGAGAGATCTTCCACTCAGTCCTTCTCGTCCTTCTCTTCTGATGCTTTGGAGAATAACTCCAGCCCCTCTTCTGTGTGGCAGCCCCTCAGATAATGGAAGATTCTTTTTTTTTCTTGCTGCCTGAAGACTACTGAAGACTGCTAAGTTGCCTGATGTTGGGTTGGAGGTTTCTCTGCTTTCGTCTTGGCTTCTGTCTTGTTTCTGCCGTCTTCCTAGCTGAACTTTCTTGATACACCAACAGACATACTTACTTTCAGGTCACTTTTTGTAAAACCAACTCTCCAGTGAAGAAGAAGGGTGGTGGTTTTAAGCCTCCTCTCCAGGTAGTACGAAAATCCTGGATCCCAGGAGGGAGAAAAAAAAATACTTGCTAATTCCAGGTACAAGTTGACTCTTCCATAGATATACAAGACAGAATTCCCTGAGAGAATTGCTACTTCCAATCATTTTCCTCAAAATCCCACATTGATGTTTTGTCTTTCATGCACACCCTCATCACCCACACTCACACCCCCACACACCCAACTTTAAAAACATGTAGAGGATCAGCTTGTCCCCTCTTTCAAATCCTCACATAAAACCTAGTTCAATCAGTCTCTGGTAGCTGGTGTTAAGATTGATTTTTACTAGATTTATAGCTTTCCCTTTCATTCAGAATCAAATCAGTGTATGTAGTACGGCCTCCTTCCATGTTCCCCAACTACAACCCAGTGAGATAGACTGGGTTAAAAGAGAGGAAGCTGTTCAAACTTATCCAGGAAGTTCCATAGATGAGGGAAGGCTCGAACCTGGAGCCCCCTGCTCTCAGTCCAGTACCTCTTACTACATTTACTGTCTCTCCTTGCTATGACAGAAAATAAAAATGCCTACAAATACTCTGGCAATAAAGATGAAAGAAACGGTGTTAGGAATTATTTCATCAAATTAATATTGGCTGAGCAGTATAATCCTATGTGTGTTGATTTCTCAGTAAATTCTCACAAGGGAAAATTGAGGTTTGTGTTAATCTGGCTGAGCATGGAAGCTGTGCTCTTTAGCTGAGTTGCCAAAAGTTGCTTACCTGGACAATCTTACTAATTCAAGTCTTAAGAAGTAGGGAGAAAAATAAAGATCTTGCCTTAGGGAGAAAATTGAAGAGATCCAGAAACCTTGTATTTTTCCATTTCTGCTGAGTTGTTTCCTAGGATTTTCCCTCCGTAACTTGTGGGTAGAATTTAAGAAGGGTTGCTTAAGCTTTCCTAGAAGCTCTTGAAAGTGTTAACCACTGACCTTAGAAAGTATTTATAGAGAGTTGAAGATTTGGTATAGAGAAGTCCATCCTGACTCTCTCTCTCCTAAACGGTGCAAAGATCTAAATCAACTGAACAACTTCCAGGACTTTAGGTTCAGCTCCTGCTGAAATTCGGTTCTTTTTATGGGCTTCTGTGGAGGTCCTCTTCCCAAAGTTGAGGAGAAAGCTCATCTAGTGCTAATCAGTTGGTGCAGAATCAGTTGGCTTCAGAAGGAGCAAAAGTCCTGACTACCATGCAGAAATCTCTCGGGTCTTCATCATAATATTTAAGGAACAAGTAGAAGTCCTAGGATGTTGTAATGACATTTTTTCATGTGTTGGGCCTGAAGAGCAAACATATCTTTGGTTGTAATCCGTGACCTGACCTTGTTCCCTTTCTCTTCCTCTCCATCTCATCCTTAAGCTCCGTGAGCACCTGGCTAAGGGCCAGCGAATGCTGGCAGGTGAGGGCATGTCACAAGTGGTCCGTAGCCTGCTGGAACTTGTTGCCCGCCGAAGCTATTACAGTGGGGACCTGCTGTTCTCAGTGGAGATTTTGCGCAATGTCACAGATACTTACAAAAGAGCCACCTATATTCCTTCCTCAGATGACGTGCAGGTATTATGTTGACATCTGAAGGAGAAGAAACCATTCTTTGACTAAGTCCATGAGGTCGTTGGAGCTGAAGAAACTGGCTGCATTGCATATGCTGAGATTGGGAACTTGGTGTCCAAATAACCTCATGCTTGCTGACATCATCATGTAAAACTATGACTCACATGCTTGCTTCTAATTGCAGCATGTCCGTAATAATGCCATCAAGCTCATATTGTTATTTTGACATCAGAGTTTGGGGATCGCTACTGCTGCTGGGATGCTACTGAGATTGGGAAGATTATGGGTTAGGATGCTGAGTTGGGGAGACAATCCCTTTCTTTAGGAGCTAAACAAAGTAGGCCATCATGGGCAGACATTATATATCTATTTGTTTAGGCACCGTGGGACAACAAGAACACATCACATGGCTTTTTTTAAGCCCAATCATCCAGGCCCCACATTGCTTACAATGGCTAATCAGTAGTTTATTGACAGGCGTTTCTTCAGCTAAATCTGGACATGTTAGGGCTGAACTTGTATGAAAAAGCAGTTTTTCTACCTCTTGATCTATGCCCCACTAGGAGGCATTTGTGGAGAAATGCAAAAGAAACACATTACAATGACTAGTGGGATATCTCAGGTGGATTCTGCCTCTTAATTTTTGAGCCTGTTCGTATTGCGGCTTTACACAAAGGCAGGGAACGATAAAAATTGCTTAATGTTAAATTGTATACAAACAGAGCCATTTCAGCCTCCAAAATAAATAGAACTCATTTTTTTTTTGAAAGCTTGAAATATGGGCATCACTCCGAATATGCACATACAAGTGGGGAAGGGTAGATATGTACAGAATTCTACATTTAATAATGGCAGGAATGACTTGCAATCACAGGGGGTCCTAGAAAATGCTTCTGAATGTTTAAAAAATGAGCATGAATATTCAAGCAAAATATTTTCAGCCAAATATATAAAGAGATATAAAAATGGGGTTGAGTGGAATTTGCTGCTGGGAAATTGAGAAAACTGCCTAAGGCCAATTTGTCATAAATATTATAACTGTTTTGCACCATCTGGTCTCTTTCCTTCACCTTCTCCTCTCTCCCTCCAGCGTTTCTTCCAGGTTGTGAGCTACATGGTAGATGCAGAAAACAGGGAGAAATGGGAAGATGCACAACAGGTGTGTTGCTGGCCATGGACCTGTGCTTCTGGGGGATTTGGAAGTCTCTCATTCCCACTGGAGTAGGAATTAATTAATCATTAATTCTGATTCCTGCATTCCCTGCACAGGTGTTGCCTGGTTCTGTCCTTCTCATGAAAGTGGTTGAAGATTTCATCCATCTGGTAGGAGGTGCCCTCAAGGCTTTCCAGAGTTCCCTTATTGTTACTGACAACTTGGGTAAGCAACTGGAAGGGACTGGACAGATGAATGGTTTCTTTGGGGCTTGGGACAGGGAATGGGTTCTGGGCAATGACAGAGTCTTCTTCAGGCCTAGTCTCTTGCAACCCATTGTAAACTTCATGGTAGAGCAGAGGGAGGTGATTTACAAGATGTATGCAGCTCCCAGCATCCATCTTATGGCTTCTGGAAATATCTCTAGTTAACATTATAAAAATTGTGGGATTGTTTTTTTTTTCCCACCCACAAAAGTTCACAACTATTTTTCACTTAATTCACTTCTTGAAGAAAGTGTTTCAAACTTCTTTCCTGCTTCTTTGAGATACCACCATATCCTAAGATGTGTCCCTGTATTTCCAAGAGATTGAAAACATTTTAATGGATCTTAAGCAAAAGAGGGTGAAGAATGAAAGATGAGGCAGGGAAGGATATTGATCTCCAAGCTGGACAAAAGCAAAAGGCTAAGTTTCTTCCAAAGCCTTCCTTCTTTTTTTTCTGTTCTGGAAGTTCTGCCTCTCACTTATTGTCCTACTGTCTTCGGTGTCCTACTATCATTGATAGTAAACCAGCTTGCATCCATTGCCTCTGATGGTGAGTTTCCTAGCTGTTACTCTAGAACTGGCCCAAGGAAATCCTTCTAGGCCAAGAGTGACTTACAACTTTTGAGAGCCTTTGGTTGGCATGCTCACAGAATGCCTACCAAGGGAAACTTGCCTGTTCCCAACTGGCTCCCTAGTGGGCGTGGTAAATCAAAAAACACACATTTTTTCAGAAGGTGAAGGAATTCATTCCCATCTGAAGATGCTGTGTGTAAGACTTTGAGGGACCCAAAGATGATTCTCCAAAAGAATATTCAGGTAGTCTTCAACTTTTGGAACCTGAATTTGGGTGGCTAAGTCAGGTTAAATGAGTCACACTTGATTATATGACCATTTTGCCATGGAGGATCACTGCAATTTAGTGAATCATACAATTGTTATGTGAATCAAGGTACCCACATACTTTTTGTAAGTTGATTGGGAAGGTTGCCAGTGGTGTCACAGGCACTGAGGGACACATTATTTGGAAACTTGACATGGTGATCACATGATCCCAGGATGTTTCAACTGTCATAAATGCATGCTGGTTGCCAAGCCCCCAAATTCTGATGAAATGACCATGAATGCTGTGATGGTGATAAGCATGAGGACTGGTTGTGAGTCACTTTTTTCAACATTGTAACTTGTAAGTCCCTAAATGAACAGTTGCAAGTTGAAGACTACCTGTAGATGTTAGCAGATGGTGTTATGTTTGCTTTGCAGTGTGTCCTCTGCATTTTTTAAAAATTAAAATAACCTTTATAAACCTGTAGTGAAATGGGAGTTTGATGGCCACCAAGGAAGGTGTTCTAAACCTCTTTTCTGTCACTGCTGTAGAAGGCCAAGGATGTGTTCTTTATTTCCTGAACTCTAACCCAGAGTAATACCCACTCCTCCTTTCCTCTTCTCCTCTCTGTCCCCTTTCCTCCCATGGCAGTGATTAGCATCCAGAGAGAGCCGGTTTCTGCTGTGTCCAGTGATATCAATTTCCCCATGAAAGGACGTCGGGGCATGAAGGATTGGGCCCGCCACTCTGAAGACAAGATCTTCATTCCCAAAGAAGTGCTCAATCTCTCCTCATCTGGTACGTAGCCTGCACAAGGGACTGACTCATTGAGGGTGGATAGAGGTGGGAGATAACGGAGACCTGGGGCAGTGGTGGGATTCAATTTTTTTTACTACCGGTTCTGTGGGCGTGGTTTGGTGGGCATGGCAGGGAAAGGATGCTGTAAAATCTCCAGTCAGAGGTGGTATTTTCCAGTTCTCTGAACTACTCAAAATTTCCACTACCAGTTCTTCAGAACTAGTCAGAACCTTCTGAATACCACCTCTGACCTAGGAATAGTGGTTAGAAGAGGGTTGGACAGCTTGAATAAGACATGTGCTCCCAGATGCTTTTCTGCCATTGAGTTAGGAGACAGTGGGTCTTTCTGAAGAATGCTAGGTTTTAGAAGAGATTCTCATCAAAATGCCTAGGACAGTGTCTCTCAACTTTGGTAACTTTCAGATGGGTGGACTTTAATTCCCAGAATTCTCCAACTCATTCCAACCCAGGAATTCTGGGAATTGACATCTACCCATCTCAGAGTTGCTAAGGTTGAAAAAAAACAGGCGTTTTGGGCATTGTCTTTTTGCTGAGGCCCTGCTGACATTTTGAGGACTACCCCTAATAGATCCATCAAAGTAATAAAGGTAACTATAAGCTGCATTATAAAAAAGAAGTTTTTCTTAGATATGAGCCTTCTGAATATTTCTCTCAAGAGTAGGAAAAAAAAAAACAGTTCACCCTCTGAAAACAGTTTTGACCTGAAAAAGACATAAAAATGATCTCTTTATGTAAATGATCTATGAGCAGCGGTGCCAGGTGGTGCAGTGGTTAGAATGCAGAACTGCAGGCTAGTTCTGCTGATTGCCGGCTGCCTGCAATTTGGCAGTTCAAATCTCACCAGGCTTAACTCAACCTTCCATCCTTCTGAGGTGGATAAAAATGAGGACCCAGATTGTTGGGGGGCAAAATGCTGACTCGTTTAGAGAGGGCTGTAAAGTGCTGTAAAGCAGTATTTAAATTAAGTGCTATTGCTATTCAGATCAGCAAAGTAGAATGATGGAGGGATAATGTTACTCCTAAGAAAGAGAAGGAAGAATTGCAAAATGCTCTGTTCAGTTTTTTTTAATCCAATCTTTATAGATAAATTGGAAAGAGTTCAGAACATTTTAGATTTATTTGCTTGGGCATGACTGCCAAAACACCAGTTTTTAAAGCCAGATTCTTTTGTCTCTGACATTATTGCTAATCTTTGCTTACAGACATTATTATATAGGCTGGACTGAAGTGTTGTTATTATTATAACTGATTCACAGAGTTGGACGTGATAGTTCTAATTTTGATTTGGCATTCCAGTTATAGATTTTGTCTCAGCTATTGGGAAAGTCCAACTTTTTTCCCCAGATTTCTAATCAGAGGTGGAAATGTGAGGCTTAGATATTTATAGCCCCTTTTATATGATATACATGCATATGTTATAAAGCTGAAATGAATGAACCTGCCATATGCTTGAATTTCCACTCAGAAACCAGAAAAATTATACCTTGGAATAAAATAATATATTTTAAAATCCTTATTGAGTTGTAAGGATTAGATCCTGTCTTACAGATACAGTTTGCTTTGGTCTTTCGCACAAGCATTAGCATAAGAAAGGATTGTCCAGACAGATATTCAGCTGATGCAGTTTCCTCAGGAACATGATAGAGATTCTGTAGGATTTTGCCACCACTTCTTTCTTTGTTCAATATATAAATCACTTAATGCATTCCTAAAATCTTACAAATGTGTTCTTTCTGGCAGTTGTAGTTTTTGGGGTCTTCTCATTGCTCTGAGTCTTGTTTAAAGACACCAAAGTCCTGATGTTATGTCCCACAAATGGGCCTTTAGCTGCTGCATTAATCCACGTGGCTCTTGTCCTTCTTTCTCCCTCTGTCTGAAGAAACAGATGACTCGGCTTATTTTGTCATTGGCGCCATCTTGTATCGCACCTTGGGATTAATTCTGCCTCCTCCTAGGTGAGTAGATCTACCAGATTGCCACAAGATCTACCAAATCTACCAAAACTCCAGCCGGTAATGTGTTTGCAGCAACACATCTGTTGGTACATGTTTATTCTGAATGCATTCTCATTCCAGTGACATTGCCAATTTCACCAACAGAAGTCCTTTAGCGGTCATGTCCAAAGTTCTCACAGTGACAGTGAAGCCACCAACGAAGGCCGTGGAACCCTTGATTACAGTGGAGTTGTCCCATATTATCAATGTAAGTGTGGGGTCTCCTGACATCTTAGCCTTTGAGGTGGTTAGAATAGTCCAGCCCAGTATAATTAAAAGACAAGCTCTTGACTTAAACGTTCCATCATCACTTGGTGCTACAAAATAATGCTCTATGGCTGGAGGTTGAGTAACCAAGGCCAAACCTGGTATGTGTGCAGAGGAAACCCTGGATGCAGAAGAACAGTTCTAGCATCCTTTTGTTGTCTGGGAACATAGTCAGGACTATGTCTATACAGGTTGTCCTGGACATATGACTGTACTGAAGCCAGACCATTAGGGTCATAAGTTGTGACAGTCATAAAACAGGTTATCTGATTTTATGACTGTTTTTTGTGGTGGTAATTAAGCAAATGTCATGGTCATTAGCAAATGCCACAGTTATTAACCAAACCAATGGTTTGCCATGCAAACAATTTTGCTAAAAACCAGAAGTAGATGCCAGTTTTGCAAAACTATTGTAAAACATGGTCATAATGACAATGGGGCATTGCCAACAGCCATAAATGTGGCCATGTTATCAAGCAGCGTTGGGTCACATGACTGTGGAAGGGGCCCAACCAGAGGAACATTGAACATTGAATGGGGTTGTAAGTCCCCATTCTAAGGTTGGTCATAACTCAAGGACTATCTTGCGTTTTGATATTGAAATGCGACTTTGATTTCAAGGGAATTTCCGTAATGAGTAGCATTAGTGACAGCCAACAAACACCTGTGGAATAAAAAGTTGCTGAGAGAAAGTATCAGAAAAATAAGTAGTATTGGAGTGTGTGTGTGTTTCTCTTTCTCTTTCTCTCACACACACAGACACACACACTATCTCCACGATAGGTAGTCCTTGACTTACAACCACAATTGAGCCCAAAATTTATGTTAAGTGATACATTTAATTAGTTTTGCCCCCTTTTATGACCTTTCTTGCCTCAGTTGTTAAGTGAATCACTGCAGTTGATAAGTTAGTAACCTAGTTGTTAAGTGAATCTGGCTTCCCCATTGACTTTGCTTGTCAGAAGGCTGCAAAAATGTGTTCGCCTGACCCTGGGACACAACTATGGTCATAAATATAAGCCAGTTGCCAAGCATTTTAATTTTGATGATATGATCATGGGGATGCTGCAAAGGTTGTAAGTGTGAAAAACAGTCATAAGTCACTTTTTTCAGTGCCATTCTAACTTTGAACGGTCACTAAATGAACTGTTGTAAGTTGAGGACTACCTGTATTTCATTTTTACTCCTGAAAAACTACTGGAGAAAAAGAAGATCAGGGTTTTTTTTGTTTGCTGTAGTTAGATCAGATCTGTTGTAATTAAGAGAGAATGTAATTATTCTTGCAATTTATACTTCATTTCTACCCCACCTTTTTGCAATATTTTACTGTCTAACAGGGAACATAGGAAACAGCAACACAGTTTAACGTGCATTGAATGCTTAGGCAGCCTCTGAAATCTTTACTGATATTCCCTCTGAAGAAGGAAAACCCACTTATCAATTAGAAATTAATATATGAAAATGGATGGATGGATGGATGGATGGATGGATGGATGGATGGATGGATGGAAGGGAGAGAAGAGGGACAGGGGGGGAAGGAAGGAAGGAAGGAAGGAAGGAAGGAAGGAATAGATGGATTTGTCACATCACCCTCTTTCTACTTGTCCTCCAGGGCACCTCACATCAACAATGTGTGACCTGGGAGTACACTAAAGTGTGAGTATATTTCGTCTTGCTGCATTAATTGAATTGTGTTATCAAGACACTGTGCCAATGATTGACATATATGCATGTCTGCAAGTTATTCAACCAATACCCTAATTTCTTACTCAAGAACCTTAACAAAAATGAAAGTACAAAACACAGAATCAGAAGTTTCAAAATGTAAACTAAACTAATTCTGAAGTTAGTTGCTTGGCTATTCAAGAGATAGTGTGAGTGACAATGATGGAAGAAGTTCCCAAGAATTGGATCTCCTTCTAATGTTGGAAGGGGTTCTCCTGTTGAAAAAGACTTGCCATTCATCTTTTGCTCTGCAAGCCTGCCAATAACCTGAGGGTGGTTGATTATACTCTTGATTTATTCCCAAATATAAGTGTAGGAGAACAGCTTTTGGTCTAGAGTGGCAAAAAAAATATCAGAAATCTGATAGCATTCTTTCTGATTAACAATCTGATTAAAAATCAGAAGCTTTCTTCCGCTGCATCTCACTTCATCATATCCATAGAGTAGACCAATGTAGGATTTAAACTGGAGAGGGCGGGGGAGGAAGGGAGGGAGGAGGAGAAGACAGGCTGCTTACCCATGAAACAGATTTTAAGTACCTTACCAATAAACAATTGTATTGTGTTAGAGCCCCATTGTGTTTCTTGAGAATGGCTGAGATTCCCTGACACCATATATTCAGATCAAATATATTTATTGATGAGATACTGATATGAAATGATACAATATATGAATGCACACGTACATCAAAAGGTGTCTCTGAACATTAGCCAGAAAAGAGGCTACCAGATTCTTCCCAATTTTTTCCCAGCATGAGAGAAACTGCAACTGTCACCTGGGAAAAGATTCTTCCCTGACTTACTCAGATAAGGAGTCCTTGAGATGATATGCAGTACCATGTTCTAGGCCTGGGTGGGAATCTAGGTGTGTACTTGCTCAGCAGAATCTTCTATGGAGTTGTGATAATACCATCTTAGAATGAAGAACTTTCAACGTTATATACATTGCTGAACTGGAATGTCAACAGTCATGTGTTACCCTACCCCTCTTCTCCATGAGGTGCATTGGTTGCCAGTTTCAAGGTCCAAGTCAAGGTACTGGTTTTCACCTTTAAGGGGCTTCATGGCATCTGTCAAGTGCAAGAAATCAGGAGATCCAGGCAGTCCAAGTGAATATAGAGGTTTATTGCAAGTTTAAGCTCTCTGTAAGAATCAGAACTACTAACAGTCAAAGTGAATTGACAGTAGAGAAGAGCCAATGGATTTGAAGGTGGGTTGGACTAAGATCTCTTGCGGCCACAAAGGGACTCAAGGCAGATGATGTGTTTGACTCTTCCCTTGGGCTCAACATGGACATTTCTTATAGCATTCGAGGGACCACATTTCCCAGGTTATATCAGCCTGTCTCATTAGATCTGTCGGAAAAGACATGTTGCAGGTACCTTTGGTTAAGAATCTTCATTGGATGGGTTCCAGAAGACATGTCTTCTTTTCTGTGGTGCCAGCTTTACAGGACATTCCCTCCTCTCCCCCTCAAACATTAAATTAGTTCCATCCACTTTAATATTCTGAAAAAAACTCTGGAGACCCGGCTATGTTGTCAGGCCCGGGGATGAAATGGCTCTATCATTCAGGTGGCCATTTTTAATCCTCCTGTATTTTTTTGCTTTTATCATTCTTATTAATATGGCTTTTAATGTTTTCTTTGTTGTTTCTGTACTTGTTGTTCTTTATCTGATTGTTGTGTACCACCCAAACTCACTTTTAGTGAGATAGACGGCTACATAAATCTGATTCATAAATAAATAAATGTGATTCTTCAAAATTTATCTGATAGCTCTGCTGCCTAAGATGAAATGCGGGTTATTAGTTCTGGAGAAAAGCAGAGAATTTCTGCTGGCACGTTGCTCATTTTTTTTCAGACTGAAGATTACAGATGGCCTTTGCTTTGCATGCCTGGTTCTGCATTTCAAGCAGAAGTGGGTGGGTCCAGGCCAGAAGCTAACTTTAATTTTCTTTCAATTAAATTTAAATTTAATCAACATTCATCATAGCTGATATGATTACTCTCTAGTCATATACATAGTGATTTTCCCCTTCGATCCTAATTAAGCATTACAGTTTGGCAGCTATTTTTGCAGACTTCTGATACCATCCCTCCAGGCTTTAGTTCTGTGTTCCTCTCCTCCACTTGGTTGCATTGAGCTGGAGCATCTTGTGTTTCGGAGATTTCTCAGGGTGATGTTGGTCAGATGGCAAAACTCACTTCTCCGTCTGTGAAAAGAGGATAATATCAGGCACATCTTTGTGCTAAGATATGATGAAATAGCTGAAGACATGACAGTAGTGACTTTGAAGACTGGGATCTGCCCAGGGGAAGACAAGGAATCCAAGTCAACAAATCTTAGCTAATGTCAGCTCCCTTCCAGACTGATATTTGAACTCAAAGGCTCGCAGGCAGAGATTGAAGAACGCAGTTCTTGATAAGATATATTTTTGTTACAGATACTAGAAAAGCTATTAATATGAAGAAAACCAACAGCTGCAAACTTAAGCCATATATTTAGCAGACCCAAGGTTCATTTCTGATATATTGCTATTTTTTAAAAAATCCATGCACCCTAGCACTCTGAGAACCAATTATTTTTCAGTAGAAGTGGACATTATTATATATGCTGATTGACTTCTTCTCAGGAACCTTTACTTCTGACTTTGCTTGTGCTAACCCTGACAGTTAATTAATAAAAGCAGGCTTCTGGATTAGTACTGACCATCTTATTATTCTTATAATAACAGGTTTTTTGCTTCTTCCCTTCCTCAGCACATATATGTTCACAATATGGAGATATTTTTCAAGAATCTGTTTTATTTTTGTGCAAGAAAATAACATGGAATGATAATTTCATTCTAGGTTTGGGCAATTGTGCACAGTCCAATTCTACTACCACCCCACACTGCATATTTTTTCAATGCAATGAGATAGAAAAATTCATTTTGAAGAAAATGTGATTTCTTCATTTTGCATTATCTAATTCTGGTACCGAGATCTTGCCTTGCCCTCAACCAGTAGGTGCCTCTGAAGAGGGAGAGCTGTCCATTTCTCTGGTGCTGAATTGTCCCTAATGTAGAGATTCTGGGAATACGCGTAGTTCTCAATTTATGAGCACAATTAGGACCAGAAGTTCTGTTGCCACGCAAGGCAGTTGTTAAGTGAGCCATGCCTGATTTTACAAAAAAAAATTGCTATGCTGTTAAATGAATCACTGCAGTTGAACTATGTGGTTGAACTATGTGGTTGCTAAGTGAATCCAGCTTTCCCCCATTGGCTTTGCTTGTTGGAAGACAACTGGAAAGGTTACAAATGGTGATCACATGACCCTGGGATGTAAGTACATGCTGGTTGACAAAGTCCCAAATTTTGATCCTGTGATGATGGGAATGCGGCAATGGTGGTAAGTGTGAGGACTGATAATACATCACGTTTTTTCAGTTCCATTGGAACTTTGAATGGTCGAAAGAAAAGGTTGTAAGTCTAGAATTTCCTGTATACTTCATTCTAGACTAAAAGGACCCCAGTGGTACCTCTGCTGCATTGTTGCCTGGATGCAGAGCAGGAGATCCTTTAACGCTGCTAATAACAGCTATCAATTAGTGGGCACATCTTAACTGCAAGCTTAATTCATTGTCCTGTAGTTTGCAAGGAGGTAAACAAAGAAAGATAACAAAACAGCTTAGTTTTTCTTCTATATATGCAAGATAAGTAGTGTTCATCTTTTAGGCTGCCTTTATGTTTTTGATTGGGCCTCCAAAACACAAATTAATCATTGCCAGGTGACAAGGTTGCTGGTCAGATCTTGTAAAACAAGACTCCTGGTTCAATGTACTTCAATATGTTTGACTTCAATTCTTATTATCTATTTCTGGCTAGAGGTTATGAGAGATTAAGACTGACACATCTAGAGGTCACCAAGGATTTTGCTGAAGCTGTAGGATCTGCGCAACCAGGCGAATTCATACAGTATCAGGGATTAAAGATACACAAAATGCACTTGGTACAGAAAAGCACTCCATTGCAGCACCTGCCCTCTGGAATACCCTCCACCTCCAGAATTCATGTGCTTCCCACCCTATTGGGATTCTGGAAATCCTTAAAAACCTGATTCCCATCCCTGAATCTGGGACAGGGTGACTGCTGAGCTGTGTCAGGTATATTTTGTGTGGCCTCGTGGTTTGTTTGCCTCTTGTTTCTTTTATTTATTCTTTTTTTTTTACCCCACCTTTATTACTATTTAGGTAACATAAGGCAGCAAGCATACATAGTACTCCTTCCCCCTCCTATTTTACCCACAAAAACCCTGTGAAGAGGATTGGGTTGAGAGAGGGCGATTGGCCCAAAATCACCCAGCCTCCTTTCATGCCTAAGGTGGGACTAGAATTCACCATCTCCTGGCGATTAGCCCAAAGTCATTGAACCAACTTGCATGCCTAAGGCAGATCTGGAACTTACCATCTGCAGGTGATTGACTCAAAGTCACCCAGCTGGTTTTCGTTTCTAAGGCAGGACTAGAATCTCCTGGTTTCTAAGTCAGCACCTTCACTACTAGATCAAATTGTCTGGTTTTTTTTGTCTAATATTTGTTTTGTCTATTTGTTTATAATTTAAGCTACATAGAGTCATTCTGGAGTTGGGCAGCCTTAAATCAAATCAAAATACATGAGCAAGGAAGCAAAGCAGCATTTAGTAGATGGCAGTCTTTTCAGGCCCTGAGCCTACCTTATAGGGCCTCTTCTAAGAATACCATTTACTTTCATTTTGGCATGAACTGGATGCAAAAGTTGGCCTTCGAAATGCATCAGTTCTAAGGGAGCTTGTCAGATGTCTTGACACTTTGTCATGCTTTCTGCTGCTGTCCTCATGTTCATTTTGGCACAATTAGAGGTGCATTGAGAGATGGGAGGGGGGAAACTGCCAGAAACATAACATAATTAAGAAGAAAAAGAAAGGAAAGGAGGTACCCTGCTGGTATGGCAGAGGTGTGACTGGCTTAATTACTTGCGATTTCAAGATAAAATGTCAGTTTTTGAAGTGGCAGCTGTAGATCATTTTTGCTTGCTTTCTTTACAGGAGATTCAAGAGCTTTAAAAATGATTTTTTTTTAAAGAAAATCATTCTGCACGTAAGATGCAGTAGATTTTCTTTGTTTTAAACAACTCCTCCTCCTCCTCCTCCTCCTCCTCCTCCTCCTCCTCCTCCTCCTCCTCCTCCTCCTCCTCTTCTTCTTCTTCTTCTTCTTCTTCTTCTTCTTCTTCTTCTTCTTCTTCTTCTTCTTCTTCTTCTTCTTCTCCTTCTCCTTCTCCTTCTCCTTCTCCTTCTCCTTTCTCCTCCTCCTCCTCCTCCTCCTCCTCCTCCTCCTCCTCCTCCTCCTCGTCCTCCTCGTCCTCCTCCTCCTCCTCCTCCTCCTAAACTTTTTCCTTTGCATAAGAACTGGGAATGATGGGATTGCAGTCCAACACAGCTGGAAGGCATCAGACCAGCAAAGATTGATGTACACCAATGCGCGATGAATCTTGGATTTTCTATTATGGGGTAATTCTATTTTATATCAATATAGAGAGGGAAGATTATGGTAGTGGTTCAAATAATTACCATAATCCTCCCTCTTTGTATTGATATAAAGGAGCACCCATGTCATGGGGGAAGAGAGGTAATGCTGTCATTTCTCTGTAGAAAAATATAATCCCCTTTGCTCATCATGACTTGGATAGATGTGAACAGATTTCTGTAAAAAAAAAAAATGAAACATTTTCCGTTCTGAGCTAAATAAAATTCACTGCTACTTTCTTCTCTTCATACTGTTCTTTATGTCAGGCTGTTCCTAAAATGACTTCCAAGGGTTTTTTTTTTCCAAGTAAAAGAATTAAAAAGCAAAATATGGAGTACCCACTCTTGTTAAAGGAAGGGGAAGAGCATGCAAAGACTTACCTCTTTCTACTTATGGCTTCTTTAGAAGAAAAAAAAAAGTGGGCTGGATGTGTAATGAGCTGATCAAGAAAAAAAAAAGCACTCTTTAATTGGACAACTGTGTATCCAAGAAATTTGGTCTTTGTTTATCTCCAGATTATCCAGACCCTCATTTTACAGCTTGCTCATCATCTGCAAGAGTAATTAGCACCACACATTTAATTAGGTGTCATCAAGATGGATTCTAATTGCATGGACAAATTCCCACTGCTTCTACCTGTGTTTAATAATGTGTCTCTTTTCAAGTGTAGTTCCACATGTTTTTGATCCCATCCTTCCATTCTATTGATTATCTCCTCCTCCTATTTCCTTCATCCTGAGCAATCCCTTTTTCCTATCTCTCATTTACCTCATTACATTCCCAGAGTATGTGAGAGGTGCTTGTCACATGGAGGTTCACAAAGAAGATCCTCATAAAATGTTCTCTACTTATCCAGAGATGCTGGGTTCATACAAGCAAATGCAGATTTACAATTTTATTGATTTCTGTCTAAACAAAAAGCTTCCCAAACTTTCTGTCTCATACACATGCAGAGAGGTATTTGGTTGCTTTTAAGACCATTATTATATAACCTTTATACATTTCTTTTCTGATTGTGATGGCCTATAAATCAACCACACCAATAATTCATCCATCCATGCATGCATACATATACATATCTGCATACGTTCATATCCAGCTCAGAAGTCTAGCTGGCTAGGCTACAAATGAATTTCAGAATTGAGGTGGTAAGCCTACCATGTACAAAGTTTTGATTTATATGATATTTCCAAAGTATTACAGTTCCTATTCATTATTATTTCTTGTAAGAAGGCTTGACCAATCCTAGCTTAGTACTATTTTCTCACTTCCTACCACTTTTCCAATTGCGTGTCACTGCTTTACTGCCATGTTTTAAGAACCTACTCTTGGGTCTTCATAAAAATCATCTCTCTGGTATTTTTCCAATAGATGCAGAAATGAGGACATCATCTCTGGCTTTATGGTCTCTTTTGAGAGGATCTCATGTATTCCACATTTCATCCATGACCATTCATATTTTAATACAAATATACAGCACAGGGTGTATTTATAGGAGCCAAACAGCTATGAATCAGTGGGCGTGATAACTAAATCGTAATACTGGTAGCAGTATGATAGACATTCTAGCTGATAATCTTCTCCAGGGAGCAGTCAGCCTTTATTTGATCTAGAACCAATTGACTGTTTCTTTCTGCAGTCTACAGTACTCTTAGTTACTATCTCTGCTACAATAATTCAAGGGCATCTCTCTATTTTCCCCCTCACTCTTTTTTTAATATTCAGCTTTCACAGCCATAGATTAGTGGTGAAAAAGTACTACCTGAACTATTCCAGTTTGCTTGTTACTGAACTGCCTTACCCATATTTCTTCCCCAAACTCCAAAAACTTTAACCTTAGATTGTCTACTATTGACCTCACCCCTTTCCTAAGAAGTCTGTAGGGGGCGTGCATAAGTGCACCAACATGCCTACCGTCCCTGTCCTATTGTTTCTTTTATTTTTATTTTTCTTATATGTATCCATGTATTCATAACTATGTTTTTACTTATACCTATTATCTTGTAAGCAATTGACAAAAATAAATTATATATATATATAATTCCTGCCTGCAAGTGACAGCTTAGGTGAGTGAGCAAATACAGACCAGCCTTCTGGAACAGGACAACATCATAATATTTCTGTCAAAGAAGGAATGGAAACTCCACTCAATAATTTTTAGTGAGCCAAGGCAACACCAGGCAATAGCTGTGGGATACAAGTGTGAGATGTATTTGTAATTTTTATATCAGATTTTAATCTGAACTAGAGTAGAATCGTGTAGTTTGTGGAAATAACGCCTCTTTGAAAATCACATCCTTGAAGCTTTTGTCTAGTTTTTAGGGCTCATCCTTATGTCATTTTGCTCCAGTGAAGCAAAGGCTGACTAACTCTTTTGGAGGGCAGAAACACACAATTTTGTCTCAATAGAAGAGAACATGTGTAACTCAGGGTTGAACTGTGGAGTCTTTGGTACTCTCTGTTTATTTTCTTGCGGTCATTTCATTACCTGACTTAGTAACATTTTCAGTGCCAGTGAGTGTCGGGTAGTTTATATCTATCTATCTATCTATCTATCTATCTATCTATCTATCTATCTATCTATCTATGATTTATATTGCCACCTATTTGCCCATGGCGACTTGAGGCAGCTTACACAATGTAAAATCATATTTAAAACAAAAATAAAAAATAAAAACAATAAGAACTAACAAAAAGAATCAAGTAAATTAGTAAAGTACAATAGAACATAATTTGGGGGGAAAAAACCCCAAAACCAACTCCCACCTCCGCACCCCGACGACAGTGGGTCACACTAGCCACTTCATGGGTTCCATCCCTCTCTGGGTTCCCCAGGCCTGCTGGCAAAACCAGGTCTTCAGTGCCTTTCAGAACAGTATTAACAAGGGGACCATTCTAATCTCTGGGGGAATGATATTCCAGAGAGATGGAGCCACCACAGAGAAGGCCTTTCTTCAGGGTCCCACCAGGTGTATCTCCCTCAGGGGTGCGACCCGCAGCATTCCCTGCCTCCTCATTCTAATGGGTTGGGTAGATGTCACTGGCAAGAGATGTTTCCTCAGATAACCTGGACCTAAGCCATGAATGGCTTTAAAGGTGACAACCAGCACCTTGAATTGCACCCGGAAGCAAATTGGTAGCCAATGCAGCTGCTGCAGGAGAGGTGATACATGTGCACACCGGGGTCTGCATAAAACCATGCGGGCCACTGCATTTTGCACCAACTGGAGCTTCCAGATGCTCTTCAAGGGCAGCCCCATGTAGAGCGTGTTGCAATAATCAAGATGGTAAGTGACCAGGGCATGAGTGACTGTGAATAGGGATCGCTAATCCAGGAAAGGGCGTAACTGGTGCACAACCCGCAGTTGCACAGAGGCCCTCCTGGCCACGACCACCACCTACTCTTCAAACAGGAGTCGTGAGTCCAGGAGAACGCCCAGATTGCACACAGGTTTTGTTTGGAGTAGTGCCACCCCATCCAAGACTAAAGGTGGTAATTCTCCCTGAACCGATGAACCCCAGACCCAGAGCCACTCGGTCTTGCATGGGTTTAGTTTCAACCCGTTGCTCCCCACCCAGCCCCTAAAACAGCCTCCAGGCATTGCAAGAGGGAGGACACAGCAACACTTAACTCCCCATGGGCCAAGACATGCAGCTGAGTATCATCAGCATATTGGTGATGCCTCAGTCCATGGTGATGGATGATCTCACCCAGTGGCTTCATATAAATTATATGCAAATGACTTGCTTTGTTAGAGTTGGTGGGAATGTTCTTAGTGGTTACTGAATTGGTAATTCCTTGATTGGGGTATTTACTGCTTGGTATTCATCTCTATTTATCTGGGTGTTGATTGGTGATCTTGTGGTCTTGCAGTTTTTTTATTGTCTTTTTTGAATGGTAACACCACCTTGTCCTCGTCTCATACCCAGCCTACCAGAGACGCAGCCTTAGGAATATCTTTTCTTGCTCTATCATCAGAAATGGTGTCTTCTGTTTTCTGCCAGCCTAGTGGTGCTGTTTAGTTCATCTGCTGCATTGAAACACTGAATTACAGGAGATTTATTAATTTGCTGGTAGACAGTGGGATGCTAGACGCATGAATAAAGAGCATCCAGAAGTCACAGGGAGGCTGCTGGCCTTCCTAGAATGGGGAAGTTGAAAAGTGACATTTAGGAGAGGAAGTCAGTGATGGAGAGGGTGGTATTACGAAAGTCCATTAGCGGAAACCTTGTGTCTGCAAAGACCCACCCAGAGAATAGAAAGCGAATGGCACTTGCTTTACCAGGATGAATGGGAAGGGGCCAGAACCTGACTAGTCTACCAGTCAAGGGCCATTTGTACAGCTCACATAGCAGACCATTCACATGTCACATGGCCACCAGCTCACATGTCAAAGCAGAGGAAGGGATTGGAATCCGGACAACAATTTCTTATACTGATTTCCTACCCATTCAGCAATTTAAGATCACTGTACCAAAAAGCCAAAGTCTGTACTTTCCAACTAGTGTAACTATACCATAAATTTAGTCCATTTGTTTCCTTTTCAGGAACTCACTCATGAGTTGTTGTACCCAGCTAAATGAATTTTTGTGCAACACGAAAATGTGGACCTATCTTGATATTGTTTTTTTTTAAGGAAGCTGCTCCTTTGAGCCCTTTTCTGAGTTATCTTGATAGAGCAATTATTTTTCCAAGTGAAAACCAAGTCTATATATTTTTGATGTAATAGAATGTAGTCTGGAATTCCAAAAGGGAAGAATTCCTTCCTAGAAGACAAAGAGACTGTGGAACTTGGAAAGTTTGGTTGGTAGGAAGAGGATTAAGATGACCCCCTACCTAACAGTGAAAAACGACAAAGGAAGTTATTCTTAAGTAACTTCACAGGTTATTCTTGGGTCTTGAGTCTGACATGTTCATCAGAAAATCACTTTTCTCCCAGCCATTTCTGGATTTTTATTTTGTCTAACATTCCTAAGTATCTTTCCTACACAACTAGATAATAGCTTTGGTGTAGCACTTGTAGTAGTCTCAATTGTAAGAGTGGCAGCCTTCTGCTTTTCTATAAGTAATATTTTTTTTCTGCCATCAAAGTAGTGGCTACATTGCTAAGTAATCCCTGAAATTGCCATGGAAACTTTAAGCCCTTCAGAGGAACCTGAGATAGGTTGCAAGATGCACACTCAGATCTCACAAGCCATACATCACGGTCTACTTCCATGAGCTACAATGCATGCATAAACATAGAATAGCTTTCTAGTACACCCTGAAGAGAATTGATAATTTGGAGTAGGCAAATTTGGAGTGGGCAAATATTTATTTGAGGAAACTTTATTCAGCCTTGCTTTACTTTCTTTGACTTAGAATCCTAATAACTTCCCAAAGAAGGATGTGATAGAGCAAGTTAAAACTTTGGGGATGAAGAGATGGATCAGTGGATCTCACAAGTTGATGATTCTGCATGTCTTCTTCTGTTTTCTTCTCCCTGGGTATTGAAATTATCAGATTGATTATTATATGGCGGGGTCATTTAAATTTCCCCCACTTATTAATGGACATGTGTGTTCTGCTAGGACATTTATCTTATGTCTTGTAGGGTTTTTTATTCACTGTCTAACATAAACAGCAGAGGTTCTGCTAAACAATTCAAGAACACGATGAATAATTTGCAGACTATATTATTAGAACATCTTCTGCAAGCATATGCCCATCCACATGTGCACAATCTAGTCCTCGAAAAGGAAGAAAAACAGTGAGAAAGAGATAAAAAAAATCTCCTCCTCCACTGTCCTAGTAGATGAAAGAGACATGGAAAACCATTAAGAGGCCACTGAGATAAAAAAAAAAATCTAAATTTTTCCAAAGCTCCGTGTTCATCTTTTTTACTCCATGGATCAAAGTGTCAGTTCTGATTCTCAAAACAAGTGTTAGTTTTCACACTTTGCTCCTGCTTTGTACATTTTCTTCTCTTATTGAAAGTTTGCAGTTCTTTCTTTAAGGAGATGAAAATCTGCTTATGGTTATTTAGCATGCAATAATAATAGACAGACAGATGCTTCCTTTAAGTCTGTTTTCTGTATATCAACTCTAAAATGGTGCCAGATGATGATTAAGTTTATATAGTTCAACTCACATCTTGTTCTTTCCTTTCCTCATCTTTTTTGGTTAGCTAATAAAACAAGGAGATAAGTACAACACTGTAGGATCTAGAGAGAATATAATAGGAGGATGCATACAGAGAACAGAAATAAACAATGAAAATATATATGTAGAGGATAGTCCTCAACTTACAACCATTCATGTAGTGATCAAAGTTACAAAAAGTGATTTACAACCGGTCCTCTCATTTATAACTGTTATCCCAAAGGTGCTTTTTCAGGAGGCAACTGGACTTCCTGGTTTTTTCATTGAAGTTGTTTTACTTCTCATCCAAGAAGCTTCTTCAGCCCTGACAGGATGGAGGAGAATGGATGAGAAGTGAAATGTCTTTTAAAAGAACCAAGAAAATCCAGTCGCCTTCTGAAAAAGCACCTTTGGGACAACCATGACCTGGATGACTGAGAATCTCTACAGACATTTACTGTTACATCCCCAGTCATATGACCAGAACTTGGGCCCTTGGCACCTGGCATCTATTTATGATGGTTCCAGCATTCCAAGTTCATGTGATCACCATTTACAGCCTTCCCAGCTGGCTTCCAACAAGCCAAGTCAAGAAGGAGGGAGCCAGATTCACTTAACAACAATGGCAAAAAAATGCCACAAAAATGGATGAGGATGAGGTTGTAAGTACAAGGCCTACTTGTATACGATAAAAGTATTACTACTTGGAATCTACAATTAGTCCAAAATGCAGTGGTTTTCATATTTTGGGGCTCTCCCAAATAAGAGCGCATAACTCCAGTTGTATAGATTTGGCGTTAGTTGCTGATCAGTTTCCAGGCAGAATTTAAGATGATAATTTAACCTACAAAGCTTTTTGAGGTTTGGTATTAAAAAAGCAGGATAGCTTTCTCCAACCATTCCTGGCCAGCTATGTAAAATGATGAATGCGAAATTGCTACCACTCTTACCTTTTCATCTCTTTCAGAGGGCTGAAGTGAGAAAGCACTGCTTTCCCGTGAAAGCTTAACAGGCTGTAGGATTACTACAGCTTCTTAAGGAAATCAGATTAGCCCCATCCTTGTGGACATTTAGAAATGGTTGAAGATAGAATTGTTCTGAAGAGCCATCTTCTAATTTTGTAATTCATCTTTACTGTCATTTTCTTTTCATTTTCATGGGTTCGGTTGTGTTATTTTAGTTGTGATTCATTAAGTTTGCACTTTTTAAAAACATATTACTGTGGTTGTTTGAAATGGCCTTTTTATATTCTGGGTAAGCTGTTGAGTGTCTTTTGATTGTGATGAGATAAAAATGTATTTACTAAGTGATGCAGAAATATACAGAGAATACATTTCATGTCAGCCTTCTCTTCCCCTCATCACTAAACTCTTTAAGATTATTCTTGACTCACACTTTAGGTTCAGTGATGGATGCAGCATGAAGATAGTATTTCCTTTAGCTTTTGGTTCCTGCTGTCTGCAACCTTTTAATAGATGGGCCATATCACAGTTCCCCATAGCCAGTTTCATGTGAGTGAACAAACCGAGGAATTTTTGCACTCACACGTGTAAAACGTTCTGGAAAAAACATAATACCTTTGAAGTCTTTGCATTTTGTGTCAAAAGCCACTTTCCCAGGGTGCATTGTAGCAAGGATGCTGTGCTGATTAAACAACACGGGAGCTTAAGAGGCAGGGAAATGGTAGTTTGCCAACTAAGATAGAAAATGTTTCCCTTTGGTTCAGTGAATGAGTGAATAGGGAGAGTTAACAAGAACTTGGCGGAGAATTTAAGGGGAGCTCCCAAAAAATGTTCCTTCTAAGTCAAGACTTTACTTGGATAAACTAAGTGCCTGAGAAGGAAATAAGGAGCAATACAGGTTTTTCTGCAGGTGTTGTTCAATGAAAGCAAAGTGAATGGCCAGGAGACTCTAAAGGGCATTTTATGTGAGGGGGGGGGTCTTAGTGCTCTCTGAGCTTGGTTGCTTTCTTGCAGATGTTTCATCACCCAACTAGGTACCATGATAACTAGCCATGCTAAAATCTGCAAGAAAACAGCCAAGCTTAGAGAGTACCAAGTACCTGCCTCCATTCAAGTTTCAAATATTCTCTTCTACTGATGCCATTTTATGTGCTGCTGTTAAGTCCAACTGCTGTTAACATCTGTAGAATGCAAGGGATCAAGGTTCTGCTGTATATGCCTCAATTAAGGTCCAAGACCTATTGAAGTAGCCCAATCCAAATGTTGTGATTCGCCAGCAGCCTGTGCAGACAGCAGCAGAATTGGAAAGTGGGGAACTTGATCAGAACACCAAATTTCTAAGATTAATTCTTCAAGTTAACTTGGAATATCTATAACACTTTATTACATCTAGAATTTGGATTTGACTCAAGTGAGGTCTTTCAACTTAAATTCTGAATTCATTAATTTTCTAAGAGGGAACTTTAGTTTCTGAAATTTACTTGGATAGCTTGGTTTGATAGCTGGGCTATTGGTTTGACCTCTGAGCTTAGCAATTTGGTTGCAAATGGTTCATCACCTTTTGAGGAGACGTTGTCAGTGCATTTTGAATTGTGCTCATCTGTCTGACCACTGGCCTTTAAATACCTTTTTATGAGATGCAAATTGGAGAATGCTGTTTGTTCAGATACTTCTGAGTCATAGTCTGCTTTTCGACTGTTTAACATCAGCCAATCCAACAGTCCGAAATTCGAACATGTTAATATCATATTATCACTTTTAAAACATCATCCTTATTTTGTTTCCCTATTTTTAACTTCCATTTCTATTGTTTGACTATTGATAGAATAAATCCCATACCATATAATGTTCAGTTTGCTCTTTCTCTTTTATTGCCAGTGTTAAACTATTCATTTCCACACATTCTAATATTTCCCTAATCACATTCTCATCTGTAGATATCTCTTCACTCTTCCAATTTTGTGCAAATACGATTCTGGCCACAGTCAATATATGAATAACTTTTCTGACTATATTCTTCGGGTAGAATCCCCAATAGAAATATTACTGGTTTTAAATCAATATGTTATTTTATCATTTTTTTTCAACCATGTCTGTATTTTGCTCCAATGTTGTTTTTTTTTTTGCTTTTATACAGGCCCACATATGATAATATGACCCAGATATCTGGTGGCACTTCCAACATTTAGCCAATTTATCTTTAAACATCCTTGCAAGACACACGTGCGAAATGCCATCTATAAAAAATTGGTATAAATTTTCTTTTTACATGGTTGACATTGTTAATTTATAACTCCTATCCCACAGTCTTTGCCATTTATCTAGTTCAATTATGTGACCAAATTTTTTTGCCCATGCTATCATTATTTCCTTTACTTGTTCCTCTTCCAATTTAACATATAGTAAATAACTATACATTTTATCAGTTTTCTTCTACCCCATTAATATCTTATCTAGTTCTGTTAATTCTGTGTAAAAACTGTATAATTTTGCATCTTTCTCATATCTAGGCTGTATCTGCAGTTGTGAATACTGTGTCAAGTCAATCCCTTGATCATTGAACTCTTGTTCATTTTTAAGTTCCCCTTTCTCTTTTAATAAATCTTTGTATCTGACAGTATTTTCTATGTTAAGAACATTTGGGTGAACCAATGCTTCCATTGTTGAGAGCCAGACTGGTATCCTCAAATAGTGCTGTCCTCTAATTTTCTCCCATACTAATAATAAGGCATTCCTAATGTAGTGCCTTTGAAACTAACCCTGTATTTTGTTTTTCCCATACCACAAGAAGGCGTGCCAGCCCAGTTGCAAATCATGTTCCTCCAAAGTCAATAATCTTTTATTTCTCAATACAATCCATTCTTTAATCCAAGTAAGTGCCGCTGCCTGATAATATAGTTCCCAATTTGGTAACTCCAAGCTTCCTCTGTTTCTTGAATCTTGCAACATTTTTAAACTTATTCTTGTTTTTTTCCCTTGCCAAATATATCTTAATATTACTTTATTAAGTTCCTCAAAATATTTTTTCTCCAGTTTTATTGGAATTGTTTGAAATAAATATAATAATCTTGGCAATATATTCATTTTTATTGTAGCTATCCTACCAATCAATGATAATTGCAAGTTTTTCCATTTCTCCAACTCTGTTTTAATTGCATTAGTTTATATTAATTGTCTTCCTTAATAGTTACACGCCTTGCTGTTAGGTTGATCCCTAAATAATTTACTTTTTTTGTAATCTGAATGTCTATTCTCTTCGTTAACTTTTTTTTTTTTTGAGCTTCTGTAAGATTTTAAATGAGTACTTTAGTTTTCTCTTTATTTATTTTCAATCCTGCCATTTCACCATATTCCTCTATTTTTTTTTTATTAACTTAGGGCCTGTTTTTAATGGATCTTCCAAAATAAAAACTAATTCAACTGTGAATGCCTGTAATTTATATTTTTCTTTTTTCTATTTCCAAACCTTTTATCTCTATATCTTGTCTGATATTTCTGTTTAATGCCTCCTACATCAATATAAATAGTAGTGGTGACAAGGGACACCCTTGTCATGTACCTTTTAAAATAGCAACCTTCTCTGTCATATCTCCATTTACCATCACTTTTGCTATTTGCTTGTAATATATCGCCTTAATCATATTAATAAATCTTTCCCCAAAATCTATATCTTTCAGTTGTGCTAACATAAACTGCCAGTTCAGATTATCAAATGCTTTCTGTGCGTCCAAGAAAATCAACGCTATTTGCTTCCCTGGATGTGTTTAGGATTATCCTCATATTATCTTTAATCTATCTCTTAGGCAAAAACTATCTAATTGATCTTGGGCCAATCACTTTCTTCCTGCCCTACAAAGGAGGTAACAGCAAGCCACTTCCACAAATATTGCCAAGAAAACTGGAAGGACTTTCTGCAGTCACCAAGACTTAAGAGTAATTGAGCACTCACACATGTGCCTGCAGCACACACACAGCCACATACATCATATAGAAGTCTAGGCTATTTTTAAAAAAATAATTCTGAACATAGGCATATTTCTTGACCAGCTATTTACAGTTCATGTTACTTCAACACCATGTTAAAGATTGGATTTTATTCATTTTTCTATCTTTTTTATTTGTTCATAGCTTGATGCTTGCTAATTTGCATTGATCTTATTTTTTGGCCTCAGTCCATAAATAAAATGCAATCAATCAATAGTCTTGACTGTACATTCTCAGTGCTTAGAGTTTAAGAAACAAACAAGATGAGTTTAATTTCTTAGTAAGGAAGGGTAATGTAGCAATAGCTTCCACAAAGACTTGGTGGGATGACTTTCATAATTAGAATAAAGCAATTAAAGAATGCAATTTGTTCAAAGGAAAAGAAGCAATAGAAACAAGACAATTTGTTACAGTGTATTTTTTGTGCGTATGCACAAACACACACACACACACATATATATGCATATGCATATACATACATACATGCATGCATGTGTGTGTGTGTGTGTGTGTGTGTACAGCAATAGCACTTAGACTTATATACGACTCCATAATCCTTTACAGCAACTTCTGAGTGGTTTACACTGTCAGCATAAATAAGGAGCATCTGTGCTTTTTCAAAAGACAAATGAATTTTCTTTGTTTTTGTTTTTCCTTAAAAAATGTTTCACTTCTCATCCAAGAAGCTTCTTAAGTTCTGAACTGATGTAGCTTCTTGGATGAGAAGTGAAACATCTTCAAAGAAAAACAAAGAAAGTCCAGTTGCCTTTTGAAAAAGCACCCTTGGCACAATCATAACCTGGATGACTGAGAATTTCTATAGAGGTGAGGAATATCTGAGTTAAAATAAACAGAAACAATAAAACAGGATAGGTTGGTGTTATCTGCAATTAGCTGCCCAGCCAAGGAGAAGATGTCTTCCAAAAACAATCCTTCAACAAAGCATGAAATAGTCATACAGGTGTAACTCAAAAAATTAGAATATCGTGCAAAAGTTCATTTATTTCAGTAATGCAACTTAAAAAGTGAAACTAATATATAAGATAGACTCATTACATGCAAAGCAAGAGAGTTCAAGCTGTGATTTGTCATAATTGAGATGATCATGGCTTACAGCTCATGAAAACTCCAAATCCACAATCTCAGAAAATTAGAATATTACATGCAATCAATAAAACAATTGATTGTACTTAGAACAATATCGGACCTCTGAAAAGTATAAGCATGCAGATGCACTCAATACTTGGTTTGGGCCCCTTTTGTAGCAATTACTGCCTCAATGTGACATGGCATGGAAGCTATCAGACTGTGGCACTGCTGAGGTGTTATGGGAGACCAGGATGCTTCAATAGTGGCCTTCAGCTCTTCTGCATTGTTCGGTCTCATGTCTCTTATCTTTCTCTTGGCAATGCCCCATAGATTCTCTGTGGGGTTCAGGTCAGGCGAGTTTGCTGGCCAATCAAGCACAGTAATCCCATGGTCATTGAACCAGGTTTTGGTGCTTTGGGCAGTGTGGGCAGGTGCCAAGTCCTGCTGGAAAATGAAGTCAGCATCCCCATAAGCTCGTCTGTGGAAGGAAGCCTGAAGTGCTCCAAAATCTCCTGGTAGATGGCTGCGTTGACCCTGGACTTAATGAAGCGCAGTGGACCAACACCAGCAGATGACATGGCTGCCCAAATCAACACAGACTGTGGAAACTTCACACTGGACTTCAAGTGTGTGCCTCTCCATTCTTCCTCCAGACTCTGGGTCCTTGGTTTCCAAATGAGATGCAAAAGTTGCTCTCATCAGAAAAGAGGACTTTGGACCACTGAGCAACAGACCAGGTCTGTTTTTCTTTAGCCCAGGTAAGACACTTCTGACGTTGTTTGTTGTTCAGGAGTGGCTTGACAAGAGGAATACGACATTTGAAGCCCATGTCCAGGATCTGTCTATGTGTGGTGGTTCTTGATGCACTGACTCCAGCCTCAGTCCAGTCCTTGTGAAAGTCCCCAACACTTTTGAATGGCCTTTTCCTGACATCCTCTCCAGGCTGTGGTCATCCCTGCTGCTTGTGTAACTTTTCCCTTCCACGTAACTTTCTATTAATGTGCTTTGATACAGCACTTTGGGAACATCCAACTTCTTTTTCAATTACCTTTTGAGGCTTTCCCTACTTATGGAGAGTGTCAATGATGGTTTTCTGCACAACTGTCAGGTCAGCAGTCTTTCCCATGATTGTGCTTCCTACTGAACCAGACTGAGAGACCATTTAAAGGCTCAGGAACCCTTTGCAGGTGTTATGGCTTAATTAGCTGATTTGAGTGGGACACTTTGAGCCTAGAATATTGAACCTTTTCACAATATTCTAATTTTCTGAGATTGTGGATTTGGGGTTTTCATGAGCTGTAAGCCATGATCATCTCAATTATGACACATCACAGCTTGAACTGCCTTGCTTTGCATGTAATGAGTCTACCTCATATATTTGTTTCACCTTTTAAGTTGCATTACTGAAATAAATGAACTTTTGCACGATATTTTTTGAGTTTCACCTGTAATGGGAGGCATCAATTACGGAACATTTGCCATGCATGGTCCTGTCCTTTCTGACTACTGTCTCTTTCTGGGGTAAAGGAGAATGCAAGAGGATTATCAGCTGTCCTAGATTTAATGCTAATCATACGGGAGGACTTAGATGAGGATATGGAAGTTGCAGAAAAATGACCTTCTATGTCAAAGTTTTTGATTTTAAGTGGAACTACAACTGTGTGATCGCAAACACATATCTTGGACTTCAAAAGTACTGGCTTTCAAGCATCTTTGAGCCTTGATATGTTGGACCTAAAAACAAGAGAAGCAGGATGGGTGGGAATTTCTAAAGAAAGCGGGATTAACTTCCCAATTGTAATAAGATCAATGAGAGATGAAAAGTAAATAATCACAAAACCCAATGTGGCTACGCACAGAAAACCTCAGTAAAAATCTAAAAGTTAAAAAAAAAAAACCACGTATAGAAGAAATTGAAAGAAGGTCAGGACACAAAGAAAAAGTGCAGATTAGTAGCCTCGAACTGTAGAGCTGGTGTCAGGAAAGTGAAAGCTCAGAGTTGGATGTGGTTAACAAAGGATGCTAAAAATAACAGGAAGAGCTTCTTTAGATAAATTCAGAATGAAAGAAAAAGAGGGGGAAAAAACCCAGTATATTAGCTGCTCAGTGTCAGAGGCAAAATGTAAAAGTAAGAAGGGAAAAATGGAGCTACTCAGCTCCTGTTTTGGTTACTCTTCTGCAAAAAGGAGAAAACAGTGTCCATATGTTCCATCAAGAAATTGTGAAGGATAAATGGATGTAACTGAAGGTTCAGATGAATAGAAACATGGCCATGGGGATATCCCTTTATTGGGAATGTACTTAAATCTCCAGAACCAGAAAAATTGTATCCCGGATTGCTGAGCGCCAGTGTGGTGTAGTGGTGAAAGCATTGGACTAGAGCAGGCTTGTCCAATCTTTCACCTTCCCTGGGCCACATTAGAAGATGAAAATTTGGTTTGGGCCGCACATAAAATAAAATAACAGTAACGATACCTGATCATCCAAAAAAACCATAGAAAACATAGTTAACATATTAAATTTATTTGGAGATGAAGTTAGTGAGATGTTTGACATTGTTTCTCAGCCACCAATGCATCCATATTTGCTTCGATGGAACTTGTTGCAATTCTCAGTGAGTGCTCAAGGTGGTCATCAGATATTTTGGCTCTGACGGCGCCTGCCTTTTCTGTTGCTGCTTGGCATGGCGCTCGCCTTGCCCCGCCTCGCGCCTGCCTCTCCTCCTCCTCCTCACTGGCTCGTCCTCTTGCACAAAGGTTGGGGTGGGCACTGGGCCGTATTACCAGCTGACCTGGGCTGCATGCGGCCCATGGGCCGCGGGTTGGACAAGCCTGGACTAGAGAAACAGGGAGACATTGACTTCTACTGTAACTGGTTGACCATGGGCCAGTCACTCTCTCTCAGCCCAGGAAGCAGACAATGGCAAGTCACTTCTGAAAATGCTTGCTAAGAAAACTGCAGGAACTTGTCCAAAGGCTGCTGAAGGAATTAACTGGTGGTCTGGCCAAACTTTTGTACTGTATTTTATTCTGCTTAATCCTGGACAATTAAGTTAGTATCAGATGAATTGATGAGAAATATATATATATATTGTCCTAGTTTCAAAAATGGGGTGGTGGTGGTGGAAGATGTATCCATGACTCCATATGCCATGACCCAACCATGCCCAGGCACACTCCCTATAAGCATATCTGTTTGTCTGCAGATATCTTCAGAGATGGGTACAGTTAATGCTGGAATGGTACCTCATGGGAGTATCAAAAATGGAGACTACAAACTCTCAACTGGGAATAGATAAACGTCCACTAAAACTTTGTATTTTCTTCTCACTCTATAGCAATTACAGTAGGTGCTCCTGCCAGTCCATCATGCTTTCTATAGGATGCTTCTACCACTTTCTCATTTCCTCTTTCTCTTTTCTAAATCAACATTTGGTGATTAAAAAAAAACCGTGTATTTATTAAATGTCTATGCCATCCATCTCACTATCCAAAGTGATTCTGGGCAGCTTACAATGCAATGATATATTCAATCTTCAACCTTTTGAAGTATTTTTGAAGTATCTTTGTAGTTTTTTTTCTTTTAATGTACAATTAAATATCTCAGGAGTAAATGTCTAAGCTTGCTAGTATCTTTTATTTGTTTTTCTTTGTTCCCTAAATTGTCTCCCTTTCTATCCCAATTTCCAACCTGAGCTCTTAGGAGTGGTACAACATGCATTTCAAGCTAATATTGATGAAGAGACCTTTACACATGCAGTTTTCACCCCTCTATTTCTTTGAGTCAACAAATAGATACAACAGTCCTGTTATAGTTCATTCTGCATGCACTAGTTTGGGAGAGTGAAAACATTCAGCTAATCCCACATTACCCACATAAATGTTAAAAATTGGATTATATCTAGATTCAAATGAGCATATGCTCAGTCTCTTATGTCTCTTAAGTCTCGGTCTCTTAACTCTGCACTCTTTCAGTCAAAAGCCACATCCCACTGAAAATTTGGGGTTCACAGGAATATGTGATTTTGTATCCATATTCATAAGCTTATGTGCATTTGTGTATTTGGAGAATAGCTGGGTTAAAATAAATGGAGAAAGAATAAAACTGATATGGTGTCATCTACTATTCAAAAGAATGCATATTTGCTTTGGAAAACATGATTTTCATAATTATTTCATCAAAGACATTAGTAGAGACTACAGGTTATTAAAAAAGAAATCCCTGGTTTTGAGTCATGGTATGTTTTGTTAAGTTCTGGAATCATTTGGCTCTGGAGGTTTTTATTGGTCTTTTCCCATTCCATGAAAGGACATTGATGTAGGAATGTGTAAAGTGGCCTTGATTCAATTCAAATGTCCAAATCAGTGTGGGAAATGATTAAATTCAATGTGGATTTTCCAACTGATTCAGAAAAAGAGCATTTGTCTATGTGTAAATGACCTTCCAATTAATGCATCCAATCAAGTCAAGATCATCTTCAAACAGAATCCCCAAAGTAAAATATGGGTAGTCCTTAGCTTATGACAACAATTGAGCCCAAAATTTCCATTGCTAAGTGAAACATTTATTGAGTTTTGCCCCATTTTATGACTTTTCTTGCCACGGTTGTTAAGTGAATCACTACAGTTGGTGAATTAGTAACATGATTATTAAGTGAAACTGGTTTTCTCATAGACTTTACTTGTCAGAAGGTTACAAAAGGGGATCACAAGACCCCTGAGCAATGCAACCATCATAAATATGAGTCAGTTGCCAAACATCTGAATTTTGATCATGTGACCATGAGGATGCTACAGTAAATGGGAAAGTTATCTTAATTCACTTTTTTCAGTGACGTTGTAACTTTGAATGGTCACTAAATGAACTGTAGTAAGTTGAGGACTACCTGGAAATACACTAACCTACTTGAACCAAGTGAACTTACCAAGCTTAATACCACTAAGAAACCTGACTCTGTATTGAACAGGTTACTTATCATTCAAGTCAACTTTCCTTTAAGTTGAGCTCAGTTCTTAGAGGCATCACATCCACACAGCTTCCATGGCAATTCCAATATGGAAGGGGGTTCCCATTGCATTCTTACTGGATCTTTCTCCAATAAGTCCAACCTCAACTCTAGGATTTATTGTTGTGTCCCATCTAAACCTACCAAAACCCAACCCTACTTAGCTTCAGAGCCCAAATATTAAGATCCTGCATGGTTATAAGCACACAGCAGCTGATGATCTTTCAATCCATTCTCTTCAGTCCAATCTCTCCCAACCCTCTACATCATCCTCTTCACATTAAGTCAATCTCAACCGCAATGCAACACAACTTCCCTCCCCTTCCAATCTTCCTCCCTCAAGGAGATATTCTGTAGCTGTGGCAGAAGTAGAAGGAGGAACAGGCTAGCTGAACTCTCTGCCTGAGGGTGAGGAAGCAGGAGGGAAGACTGTCCATCCCAAACTCTGGGTCAGGAGATTAAGGAGGCAGCCTCCATTTAGACTCCAGGGTCTGCCAGCCATTTGCTACCCACCTGCTACAGTTGGCAGAACTTGACACATTTTTAGGAGGACGCTTGCAAAGGAAAGCAGACCCCTAGCAGGAGAGATGTGGACACTGAGCCACGTGTTTGATTGCTGATATTCTCCCTTTCTCTCCCCCTTTCTCCTTTGCCCTGGGCCATCAATCAGAGAGACTGGCTCTGGGAACTGGGACACCGAAAGCTGCCAGATGGTGGAAACCCTCTCTGCTCATACCAAGTGTCAGTGCAGACAACTCTCAACCTTTGCCGTGATTGCTCAGCTCCCCAAAGACCTGGTAAGTGGGGCTGCTAAGGGGCTTCTATGAGGCTAAGGAAGGGCACATTGGAAGCAGACTGGGTAAGCCCTGTCCCATGCTTTGAGGTGGGCCCTGCCTAGAAGAAAAAAAGAATTCAGATTTGAGGTTCTACTAAAGGAGGTGGGGAGACGAAACAGTCCTAATCCTGACCCTCAGCAGACCAGCAGGAAGTTCAGGAAACTGAGTGGGAATAGCTTAGGAAATCCAGTTTGAAGGTGGTGGTTGAATTTTCTCTGATGGGACCAAGCTGTGCAGATAGAGCTTGGAATGACTTTTGGTGTCTCTTCACTCCATTCAGTTCCGGGCACATTTTAGACGATCAGAAGAAGCTATGTTTAATTTATGTCCACTGTGAAATTGCAAGGACATAGAATTTCATTGGGATTATCCATTCCTCATAAATAAGAATGCACACTGCTGTTTTATATGCATACACTGAGACTTTCCCATTCTGTTATCTTTGTAATCTGGGTTAAAAGAAATAGGGAAACAATGAAACTGATATGATTGTGTGGTCTTGGCAATCGAGAGTAGTATGTGGATAATCTGTTAATTCAAATCTCATTTCCCTGGGAATTATCTAGCTACACTTGTTTCCGATCTGTGATTTGGGCCGAATTGTGATCATCCTCATAGTTTTGTGGCAATGCTTGCTGCTATAATTGTGCTATGATAATATTATGCAGAGTGGTTACACATTCTAAAGCACTAATATAAATATTAGATATTTATTAGTTGTATGTGGCATGCAATAATTGCTGTAGTTTCTACTAAGGATAAATAAATCTTCTGCATCCAATTTGTGACCCTCTCTTGGTTTACTTATAAATTGATTCCACTGCATTTCCATATTAATCTGCAATTTTAAAAACCTGTAACATAACTGCTATTAAATGGATATTTTAATACATATTTAATGCTCATAAACTGTATTTTAAAGATATTATCCAAACCATGCGCTGCTTCTTTTCATTTTTCTTGTAGCCAAGACTTAGTTTTGAGCTGTGTGCTTTAAGCCCACAAATGAAATGGGTCAGATGGTATTGAATTCCTAAGTATCAGACAGTCTTCTGGCGGTTTCCTTCTGCGGTTTCCTAGGGCCATATTCACACATATGCTTCACACTGGTTCAAACTTAGATTGCTTTAGCTGTGCTTCCTCATTCCATTGCTCTCCTCTCCCTCCCAACACTTGAAGAATACATGGACTGGGCTCACCCGATATATAATATAATATGGAGTTCCTCCAACCAGGTGTCTCCTTTGCAATAGAGCAATCTTCTCTTTTTACAGGCCATGGATTCTGGCAGTTCTCCGTCAGTCCCTCTCATGATCGGCTGTGCAGTTTCCTGTATGGCTTTGCTGACCTTGCTGGCAATCTATGCTGCATTTTGGAGGTATGTTGCCCCAAGAGCCATGGTTGGAAGATGTAAGTTCACAAAAAAGCTACCCATGGTTAATCTCAACAGTAGATGCAGATATAAAGCAGAAGCGCAGGGAGAAGTGCATTTAAGAGACAGGAATGATCATTGTGTTGAAGCTAAATTAGAGTGTATAGCACACTGTATAGTACACTGAACAAATGGATTATCAAACTTAGCCCTTTTGATACTCTGGTCTTTTAATTTTCACATGTGATGTTGAGAGTCTGCTAAGACATTTGGTGCCAAACACGAAGACAGTGATTCGTTCTCTGACTTATTATTTTTATCCCCTGGTCTTTCAAGACCTCTATATTCAACAGCATGAGTAAATAAAACAAAGTGGTTTATAACCAGCACAAACTGCTTGCAGCAATTTGAGCTTGAGGGTATAATTAAAATTCAATTTTAATTTCATCCACAAAGGATGGTATTTTTGTTCCTGACTCCCACTTTTAAAAGTGTGAATCTATTCCACACTTTGGATCAAGAAAATTCCTGCAGATGTAACAATTACTGAAGATCAAATAAAAGTTTGGGACCTACCCACGGAGGCCCTCTTAAAGCATTATCTGAGCATTGTGGGGGGATGTTCTCCTCTGAACTTGTCCCACAATTCCACCCAAGTTGGTGAAAGCTTTCCACCCTCAAAAACAAAACAGCTGCAGAACGAGCACCCACCCACCCATAGAATTAACACCATACATGATTGTGGTGTGGGAGGAGTGTTGCTAATTCTAAAAAAAGAACATACAATTGTTGGGTGACGTTAAATCTTCCAAGAACACCAGGCAATGAATACTTAAAATATCCCCCCCCCACCCCCCACAACTTTAACCTTACAAAACCCATAGAGGTGGTATTCACTTAGTAGCTACTTAATCAGCTATCATTTCAACATGATGGCATGGAATTGAGTAGTGCTTATGACCAGTCTTCATAGTTGTAACCATCACATCAGTGGTGGGATTCAAACATTTTTACTACCGGTTCGGTGGGCATGGCTTGGTGGGTGTGGCAAGGGAAGGATATTGTAAAATCTCCAGTCAGGGGTGGTATTTGCTGGTTCTCCGAACTACTCAAAATTTCCACTACCGGTTTTCCACAACTGGTGAGAACCTGCTGAATACCAGCTCTGCATCACATCATCTCCAGAGTCATAAGATTGTGATATGGCTACTTGGTGGCTTGTAACTGTGACACCACAGCATCTTGCAGTCATGTGCAGCCCAGCTTCTAACAAGCAATGTCAATGGAGAAGCAGAACAGAGATCACAAATGCTGCCCATGTGACAGTGCACTTAACAGTGGTGTGAGACATACTAAACCAGGGGTCGCCAACCTTTTGGACCTCAGGGACCACCAAACTCATAATTTTAAATCCCCTGGGCCAGAGACCCTGAGAAAATCCCCCAAAAAAGTCTGCAGGGAATTTCCCCACCCCGTTTTCCTACAAATTGATTATACTTAATTTTGGATCGCAGGATATCGTCTCCAGCTCCATTCTCAGGGGGAAAGAGAGAGACTTTTAGCTTCATGCAAGGAAAGCAGCAGAAGCAGCAGAAGTCTTTCTTTATCTCGCCCAAACTCCACCAGAAATGAGTCTTTGTGAGACTTGTCATACCTTGCAGGGTCCCAAAGATTCATTTCTGGCGGAGTTGGGAGGAAAGAAAGAAAGACTCTTGCTGCTTTCCTTGTGTGCACCAAAAGCAGAAGAAGAAAGAAGCAGAAAGAAGTAGCCCAGTGGCCAGGCGAGGCACATGGGGCGAATGGGGCAAGTTTCCACCCTCCGCCCTTTTCCTGTTCCCCTCACTACCTCATGTTGTTTGCAATGCAAGATATGCAAGCCTTGTGTTCCTGTGGGTCATGTGGGTGATGCAGCCTTGTGTTCCCATGCAGCCTGGATTAATTGCTTTGGGGGGTGTTTTGGGGGTGACATTTCTCTGCGGATCACCAAAATTTTCTCATGGACCACCAGTGGTCCCTGGCCCACTGATTGTCAACCACTGCACTAAACAATGATGACCAGAAATACCAAAACTAAGCGGTGTGGTGATGTGGCATCGCACATTACAACTGGCCTAAATTGCCCTCATTAACTGGAGACCACCTGTATGAACAGGGAGATAACCAGGTTTAAGATGAGATGAGATACAATAATCCTCGTATGAGGGTAATCCTCAACTTACAACAGTTCACTTAATTACTGTTCAAAGTTACAATACGCTGAAAAAAGTGACATGACCCTTTTCACACTGACAACCATTGCAGGATCCTCATGGGTCAGGTGACCAATATTCAGAGGCTTGACAACTGACTCATATTTATGATGGTTGTCGTGTCCCAAGGTTGTGTGATCACCTTTTCTGAATATTTGACAAGCAAAATCAATGGGAAAGCCAGATTCACTTAACTGTGTTACTAATTTAACAGCTGCAGTGATTCACTGAACAACTGTTCCAAGAACTTTTACAGGCTGCAGGAACTGGGCCTGGCTAGTCTAGTGAAGAGAAGGACCAGGGGAGACATGATAGCAGTCTTCCACTATCTCAGGGGCTGCCACAGAGAGGAGGTCAAACTATTTCCCAAGGTACCCGAAGGCCAGACAATCTCATTGTACACATGTTGTACTCTGACAATAAAGGTAAAAATAACAACAAGGAATAATGGATGGAAAACTGAACAAGGAGAGATTTCAACCTGGAAATAAGGAGAAATTTTCTGACAGTGAGAACAATCAACCAATGGAACAGAAGTTGCCCACGGATGTTGTGGGAGCTTCATCACTGGAGGCTTTCAAGAAGAGACTGGACTGCCCTCTGTCAGAAATGGTGTAAGGTCCCCTGCTTGGGCAGGGGGTTGGACTAGATGACCTACAAGGTCCCTTCCAACTCTGATATCTGTTAAGACAAATCATAAAATGGAGCAAGATTCACTTAACAACTGACTTAGCAACAGAAATATTGGGCTCAATTGTGGTCGCAAGCCAAGGACTACCTGGATTGCCATTTTTCTATATTCACAGTGGCACGCATTAAAATGAAATTCTGATGCCCGCTGTCAAAAGAAGAAATATATACAAATACCCATACCCATACATATGCATACACATATACTACACACACACACACACACACACACACACACACACATATTTTAATCACAGCCCATTTTGAATACATAGCAGAAGAAAGAGTCTTGAGAGTTAACAAGGTTGATGCTATGTGGTATAAACCTATTACAGAATCTAGTTGTTCTCCTTCGGACAGCACAAAGCCTCCTCCCAGAAGATAACGAAGAAAGCTGGTCATTGAGAGGATGGATAGCATCCCAGACAATCATATGGATCCTGGTCTAGTAGCACTTATAAGCCATGTCCTGGATAGAAAGAAGTGAACTTCCAAGGTCCAGATGTGTCAAAAAGGCTTCCTCTTTTCTTTTTCTAGGTTTATCAAATCTGAACGTTCCATCATTCTTCTGAATTTTTGTCTCTCTATTTTGGCCTCCAATGTGTTGATCCTGGTGGGACAGTCCCAGATGCTCAGTAAGGTGAGAAAAATCATTTCTTTCCAAAAAGGAGAACATATGATGGCTTTTGTCATAGTTTTGTGTTTAATTGTACTCTGGTTCAGGATGTTTCTTATGGATTTTCCTTATTGGGCACCTTTATTTTTGGTGGAAAGGCAGAAAATAATAGAGCAAATTGTAACCTAGAATGAATTAGCTTTCAAAATGTGCTAGATTTTGCCTTGTAATTTAGGCAGTGATATTTATAGTATAATTATGTACATACATAATGCTTTATATAAATGTTCATGTGCGTGTTAGTGCTGATTTTGATCTAAACTATAGAATGAAGAATTGGAATACAGCATTTTGGAGAATCAATAGGTCCAGGTATTAACAAATTTAAAATAGGCTTCTTATATTTTTTAAAAAATTGAAATTAATTCATCAGAAAATACAATTTTGTGCTTATTGAAGAATGCTTAAACAGGGAGTACATTTTGATATTGGATTTATTATGTTATAAACAGTTTATAGGTTCTTTAGCAGATCCAGGTTATGGCTTCACTAACCTGTTTTTTAAAGTCATCTGTGTTGAAAATGAAAAAAAAAATGTTGATGTGGTCTAGATTTTTTGATAAGCTTAAGGGTTTAATTAACTTTCTGTTTTAGTTCCTGTGTAGTTATTTTCTCTGGTATTTTTGCTTTTTGTGTTTTTTTTCATGTTTAGTGCATTTTACTCATTATAAAATATCTAGATACTCTTTTTTTGCTATATAATCATTTTTTTTTCTCTATTGGAGGTGTAGGAAGGGAATTTTTTGTATATAAAATTCAAAAAGAATCAAAAAGAGCTGCAAATGAGCTGCAGTACTAGTGTCCCTATGTGTTCCAAAACCCTTTTGAAAAAAACACAAATCTAAATGCCATTATATATGCATACTTTTTTTAACTGTGCTAAATAGGTCAACCCCCATTTCTGAGAATCAAGGCTACCCCTTTATCCTACTTTTTTTTTTTCCTTTTCCTCTCAACATTTCCAGCCCAACTTCTTTAGTGCAATCAATTTGGTCTTTTAGGACCAGCAATAGTATGTGCACACTTTTTCTGCAGCTTTTATTTCTGTTCCATTTGGTCACGTGGATTTGGAAAACTGCAACAACTCTTTGGCTTAAGAGCTGGAGGGAAAAGTTAAGGGTTCACCCAGTGCAATAAATAGCCCTACTTTGCTGAGTTTCACCTATAGGGAGAAGAAAAAAAATCCTCCCTTCCATTTGCTGTGATAATTTTGGGCTTGAGCACACCATAACTACCAACTCTTCTTCATAACTGTCAGGTTAATCTGACACAGAAAGACCAAAAATGTAGCTCTTTCAACATACCATCATCACCAGGTCCCCCTCTCCTCCACTGTCTCCTGGAATCTGCCCAAATTCACATTCATTACATCAACAACACCATCTAACCATCTCATCCTCTGCCTTCTCCTTCTCCTTTTGTATTAGATTAAATTAGATTAACAGAATTGGAAGGGACCTTGTAGGTCATCTAGTCCAAGCCCCCACCCAAGCAGGAGACTCTACACCATTTCAGACAAATGACAGTCCAATCTCTTCTTGAAAGTCTCAAGTGATGGTGCTCCCACAACTTCCAAAGGCAAGCTGTTCCATCAGTTGATTGTTCTCACTGTCAGAAAATTTCTCCTTGTTTCTAGGTTAAATCTCTCCTTGATCAGTTTCCATCCATTATTCCTTATCTGTCCTTTGGGTGCCTTGGAAAATAGCTTGACCTCTTCTTCTCTGTGGCAGCCCCTCAAATATTGGAAGACTGTTATCATGTCTCCCCTGGTCCTTCTCTTCACTAGACTAGCTAAGCCCAGTTCCTGTAACTGTTCTTCATATGTTTTAGTCTCCAGTCCCCTTAAACATCCTTGTTGCTCTTTTCTGTACTTTTTCTAGAGCCTCAACATCTTTTTTATAGTGTGGTGGCCAAATCTGGATGCAGTATTCTAGTGTGGTCTTACTAAGACTTTATAGCATGGTATTAGTACCTCGCTTGATCTTGATTGTATATCCCTCTGTTTAATGCAAGTTAGGATTGCACTGGCTTTTTTGGCTTCCGCCACACACTGCTGGCTCATATTTTACTGGTTGTCCACTAAGACTCCAAGATCCCTTTCATAGTTACTGCTATTAAGCCTGGTTTCACCCAGTCTATATATGTACTTTTGCATTTTCTTGCTTAAGTGTAAGACTTTACTTTTCTCTACATTGAATTTTATTTTGTTAGATAGGGCCCAGTGTTTCAGTCTGTCAAGATCCGTCTGAATCTTGAGCCCATCTTCTTGGGTGTTGGCCATTCCTGCCAGCTTAGTCTTCCATCTTTCCCAACATCAGGGTCTTTTCCAAGGAGTCCTCTCTTCTCATTTGGTGACCAAAGTATTTAAGCTTTATCTCCAGTATCTTTCCTTCTAAAGAATAGTCAAGGTTGATTTCCTTTAGGATTGACTGATTTTATCTCCTTGCAATCCAAGGAGCTGTCAAGAATCTTCTCCAACACCAATTTAGTTAGTAAACTTATATGATGCCCCCATCACCTAGAGCCTAAATCCTTAAAACAATAAATAATACAATTAAAGTTGATTTAAAATTAACAAAATGGGAAGGAAAGGAGAAGGATGTACAAGCCACCTTTGAGAATGATGTGCCTCCATTGGGGCCCCAGGCCAATTGGCAGAACCAGATCTTCTGACTCTTTTGTAAGGCCATAAGGGTGGATATGGACCTCAAGGAGCACCATGTTCCAAGACAGGAGCCATAGCAGAAAGAAGCTCCTCTCCTTGATTCCACCAGCCAGAATTCCTTGATGGTCAGGTTCCACAGCAAGCCCTTTCTGCCAGCATGGTGCGGCAGATCAATCCCATTGGGATGAGATGGTTCCTCAGATAGCCTGGGTCCATTTTTTTTCTTGAATCAGAGAAGCCCATTGTAAGCACAAGAGAAGCAATAGGTGTACCACCACAGCAACTGGCAATGATCTTAGAAAGGCCAAATTTCTCTTGCTAAGGAATTTCCTGTCAAATTGAAAACATCACCACATTTGAACAGGGGCTGGAAACAGACAAAAGGGTTGCTTATTCCGGGTTGTTGTCCCTGTTGTATGTAAATGAGAGTTTCGCTGGTGTCAAAAAGTACTGTAGTGGAATGACGGCTTTTATAGAGCTGTGTTTAAAGACTTTACCAGTTTGGCCCATCAAAATAGACCGCCTGCAGAACCATTCTTTCTTCTCAGATTCCTGAAGAATCTTTTTGAAAAGAGAAGAAAAAGGCCAAAAAAAAAATGAAATAAAATAAAACAAGTGTTCTGAGGATGAGAGATGTTCTATTCTATTGCTGCAGTCTCTTTACGAAACTCCATTTATAGCTGATTAAGTGGGTGAATGGTGGAAGAATGGAAAACAATTTACATCCAGCCTCTGGTGCATTTTTGAAGCAAGGTGTGTGTAGCTTTAATGTTTCCTGACACTGATAATGATGCATAAGTGCAAGGCACACACACACACACAGAGGGTGGGGATGGGGGGAGAGGAAAGGAGAGAAGAGAGAGAGAATGGGAAGACAGACAAGAGAAGAAAGAGAGAGAAAGGATTCCATAGGCATTTATGTGGACTTGATTCTCTGTGCTGATTCAGTGAGACATTTTGGCCAGATCTTCGCATTCTGATGCCACCAAAGAGATCTCCTGTCATAGAATAGATAAAGATACAAAGTGAAGGCAAGACATTTCTAGCTGAAATCTTACTTCATCCCTATATTTATCAGAGAAACAACACCTGTGGCTTGGATTCATGCATTGCAATAAATAATAGACGCTGGAACTGTGTAAAAAATGGTTCTGTTGCTTTTGAGGCTTTCTTTCTATTTGTCTTCCTCCTTGGACTCTAAGTTGGTCATGAGACCAACTTGCTCTAGTGAAGCAGGGAGCTTCATGAAAGATTCAACACATGACTAATGGACATCTCCCAGGCTTATGATCCCAACTTACCTTAGCTTTGGTTTCATACTTCCTCAATGGACACGTGTGGTGAATGCGTTTTATGTCCCTCTCATGTGCAATAAGAGGGAGGGCTCAGCTCCTTTTCCAGAGCATGGATTTGAGCCCAATGTGTCCTTTTGCCACTTTATCCATCTATCCATAAATCTAATCAAAGCATTGATTGATTAAAGCCAGAGGAGATGCAGGAGGGAGGAGTTGGGAAAGCAGCCATTGTGCAACCTGCAAGGGAAAATAGGGTAGATTGTTTCTGAGGTTTGAAATTCAGCTCAATGGTGTCTCTAGGGCCTGCTCTTAAATTCAATAAATGTCAATCTGCAAACAAACAACAGCTAGAGCTCAGCATCATGCTTCAGGAGTTCTATATATACATGGTGCAAGAAACCATTTTAACAATGCCCAGAGTTCTTGTGCATTGTAGGAACAAACTCTCTCACTTGGTCTTCCTCTTTAAGGAGTGCCAGGGACACAGCTTCCAATTGCAGAAGTTTATAAAACAGCTTTTATTTTCTTGTCATCCTCTAATCCATTTTCCTTCCTGCCTTTTGCTTTCAGTGCCCATCAGCTTCAGTGACTTCAGTGGCTGTTTCAACCCACTCAGTTACTACTGCAGTGATTCATTTATTTGATTTTCTAGATCAGTGGTTCTCAACCTTTTCTTCACCATGGATCCTTTTTAAATAGCAATAGCATTTAGACTTATATACTGCTTCACAGCGCTTTACACTCTCTAAGTGGTTTACAGAGTCAGCCTATTGCCCCCAACAATCTGGGTCCTCATTTTACCCATCTTGGAAGGATGGAAGGCTGAGTCAACCTTTAGCTGGTCAGAATCGAACTGCCAAATTGCACTCAGCCTGCAATCAGCAGAAGTAGCCTGCAATACTGCATTATAACCACTGCACCACCGCAGATTATACCAACACATAATATGGTCACAAAAGGTATTTTGTGGCCATGGACCATGACCACCGATCACCAAGACTTAACTCAATTTAAATTGCGATATTTATTCAAGCCTTCGCAATCCCCCTGGGATGACATCCCAGCCCTGCAGGGGTCTGCGGACCATAGGTTCAGAACCTTGGTTCTAGATGATGTCACAGCTCTGCTGCTCAAATAATGATGAAGTTGTGGACGAGGGAGAGACCTTGCTTTTAATTACAATCTGAGATCAAAAACAAGCAGAAAAAATGTAGCTAGAGTAACAAATACCGAGTGAGTGAAAACTGAAAAAAAAAAAAACATTGCCCAGGTCATTGCTGTATAAAACCCTGCAGCTTCATGTGTGATAGAAGTGTTCTTCTATATAAAATATTAAGACAAGGTTTATCAGATGGAGCACATGATTTCACAGAGGAAAGATGCATTGCCCCCAATGTACAGAAGCCTTCCTTGTAGTATGTTGTCCTCCAGATGTTTGCAGCTGCACTTGCCAGAACTCCCTCATAACATGAACATCAACTGGGAATTGACTGGGGTTGCAGGAAGCTAAATAGATGGTAAGCTTGAGACAGGAAGTTCCTGGCTTAGAAATGAAGACTTGACTGTAAACTCAAGGTTGGCCTTTGCTAACTAGTTAGAAAATAGGCCAGCCAGTTAGGAAAAAAATGTCTTACAGGATGGTCAATACTGCACCATAGACGTGCACTGCATTAAATGTATAAAATGAGCTGTATACCAAGTCCTCAACTTATGACTGGTCACTTAGGGATCGTTCAAAGTTGCAATGGACCTCCCTATGGGTACTTATGACTCCATTCTGGAAAAGAAACCACCTGCAGTCATATGACTTAATTGTGGGTAGTTGGAAACTAGCCTTCATTTATGGCCATTTGCAGCATCCCTGTGGTCATGTGATAGCATTTCATGACATTTTTGAAAAAGAAAAAGACATTTGCTTTCAGTTTTGGGGAAATCCAGCCTGTTGTAAGCAATTGGTTCACTTAACAATGTCTGCAAAATAAAAAGTCATAGAATTGGATTGGTCTTGTAGGTGATATATTTTACAACCATCATGACTTATGACCATAATAGGCAGGCTCCAGTATGGTCATAAATCAAGGACTAGTTGATATCATCAGTATGAATAGCATTGTTGCTATTATTGTTATTAAATAGACTTCCTCCAATGGCAAGATGTGTCATGCCCCTGTTGGAATCAGATTACTAGGGGGAGGGTGAGCAGCTGACAGAAAGTGGGAGTGTGGCTCCGGTGGCTGTGGATGAAACTGGGGAAGGGCACAGTCCGGCTAGGCATTCAGAGGAAGACCCAGGCCCACCCCCTCTTCATCCTAGGGCACGCAGGGAGGAACGGATAAGGGAGCAACATGGGTTATGGGGGAGAAAAGGGCCCCAATTCCCTTCATTAGCTGCAGCTGGGAAAACAGGATTTTAAAAGGGCGTTTGCACATAGTACCTTGCTGGAAGCAAAGCATGAATTATCTTTGTTTGTCAAGTCTTATCTGGGTTCCCGAGTCCTCCCAACTGTGTGTATTTTGTTATCTTTTGAAGTCTTCAATTCCTTATCCTGCCCTGTCTCGTTAATTGCTGCAGTTGTGGTTTGTGTTGGTTTTTATTTATAATTTATATGTACTTTCGGTTCGGACTGAATTTCTTCCCTTTAAAAACTGTTCTTGGGGGAGTTTTTTTCTTCAGCTGGAGATAACTGGACATTGGGGGCCAAGTTGGAGATATTAAAGGGACTTCACCTACTTTGTGACTTTGTTGCTTTTGTGTCATGCCCCGGGTCATCACAAGATGTGCATTTTGTAGGACATGCATAGGGCTTTCAGGAAAGTCAAGAGGAATGGGTGGCAAAATGTGTGTTGCAATACCATCACAACCCAATGCAAGCTATACCTTTTATATACTTTGCTTTGTCGTTTTGCTGTTCTCGTGATTAGGAAGAAAAACCTGTGAGTGAGTGCCATTTATGACAAAGGCTCTCGTCCTCTTCATCCAGATGACTCATGTTTTCTTCCTCCTCCAGGGCATCTGCACCATGACAGCTGCCTTCCTCCATTTCTTCTTCCTCTCTTCCTTCTGTTGGGTGCTGACCGAGGCTTGGCAATCTTACTTGGCTGTGATTGGCAGAATCCGAACTCGGCTAGTTCGTAAACGCTTCCTCTGCCTTGGATGGGGTAAGAGAGAAATTCTCACTCAGATTTAGAATTTTATTTTATTGTTATTTTATGTATCAAATTTATTTGCCACCCATCTCATGGCTCAAGTGGCTCTGAGTGGCCTGATTGCCCTGGGTTCATCACTGGAAGGTTGAATTTGCACAGTGCAATTAACCAGATCAGCGAAAGGCATAGCAGCTGCATTCTTGCAATAGGCTAAGCTTAGTTGGTGTTAACCATAGTTTATTTTGGGATGATTTAGTGTGTTATGTGAATCAAGACCCAGCTTAGCTTTGGGATCTGCGATTTGTGTAAACCCTGAAAATGAGGCAAATTTAAGATCCTCTTTAGAAAGTTAGGAAATCCAGAATTAGAGTGACAAAGTACCGCTTGCCTCTGCTTCAAGATCTCCAACTGCCACCCTTTGACTGGTTAAACTAGCAAACTGTTCTATCATTAAAAGGTGTCTCCTGATAATTAACTAAGATACTTCCTCCTGTAACCTGTTTGACTGGGGAGGGGGGAGGGAGGGAGAGGGGGTGGGGGGGACACAACATTTTCAAATGTAAGCACTCATGTTGTCAAGCCCTTCAAGGTTAGCAAACTCAGGAGACAAGAACCCCTTGGATTTGCGAAATGATCTTCATTGCTAAAAAAAAGTAGAAACTCTCCTATTTCTATCTTTTGAAAGAGATTCTATTTCAAAATATAACTTTAAAGGCTGCCTAAGCAATTCCCAGATCAGCTAATACTTAATTAAGGCAGATTTACCTTGAGTTTCGTTCTCACACTTCCCTCTTTCTTGGGCAAAGCAAACTTTTCTGTATGGATCCCACTCCCATACTTAGCCTTCTCTGTCCTCCCTATTCCCAGAATCTTCTAGACATTCCATCTCTCCCTCCCTCCCTCTGTGTGTGTATTTGTGTGTGCACATTATCCATATGCACATACATAGTGAACTCTTACCACTTCATGACATCTCCTTGTTCTTTGCAAAAATCTTTTAAGATTTCAGCACTGTCCCCTGAAAATTCTCACCATTTCTTGGGCAGTCTTGCAATGTCCTAAAACACTTTATGTCTATTTCCATCCTGCCCAGGTCTGCCAGCCTTGGTAGTTGCAGTTTCAGTTGGCTTCACTCGGACCAAAGGATATGGAACAGCCAGCTAGTAGGTTTCATCGGGATAGAAGAATTGGGGAGGGGGGCAAATTAGAAATTAATGCAGTATTGAATAGTTAGCGCCACTGCCATTGCTTGTTAGTTCCATGAAGGTGAGGGTGAGGAGGGACTTCCAGGTACACGAGATTCATATGGGAAAGCACCCCAAATCAAATATCATCTGTTGATGATTGGAGAAATGGGAGGTCACCTTGCAGGTCAATGTCCAGTGAGCCTCATTTTCTCTTTTCGATTTTAAATAACACCCAGTCATATCTTTGCACTGGAGTGATTACTTATTGCCTCCATCTTCATTTTTTTATAACCTAGCCAGGCAGTTTTTTAGATGCCATCCATGGGTCTTTTGATCACCCTTTTTGGTCATTCCAAGACTCACCATTAAAGATACAGGGAGATGGATCCCTTCTTTAGTGGAGATGGGACTAAGGCAAGATGGGTTGGTCACATGGTAAGGCATCAGATAAGATAATTCTTTGAATGCTTGTTCCTGCTCTTGTTTAGTTTTGAAATGGTGACTTTTTCTTTTCTCTCCAGCTGCTGGCTGTCCCTTGAAGGAGGATTGTTGTATGCCTTTGTTGGTCCTGCTGCTGTGATTGTTCTGGTAAGAACTCAGATACTTTTCTGGGATGCCAATGATCTGACTTGGGCTGCTCTCATTCTTTTCCATGGGTGGGATTTCCCGTTCATTGACCCTGTTGTGAACAGTCAAGAACCTATAAAGGCTCACTTAAAACCACTTGAGTTGATGGAAAAAATTATCCATCTGTGCCCCAAAATTCTGCAACCCATCACAGCTGTGGAATATAGTAAGGGGAGGGGAGGGGAGGGGAGGGGAGGAGCTTGAAGTCCAATTATTCAACCCACTCTTGATGATATCCCTAACTTTTCACACTGGTGCTGGGTTCTTGTGAGGAATAAGAAGAACTATTTGGATTGGTAAAGGAAAAATAGCCCTCCTTGGAGTGGCCACCCAAAATTGCATGAAGAGCCAGGCACGCTAAAGAGTGGAATTTGTCCCACTTCCTCAGCTTTTGAGAGAAAAAAGATACGGTATGCTTACTAAATCATAGGCTTTGTCCAAATTGGATTCCAAAGGAGAGGAGCCTTCTGTTTTTATTTCCATCCCTGGAAACTGTGATCAAGGCTATTAGACACAGACAGAGTGCAGATAATTTGCTTCTAAATTATCCAATGTGCCATATGAACCCTTATTACTGGTGCTTATTCAACAGACCAAACTCAAACATACCTTAGTCCCAGGGGTGGGATTTAAGTTTTTTAATAACCAGTTCTGTGGGTATGGCCTAATTTGTGGGTATGGCTTGGTGGTCATGTGACTGGCTGGTCATGGCTTGCATGTAAATATTATAAATATTGATGTAAATATTGATTTTTTTATTAAAAAAGAGCAACTTTTACCCCAAAGCAGGCAAAGCAGGCAAAGCAGGCAGGCAGATTGAGTTGCTCACAGAATCACAGATTCACTTAGAGATCTATCTATCTGCAATCGGCTACCTGAGTGCACTGAAAAGTAGAAGCTTCAGTTCTAAGATTCGGCTCTGCTTTTAGATTAGCTAGAAAGCAAAAATATATATATATAGGATATTGGAAAAAAGGGTGCGCAGCGTTTGAAAATCCTCTTGTTTCCTGCTTTTTCAACTTCAGCTGTGTCTTGCAAAGAAACTTAGGAGGAAAAAGCAGGGAATAACAGACAGCCCAGGCAGGCAGTTGGGCCAAACACCAAACTGGTTTGGTGTCAGCTGCTCTTCGCAGCTACCAGTTCTATAGAACTGGGCCGAACTGGTAGCATCCCACCCCTGCTTAGCCTTATGTCTCATTTAACCAGGATCTCACTGAACATTGCACTTCTCTAGCTTAATCTGCTTTTGCAATAAAACTTCTTTTGAGATAAAGTTACAAACTGTTTGAAAAGGGCTGCGGTATTCCCAATACGGATAACATCTTAAAAGAGTGATAAAATGTGTAGTAAAAATTAATGAGAATCAAGATATAAAATCCAACATTAATATAACTAAATCCAGCTGTTCTAGTTAACAAGTTTACTTCCCTGTGAAAATCCTTCCTTCTTTCCTCCCTCCCTCCCTCCCTTCCTCTCTAAGTTCTTAAGAATTTAATTAGAATTTCTTGTTAAACTTCTTTTTAATTACTTTGTTATTAGAGGTGCAGGGGAGAGCTTCCTGCAATGAGTTCCTCAGAGTCAACTTATTGAGATAAGCATCATATAAATTTAATAAATAAATATAAATAAATACATATTGTATTTCCTTACTAAATGATGAAGCCACAAAGACTGCAGACAGCAAGAAAGATAATGGTTTAATGAAAAGCAAGATATTCACACATATATCTTGCCTTCCTGATTATTCAGAAAGCATAAGAAGAATGGTGAAGTTCACTGATATTCTTGTTTAAAAACAATGTCAGGAAACAAACCCAAATGGAATGAACATGCCTTTTTAACATTTGGTATGCTGATTTCCCTTTATTGTGGAGTTTGGGCGTTTATGTCGTTACGGTCACTTAATCATCACTTGTATATTTTAGAGCCAGGGTGTCCAAGTTTAGCAACTTGAAGACCCGTAGACTTCAATTCCCAATAGATAGCTGGGGAATTCTGGGAGCTGAATTCCACAGACCTTAAAGCTGCCCTAATTGGACACCCCTGCAAATTTAGACCAAACCATGAAAGAGTTCCTGAGCACTGCTTATCACAAATTTCTCTCCTATCCAGGTCAACATGCTGATTGGGATCATCGTATTTAACAAGCTGATGTCTCGAGATGGCATTTCAGATAAGTCCAAAAAGCAGCGAGCCGGGTAAGTCTCTGTGGGGGTCTCAACAGCGACCCATGGAGATAGGGATGCACTTTTAAGCAAGTTGGCCAGCTTCCATCTTGGATTGCCAGTAGCAGACATGTTTCCTCCCACCCTCTCTTGCCTAACCAAGTGAAGACACCAAGAGAGAGAAAAAGAAAAAGGAAGAGGAGGAGGGAGTAGAATAGAAGAGTATTTTATGCACTCCCTTGAATTGGATTCTTCCAGCATATCTGGGGAACCATACATAGGCAGTCCTCAAGAATTTCCATTGTTCAGCAAGACAAGTGAGTTCTGCTCAGTTTTATTATCTTTTTCTGGCTGTTAAGGGAATCATTGCAGATGTGGAGTGAATCATGGTTGTTAAGTGAGTTCAGCTTCCCAGTTGACTTTACTTGTCGGAAACTAGTTGGAAGGTCACAAATGGCAATCGCATGATCTAGCAAGTTGCAATTATAAAAAAGATGCCAGTTGCCCCAAATTTTGGCCACATGACCATGGAGAATGCTGCAATGGTTGTAAGTGCAACAACTGGTTGTAAGTCACTTTTTTCAGCCCTATTGTAGCTTCAAGTAGTCATAAAACGAATGGTTATAAGTCGAGGATTGCCTGTACACAAAAACAATTGGGCTGAGTAGAAATCAGACTGAGTAGAAATCTGCCCCTCCCCCAAAATAAATTCCTTATAAAATTTCATTTCAGCTGAATTCTGGTAGCAGCTTGTTGGGGTCCGAGGCCTTCTCCAATGCCTCCAAGCCTTTGTTCCGCTTTTTGAAATGCTTGTATTAATGAAAATAATATTTTTAGCCGTCAGTGACACTTTGACAAATGTATTCCTAAGAGGATTCTTGGAAGTCAGTTTGTATTTTTGATTTAGGTAAAATTCAGTGGCTTCTGTAGGGTAGAACTATGCCTGACAGTGAAAAATCAATATACTTAGCACATCTTGTCCTATTATCTCCAAATATGGGGCTAAAATCAAGAGGATAGTCAATAGACAGCATTGATTGCTGCATGTTAAAGAAGCATATGTCCTTTTCGGGTATGTCCCCAGTAGTTGGTATTTATGAACACCAGGAATTAGACATTTTAAGCTTGGGGGCTGGATTAAGATTTATTATATTAAGTCTAGAATAGAATTGTGCTTGGCAGCGGGAGATCAATATATTTAGCATATCTTTTATGTGTGCCTATGTAGAGATAGAAAATGCAATGCAATTTTTTTCTTAACTCTTGCAGGTAATATACCTTTGAAAACTTTGAAGTTTTTTTTTTTTTGAATGCAGGTAGTCCTCCACTGCCCATTATGATTGTAAACAGGATCACCATCCATTCTTACAACTGTTTTTTTGCAGTGGTCATAGAGCGAATGCTGCAATTGTAAAACCAACCAGTTGTTCGCCATGGGCTTCCTGCCCAGAACAGGAAGTAATTGTCAATTTCTGGCAAACATTGGAGGCCCTCCTTGATGGAAATGTCCCACTGAATGACTTCCGGTTTGCTGCCATGATGTCACATTGATACTTTCATGAAAAAAAAACCAAAACCTAGAGCTAAGAACAAATAACATTTATTGAAGAAAAAGTTAGAAAGAATAAATCAAAAGAAGGTTGGCACCAGCTGGCATTCAGTAACTAGTCCTATTTATAAAACCAAAGTTCAAACCTTCTTGATGTTCGTGTTCCTTCCTGTCCTACGTAACAGATCGCTTGCCCCCACTCCCCCTTTCAAACTAGTTGGCGTGCTTCCATCTGTGCTCTGTACAGTCTTCAGAATTGCTTTTCTCTTATTTCTCATAGACTGTGAGACACAACTCTCCCAGGAGCACATGTGATGTCGCTTATGCCCTGTCAATTCCATGTGTAGATGTTAGCTTGGAATTGTTGGGAGGTACTCCAGAATGACCAATGATGAAACCCTCAACTGGGAGGAAATTTGTCCTAGCCACTTGGAATCCGTTGGAAGGCTGAGATTCTGCAGAGGCAGCCCATGAAAATGCGAACCTTTCCCTTATTTTCAGAAACATTTTGTTATGAGGCTGGGAGTGATCTGTTTACTGATGACTTGTATCCTAAGAGAAAGAAATTGACAGGTGGATTTGTGAAGCAGACCAGCCTTCCAAAGAGTAACTTCTCCAGGTCTCCAAAACAAAAAGCTCAAACACAGACCTTGGGATCTGATGTTGCCTCATCCTAGGCAAAGTGTGTCTCACTATCATTTGTTTTTGCAATGGTCAGATTTGTTATTATCTTCATATACTTATTTATCAAAAGAACATTACAAATTCAAATGAGCAAAACAAAAAAAATTAAAGTATGACAAGAGCAATAGGCACACTAGGGCATTTACTCTCTCTCTCCCAGAGGGGTGAGATCCACTGAAATTAAGTTGGAATTAAAACTATAAAAGTTAGTGGCTGAGGCAACTGAATCGGGTAAAATATTCCAGACTTTGATCATTCTGTTACAAAAAATGGATTTTTTACAATCAAGTTTGGAATGGTTTACATTAAGTTTCAAACAATTATTTGCATGCATTACATTAACAACTGAAACGAAAAAAACTCATTCACCAATAAAACGTTACTATCTACAATTTTGTATACAATTCCTAAGTCTAACTACAAACGTTAGTTCTAAATTATCCAAACCAAGAATTTTAGACCTAGTAGCATAGGGTATTCTACTATGGACAGGAGAATGTAAAACTCTTCTTGTAAAATACTCCTAATCTCACTCGATTCTTTTAATGTATTAATCTTGTTTGTGGTTGGAGGGGTTTATTTACTAATTCTCACGTATGAGATGATGTTCTGCTGCAGGAAAAGAAGTTTTGTTCCCGCTGATCCTTTCTGCAAACTAAGCCATTTCCTTTTGGGCGGGAAGGAGGGAGGGAGGGGCAGGGAAAGTGGGAGGACAACAGTTAAATTGGATTTGTTCAGAGCTCATACTGAGCACTTGAAAAGCCTCCAGCATAATGAACACTCCAAAATTCAAATCTGCTTAGTTATGCAGTGTGAGGAAAAGAAACAGAAGATGAGCAGCAAATCAGCACTTCCCATACAAAGCATCCTAGTGGTGGTGTGGACCGATGTCAGAGGACTTAGATTGCACAAGTGGGCTGGCTCACGTGGCGGAAAAAGCACCTTCGCCATCAGCCAGGATTGTGAATGTGAACTCTCGCCCTTGCTTTTTGCAATACAGGTAGCCCTCAACTTGTGACCCAAATCGGGATGAGAATTTCTGTTGCTAAGTATGGTGGTTCAGTGAGTCGGAGCCAATTTTACCATTTATTTTTTTTGCCACAGTTTTAAGCGAATCACTGCAGCTTTTAAGTGACTTAATGCAGTCATTAAGTAAAGCCAGTGTCATGCCCCTGATGGAGACTGACTCCAAGGGAGAGGAGGAACAGCTAACAGGGAGTGGAGGTGTGGCTCCGGAGGTTGTGGAGGAGGCTGGGGAAGGGCAGAGGCTGGCTGGGCAGTCAGAGGAAGACCCAGGCCTATCCCTTCTCCATCCTAGGGCATGCAGGGAAGAGAGAATAAGGGAGAGACATGAATGGCATGGTCTGTGGGGAAGGAAAGAGCCTTGATCCTCGTCATGGGCTGCAGCTGTGAGAACTGGTTAAAAGGACGGACATGCATATGGGCCAGTGCTGAAAACAAAGCGTGGAAATATCTCTAGTCTGTCGTTCCTCGCTGAGTTTGGCATCCTTCCCAGGGTGAGTTCCGATATCTGTGGACATCTTCAAGCCCTTATCTTGCCTGATTCCCTTAATTGCTTCAGTGTGGTTTGTGTTGTTTTTACTCTTACAATTTATAGGCATTTTTAGGTTAAACAGCATTTCCTCCTTTTTGTAACTGCTTTGTGGGGGGGCGGTGTTGTCTCCATTCAAGGATATTTGGAGCTTTGAAGCAAAGTGAAGGAATAAAAGGGGCTTCACTTGTTTTTGTGGACTGTGTTTATTTTGTATCCCACCCTGGGTTATCACAGCCAGCTTGCTCCATTGATTTTGTTTGTCAGAAGACACCTGGGATATCACAGCTAGCTTGCTCCATTGATTTTGCTTGTCAGCAGATGCCTGGGAAAGTTGCAAACTCTGCAAACTTTGCAAACACATGCTGATTGTCCTACACCCAAATGTTGATCATGTGACCATGGGGATGCTGTGGCAGTCATAAGTGCAGGTACCAGTTGTAAGTCACTTTTGTCATTGCCAATTGTGACTTTGTAAGGGTTGTAAGTCGAAGACTACCTGTATTCTGGGGACATTCCTGCCCTTCAGCAAATGCACTGAGCTACCTTCTGCTCCCAACTATTTTTCCTTCAGCATCCAGGGAGCCGGCAAGGGATGTTTAAGAGGAGTTTCATTTTTTAAGGCAAATTTTTAAAAGCCCCTCTTGCTGAAAAGGTGCTCTGGAAGACGTAGGCATGTGTGAGTCGCTTGCGATGGCAATTCTTTTGGCAGAAAGCAGCAAGCTGAAGGAAGTCACCCCAGCAGCCCAAGGCCTGGGAAACTTTTTATCCCCATTTCTCCTGCAAAGTGACAACTGCTTGTGGCCTCCCAAATTAGCCCTAGCCAACTCTGTGGCCTCCTGTACAGATTGAGATGGCCCAAAGTTCAGCTGTGCCCTGCTGGCAGCTCTTGTTTGTTTTAGCAAAGCTTCTGCGGGAGACTTTGGTGATGCAATAAATGCAGACTTTCAGCGACTCGGATCTCCTCCTCGGAGAAATTGAGAAGATCCTTGGAAGAAAACAAATCTGATTCCCTTTAGTAAACTGGCAATCTGCCCTCCTTGAGAACTGCTCGCTTTTCCTTCACCATGTTTTCACCCAGCTATGTGGCTGGAAATGGGCACTGTGTTTCCTTGCATTTCTTTTAACAAGCACTTAACAGCCAAGCAAGGATGGTGGAATTAAAAGACAGAGCTAATTAATCACATGCATGAACTACTGACTGCTTATTTTTACCCCCATCTCTCTCTCTCTCTCTCTCTCCTTTGCTTTTAATGCATGCAAGGGAGGACAGAGAGGAGAGGCTGTGATGCAGGCCATTACATCTGGAGAAACCAATGAATCTTTTTCAATCCTCCTGGAAAAGATGAAGAGAGTTGAGTGTGGAGTTGAACAGGGACATTAAAAGGGTTTTTTTCTTTTTTAGATTCTTCTCAAATCAACTTCCACCCCATTCCAAAACTGGTCAGGTTTGCAATCTAGATGGGATGAATAGATCTCAACAAGGGGCATTTTAGCATTTATTGATAGAAGCCCAGTTTCACTGCATGTCTGGCTGAGATATATAGTTGCCATCATCTCAAAAGAAAACTCAGTTGAGCCTCTGCCATTTTGAAATGCAGGAAAATTTGACAGCAGGAACTCAGTGTGGAAATATTCTAGCATTAAGATGTGTGTGGATTGTTTTTTTCCTTTTTTTGTTATTTGTTTAGCCTGGAGCAAGTAGGGGGAAAGGAAGTCATAACAGTTACATATAAAATCACGCAGGGTGCATTTTGTCCTGGAATTCAGGATCCATCTGTTAGAAGGAACTTTGTGGGGATTTAGAACCATCCTTTTCACTCCATGTAGAATTAAATTGTGGCCTTGGGGCCAGGGGTCAGCAAACAAAATTGTATGGTTGTAAAAGTGGATGTTCAGATTCATGCCAGGTCAGATTATCCACGGCTTTTTAGTGCTTCTGGGATCAGAGATAGCTGAGCTATTACAGACCAATGGTGGGAGCAGCCATCAAGCTCCTGGCCATATTTGTGAATGTTCTGAAGGCAGCTGGTTGACCACTGTGTGATGCACTGTGTCTAGTTGAGTTCTCTGCAGATTCTGTGGAATGGCATGAAGTTTAGGAAGCAAGCTAATCCTTTGCCCAAAACAGAGTCTAATTCAAGGCAATGAGAGAAGTAGTGAGTTTGTAGGTCATCTCAGATTTGAATAACTTGATCAGAGACAAGGGATGCTTGAAGGAGGGAAGCCTTAACAAAGGTGAAAGGAAATGAATGAGAAGCTAGAAGCAGGATCTTGCTGTTGAATTCCTTCCTTCAAGAACCTCTCATAAAAATGGGGACCCTTCATTTCATACCACTGTTCAACCCTGGAAACCTAAAACTCTGGGTTCATGCAGAGTATAATCTCACGCTGACTGCAGAGACTGACGACATTTCTCAAGCATATTCACCCTGTTGCCTCCTGGATTTGTTGAACTTCTGTTCCAGTCATCTTCAAGACCATATCATTAACAAGAAGCATCAATCACACTGAAATAGAATTTTGAAAGATAACTCAGTGGGGCCCATAATGCTCTCTGAGCTTGGTTTTTTCTTGCAGATGTTTCTTTATCCAACTACGTAACATCATCAATGCTAGAAAGGAGTGGGGTTCTCTGCTTATATACAAGTAGCTCGCTCTGTCAATTGTTGTAGGAGTGTTCTTGGTGGTTCTTTGATTATGCATTGCTTACTGTCAATCTGGGTTGATATAATTTATTGATTGGGGTATTGATTATTGCTTAATTGGTGGTAAGATAAAATAAAAGGAAGTTGAGATAAAATAGGGTGGTGTCATGGAAGCTGTATATCTTAACAGCACTAGGTTGAGACGGGGGAGTGGGAGGTAAACCTAAAGCACTTTGAGCTGTCTTTTAGTGCTTGTTCATCCTCCAATGCTAAACTGCTGACCAGCAGCAGCCTTCCCATTCAAACTGCTTCAGAGCTTAGCAAAATGGTCCCAAGGTCTTTATCCAGCCATCCTGTAGGCATTCCATATTCCTTCTCCAATTCCCTGGGAATGATTGCTGGGCCTATCCCCCTCACCTTCTCTGCTCCCCACCTCCCATCTCCTAGGGCATCGCTGTGGAGCTCCTGTGTGGTTCTTCCCCTCCTAGCACTCACCTGGATGTCGGCTGTGCTTGCCATGACTGACCGGCGCTCCATCCTCTTTCAAGTCCTCTTTGCCGTCTTCAACTCAGTTCAGGGCTTCGTCATCATCACCGTGCATTGCTTTCTGCGCAGAGAGGTGGGCATTTAGAGTTTTCAGCTTGCTGGGTGTTCATTGGGGCTGGAAATGCTCCTGGGGTGTACCTGAGAATGGGGTTGGCTAGCCCAAGTCACTGACAATTCATGTAATTTTCCTAAGCTGGTTGTTTAGCCCGTTTTCTCAAAACTAAGACCAGTTCCATGGAGAAAGGTTATTCCATGGACCGGAGGAGGCATGGTTTCACATGCTGCCTGCATCCCATGGATGGCCTTCCCTTGTTTGTGTGGCCTAATTCCTAGCATGCTGTGGCCCAGTGTCAGTCCACAGACTGGGGGTTGGGGACCTCTATCCCACAGAGTGAAATCAATTGAGCTAAATACCGTTGGCTTTTCAATATTCCCTGACACATTTGAAGCAGGCAAATTTGGTTACATATTTTGGCAAACTCAAGGATTGGGATCTCCTTTAGCAGTGACCATCACACTGCCCCTGAAAAAGTCCAAGCAGGGAAATCCATCCTGAATGGAAGAATGGGAAGCCAGGAAAAATGGCTTGTTAGAGTGCAGGACAAGACAGTTGCATGTTGCCCTTGGCCAATTCATAACTTAATTATTTTCTAGGAATATTACTGAGTTATCTTTTTGAATGAAAGAAAATATGATAGTGATTTCTCTTCTATCCAGTTGAAAGAGACCCTCTAGAAAACAATGCAGGTGATGGCTTGAATAACTTTCAAGAGCCCCCATCCTTTGCTCAAATTCTCCACCAGTCAGTCTAGTTAATGGCCATCAGGTACATAAAAGAAGGTGGACTCTCCTGTCCTTTGATCTGTATACTATTTCTTCCTTATTTCATTTATCTTGGCTCTGAAGGCTGGAATCCTTTTTTCCAATATCCTGTTTCTCTTAGTGTGAGTCATAAAGCAATATTTCTCAGCTTTTGCAATTCAATATACCCCAATCATCATGCCTTAAGATATGTGGACTGCATGCTGGCTGGGACTTCTGGGAATTGAAGTCCACACATCTTAAAGTTACCAAGGTTGAAAAACACTGTCATAAAGCTTCAGTCCAGGAATGTGATGAGGACAATGCCCATTGCAACCAGCTGCTCCCTACTCTCCTCATTCCCTGGTCAGAAAGAAGAAATGTTGCACAGCTGTAGGCTTGAACCAACTTGGTCACTTGGATATGTGACGACTGACATCTGGGTGCTAAACCAAATTGAAACAATTGACATACATTGGAGTTCATTGCCAGAGAGAGTCTGAATTTTTAAAGGATAATAAAAATGGTGTCCAGCTGTCTGAAGCAAAATATTTCCCTTCTGCTAGTTCTAGGAAAATCCATGACCAGCCAGCTGTCCTCTAGTTTTCCCCATCCCTTTAGCGTAGATGAAAACAACACATTCAGCCCAATTCTTGGATTATTTGGTGGGGGAGGGAAATAGATGTCTTCTAGGGGTTTATGGATTCTTTTTATCTTCTAGAAAAGCTAGTTTTTCACAAGGGGAAAATGGGTGGCTGAATGCATCCATTCTATTCTTGCAATCCCTCTAACCAATAATTGGGCTGGTGACATTGGTCATTTTTCCTATATCTCTGAAGGCTTAATTAACAAAATTTACCAGGCTGGGAAACCTGGTCCCTTCCCAAGCTCAACCAGAGGGAGACACAGGAGTTGGATCCTTTTGCAGATCCCCACGTTCCCTTCATACATTGACTTCTTTGTGTTAGGGGAATAAGAAAACAGTCTGGTATCCTGCAAAGGTCAGCTGGCTGCTCTCTTTTGAACCCCAGACCAGGAAATCTCTTTGTAAGCCATCAACACCCCTTTCCACTTCCTTTCCTCTTTTCCATAGAAGTTGGACAAAGGTGCTGTGTAGGGTTAACTAGGGAAATGTGCCTGATTTTATCTTCCAGAATGGAAATATGAAAAATAGGTAGTGGAGGAAGAATATTGACTTGGGCTCAAATTATCTGTCTGTCTCCTGCAGGTCCAGGATGTGGTGAAATGCCAGATTGGAGTGTGTAAAAGTGACGAAAATGAGAACTCACCAGATTCATGCAAGAATGGGCAAGTCCAGATCATGGTGAGTGAGTGTGGGCTGTGTTTGAGAAGAGAAGAGACAAAGTAGAACAGCTGTAGGTGCACAAAAGTTCAATCTTACACTACAGGTTGAGAGGGTAAAACAGAATTGTGTGTCTTGAATACCTAGGATTGAGTGTACTCCCCACAAGTTCTTAAAGATGGCCTGATACTTCAGAAAATTACCAAATTTCTTTTAAAAAAACAGGAAGAGATGACAGTATGCTGTTGTAATATCCTATCAATGCATAATTGGGGATTTGTTTGAATTGTATTTAATTCTAACTCCATTTAAATGTGGATGAAAAGATATGTAGTCTCTCTCATATTCTGGTGAGAGAGAAGTTCCTTAAGGAACTTCATGAGTCCAGAAGCTCAGAAGACTAAATCTTTGGTCCCAGTGATCCACCCAGATTTAAATCCTGCAACGTTTGCAGTTGTCCAGCCCCATCAAAGACTGAGGATTGTCCTTAGGGTGGAAAAATTTGCATATTTTTTTTCTCTTTCAGCCCTTCAAAGCCAGCCCTTCTGGTCTTCCTTTGACTTCTCCCTAGTTCTCCCCGTGCCCACATTACATCCATGTGACGAGAATGGGAAAACATGAATGTCTCAGTCTCTCACCAACTCCTGGCAGCTCACAGAACCTTGGATGTTAAGCATTAAAGTGTGTAGATCTGTAAGAATTGTGTGTTGTCAATAGAAGCCTTATACCAGGCCTTCAACCTACACACATATTGTGGTTATGACTGTGCTGCTAGTTGCATATTTGGTGATTACTGAACATTCCCATTATAATCAATCAATTTTCCTAACCTTCAAAGAATAGCAGGCGTCTTCTCTCATTTTTATGTGTGCTCTCAAAGGTAGAGCTGACAGCAAAGGAGAAGAGATGACATTCAGACTTTGACTTAGATTGTGACTGAGGTTCTTTGGTCTTCATGTATGTTGAATGAAACCAGTCGCAATGGTTTATATACTATGATTTATTTCTTAGTCCATGTGTAAACCCAGCCAATTTATTAAACCAACTGTTGTCCTAAGTTTTTTATGATGCTTGGTTTTGGCTTCATATTTGGGAGAACATAACCATTTCAAATTTTAAATTATTGATTACAGTTAGGCTAATGTGGAAAGCCAGACATTTTGAATATAGTTATAAACCATGATAAAAAAAGCAACCCCGAATGCAGTATGTGAATCCTGTGAAGAGGTAATAAGGTCAAACTTAGCTGAGGTTCCTGACTTACAGCACACAGCACACACTTCTGCACACACAGTGCACACATAAGCCATGATCTGGTTGGCCTTATTTATGAGATAGGCTTAGTCATTTTGGCCAGGCACAAAATGATCACCTTTATGCAACTTTCGTATTAATCTGTCATCTAATATTAACTCGGCTATCGGGGGCTCAGCCAAGCACACATAACATCACCGTTTGAACTTGGCTTTCAAAATAGACTAAATACTTAAACACACAAACAGTGTTCAAAACTTTTCAAGTGGGTTTTGTTCCAATAGGATAGAACTTAAAACATGTTGATTATTTAGATATAGGGACTGATGGGAGCTTACAACAATTCCTTATTTCTTCATTATCCTGGGACCGCACATGTAGGTGGGATGGTATTCCATGCTGAGTGCTCCTTATCTCAATAAATTAGCAAGCTAGCAAGTAAACAAGTGGAAGGACTGCAAAACACATTGATTGGCATTACATTGTCACTTTGTTTATGGCATAGGATTTTTATTTATTTTATTAAAACATCCCCTTTCTTTAGCTTTGCTGTAGGTTGGGTAATGAGCACCATTCAGTGTTGATAATCAATTCGCTCATGTTCTTACGTTGAAACCTGAGGATCAAAACTTGTTTTGAATTCCTGTTGTTCATTTGGGCAGAATATTCAGAACAACGAAGAAAGGAATTTTTTGTTTGGTCCCAAGTTTTTTGACAAAACAAATATACAGGGTGCTTGATGAACAGGCTCCAAACACTCAGAGCAGCTATTCTAAACTCAGAATATTTTGTGCACCCTTATTTTTTCCTCAACCCCAATATAATTTAATCAATATGGAAAGTCGAAAATAAGCAATATAACTGAATCTTGTTTGCTGTCCATGATGCATTCATTTCTCTACTCCCACCTTTTCTTCTCTTCTCCTCTCTTCTCCTCTCTTCTCCTCTCCTCTCCACTCCTCTCCTCTCCTCTCCTCTCTTCTCTTCTCTTCTCTTCTCTTCTCTTCTCTTCTACCTTTCTCCCCCTCTTCCTGTGTTTTTATAGACAGATTTTGAAAAGGATGTTGACCTGGCGTGTCAGACAGGTGAGGGTCTCTCTCTTCTTTCCTGTGTGAGAAAAAGAGGATTTGACTGTGGAATGATCTGCATAATGGAGAAAGGACCAGTATGTTCCCAGGGTGTAGAAGAAACTCAGTTTTGGGGGGATTGAGGAAGGTTAGGAGGTCAGGATTTGGTGGGTTGTGACATATGGGGCAAAAAGAAGGAAGTTGGTTGCAAGAGAAGGAAGCTTTCAGTGCTAGGCCCAGCCAACTTAAGTCTAATGGTAGGACCAGATCAGGCTATGTACTGTACACATATGTACTAGTAATTATTATTGTCCAGTCCAATTTCTCTTTCTTTTCCTCATTATCTTCCACACCATCAATTCAGCCTGAAATTAACACCTATATTATGCTGAAACCAGTTGTCCAATTTGTCCAATTTTTGTATTCCCCTTCTGTTTTATCCCCTTATGGTTAAAATTACTTTCAAATTTCACTAAGCTGGTTTTCAGCTGACTGTATGGTTGGAAGAATCAGAAGTAGTTACCAAAAGGAGAAAATATTTTCTGTGACCTCCTTCTGCCACTTTTCTGGCTGCCCACTCTTTCCCAGTTGTAAAAGATCCCAGCAGGGAGGTTTGTAAGTTGGGGGGGTGGGGGGAATCAAAATCTGCAAAATGGAGGATACTACAATGGAAATCCTTCCCCTTTTGTAGATCTGCCTGTGCACTCCTCACACAAGATTGTGTACACCATGTATTCAGGGGGAGGAGGTACTTCACTGCAGGTGTGATGGTGCAGTGAAGGATAAGAGTCAAGGCACCACACTAAATGCAAAGGTGTTTTGAAAATTTTTACCAAAATTCTCATTTGGGGAGAAGGGGAAGGAAATTTGAAAGCTAAGTCTCTTTTGTCAAACAGAATGAGAATTTTTAGAGGGGAGAAGCAGATTTCCTGCTCTCCCCCCTCCCCCGCTAGCACTCTTAATATTAAACTCAGAAGAACTTAATAGTTTCCCTCAGCTTCAGATTTTGGGGTTGTACACTCTTTCCTTAAAAAATCAAATTTCCAGTCTTAGAAAAACCCATTTTCCCACAACCAGGGCACTGTGACCTAGGTTAGGTATGACAGGCACACTTCTATTTCCATTAGAAAAGTTTAAAAATAGAAAAAAATCCCTGTTAAACAATTGCTCTTTCTCCTTCTCCAAACTCCTTGACAAATTGCCAATGCATAGGGAATTTTGTTTCATAATCTGTCTAACCCACCCCCCACTCCTCTCCCAGTCCTCTTTAAAGAGGTTAACACGTGCAACCCAGCTACCATCACCAGCACATTATCACGCATCTCCCTGGATGGTGATGAGGATCCAAAACTCAACACCAGCTCCGAAGGTGGCCTGGGCTTCTCCACCCTCCCAGGGAACATCCCGCCCACTTCCATCCTGGTCCAGATGCCACAAATGACACACAATGTGGTGAAAGGGCTGAAGGAGCTCAGCGACCCTCCTGCCAAGAAGGACATTAACGTGGATGTAGCCCGTGGGCCAGTCTACTTGTGCAGTGACAGCAACCTGAGGCAACTGGATTACGGTTGGCTGCATTCGCAGGAGGCTTCCCTTGAGAGCAATTACATGGTGCTTCCCCGGAGGACAGTGAGCCTTAAGCCTTTCTCCAGGGAAGAAGGAAAACTCAACATTAAGTTGGACGAACCTCCAGGCCTGCCTCAGGGCCGGCAATCAGTGGAGGCCGAGGCTTACCCCAACTTTGCCTCCATGGACCACATCAACGTGAACTTGAACCAGCCCTATGGGACAGTCAAGCATCCATACAGCCTTCAATTCAAGCAACACCCCACAGTGCGGCAGATCCTCTCCTCAGAGTTGTCAGAGCGAAGCCGCAGCATGCCCCGCACCGTGCCTGGCTCGGCTATGAAAGTGGGCTCCCTGGAGGTAAGAGTCCCTTTTAGTCTACACAGGCTTCTTTGACATTGAATTGAAGCCATAGCAGCTGATCTCTGGCTTGAGTAGAATCTCTGGCTCAGGAGTTTGCTTGTATAAGCATGAGTTCATTAGTGGCCAGGTGGAGGGTTAAAAATTAGAGGTAGTCCTTGGCTTGTGGTTGTAATGGAGCTGCCCATCACAATTGTTAAGTTGGGATGGTCATAATATTCATTGATTGTATGACCCTTTTTGCTGTGGTCATTAAGTAAATGTCGGATTGTTGAACACGTCAGTGATTCATGATGGGTGTAGTTTTGCAAAAAAACAGAACCAAACCATCATAAAATGCAATCACATGACCGCTGGATGCTGCAAATGGCCAAAAATTCAGCCCAGTTGCCAAGTGGCTGAATGTTGGTCATGTGACCACAGGAGAGGTTACCATTGGTACTTTGAATCTGAGTGAGAAGTAACTTCAAAATGTTGCTAAGCAACCAGTTGCAGGTCAAGGACTACCTGTAACTAACTTAGTGTGGAAGGATGGAAGAAGTGCAGAATCCCAATTAGACTATTCTTTGAGCTGTTAAATGCTTCTGCATACTTGCTGAGAGGTAAGTCCAAGTGAGTTTAACTAGGTTTATTTCTGTTTAAGAGCATATTGAATCCTTGACTTTTGCTTTGTCTTGGGTCCAGGATGAGGAATTGCCATAGAAGTGTTTTTACTGTAATACCATCATATTGTCCAATGCTTCCTAGCCTTTTCCTGCAACTGGTGCAGGATCCAAAGATGGTAGAGGACAGCTGAAGTTTCTTCCTGTTTCCTTCCCTAAATGTTCCATTATCTATGATTTATTTTGACTTAAGATACAGGGGAGGAAAAGGACTTTAAGCTATTTCTGTTGTATCAAGGAATTGCAATTTAGAATAGTATTACAGCCTTAAAACAGAATGTTAGACATTGAAAAGAAAAGAATGGTATGTTTGATGGTATTGTCTCCAAAACTGTTGTCAGTGCCTAGAAAATACATCTCATTAAAAATATTTCCAGTCTAGACACTTCTTCCCAAAGTCATGTTTTCCATGTGCAAAGTTTTTCCATATATTTTATATAAACTAGTATAAGCTATAAGAATGTTTCCTCATCAGTTGCATATGTGGGTTCTGAAAATGCTACAGATGCATTTGATGTGCACAGGTGATCATGTGGGGATAGGTGGTGGTTGCAACATGTGGATCTGCATAAGGAAATTCACCAGAAAAGTCTTCATGTATAAAAGTGGATGTTTGAGACCAAGGAGGCACTTGTATACAAGGTGGCATGTGCACGCCTTTGGGATCATTTGTCTAATTAAAAATGTTTTGACTAGACAGGTTCTCTACAGCTCACACTTACCCTGGGATTGCTAGTGGCTTTCTCCCCAAAGATTCTAGAAGAGCTGTGGTGAAGGTCTAAATTAATGTTTCTTAAGCTTGGCTACTTTAAAATGTAGATTTGTCAGGCATAATAATAAAAATGGCAGAATGAAATCCAAATGAATCCAGATCTTTATTTGCTTAATAGACAGAATCTTGACAGACTAAAATGATTACCTCCTAATCTAATAGATATACTGTATCCTGGGAGATTCTAGGCTGTGGCTACCCTGATCGTTTTCCTTTCGCCACCATCCAGTTCAGGACTGTGCTGTCTCTTGTTTGGGGGCCCTCTCTGAAATTTATTGCCTCCTCCCTGGGTAATGGCAGTCTTCTTGTTGGAATTCTCCCCCATTCCTTCTCCAGTTGCAAATTCCACCCCACAGGACACGGACTCCCAAAATTTCCCACACAGCTTTTTCTGCCCTGGGTAGAAAAGGATTTCACAGATTCATAAACCTCAATCATCCCCATGAGTTGACCAGCCAAATATCAATTTTTTTTATTTAAATTGTATTGATTTTTAAAAACAAACATAAACAAACAAACCATAGAACATAAGAACATAAAACATCTTTTTTTGAAAGCGGCATGATCCCAGGTTACATCTCTTCGTACAGACACAAATTCAAGTTCATGCTCATTTTTATATTCCATTCCATATCTTATTACTATTCTACATTTTCTACATAGCTTCTCCTCTCTTTTAACTTTCTTGATTTTATTTTATTTATTTCATCTCAATTCAAATCATTGTACTTATATTCTTTGTCTGTCCTGTTTTAACTGTCTATTATCTTTTCTCATTAAACATCATTTTGCCTGTAATCACTGATCGGAGTATGACGCCTTTATATCTTTCCCCCAAAATTATAACACTTAATATAATACATAACTTCCGTTCGGATTCTGCTTGGTACATTCTAAAACTACACACTGTATTTTAGAAAAAGAAAAAGTTATGAATATATAATATAATTAAAACAACAATCCATACCAAATCAATTCTATCATTAATATGAATATTCATTTAAATCTTAAACATTTTACACATTACTTTTCAAATAAGTATCATACTTCTATGGGAACACTTATAAACTTTCCATAGTTACTTCCCCCCCATTTCACTTATATTTTATAAAACATTGAGTAGTTAAAATGTTCCCATTCCTTCCTAATTCAATTCTCTCATTTATTTCATTTCATTTATTTTGTTCACAAAAGTTTCACTGAATTGCACTGACTATTTTATCCCACTTTTTAATCATATATTGTTTCCAATTTTCTAACATTATTTATATTACAAATATAACAATACAATCTTACGTACCTTGCAGAATCCCTTTTTCAGTTAAATTTTCACCCATTATCTCTAAATAAGCCTTGTTTCTTTACATCTTGCTCCAAACCTTTGTAACTTCTCTTCCCTTTCTTCTTCTCTCTCCCCTTTTTACCCCCTTGTCTCTCCACCTCCATTTCCCTCTTCTGTATCCCCCTTTTCTGTTGCTTTCCAACATTATATCCACTTTTCATATTATTTTGCCCTTTTTTGGCTGTTTTTTAAGTCTTAAATTCCCCATTCTCTTTCCCCACTTTCCCCTTTCTTCCCCAGATAAAGTTACTTGTTCATTAAAGATGGCTTCTTCTTTGTCCCAATCTTCTTGTTGCACAGTCTTTTCTTGTTGTTTCTTGTAGACACAGATTGCCATTTCTAAGAATTGAAAAACAGAGCCAAAGGAGCCCTTCCCTTCTTGTGCCTCTTCTTTATATTTTTTAAATTCCATTTTCAGTTCATCCAGAAGTGATGCCATTGTAGAAGTTTTTAAACAACCCCCCAATTGCTTTTAATCTTTCAAATATAATTTCCAGAAATCCCAAAGTCACCAAGCAATCCAAATACACACAGACTGTTTCTTTTAACACTTTCTTCTTTTTTCACTTTCTCTTCTTGTGGTTATTATTTAGTTGCAAAGTTACAGTTAAAATGTATCTTTTAGAAGACTTATAAAGATTTAACTTTAGATTATTCTGAATTCCAGGCAGACTCCTCCTTCCAAATCCTGCCCTTATTCTTTTCCTCTCCCTTCCCACTTATAGCAAAAAAATGGATTTTTTAGTGTTCAAAAATCTTTATTGTCCTTTTGGCATTTGCCAAAGCGAATTTTTCTGATTTCTTATTCAGCTCTCTTCATTGTCAACATAAGGAAGGAGAGTGGGAAAAAAAAACCCTTTCTCTTTTCACTTTCATTCGTTGCTTCTGACTCTTCTTTGGGAGCGATGTTATCTTTTATGAAATTTAAATTCCAGGGTACCTTAGTTGTTGCTTTTTATCCCAGTCAGCCAAAACTTTCACTTCTTAACTTCCTCCTGCACTTTCTTTTCTGGTTGAGTGCTTCTTTGAGGTGGCCATTTCTGACCGCTGCTCTTACTGCCTTCAGGAAAGGGAATTTGGCTAGCTGAGGAGGAGAGATGTGGCTCTCCTCAACCCTGCTGGTGCTCCCCTGTCTTCACCACCTCTACGAGGTGGCTTAGCCCCGAAGCCAGCTGGCTCGGGGCGCTCCAGCTGCGAGCCCAGGCAGAAACCGTGCACGATCGCAGATTCCTGTCTGTCGCCGAAGCCCTTCAAACTGGAAGTTTCCAGCCAGATACCAATTTGAAAGCTGTAACAAAGGGGACTCTACCACAATTTCAGCAGCCTGTTCCACCTTGCAGTACTTTTACTACCCTGACAGTTCATTTCCCATTAAACGTTTTCCTTTTAATTTCAACCATTTGGCCTTTGTCCTCCTCTCAATTTTGTTGGAGAAAAACCTGACTGTTCTTGCATATGACAACCTATTAGCTATTTAGACATAATCACAATTATTTCCCTTTGGTCTTCCTTTTAGCAAGCTGAACATGTCCAGCACCTTGAACACACTTCTCTGTCTGCTTGGAGTTCCAGATCAGCATTGTGATTCTCTGAGCTTGCTTCAAATACCCTGCATCCTTTTTAACAAGGAGTGCCCAGAACTAGAGACAGCACCCCACATGCGGCCTGATCAATGCATGTTTAGTTATCCGGTCCCCAAGAATTGAGAACAGCACATGGAATTTTATTTTCTCACCATTTTGAACCAGGAACTTGTAATATAAACCTGAAGTAGGTGTAGTATGTTCTACTGATTTATGGTTGACGTGAAGTATCAGCCATTAATCCTGGGTGTTCCTCAGTGCAGGGAGAGCTTGCATGCCTCCCTCTCAGGCCCCAAAGACACATGGAATTACTTCTAGGCAGTTTCCTTGACTGTTCTTCACTAGCAGACAGAAATTTTACCAAGTTGAAACAACTACAGGTAGTCCTCAACTTACAACAGTACATTTAGCAACCATTCAAAATGTACAACGGCACTGAAAAAGTGACTTATGACCATTTATCACCTTTATGACCATTGCAGCTTCCCCATGGTCACGTGGTCAATATTCAGATGTTTGGCAACTGACTTGTATTCATGGCTGTGGCAGGGTCCTGGAGTCATCATATGTGATCCCCTTTTGCAAACTTCTGACAAGCAAAGTCAATGGGGAAGCCAAATTCACTTAAGAACAATTCAGTTAATTCATTTAACAGCTATGTCAAGAAAGATTGTAAAATGGTCTCACTTAGCAACAGAAATGTTTGGTTCAATTGTGTTTGTAAGCTGAGGACTATCTATATTTGCAACACTATAAATATACTCCGGGAATGATTAGAGAAGAACCTTTGAAACTCTCTTCCACCTGACCAAACTTTCTATGTTTTGCTGCCGCTTTGCCCTCTGGAATGCAGCCCCTCCCTCCTGGGAATCCAGACTACATTCTACCACATGAATGCCTCCCAAGACTGCCTTAGCCTTTTTTCAACTTCTGCACTAAAAATGATTGGACAATCTTCCCGGGAGTTAAAATGGATTGTTCAACCAGTTTGAGCCTGTACCATGACTGCATCTGTTTTCCCTGCAGAAACTGTTGCCTGCAGCAAGTAGTCTGACTTTGAATTCAAGGGCAGGCATGGGGTGTTTCTGCTGTGAAACGCAGAGATTGTTCAAGAAGCATAAAAGCAGCCCTCTGCCCATCTATTTCAGAATCCTGCATTCTTAGACCACACGGATCCCTAACTTGATTTAATCTGCATTTAATCCTCCCCTTTTTCCTTTGGTGTTTAGTGAATATGCTGTGAGCTAAGGGCCCCCTTGCGCCCACCCCTTGGTTGAAGAGTTTCTCTGTTTGGCACTGCCGTAGAAGCCACAGCTCTTGCATTTTCATCCTCAAATTTGTTTGTTTGTTTGTGGAGAAAAAGTAGTCACTTCAGACAAACCTGGTTGTAAAGATGAGGTTTTTTGGTGGGGGAGCTCCAGAACAACAGCTTCTGGAGGGTTCCAGAGGATGGAAGAAAAGTAGTTGTTTTGGGAGGAGATAGAGGTAGGGAAGAGCACCACAACTGAAGTATGGAAAGGGGGCTGAGCTTTAGGTTGTCAGCAGGATGGAGATTGATAGACAAGGAAAAGAGAAGGTCTGCCCTTTGGATTCTATTCTCATGGCCCTGGGCTTCAGGGAAGGTGGCGTTAATTACCTCCTCCACTGTTATGTAGAAGTCACTAAAATGGGAGAGAGTTGTGCTGAAATGCAATCAACCCCCTATCTTTGAGGTCAAATGCTAAAACTCAACTTCTTCCTTTCCATTTCTTTTTCCAATGTTGGGGTACATGGAATGAAAGAACTCATCCAAATGATATGAACCTCTCAGAACTAGAGGCCATTGAAAAACGGTCATCTATGAGCCTGTTAGAAGATGCACTTAGAATAGCCGCAGACAATTGGCCAAAGGAAATGGCCACAAAACTGCATTAGAGTTCATCCTGTTCTCTGCTCCTGTGATGCTTTGGAGATAACTTTATCCTCCTGCTTCTTCTAACCCACTTCCCACACTTCCATCTCTCTGTGTTCTGATGATTTCTTGGGTGCCTTCCAACAATCTGCTCTCCAAAACTCCATCTAAGAATTAGACAAAGTAATGAAGGCTTTTCTTTTTTTCCTTCCTCCCACCTTGTGGTATGCTTACTTCATGCCTCCCTCCTCAGAGGAAAAGACTACGGTACTCTGACCTGGATTTTGAGGTGAGTGCCCACCTGGGGTATAATTGAGTGACACCTTTTGTGATATCAGAAATTCCAGTTGTGCCCTGTCTAACTGCTGACCAGACAGTTGTCTATATTCTATAATGATACTCCTGGGATGGGGAGTGTCCAGTTGACTTTGTTCTGATGGGTTCTGAATTTGGGGGACAGTGGTCTAGGTGGGAGCTCTGTCTGTATGCCCTTGGTGTAGAGGATGGGCTGGAGCAGTAAGTGCCCAGAACTGTTGGTACAGTAGTGAAGATGCAATATTGCAGGCTAATTCTGCCCACAGTCTGGAGTTTGATTCTGAAGGGCTCAGGATTAACTTCCATCCTTCTGAAGTCAATACTGTTGGGGACACTGTAAACCACTCATAAAGTGCTGTAAAACACTATGGAGTGGTATATAAGTCTAAATGCTATTGCTATTGTAAAATATATACTCCTATCTAAGATTTAATTATCTCTTCGACAACCATGAGTCTGTCTAAAGTTATCATCAAGCCAATGAGAATTTTCTTTCATGGGTAAACCATCACACAGAGAAGTTAGGTATCTCTTAACTTTCCTTCTCCAGTAGGGAAGGGGATCAATTAAGATAATTGGTCCTGGAGTTTTAGGGAATCTGATGGGTTCTGGGATGTTCTGGAAGAATCTCCAGAATCAGTGATCTTTAGTGAACCTCTATTGATTTATCATGAATTACAGTTATGAAGTCCTCTCTCTGGGACAGTGAAGTCGAATACCTTTGCTTTTTCAGGATACTGTAAGAGTCATTCATGCTTATTACTCAGTGGTGAAGGCTGCAGAGAAAGCTTTCTGTACAGTCTCCACTGCATCCTCAAGAAGCTGTCCAGCAGTGCACTTTAAAGTGATTAAGGGTTTGTTGTCATCTGTTTTGGAAAACCTGATGCTGGAACCTTCAGGGATCTGCTGTGACAGATTTGTGAGGCATTTAGAGCATAAAATCACTTGTCTTTATATTATCATGAACTCTGGATTTGATGCAATACATATTAAGATATTGTGGTTATACCTGGCCAACCTTTATGAGATCACTTTCCATTTTCAAGTCTCAAGGAGACTCAGTAAGACTCTTGAGGAACCATATGCCCTCTTAAATCCTGCTCAATATTTGAGGTACCCAAAGAGAGGTGATTAGGTAGATCCAGAAAGCAGTGAAGAAATCTTTGTGTGATGGAATAAAAGAGTCACTTCTGAAGAAGCTATTCCTAGATCCACAGTATTTTGTCCATAAATACTTGTGCATAAATAACCTTTTTTTCAATCAAGGAAAATCTATGTTGCTATGAATCTATAATTTTAATCTATGTTGCTGCAGATATTCTTAGAGGATGCTAATTATCTCAAAACCGTTTGGCCTGGTTTGAAGACAGAAATATCAGGCATGGTAGATGACCTCCTGTGGAAGAGAGACAGACTCTTCCTCCTAGTTGATCTTTCAGTGGCTTTAGATAATATCAATTAATATCCTTCTGTGAGTTGGGGTTGGGTTGGGTCCTTAAATTTCAGTGATTCCAGTAGGACTTTCAGGGAAGATTTCAAAGAATGGTACTACCTAAACTATGTTGAGAGATGTCCACAGTGGTACTTAGCATCTATACAAAGCCATCCGATGTAGTCATCAATATGCTGATATATGTTGATACCATCAGCATTTGATAATGATGCCTAACTCACAGGACTCAGAGTGGTTTGCAATACAACAAAGAAAATTATGGTGGGGAAAAAAAACCACCCTAGTTCTAAGGCAATTGTGAAGTCTATTAGCATATTAGCTGTACTTTCCCTTGCCTCTGAAACAGTTCAGCCTAAAAACTGAATCCAGACTGAATGGAACTCAAGGCTGTGGGGAGAATCCCAAAATTAGGAAATTTACTTCAACTAATGGGGAGGTAATCCCTTCTTAAAGAGCAGATATGTTATTTGAGGGTTATCTTAGATTATCACTGTCATTGGAGCCTAAAGAAACTCATCATGCATTAGCTAAGGTACTTAGTGCAAGGGTCTTCAAACTTGGCAAGTTTAAGACTTGTGGACTTCAATTCCCAGAATTCCTGAGCTAACATGACTGGAGGAGGAATTCTGGGAGTTTAAATCCACAAGTCTTAAAGCTGTTAAGTTTGAAGGCCCGTCTTAGTGCATAGCTACCAAGTCAGGTTACAGGTCTTAATCTTGATATACAGGAGCCTCTGTGGTGCAGTACTGCAAGCTACTTCTGCTGCAGCCAGCTGCCTACAATTTGGCAGTTCAAATCCTACCAGGCTGAAGGCTGACTCAGCCTTCCATCCTTCCGAGGTGGGTAAAAGGAGGACCCAAATTGTTGGGGGGCAATACGCTGACTCTGTAAACTGCTTTCAGAGGGCTGTAAAGCACTGTGAAGCGGCATATAAGTCTAAGTGCTATTGCTATACAAATGACCAGGACACCTGACAAATTCTTTTGATTGCTAAGATCAACTGGGAAAGTCTTCCATTGGATGCCAAGAATCACAAGCCTCCTCTGAAATGTTCTCCCTCTGGAAGCCCTGAAATTGCAAAATAAGGGTGAAAGTGACATCTAGTCCAACTTCCTGCTCAGTGAGGAATACAACTGTAACATCTCCAACTGTTGGCCATCAAGAGATTGTATCTGTTAGGCCCTTTTTAAAAAGTCTGATGCTTCCTTAAGGCATTCCTGTTGTGCGATTATTGTGATTTCATGTTTGTCCTGTTCTTCCTTCACCTTTTAAATTGAATAACTTGTAGCGTTTCAATCTGTTTTTCGTATTTCAAATTTTCAAATTGATTTAAGATCTGTAATTGTGGGAAGCACTGAAATGAAAATAATGGAAACCCCTCTTTCTCACTGATCTTGTGAAATTTTGAGAATTAATGGGGGGAGGGAGGTTTTACAAATGGCTACATATTTTTGCCAATTTATTAATCTCAGAACTCTTGGGGAGGGGGAGGGATTGTGTCAGTGCTACTTGCATAAAACTGTTATGGATTTCGAGTGCAGAATACCCAGGACTCTGCTGTCAGCCTGCTTTTGACTCAATGTCAGTTGGTTAAGAACAGGGATAGGTGAATTTGTCAAGTTTAATTTTGCTCAGATTCTCGTTTCTAGATCAGCTGGGGGGCAGCAGGAGGGAAAAGAAGTTAGGACTCTACTTTACAGAGGCCTTTCTTCTAATGCAGAAATGAGTATGTAGTGTTTTTCTAATATAAGCTTTGCTTTCCAAATGAGTTCCCTTCCCCTAATAAATTTCAGTTATTTTTTTGCCAATATAAGCATTTTGGGATCATTTTCACAAATACCTGCATTTCCTAACATCTGGGTTAGGAAACAACTCTGCAAAATTCAGAAAAACATGAATATTAAAAGATGGTTGCATTATAGTTTGTGTCTCGATTCTGGAAATAAGCATTCAAGAAATCTGGAATAAATGCAAACCAAACACATTTTTCAGCAAGCTATGAAAAGAGCAGCATCCTTCACCTTCAGCTCAGGGCTCATTTGTATTTATTTTCTTAAACCACACCTGTCTTGTTTCTTCTCTCCCCCACTTTTCTTCCCTGCAATTGCACTGAGCTGTGGAAAAAACATTTTGGCCGCATTTCCAGATTGATCCAGGGCAGAATGAGTTCTTTGTCTCAAGTCCCATTAGCAATTCAATTACTAATTTCAAATTACAATTCAACCTAAACGCAAAACCTTCAAAACCAGTAATAGCAAGGGTGCGGTTGATTCCCAGATACATTCCCCAGTAATGAAGGAAATGACTAAGACTTCCTTACTTCGTCCTAGTCTAGCCTGACCTTGAATGTCTCCGAGAATCAGGCATGCCTGATTTCAAGCTGAAAGTAGCATCTCAACTCACCTGGGCAAAGTAAAATGGTCATGCATACAAATTCTATGCATCCTTTTTACCATCCAGGTTGCTATGATAAAAATCTGGACCCAAGAACTGAGAAAGACATGTGAAGTTACTTTAGAATAGTTTACATTATTGTTCTTTGTGTATAGACAGAACCTTGCCGGACTAAAGCAATTATGGGTAACTGCAGATATATTCTGCGAACTGCTAGGGTGGATCTATTTTAATCCTCTCCCTGCCAACCAAAGTGTCCAGGTTCCACTGCTTCTTTGCCAGGTGGAAAGCAGCCCTTTCCTCCTGGGAATCCAGACTACATTCCACCACGATGCACCTTATGATGAAGCAGAGTAGGGCAGTGGCTCTTCCATACTTGCACAGGAGCTAACTGGCAATTAGGCAGAAGACTAAAATGAGATGGGTTAGAAGTTAAAGGGAGCAAGAAATCACTCTCCACTCTGCTTCTTATGTGTGGCCACCTTCTAGGCATTTTGATCCATGTTGTAGCTTTAATTTTGTTCCTTACTGCTGCTTTCCATATCTTATGTTGTGATATGTTACCGGTCTGCTGATCGTTATGCTTTATGATGGGTGTTACTGTTAGCAGTGTTCTGGAAGATTTGTTTATTGATTTGTTTGTTGCTTATTATTTTTATTATTTCTGTGCTTCTGAATCCTTTCAAACTCCCTTCAACAAAAGGAATACAGTACAATAAAACATCCACGATCAAGAATGCTCACTAAATTCGATAATAATACAAAATACAACACCACAAAAATAAAATAAACCGAAAGATACCAACCATGAGCACACAATTCCCAACGTACAAGTAGTTTTCAACTTATGGCTGCAATTGAATCCAAGATTTCTGTTGTTAAGCAAGATATTTGTTAAGTGAATTTTGCCCCATTTTACGATCTGCCTTGCCACTGTGTGGCAAGTGCTCCATTTTTACAACTTTTCTTGCCTCATTTGTTAAAGTGAATCACTGCAGTTGTTCAGTTAGTAAGAGGGTTATTGAGTAAATCTGGCTTCCCCATTGACTTTGCTTGTCAGAGGGTCGCAAAAGGGAATCACATAACTCTGGAACACTGCAACCATCATAAATGTGAGTCAGTTGCCAAGCATCTGAATTTTGATCATGTGACCATGGGGATGCTGCAATGGTTGTAAGTGTGAAAAACGGTTATAAATCACTTTTTTCAGCGTGGTTGGAACTTTGAACGGTCACTAAATGAACTGCTGTAAGTCAAGGACTACCTGTATTGCTGGAGATCAGTCCCAAAGGCCCTTTCAAAAAAATTAAGTTTTATAGCTTCTAGAGGAGTATTTCCAAGTTTAAGTATCTGGTTTCAGCCTATCAACTCACGAACCTCTTTGAATGTCTTGAATAGACATATTTTTTATCCATTAAAAGCACTGCTTCCCCAATCTCATAGGAAAAGATTTCTGAGTGGTTTGTAGACAAGTGTAAGGTGTTGTTGTTGTTGTTTTAAGAAGGAGAAAAATCCCTGTGACCTTCAGGTTTACAATCTGAAAAAAGCAGAGCACAAGAGAAAAATTTGATGGGGAGGAGAGAGGAGAACAAGAACACGGCCGAGGCCAATCTTTGATTCTTACAATTGCCAGTTGTAATGCACCTGAAAACTACTCTTCTCATCACCATCACCACAAAAGAAGACAGAAACAGTTCAAGGAGAACATACCCCAAACCACTGGTCTTTCATCTCGGCCAGTATAATAGCCTTATCTGATAGAGGAGGCCTAGTCCATCACAATGTTGGAAGAAGGGAAAAGTAATACATAACAGTTCAAGGATGTGTTTGCCTTCACATCTCAGCCTTCTCACAAATCAGAAGTTTTGTTAGATCTTTAGAAGTTCAGACCTCATTTTACCAACATCTTAGGAAGCTCAAGAGGTTTTAGTGCTCCCAGGGGATGATCTCTTTCTCAAATTCTCTGCAGGCTATGTTTGCCTTCTCCCAAGATACCCTCAGGGCCAGTCAATTGTGTATTTTAATAAAAAAAAAATCCCTTTGGAAAACTAGGTGGTCTTGTTTTGCTTCCTAGTTACTATCCAATTATTTTCTGCTTGTGTAACACCACTGTTGGGAATTCACAACACAATGGTTATTTAAAGTTGTCCTGGGTTGGTTACTCCCAGAAATAATAAGCAAAGGCTGCTATAATCCATTGGTTCTTCAACCAATCTGCAATTTACTAACAAAAAGCTTATCTCCAGCCAACAGCTGGCAAGAGGAAAAAGCTCTCCATCCCAACTCCAGATGTTGTTTGCCTTAAAAAATACAAATAAAAAGCTTGACATGAAAGAATATGTAGATTAAGGCAAAGTCATGAATGAACTAATTGGTTGGAAAGGGAGGGAAAGGATTAAAATTAAAGGATCTGGTGCACTTGCCAGCTGTTGGCTTGGTGCACTGATGAGGTTAACTAGTTTGATCATGAAACCTCTACAAAAAAATGTCTATGGAGATTCTCAGTCATGGTTGTCCCAAAGGTGCTTTTTCAAGAGGCAACTGGACTTCCTTGTATTTTTTAAAAAATGTCTCACTTATCAGCCAAGAAGCTTCTTCAGCTCTGATTGGATGGTGGAAAATGGAAAGATTTATACTCCTTGCAGAAAGCTGTTCATTTGCATTCTTTTAGAGAATTGTTGAGGCCACCTGGATATGTCATGGTATGTCATCATATGATATGTCATCATAAAAGACAAAGGCCACTCTTTTGAAGACAGTAAAGTCTATATTTTGGAACAGAGAGGACCGCTGGTTTGAAAGAGGGGTCAAAGAGGCCATCTATGTCAAAACTGAACATCCCTCTCTCGACAGATGGGTAGGGATACAACTTCATCAATCTCCAGTCCTTTCTGCAGTTTCAAGAAGGATCCACATCCATTTGCACTACTTAGGTGACCCTGAGGACATAAATAAACCTCCAAGTTGTCTCAATGACTCTCTAAAATTATGCAAATGACAAGGAGCATTAATCCTTCCATTAACCCACCATCCAGTCAGAGGTGAAGAAGTTTCTTGGATGAGAAGTGAAATGTTTTCAAAGAAAAACAAGAAAGTCCAGTTGCCTCTTGAAAAACACCTTTGGGACTCTACAAGAAAACAACTAAGCTCAGAGACCACCAAGGACCCCACAGTTCAACCCTAAGCTGCAAACATTCTCTTCTATCAGTACTTTGAAGCTGTTTGCCCAACATCAGTGCGCATGCCCATTTTTCATCGACATCCTAATGCAGAGCACAGGGAAGCATACAATGGGAACTTTCTTGATACCCTTTTGAAGCTTAGCTCAGCTTAGCTTGATAACCTCTTGAAGCTTCCAAGAAAGGGGGAGTTTTGACTGAGTCTTGAGCATCCAACATAACAATGAGAACCTCCCCTTGCTTAGAAAGGTGATGGCTAAACTAAGCCTCAAGAGGTTATCAAGAAAGATCCTACACTTGATTTTTCTTTCATTGGCCACACATTTTGGGTGAGAAGATGTGAGGGATAGAGCTCTTCAGTACAAACAGTGACCTCTCTTTTCTTTTCTCTCTCCCTCCTTTCATCTCGGGGATTATTGCTGTGAACATTTGCAGAAAGTTATGCACACAAAGAAACGCCATTCAGAACTCTACCATGAGTTGAATCAGAAATTCCATACATTGGATCGGTATCGTGCTCCAGCCACTAATGCTTCAAAGGTAAGGATGGGAAGACAGGAACAAAAGGCAAGTCCTCAATGAGACAAGGAAGGTGTCCCAAGAAAGCTGCAGGCTTAGAAGCAGGTTTGACACCCTTGAAAGAAAGTCTAGGAAGGGAGCACTTAGCTGACTGAGCCCAATTCTTCGTTCTGTGCAGGACTCCAAATGAGAGTATTCCTAATTGTATAGATTTCTTGACCACAGTGCAAGAAGACATTAGATGCTTAATCACTATTAATGCAAGAGAAAAATGGCTGACTAGCCACTTCCTGAACCCATCCAAGCTATGAAACTCACCATCTTCTTGGTATAGGAAGTCCTTGACACAGGACCACAGTTGAGACCAGAATTTCCATAGTTAAGCAAAGTAGTTCTTAAGTGAGCCCTGTTCAGTTTTATGACCCTTTTTATAATGGTTGTTAAGCGAATCACTGCAGTTGTTAAGTGAATCCATCTTTCCCTAGTTTGTTGGAAGCTGGCTGGAAATATGCAAATGATGATCACATGACCCTGGGATGTGCAAGCATCATAAATATATGCTGGTTGTCAAACACCCATATTTTGATCATGTGACCATGGGGATGCTACAGTGATTTTTAAGTGCTTAGAACTATTGCCATTGTAAGTTTGAATGGTTCCTCAATGAATGATTGCATGCTGAGGACTACTTTTAATACTACTTGCAATGTGTAGACCTCAAGGTGGAGGAAATAATGTCATTGATACAAAGGGTTCAGTTTAATGGATTGATTGCCATTGTAGTTTCCAAGCTCCTTACACATACAAACAGACACCACCAAAATAACCCCAGATCCTGTTATATCTATTAATCATGATGAAGATTGATTGTCAGGATAACACCTCCATGCTGAAAAGTACCCAGCCTCTAGATCTAGGGTATCCAACCTTAGCAACTATGACCTGTGGACTTCATGCTTCCTGAAAAATTCTGGGAATTGAAGTCCACAAATCTTAATTTGCCAAGGTTGAGCACCCCGATCTAGATATTCCCTTGTGATGAAGAACTGCAACTGACCAAATTCAGGTGTCTGAAGTCTCACAACCTTTCCATATCTTATGGGCCCTTCTACTAAAGCTCTTCTCTCAGGCCAAGTATCTAGAATTTACACAACCAGTAAAAAAAAAGGTTAGATGTCTTGTTTTTTTTATAAACAAATGAGCAAGTTACTTTGTTAAAGAATGATTATAAGATGCATTTAATCAAAAAAAAGATTACCTTTGAAATGTGTTGGATATCTCAAGGATATATTTCAAGTGATGGATTTCAGCATCAATATGCTGAGAGTATAAAATAAAAAAGGAACAGGTGGTTTTGCCCTGCTCCAGAATACATTTCTTTGGTTCAATAACAAGTATGCTAATAAAAGAAAAGAAATAAGGTTTGCTAATGTGATATTGAATTATATATCAAATATTACAGTTTATTGATGTATGCAGAACTTGGGATTTATTGGACATGGTCTATAACTAAAAAATAGTTAATTCTGATGGAAAACTCCACCTGATTTTAACATTTGGATTGATGAATTGTCTTCAGTCTACTGTTACCTTCTGGTCACTACAGTACAAAAAAGATGCTGAGACTATAGAAAGACTGCAGAAAAGAATAACCAAGTTGATAAGTAGCCCGGAGGCTAAAGTATACGATGAATAGTTAAGGGAATTAGTTATATCTAGTCTAATGAAGAGAAGGACTAGGGATGACATGATAGCAGTCTTCAAGTACTTCAGGGACTGTCACCAGAAGAGGGGTCAACCTATTCTCCAAAGCAGTGGTCTCCAACCAGTGGGCTGGGGACTACTGGTTGCCCATGAGAAAATTTTGGTGGTTCACAGAGAAATGTCCCCCCCCCCAAAAAAGCATTCCCCCCCAAAGCAATTAATCCAGGCTGTGCAGCAACACCAGGCTACATAGCCCACGTGGCCCACCTACCCTCTTGCTCCTACACTTTGGCCGAGCACAATCCTTACCTTGAGTAGAGCCACGCGAGCTAGAACTGGAAGGTAAGACCAATGGCAGGTGAGGGAAATCTGCCCCGGGGTGACTTGCTGACGTTGGTGGGAAAGTCAGTCCTATATTCCAGAGCTGTAGTAGTCACAAGACTGGCCGTTTGGTCATCCCGGAGCAGCTCTTCCAGTCCATGGCAGGCTGGTGCACCCGGTTGGAGGAGCAGCTACTCCAGGATGACCAAAGGGCCAGTCCATGACTCCTGAAGCTCTGGAATATGGGACTGACTTTCCCACCAACGTCAGCAAGCCATCGTCAGTCAAAATTCATATTAGTGGTCCGCGGGATTTAAAATTATGAGTTTGGTGTTCCCTGAGGTCCAAAAGGTTGGCGACCCCTGCTCCAAAGCAATTGAGAGCAGGACAAGAAGCAACAGATGGAAAATTCTTCAATAGAGATCCAAACTAGAATTAAGGAAAAATTTCCTAACAATGAGAACAATTAATGAGTGCAACAGCATGCCTCCAGAAATTATGGATGCTCCATCACTGGAGATTTTCAAGAAGAGACTGGAGTTAGTCTGGAATGGTATAGAATCTCCAACTCAAACAGGATTGGACTAGAAGATCTCCATGGTCCCTTCCAATCTGTTCTTCTATGTTCTATGAATCTGTGTGTCACTGATATAGAAGAAAGATGATCAATTATTAACTATCAAGAACCATGAAGGTTCAGTTTGTTGCACAAGGATTCAAATAATTCATTTGCAAATTCTAAAAGGAACTGATCTGAATTGTAGATCAAAGATTAAATCATTCATCAGAGTTCTTAAAATTTCCATTCAGATGTTGATTCAAAAACATGCCAAAAAATACTGTTAAATGCATAATGTAACATTTAGAGGTGTGCGTTTAAATTTTAATTAATCGAACAAATGATTTTAATGTCATTTGTTTTTTTAAAAAAATCTCACTTTAGTGTGGAAAAAAGAATGAATTTGTAATGGAGATGAGCACCACCCCCTAGAGCTGGAAACGACTAGCATGTAACGTGCAAGTGGAACCTTTACCTTTTAAGAATGAATTTATAATTGATTATAACAGAGGAAGTCTTTGATAGAGCCTGCCCATTATGATCATAAATCATGATGGTCATAATGTGACTGATCCAATTTTATGACATTTTTCAAGATTGGTTGTTAAGCCAATCACTGGTCATTAAATAAACACGTTGTTCCCTATGGGCCAGTTTTGCCAAAACCCAGTTTTTAGCAAAAATGTCATAAATTGTTTTCATATGACCGCTGGACACTGCAGACAGCCATAAATGCAGGCCATTTGCCAAGCAGCCAAAATGTGGGCATAGGACCACAGGGAAGGATTGCAGCCATTGGAACTGGATCGTAAGTACCCTTTGTGGGGTCTTTTGTAACTTCAAACATTAGCTAAGCCACCGGTCATAAGTCAAGGACTACCTCCTATAAAGCAGGAAATCTGGATTCACTTTTTAACTGATTCGTCTATTCAATTTTTAGTTATCTAAGTTTAAGCAGAAAAATTTCAGTATTTTTACTCTTTTTAGATTGTGTGATGCAGTTTTTTAAAAAGGAATAAATCTGCATCAGTGGTGGGATTCTACTGGCTTGGCCTGGTTCTGTGGAGCCGGTAGCGCCGATGAGCAGCGGAGACCGAACCGGGTCTCTCCACCATTCTGTTTAGCCCACCTGCCCACCTGGGCCCCCATACTAACTTTTATTCCCTGCTTTTGAAGGGCAGCTGCTTTGTGCAGCACAGAAGAGTGTCGTGTGGCAGCTGCTGAATCGACAGGGAGAGTGCAAGATCGCAGGAGGCGAGTCAGAAAGCCTCTGTGCCTGCACAAAGTGCGTGTTTGGCGCGTGCATGCCAAGTGTGTGCGTGTGCACAAAGCGCGCCCACCCAGCCACGCCCACTGAACCAGTGGTAAAAATACTTGAAACACACCACTGATCTGCATAACAGCACTGGTGTCTCAGGAGAAATGGATATCAAAACCATTAAAATATAATTATTATTTTTTTAAATCACAAACTTGAATGGCCAACATGAGTTGGGAAAAATTATAAATACAGGTAGTCCTCATCTTATAACAGTTCATTTAGTGACCGTTTGAAGTTATAATGGCTTATGACTCTTTTTCACACTTAATGATGGCTGTTGCTGCATTCTCTTGGTCACGTGATTTACATTTGGATGCTTAACAACTGACTCACATTCATGACGGTTGTCATGTCCCCTTTTGCGGCCTTCTGACTACCAAAGTCAACGGGGAAACCAGATTCACTTAAAAACCGTGTTGCTAATTTAACAACTATGATACATAGTGATTCACTTAAGAAATGTAGCAAGAGAAGTCATAAAAGAGGGCAAAGCTCATTAAGTTCAAGAAGACAAAACCTTTGGTCCCAATGATTGACCCAGATTGAACCCTGCAAATTTTTCACGTAACTACATACATTTTGGGCTCAATTATGATCCTACCAGTAGTTGAGGACTACCTGTAGATCAAAAACAAACTGATTGGAACCCACAGATATACATTATATGTATGTTTATATTTATTTATGACAAGGGAATCAGACTTTAATAGCAAGAAATGTCTAACTTTGTGTGACTTTGGTTGAACTCATCATGAGATGGAGTGAAATGGAGTAGATTGTTAAGACACTACTCATTTGGGCTCTTTTCTTGCAGAGAGAAAAGCGGTGGAGTGTTTCTTCAGGAAGTGGTGAAAAGAATATGACCGGCGTAAGTATTCTTTGACGAGACAGAAAAGATGTGTGCATTACGCAAGAGGAGATAGACACCCTGAAGTTAAACTCAATTCCCGCCACCTTCAGCCAGGCATTTTTCTTGGCAGTAGGACAAAAGTAATTAGCAATTTGCCTGGCAGGCTTTCTTTTTTCACACATGGCTTCCCTATTATAAAGATTTTCACTACACTTCACTTCATGTAATGGGTGAACCCAGCCATAGAGCTCTTTCCTTGGTTCGATGTATCTTGAATTGTAGAGTCCTTGGTGTCCTTTCAACTCGATTGTTTATGTGTAGATGTTTCATTTACTCAACTAGGTTACCTCTTCAGTGCTAGGGAAGGTGGTATTTGTTCCTTGTTTATATATGATAGTATATATTGTATATCAACAGGGGACAAGTGTTAGTAAAGGTGTGGTTTTCTTCTCATCAGTTTCTTGATTAGGGTCTTGTTTTCTGTTTGTTTGCCTGGTGTTAATCCCTGCTTTTCAGAGGTGGTATTCAGCAGGTTCTAACCAGTTTTGGAGAACCGGTAGCGGAAATTTTGAGTGGTTCGAAGAACCGGCAAACACCACCTCTGATTGGCCCCACCCCATCTCTTCTCTGCCTCCCGAGTCCCAGATGATCAGCTGGTTCTTCTTTTGTTGCTCTGCACAGGAGAACAGAGCCAGAATGCAGGTTGGTGGGGTGGTGGGGTAATTGGAATTTTGCAGTAACCTTTCCCCAGGAGTGGGGATTTTGCATTATCCTTTCCCTGCCATGCCCACCAAGCCACACCCACCAAGCCACACCCACAGTAGTAAAAATAATTGAATCCTACCACTGCTGCTTCTTTGGGTATATGGAGTCCTTTGGGGCTTTCCAAATATTTGATTTGCAAATATTTGATCACACAACTATATCAGTTTCCTCCATTTTTATATATAGTGAGGTTTGCTCCCTGTTTATGTATAGTAATTTGCCTGCCAAGAGTAATGGGGGTGTGGTTTTCTCCTTGATAGTACATTGATTAAGGTATTGCTTTCTGACTTCTGCTGGAGAGAGCATATTCTGGTCTTTTCATTTCCTTTGCACCTTTTTTATTGTGTCTTATAAATGGTGTGGAAATATACACTACTCAAAAAATAAAACGAACACAAAAATGAGGCTCAGTAGTGTGTGTGGCCTCCATGTGCCTGTATGACCTCCCTACAACACCTGGGCATGCTCCTGATGAGGTGACGGATGGTCTCCTGAGGGATCTCCTCCCACACCTGGACTAAAGTATCCCCCAACTCCTGGACAATCTGTGGTGCAACGTGGTGTTGGTGGGTGGAGCGAGACATGATGTCCCAGATGTGCTCAATTGGATTCAGGTCTGGGGAACGGGCGGGTCAGTCCATAGCATCAGTGCCTTCATCTTGCAGGAACTGCTGACACACTCCAGCCACATGAGGTCTAGCATTGTTGTGCATTAGGAGGAACCCAGGGCCAACCGCACCAGCATATGATTCTCACAAGGGGTCTAAGGATCTCATCTCAGTACCTAATGGCAGTCAGGCTACCTCTGGCGAGCACATGGAGGGCTGTGCGCCCCCCTAGAGAAATGCCACCCCACACCATTACTGACCCACTGCCAAACTGGTCATGCTGGAGGATGATGCAGGCAGCAGAACGTTCTCCACAGCGTCTCCAGACCCTGTCACATCTGTCACATGTGCTCAGTGTGAACCTGCTTTCATCTGTGAAGAGCACAGGGCGCCAGTGGCGAATTTGCCAATCTTGGTGTTCTTTGGCAAATGCCAAACGTCCTGCACGGTGTTGGGCTGTAAGCCCAACCCCCACCTGTGGACGTCGGGCCCTCATACCACCCTCATGGAGTCTGTTTCTGACCGTTTGAGCAGCCATATGCACATTTGTGGCCCGCTGGAGGTCATTTTGCAAGGCTCTGGCAGTGCTCCTCCTGTCCTTCCTTGCACAAAGGCAGAGGTAGAAGTCCTGATGCTGGGTTGTTGCCCTCCTAGGGCCTCCTCCATGTCTCCTGATGTACTGGCCTGTCTCCTGGTAGCGCCTCCATGCTCTGGACACTACGCTGACCGACACAGCAAACCTTCTTGCCCCAGCTTGCATTGATGTGCCATCCTGGATGAGCTGCACTATCTGAGCCACTTGTGTGGGTTGTAGACTCCGTCTCATGCTACTACTAGAGTGATAACACCGTCAGCGTTCAAAAGTGACCAAACCATCAGCCAGAAAGCATAGGAACTGAGAAGTGGTCTGTGGTCACCATCTGCAGAACCACTCCTTTATTGGGGATGTCTTGCTAAATGCCTATGCTTTCCACCTGTTGTCTATTCCATTTGCACAACAGCATGTGTAATTGATTGTCAATCAGTGTTGCTGCCTAAGTGGACAGTTTGATTTCTCAGAAGTGTGATTGACTTGGAGTTACATTGTGTTGTTTAAGTGTTCCCTTTATTTTTTTGAGCAGTGTAATTTATCTCTATGCATCTATTGATGGCTGACTTATCTGAATTCTCCAGCAAACTCCAGGAGTTCCCAGCAGTTTTGCATTTAACTTGCTCTAAGATAAATAGCAATTAACACCAGATAAATAATTAAGAAGAAAACCCACACCCACTGTTGACTGACAGGATGAGCTACTGTATATAACCAAGGAGCAAACTCCATACTCATGAGCAGGAATAACTAATTACCTAGTTAAATAATGAAATATCTGCTTGCAAACAACCAGCCTCGGAGAGCACCAAGAAATCCATCAGTCAACTATACTCTATATTCTCTTCTGTTGAAATCTGTCTTTATAAGACTTTATTAAATTTCTACAAAAATAAAATTTGAAACAGAAAATAATAGAAAAAGAAAAGATCAGAAAAAAGAGTGAAACCAGGAGTACAAGGAGGGATGGAAGGAAGAAGAGTGAAGGAAGGAAGGAAGGAAGGAAGGAAGGAAGAAAGAAAGAAAGAAAGAAAGAAAGAAAGAAAGAAAGAAAGAAAGAAAGAAAGAAAGAAAGAAAGAACTTCCAACTTTCTTGGGTAGAGTTGGCAAATATAAAATGTATTAAGCTCTGCAATTTTACTGTAAAATTAATGACAACATACAATATTTCTATAATCATAAATAGTTCTAATTTTCAAATCCCCAAAGTAAAATTTCACTTTTTTCAGATTCAAGCAGAAAGTCCAATAAGTGGTTTCCAAGTAGAAACAAACCTTAATAAAAACAATCAATTATTTATTTGTTTGTTTATTTGTCAAACATGTACAAGATAACAAGTATAAGTATGAACATAAACAAGAACACAGGGAGTAAATACAGATAAATGGGGACAGTAAGTCAGGGACGGTAGGCACGCTGGTGCGCTTGTTTGTGTACCACCTCTTTAAGGACCTCTTAGGAATGGGGTGAGGACCATGGTAGACAGTTTGAGGTTGAAGCTGTAAGGGGTTGAGGCTGTAACCACAGAGTTGGGTGGGGCGTTTCAGGCATTGACCACGCTGTTGCTGAAGTCGTATTTTCTGCAATTGAGTTTGGAGCGGTTTACCTTGAGTTTGTATCAGTTGTTTGCCCGTGTATTATTGTGATTGAGGCTGAAGAAATCATTGACAGGTAAAACGTTGTAACAGATAATTTTGTGGACTATGCTTAGGTGCTTAGATACTGTGCTTAGAATTTCTACCATTCTTCTACTGCAATCTTGAGTTGTATGGACCCAGCTCTATCTGAAGACAGAGTACAATGAATGTGGGGAGGTTTTGACCAAAGAGCAATGAGCACCTTCAGTTCAATGGTATTGTTTCCACCCTAAGTCTCCTTTCTCTTCTCCTTCTTCAGCAAGAGGTAACCAGTCCAGAGAGCCAGCAACAGAAGCAAAAGTCTTGGAGTACCTTCAAGGCTATGACGCTGAGTTCCCTGCCCACCAAGCCACGGGAGAAGCTGGAACTGCACTCGGCTGACTGGGAAAAGCATTGCATGAGCCTGGATCTGTCAGAGGGTGACTTCCAAACAGAAGTGTGAGCCTCATGGACTCCGTGACTTAGCAGCCTATAAATATATATAAATATAAATATATATATATATATTTTTCACACTGACACTTTGGAAAAATCAAGCAAATCAGGACAGATGAGTTTCTTCCCCTTCTGGTGTTTTTCTGGGGAGACTTTTTTTTAAACTCAGCCCTCTCTTTAGACACACCTCAAGGAGGAAGGCGAGGAGCACCACGGAGGCTGGGCCACTTCCCCAGCTTTCAAGCAGGTGCAGTCATGCTCACCTTCCCACACATCTTTCTCTGCTCCTCTTGCAGATCCTAGAGGGACATATTCCTTTCTGCATCACCAGGTCTCCTACCTCCCCTCACACTCTTCCCATTTCTGCACTGTGGTGCACTGCTGGGACACAAAATCCAATCATATTTGTGGGTCTCCATTTGCCCCTCCCACGGGGCAAAGGAGGGTGGCAAGAGATCCTGCCCTTTCTAGCGGCTAGAGAACCTTCCTTCCTTCCTTCTATCCATCCATCCGTTTCATTCTTTCACTTCTCTTTTCCTTCCTTCCCTCCTTTTCATTCTTTCACTTCTCTTTCTTTTCCTTCCTTCCTTTCCTCCTTCCTTCCCTTTCTCTTCCCTCCCTCCCCTTTTTTTTCTTCCTTTTTTTCCTTCCTTCCCTCCTTCTACTTCCTTCCTTCCTTCCTTCCTTCCTTCCTTCCTTCCTTCCTTCCTTCCTTCCTTCCTTCCTTTCTTTTTTACTTTTGTTTCTTTTTTAAAAATCTGGATATATCCTTACACCATGCACTGTGTGCCCTAACAGTATTCTGGGATAAAAGTCATCACCGGACATTTCCTCCCTTTTCCAATTGCAAACCTCACTTGGGAAATAGAAGCAGGAAAGAAAACCTTGCTCCTCCCCTCCCTGGTACACACACACACACACACACACACACACACAAACAAACAAAAAACCCTGTCTTCCCACCTGCCCAAGTCTTCTGTTCATCCTCAACCCTACTTCCTATATATCCCAGGCCAGGCGGGTGCTGTATTTGTTGGAAATAAAAAGGAAAAAAAAAAACCACTCAATGCATTGTCTGCTACTATTGTCATCATCTTTGAATTAACGAGGAGTCACTACAGTGAAGAAACCATACCTGTACAAAATGAAATATAAATCCAAGAACTTGTGCCTTTTAAAAATGTAGTAAGTCTTCCTTTCATCCTTGAGAAAAATCAGGGTCAGTATTTCTCAACCTTGGCAACTTTAAAATGTGCAGACTTCAATTCCCAGAATTCCCCAGTCATCATTGGAAATTCTGGGAGTTGAAATCTACACCTCTTAAAGTTTCCAGTGTTAAGAAACAGTGATCTGGCGGTCACTAAAAGTTGATGCCAACTTGAAAGCGAGTGGCTGAATTTATTTATTTTTAACAGCATGAGGTATATTTGGGGGACTCAGATGGTAAATTTCAACTATCTGAATAAAATTGATCCAGGTTGAATGAGAACATACATCTTTTTTAAAATGTAGGATCTTTTCCCTTGAAGAACATGAAGCTTGGGAGTGTTCTTTGGGCCTCAAGCATCAATCAACAAGGTTCAAAAGAAGTTTCAAATAATTTTAGAGAGGTGGCTGATCAACTCAGCTAAAATTTCTACTGGGGCAGGAGAATTCGCTTGCATTCTTTTCCTATTAGATTTCATTCAATTTATAAAAGCGAAACTGCCTCCAAAACTCTTTCAAAGGAGAAGACAATCTCAGGGACATTCTCGTCTTGTGGAATGTAATTGTCTGATGGGTTGCTTTTCCAAGTTGGGCATAACATCCTTCTCATTACCCTATCTGATCCTTCTTTGGCTCGTTCCCTGTTTGTGTTCAATCCCAAAGAAAGACAAAGCAACAGAAAAAGTTCCAGGGAATATTTCATAGAGGGAACGTACAGGTAAAACTAAGGAGTGGAAAGATGGATGCTTAAGACAAAAGCCACTTAGCCAGTTTTAGGCCTGCTACCCTCCCCTCAATATATTCCGAAGACCTCATCTTGTGAAATGGACTATGTATTGTCAAGAAGTTTCTGGAAACAAGGTAGAAAAATGGAAGCCCTTTTTGCAACGGGAAGGAAACTAAGAAGTACAGGAAATCCTCAACTTACAACCACAATTGAATCCAAAGTGTATGTTGCTAAGTGAGAAGTGAAATTTGTCTTCTTTTACATCTTTTCTTGCCACGTTTGTTAAGTAAATCACTGCAGTTGTTAAATTAGTAATATGGTTGTTAATTGAATCTGGTTTCCCCCATTGACTTTGCTTGTCAGAAGGTGGCAAAAGGAGATACTGCAATCATTATAAATGTGAGTCAGTTATCAAGCATCTGAATGTAAGTCATGTGACCAAGGGGATGGTGAAATGGTCACAAGTGTGAAAACTGGCCATAAGTCCCTTTTTTTTTCAGTGCCGTTGTTTCTTTGAACAATGGCATTCTTCTTCAACAGTCACTAAATGTCTGTTGTTCATTTAGGGACAATAAGTGAACTGTTGTAAGTTGAGGGCTAGCTCTAATCAGTTCTGGCATTGAGTGAGATAGATGGTATTTTGCAGAAAAAAGCGGGTTTCATTTGTTTTCCCTTCGGTTTAGGAATATTTCTAATGAGAGATAGGACTACAGCTCTCTCTACACTTTGCAAGTTCAACTAAGCTACATCTCCGTGGCAGCTATGGAACCTCAGTTGCCTGGAATTTCTGCCTGTCAGTATTCCCAAAGCAGAAGTTAGTACAATCTGTGATGGTTTACTCAGCACTAAACCCCACTAGATCCAGTGGAATTTAATTGTGGAGCTGTCCAAGCATGTAAGGAGCCCTGCTCAAATGGTTGCAAACTTTGGAAAAAGGCACTCCATCTCTCTTCTGCTGACACCCTCAAATCCCCCTGCAACCCCTTGTTCTTTTCTTCTGCAGAGAAGAATATATTAACCTTGGAAAGAACAACCACAGTGTACAACTGATGTTACAGAGGAAGTCTATGGAGCTCTCTCCTTTCCTGGCGAGTGTCAATCTAAGAAGGTTCTCATCCTCCTAGCTGGAGGAGGACTCCAAAGCCCATGATCCAAGAAGAAAGCAGATACCAAGCCTGCCTTTCCATCTAGCTAGGAAAAATAAACAGCCACCTAACTCTCCATTGCCTTCCATCTCTTTACAGAGCCATAAAAAGGGGGCTGGTGGTACCAGCAGCTTTTGGCCTTCAGACAGGGCCATCAAGAGGGAAGGTCAACAAAGTCATGGTGGAAGCTAACAAGCAAGATGGCTGCCATCTTTTTTGTTTCCCTATCCCCCATGGACACCCCTGTCTATAGCTGATCTAGTCATATCCTGAGAAGAAGCAGTGAAGTTTTAGTTATTTCATTGAAACCGGGCTGTTTCTCTACTGGCAAATTCACGTTTGGGGATTTAGGGAACTGAATGGATAATTGGACTAACTTCTCCAAGAAAGGGGTCATTGTCCATGGATTTCTGAAACATAGTAGCATCAAGTCTGCTTGGAAGAGTTCCTGCCTTGGCTTTCTCTAAGGAGGAAATGGAAGTAGGGGAAGCCAAAGAGGCTGCAGATCACAAGACAAAATGTTTACCTGTCTCCCTTGGCCACAGAATATATAGAAGAAATATACTCTACTTATTCCTGGTGTGTGTGTGTGTGTGCTAAAAGCTAATTCTTTTTCTTGCAGTGAATGTAAACTAATATGGGGGAAAATGCAGACTATATGACTTATTTATCCAATTTACATGTCTGGCCAAGAAAGTTCTGGATGACAAACAAAAGTGGGAAAAAGCAAAGCTTTCCATTAAAACCAAACCAAAATAAAGCAAGTCACAATAGAATCTTTGTAACCACCAATTCTATAAAACCCATATCAGGAGGAATGCCAGGTCTGTACAGTCTTCCAAAACGCCAGTAGTAAATCTTTGGAGGGGTGAGAGGCTCTTCTATTGGACAGGCATTATGACAAGAAAGGTTTGCTTCCTGGGTTCACCAGGTGCCATTGTCTTGCATTGTCTTGCATGGAACATGCCCAGTCTGTCAGATTGGATGAAATAGGCAGAAATCACTGTGGGAGGTAGTCCCACAAATAACCATCTAGGGCTTTAAAACTGACAACCTGCACCTTGAATTGCAGTCAAAAGTTTATAGGAAGCTCGTATGATGGTGTTTCCACAATGCATCCCAAAATTGTCTATTGCTGCATTTTTAGCCTGCTACAGCTTCTTAGTATGCTCCGTGGATATTCCCATATTGATTGCATTACAATACTCCGATTCAGAAGTGGCTCAGGCACGAACAACCAAGAGCAGGACCTCCTGATGCAGGAATAGATGCTGTTGGCACACAAGATATATTTGTGTGAAAGATCTCTGGGCCATAGCTGCCACCCACTTCTTGAAGAGGAGCTGTAAATCTAGGAGAACCCCAGCATTGCACATCAGTGCTATCCAGCAGTGAATAGCATTGACATGCTGCTTGGGGTTCATTTTGGAAAGTCATTAGATCTGGAAAATTTAAATGTACAGCCACTCAGTCTTATTAAGATCGAGCCAAGGTTGGTTCTTTCCCATATAAGTCCATCCAGCCTCCAGGGCCTGGGGAAGCACCTCAATAGCATCACTTGGATATCCCAGGGCAAAGATGAATATCAGCAATACATTAAAGATATTAACCCCATGCCAATAGATAGTGTCATCCAGTCAATCATTCACATCTCACCTCTACTGGAAAGAGACTGGACTTGATCCTGTGGATAAACTGGAGAGGAAGAACCTCATTATATCTTAAATGTCCTTGGAAGAAATCCAAGTAAAAAAATATTTTAAAGAAAAACAACCAAGTGAGGTCTATCAATATCTGAGAGCTCTTACCTGCTACCACCATTTTCTTTGGAGTGGGTGAACCCATTAATTGACTTCTTTTCATCAACTTTCTGTTAACTTTGCCACCTCTGCTTTGCTTTCACTCTCCTGATAAGTGTTGAGAGATTGAACTGGCACAACAGAAAGGGAATGTGGCTGTTGCTCCATCCACTAGGCATCAGCCTCGGCTCATTTTAGCTTTCCTTTGGGTGGTGGAAGAGTGGCTAAGAGGGCCGAGTCTTTCCAAAAGGAAGGAGAAAGGCCCTGCTGCTTCCAACCTCAGCCCCATCATGGAGGACTTTCTCTAGAACCAGAGAGCAGAACCCTTCAACTAAAGGAATACAGTACAATAAAGCATCCATGGTAAAGAATGCTCACTAAATTCGATAATACTACAGCATACAATATCACAAAAGTAAAATAAGACAAATGATACCAATCATGGGCACATAATTCCCAAAGTACAGGTAATCTTCAACTTACGGCTGCAATTGAGCCCGAAATTTCTGTTGCTAAGTAAGACATTTGTTAAGTGAATTTTGCCCCATTTTACAACCTGTACTGCCACTATGGTTAAGTGAATCACTGCAGTTGTTAAGTTAGTAACAAAGTTGTTTAGTAAATCTGGCTTCCTCAATGACTTTGCTCGTCAGAGGGTCACCAAAGAGAATGACATAACTCTGGGACACTACAACCGTCATAAATATTTCCCAAGCATCTGAATTTTGATCATGTGACCATAAGGATGTGCAACGGTCGTAAGTGTGAAAGTCACATTTTTCAGTGTGGTTGTAACTTCAAACGGTTGCCAAATAAACTGTTGTAAATCAAGGACTACCTGTACTCATTTAATATCTTAGACTCTTTTAGTTGGGAAAAGGGATCATGGTTTACACATGAGGGCTCACTTCTTCTTTCCAAGCAAGAAATGGTCCTTAAACCATGAACCAAAAGGGAGAAAGGGGCGGAGTGGGAGGACGCAAATATGCACTTCTTTGCATTCAAATTCTGTGATGGGCTTTGCAGAGAATAATTATGGAGCTAAGCAGAGCTGCATCTCTGTGGGCTGAATGTTTTTGCAGTGCTATATGAAGGAGTGCAAGGCAGAAGGAGCACAGTGATCCTGCCCAGTAATCCACCCTTGTAGATACCGAGAACTGCTGGAAGAACTCTGTACACACCATAATGCTTGATGGCTTGCAGAACTGCAACCCAAACAATTTCCAGAAGGCAGATTCCAAATGAAAGTTAGACAAAAAGCTTTCAAACTGGACCCGCCAATGGAGCCAATTATTAGGGAAAGTGGCCGTTTCCCCTTCACTGGATTGGCTGAACCAGAGAAGACATGGTCATTTCTCTGGAAGGCACCACTTTGGATTCCAGCCCTGAGCAGGGGTTGGACTTGGTGGTCTTAATTGGCCCCTTCTAACTCTAGAATTCTGCAGAGGAGGCTAACTGATCTGCAGAGCTGAGTTTCAACCATCAGATTTTTTTGGTATAGTCAACTGGGATCAATGGATGGAGTTGTGATTTGGGGTATATTTCAGCATTTCCCCAGAGATGATGCTACAGTTTGTCTGCCTACAGATGATCTGGGGAACTAGTTAGGTCCTGATGATTTTATATAAAGATACTATCAGGGATGATTTCTCAATCCCAGCTGCTGCTTGTTGCTCAGTGTAATTCATGATTTCTTTCTTTTTCTCTAATTTACAACTTGGAAACTGATTTATCTGCCTGCCTGGATCCTATATTTATTTTGGATTTCTCAAGGTCCTGTCTATATTCAGTCCTATCACAAGTGTGTAGTTTCTCTCGTTTTGAGAATCCCATTAGGCACACGAGGGTAGGTTTTCTCCCCCTATTTCTTCTTAAATTGCATTTATTTATCACATTTGCATAGTGTCTCACATCGTGACTCTGCGCGGCAAACATTATGAAACAAAATATATAAAAGTAAAATATATAAAAAACAATAAAACCATTATTTAAATTTAAAGTAAAAACAGTAAAAAACAAAAACAAAGTGGCAGCTAACATGCAGAGAGTGCATCCTTAGCTGATGGGACATGCAACATGCCTCCACTCTAGTCCTAATGGGATGGGGAAATGTCACAGGGTAGAGACAGTCCCTCAAATAACCTGGCCCCAAGGTCATGTAGTCCTACAAAGGTTGTCCCAAAAGACATTTTGCTTCTCATCCAAGAAGTTTCTCCAGTTCTGACCAAGTTTGAGTCAAATCTGAAGAAGCTTCTTGGATGAAAAGCAAAATATCATCAAGGAAAAACCAAGTAAGTCCAGATACCTTTTGACAATGCACCTTTGGGACAACCATTACCTGGATGACTGAGAATCTTCATAGACTCCAGCACTAGAACCCACATCCAAGTGTCTGAAAAGAACAAAAGCAGCATCTTCAACTTGATCCAGAAACAAACTGGTAGCAAATGCGCCCACAAAGTAGAGGTTGAATGTGTGCAATTCTTGAAATAGACACAACTGCTTATACAGCCCCATTTTTAACCAGCTGAAGCTTTGAGATACTTTTCAAGGTTAATCCCATATAGAATGCATTGCAATAATCCATCAAGAAGTTGGCTAAGCCATGAGCGACTATGAGAAGAGCCTCCCAATCAAGGATTGGATGCAAATAGCAGGCAACATGAAACTCTGCAAAGGTTCTTCTGCCCACGACTGTTACCTCCTTCTTGAACATGAATTGCATATGAGAAGAACCCCCAAATTATGAACTGAGTCTTTTTGGAGTAGTGAAACACTATCCAGGAGCTAAGACATCAAATTTCCAGGTGCAGAAGGCCCCAAATCCAAAGCTACTTGGTCTTACTAGGGTTTAGTTGAAGTCTATTGCTTCCCATCCAGACCCACACACAATCCAAGTACCGAGAAAAGTCATCAACAACATCACTTAACTCATCTGGTGTAGAAATGTACAATATCAATTGGAGAGAAAATGTCTCGGAGTGATTGATATCATGGATACTTTCTGGATGCCTTACAATCACACTGACGACAGCTCAGCTCATGGTAATGGAGGGGTTCACTCAGTGGCTTCCTCTAAATATTAAAACATGAGCAGATAACACACCAAATCTGTACCCTGCATAGCAAGGGCCAAGAACGAGACTTCTCGCTCCCAACCAACATCAACTAAAACCAGTTTTGGAGAAAGGGGGAGAACCAGTATAACTCCCTGCAACCAATTCTCAACTTTCAAATGTAATCCAGAAGTATACCATGGTTTGTGGCGTTGAAAGCCACCAAGAGATCAAGTAAAGGCAGAATGCCTTATCTCCATCCTGCTCTCAATAGTGTGTGATGAATACAATGGGTCCCATATCTGGACCTGAAACTCATAGTCCATCCCATACCCAGGCCTGACTCTTGACTGAAAGTTATGCAGACAATCCACTTCATTCAAGATCGCCTGGAGCCATTATGCAATCACCTTCTTTATACTGTAGCCTTCCCTAGAAAGGGAAGATTGAACGTTGGGCAAATGTTGCCCAGTATAGTCTGGGTCTAGTGGTGGCTTCCAGAGGAAAGACAAAGCAGCACTTCTTTAAGAGGCAAAAGGACAACCCCTGTATTATGAATTCACCAGCACAAGCACCCACATCCAAGTGTCTATGGAGATTCTTGGTCATCCAAATCATGGTTGTCCCAAAGCTGCTTTTTCAAGAGACAACTGGACTTTCTTGTATTTCTTTGAAGATGTTTCGCTTCTCATCCAAAAAAGCTTCTTCAGCTCTTCTTCTAGAAGAGGATGAAAAGTCCAGTTGCCTCGACAACTTTAGTTAGCCAAGAGAGACATCAGTCTAAGGAGCCTGTGGGCAAGTTCAGATAAGGACCCTATCCATTTCCTAAAGACCAAAAGGTTCAAAGATTATCTACTTCGTTTATTTTGTCCTTTTAAATTGGCATTTTATGTCATTATGGGAGGGGGAGGGTAGAATTAAAGGCAAAGCACTCCTCCCAAAATAAGCTGCAGGTCTCCACCCCCACCCTGCCCCCATCATGAATGTCAGTAAAGACAGAAGCCCTTTTTATTATGCCTAGCACTTCTGCTGATAAACCAAACACTGCATCTGTTTCACTCACTGCTTAAAAGCTGAAAGAAGAATGCCGAAGGGACGTCATCAGAATAGCAGATCTGAAGGGTCCATTTGGGAGACTTTGGGGTGACACAGGTATCTTACATTTGAAAAATGTGGGCTTGTCATTTTCAAATTCTGGGTGTTATTAATCAGAATGCCTCCAAACTATCCAATTCCTCTTCCTTCTATTTCATGCTAAGTTAACATTCTGGGAGAATCTGCAGTGCATACATTAGATTAAAAGGATCAGATGATGAATCTTTCCCATTTGAAAAGCTGCAATGTCCTTGCCAGTATTGCTCTGTGTGGCAACATCTCCTGCTAAAACAACTTTTGACATCTAGATTTGGACTTATAAGCTTAAGTGCTCAAACCCCTTTATTTATAGAGGGTTTAACAGACCATCTACAAAATAAAAAGCCTACAACTATAATTTATAACTGGTTGTGAAAGTATGCTAAATTACACATTCAGGAGTTTAGGTTGCGTAGAACAGGGAATTGGAGTATCTAATAAATCCACGCTAAAGGAAAACTAGTATTCTGGCATCCACGAGTTGTATTTCTTAGGCAAAGAATTCAAGAAAGAGGTTTTTGTGTATGCGTGTGTTCAAAGCACAACACTGTTTCATACAATGGGATCTTACACTACAGTGGTCCCCTTTCCTGATTAGAAATTAGCATTTCACTTTGGAAAGTTCATTGTTGTTGTTGCTTTTATGGATGTTCATGCTCTTTGGAATATATACCAGTAGAGTGACAATTAGCCAGAGGACAAAGATAAAGGGCACCGTGTGTTCTAGTGAATGCAAAATGATTGATAGTAGAATAATAATAATAAAAAAAAATATGCTTTCCTTAGTGTCAGGGCAGTGATCAAGTCCCCAGGCAATTGATTCTTTTGAAGCCAGAAAAAATGAAGCATCCAGTAAATAAAGGGGTTTTAAAATTTATTATTAGCTCAAGCAAACAGATTCAAAAGTATAGCATAAGGAGAATACAAACCAAGCCCAAATCTCTTCCAAGTTGCCAAGAGCTCAATAATGACAAGCAGAGTTGCCCCAAAGGCACCTAATTTCAACAGTACCCCAGTGCTAGATTCTGCGCAGAAGCTTCCCACAAACAACAACCGCACTTATCAAAAATGGGCACTGTGACTTCATGGTCCTGCTAGCTTGACCTTCATCGAGTGACACATGATTTTGAGATCAGAATCAAAAATCTGAAATGCTCATAATGAGAAAAGCTTTGAAGGTACTTGAAGTCTTCCCTTTCCCCTTCCTCCTTCATTCAGTAAACAAGATTTTTTTTTATTTTAAAAAAAGGCAGGTTAGCTCAGAATGAGCTCTAAACATCTTGACTAAATTAAAACACATTACCAAACTCCTTAGAATAACAATGGTCTGTATTGCCATTGTATAGACTGGAGACTGTATAGTCTATTCTCTGCCACTTGCACATAGTGAACAAAGAGCCCTGGCTCAATATAGTGCATGGGTGAATATGTGGAAGCTGCTCCAGTCAAAGCCTTTCACAGTCTGGGTTTACTCAATCCGCTGAGCTTTAAATGTCTGGAATTTGCAGTTATAATGTCTGTATCTGACCAATTTCTTACAGTACCACATCCCTGCAACAAATAGCATATACCGGGGGGGGGGTCAAACTCGATTTCGTTGAGGGATGCATCAGGATTGTGTTTGATCTTGGGGGCATGGCCAGGGGGGCATGGCCAGCATGACATCACTCATGTCAGGGGATGCCTATGGTGGCCCAAGCACTCTGCCAGCAAAAACGGGCTCCTGAGCTCCATTTTTGGCTGGGATGGTCTCCTGCAACCCTCTGCCAGTGAAAACGGAGCTTTGACAGTCCTTTGCTGTTTCTAGGGCAGTCCTGCAGGCCAGATCTAATCACCCCATGGGCCGGATCTGGCCCCCTAGGCCTTGAGTTTGACACCCCTAGCATATACTGCCTTAGTTGCTCTCAGGAACACTTGCATCCAAGTTGTAGCAGTTATGACTCGAACCATGCATAATAGTCATGTGGTTTGTACCAGTAAAGAAAGGGTTAACTCTTAGGAGATCACCTCAACAGACCTCTATTATATTTACAATGTTCTTCCCCTAGGAGGCTGTCTTTAATTTTGGGTGTCTCCTCATGCCCTTTCCATCAGCCTTGACCAAAGACACTCAGGGTTTCAAAACTACACAAACTGGCAGTAGAAACTTTCTTCAAATCCTCTGTGTCCCCCGAGGACATCAAATTGGCTGGAAGAACCAGAGAGCATCGGGTTGCAAAAGGAACACTGTCCCGATCAACCAATGCATCTTGTTGTGGCTCCGATTCCCGAGTTTGTGCTGTTAGAGGAAGAGGACTCGGAAGATGAGGAGGAGGAACTGGGAATGCCTTCCTCCCCAGGACCTTCCTCTCTGGCAATGCCTTCCTCCCTGATAACGCCTCAGGTTTCAGCAGACAACCGAGAGGAACAGCCTGAGATTAATCAGGAGGAGGGGGGCATATCGGAGCAGCCCCTGACAGGGAGTCAAGTGGACAAATGTTGGCTTGATCCTAGGCAGCGTCGTAGGAAGAAATGGGAGCTGCAACGTAGGAGGCATGGGAGGGTCAGAGAGTGAACTGAGTCATTGAGACACACCCCACAGGGGATAAAAGTGGGTGTGTTTTCTCTGGAAACTTTGTACGGGACAAAGTTGACTTCTCTTCCAGGTTTTGTTGTGACTGTTTTTTGTGGTCTGCTTTGGAATCTTCAGTGAGTAGTTTTTCTAGTTATCTTTTCGGACTTGGCAGGCAGAGTGTGTTGGAATGCCAAGGACATTATCAGTATAAAGAATTAACTCTGTAAAGCCCGAGTCAGCTTGCCTGCCTGTGTTTGCGTGAGTTTGTTCTCTTTCATCTTTTTTGGAAAGAAGAAAGGTGAGACAGAACACATCTTGTGCCTGGCTCCTACTCAGGGAACCTTCAAAACCAACAATCCAGGACCATAATGCATGGCCAGGTACATCACATAATCAAAGTCTTTTCTGAGCAGATACAACTCTGCCTGGATTGTGAGCTGGCATCCGACTCCCATTCAACCTACTTACCTAATCAGGTGCCTATCCAAATACTGTTGCCTGTGGCTTGTTGGGAGAACACAAAGAAGGTAATAAAAGCAAATGGCCCCAAACCATCAATGACCTTTATTGTTCTGGATGATTTTCTTCTAAGGTTGGAGGCTCCAGTGGAGAGAGTTGGTCCAAATGGCAGAGTTGGTCTTTCCCAAAACTGCAAAGAATTTACCCACTGCTTTCTGTTCTTCCTTGTTCCCCCTGTTCCCCACCTCTTTGTTGTCTCCTTTTCTCTGCCTATTATTCTAATCTGGCTTCAAGTTTATTCATTGCAGTCCCATTAATGATCTGAAAATAATAAAAAAAAAAACAAAGCAAAAAACCAAACCAAGAAACACTTTCTGACTGCAGATGGGTTCATTTTTTTAATGGAAAGAGATGCCAGTCTAATTGCTTTCAGAAGCAGAATGAAAGAGGGCTAGTTTGCATGGGGGGGGGGGGAGACACCATCACCCAGTGATCTTTCCTGAGCAATTAAGCTCAGTTTCTGAGCTTAATTGCTGGGGTCTCTATCCCTCCCCACCAAGCCTGCTCCCCTCCAGGAACTGGGATGCAGCATTCCGGATGGTAGCAAGGAGATACTGAAACATCAACTCTTTGTTGCCATTCATGGTCACCTGGATTTCTGCAGCCCTATTTCATTCTCCACCATTCAAAGGAAATGTCTTACAACTGTTAGGTTCTTCTACAGGATATTTGCAATGAACCTTAAGTCAACTTGTATAGATAGATAAGATGCATGAAATACATACATACTGGGAGCACATCCAGAGGAAGGTGATCAGATTAGCAATTGATCCTAGAACCCTATATGGAATGGGCAATTTACATCATGAAGTCCACTCTTCTAATCGGTTTAGGAATCCAAGCATCCCAGATAGATGGCTGTCCACCTTCTGTTTGAATGGATTCATCAGGGTAGAGTTTAACGTTAACCTTCCATGGAAACCCACCTTTCTGCAACTGAAATTCATTCCTCAGGGCCCTTCACTATGAGATGATCAAGCAAGGGTTTTTCAAAACCTTTCAAATATTGAGAAAATGCTACCATATATTTTGCTTGTTGATGCTTTCTTAAAGCTAACCTTCTCCACAAGTTTTTGCAATATCTTCTCAGGTGTGGTGGAATGTGGTCTGGATTCCCAGGAGGGAGAGGGTGCCTTCCAGAGGAGCAACATGGTCAAATTTAGATAGTTTGGTTGGGAGGAAGATGGTCAAGGCAGTTCCTTCCTGGAATTCCTGGAAGTTCTCAAAGAATATCAATGATCCATGTAGTTGCTTTACTTTGTCAAGATTTCTCTCTATAGATGAGAAACAATAAAAGAAACTGCTTAGAAGAATCCCAGAGTGTCTTTCTTGGTTTTTGGAGCCTGACATCAGCCTACTCAGATTCCAGTCTTCTGATCAGCTTTGTAGTATTTCCCTTCACTAGTTGGAATTTCTCTAAAATTTCCTCAATTATAGTGCTCAGAAATTGATGCAGTATTTGACACCCCAATCCCAAGAAAATTGGTTTCAAAAGTGGGTAACTTAAGAAAGAAAGATTAAGGGAAATACAATGTTGGCCCTTTCATTGAGGATTGTTCTCTGTAGCTTTGGAGAGAAGCTCGGAACCAAAAGGGGGTGAAAACTAATGGATAACAGAGCTCAACTGAAGATCTCAAGAAACATCCTCAGGAGAAGGAACATTGACTCCTGCGTCCACCAACTTCAAGGCAAAATTGCCTTGAAGGTTTTGGACACAGGACAATCTGACTTTTTTTTTTTTTGATCCCTCACATGAGGGCACTTCTGGGTGGGCAATTGTCTGATCGAGGTATTAATTAAACTTGGAAGAAATCTCTGAGGGATCCCATCTTTGAGGGATGTTATAACTGTATTATGTATTGTAGATCCTAGATTGAGAAACAATTGAACCAAATTATATTTTAAACCAGCATTTTTCAACCTTAGAACTTTAAGATCAATGGACTTCAGTTCCCAGAATTCCCTAGCCAAACACATCTTAAATCATGATGGTTAGATATTCTGGGAGTTGAAGTCCAGACATCTTAAATTAGCCAAATTTGAAAACACTATTTTAAAGTCTAGGATTCTAGGGTACCTTGACTGTTTTGCCAGGGGTAAACCCTTAGATATGTCCTAAATGAAATTTAAGGTAGCTCTTAATGTTAACTGTATAATTATCTGTGTTAATAGCAAACACAGCCAAGTGAAGTACCAACTTTTTCCAGAAAAACAAAGAGACAAACTTCTCATAGACTTTAAGCACTTTGATGTTTCAAACTTCCCATTTCCTGATTCAAGTGTTCTTTAGAAAAATGTTGTGCGAAGCAAAAAGATTGACTTTTGGCAACTGGGGAAAGTGCTGTGTAATGGACTGAAATACAGCTCAGTGCGTGCCAAGAAAATGTAACGCATCTCAAATATAGCCACTTGCCTTGCAGAAGCTATGCAAAAATTGTTATTTGGGAATACTGCATCCAATTCTGGTCATCACAATAGAAAAAAAGATTTTGAGAAGAGCAACAAAGATGATAGAGGGTCCAGAGGCTAAATCATGTGATGAATGGTTGAGGGAGTGAGGTATGTTAGTCTATGGGGGACCTGTACTTGAGGGGCTGTCACATAGAAGAGAGGGTCGACTTATTTTCCAAAGTACCAGAGGGCAGGACAAGAAGTAATGGGTGGAATGATTATTAAAGAGCGATCTAACCAAGAAGTAAGGAGAAATCTGGCAGTGAGAAAAGTTAATTTATAGAATCACTTGCCTCCCAGAGTTGTGGGTGCCAGTTTTTAAGAAGAGATAACCATTTGATTGGGACGGTATAAGGCTCCTGAGCAAAGGGTTGGACTAGAAGACCTTACAGCCCTTATCAGGTCCCTTACAGCCCTGATTTAACAAACATATTGAATATCTGTCCATCCATCATCCGTCCGTCCGTCCATCCATCCATCCATCTGTCCATCCATCTATCATCTCTGTTAATCTCTCCCTCTCTTCTTCTAAACTACGGTGTTTGTTTAAGGAAATATTTCACGTCCCTGAAAATAATTCATTTTACAAATAGTTAAAAGGGCTGAACATTCTGTCTTGCCCTTTCATTAACACACTTGCATCTCTCTCTCTCTCTCTCTCTCTCTCTCTCTCTCTCTCTCTCTCCCTCTCCCTCTCCCTCTCCCTCTCCCTCTCCCTCCCTACCTCTCTCCCTCTCTCTCTCTCTCTCTCTCTCTCTCTCTCACACACACACACACACACAAAGATTTACATGGTAGCCCATCTCACACAGGTGATTCTGGCTGCCACACAATGATGAAAAGTAACAAAGCCTAAGTCAGATCCATCTATCTGTCATTTCTTCAATGGAAGAAGAAAAAGTGGGGGGGGAGACTGGTAAAGAAATCCTTCCTGATGTAACCTGAATATATTTAATCTTATATCGAATTTGTATAACCTACACATGATACAATGGAGAGAGGAATCCCAGATGGCCGGAACCTATCACCTCTGAGAGGCACAGCCAGGAGATGAAGAGACCATAACAATTCCACAGTGAGATGTGTCCTGGGAAACTCTGAAAAAGATCATTCTAAAAAGGGAGTGGGGGGAATTAACATATTGGCTCTTTGTTTTACTAAATACACATCAAGATAAGGGGAGGGGTTTTAAACTCCCTTATCTATCTCTGCATGCCTGAGAGAACTTAAACGCTGCTTTTAACCCCTACATGAATTGTCCCATCTCAATAAAGGATTCCTTTTTGATACGTTTTGATACATTTCCAGAAGTTCATTCTAGTTGATTGAATGGGAAAAGTTCTGTAGCCTGACAGCCTACAATATACAACTCCTAATGCCTGAGGCCAAAAGAACAACCCTACTCATATCCATGCACGCACAGACACACAAACTACAGGAACAGCAGCAAAGCTCAGCTCTCTTCCTGACCCAAACACCTAAAGAGAGAAAGAGAGAGAGAAATGTGTTACAGGAACACATTTCTATTGTAATATGATTTTAGCCTAGCTTGGCACTTAGTTTGTTTACCCTCCTTTTTGTGGTGGGAAGGTCTTACTGTAAATTTATCCTTTCAGCTGAGTTGTGTGTAGAGATAAAAAAGTAAAATCTGTGTTGAGTTGTGCCTGGCTTCTGGCAATTACATAAGTGAAGATATTTCTCAACTTACAATCATTTGTCTAGTGACCATTTCAAGTTGCACTTATGACCGTCACAATATTTGTATGGTCACCTGATTGCAATCTGGGCACTTACAAAGGAGAATATTGATTGGCTACGATGGTGCAGTGGTTAGAGTGCAGTACTGCAGGCTACTTCTGCTGACTACCAGCTGCCAACAGTTCGGCAGTATGATTCTCACCAGGCTCAAGGTTGACTCAGCCTTCCATCCTTCCGAGGTGGGTCAAATGAGGAGCCAGATTGTTGGGGGCAATATGCTGACTGTGTAAACTGCTTAGAGAAGGCTGTAAAGCACTGTGAAGCGACATAAGTCTAAGTGCTATTGCTGTTGCTAATATTTGTACCTCGGAGTTGAAATGAGGGATCCTTGGTGCTCTCTCAACTTGCTTGTTTTCTTGCAGATGTTTACTCAAACTAGGTAACATCATCAGTGCTAGTAAGGAGTGCTGTTTGGTGTCAAGTTTGTAGTCCGGTGACTTGCCTGTCTGTGTCGGAGGGGGTGGTGTTAGAGATTGTTTGGTTGATGGCTCTTTAGCAGTTTCTTGATTGGGGTATTGTTTACTTGATGAAGTCTGAAGTTAACCTTGGAGTTAATCTATGCTGATCTGGATGGCAATTACTAGTGGAGAGGCGCTTGTATCTTTTTGTCCTCTTTTGGGTGGTTGGTTGTTTCTTTGGCATAATCTGGGCACTTGCAACCAGTCCATGTTTACAACAGGTTGCAGCATCCCAGGGTCACATGGTTGCTATTTGCAATCTTCCCAGAGAGTTTCTGATAAAGCAACATCTGTGGAGATAGTCATCCAGGACATTTGGAGTTATCCTAAAGTGTTGGCTAGAAGACAAATTATAAGAAATCTTGTAAGGAATGACCCTGGAAGTTGAGAGGCCAAGAAAGTCAGGGGATCCTGTGCAGGGCCTGCAATATCATGCAGATCTTTAGATTTTATCACATTATGTCCTTCCTTTGCTTGTGTTCCATGGTGCTTCTCCTAACTCAAGTTCCAGAAGCTGAATGCTTTCTAACTTCTCTAATTAAAAAAGAATGATTTACTTTGCAAATAAAACCAATGCCTCTTATCAGCACTGTGGTTGTAAAAGGCAAACAGAACGAAATATAATCCTTATTTAACTTCCTGAACTGGAACACATCAAAACAAGCTGTTTGTTTTCCAAAAGGCGCTAAAAATGTGGATTTATCAGTGGGCCTGGGGAGCACAAATGGAAATGGAATCAATCAAGTGGTTGATTTGAATATGTTGTTACTACCACTGGGAGAGGGGTATGGCTTTTTATTATATGATGCTTTTTCTAAAAAAAAATTGTAACCATCCGGAGTCACCTATGCGTGAGTTGGCAGCTATATACATTTGTTTAATAAATAATAAAATAATAATAAATAGATTCTGTTTCTGATGTCGCTGGATGCCTGAAAACATGGTTGTAATGTTCCTTTCCCACCCTTTTTCTCCTGCAACTTCACCTGGAATTTGGAGGCATACTCTTACTGGCCTCAGGGTAAGATAGACCCCCAAGATAGACAGGTAGATGGGTCAAGACAAGTGGATCGAAATAAACCCATCCTCCATTGCCATCACATCTTTTTGCGATTATGAATTCCATAGGTTAAATAAATGGATGACTGAGAATCTCCATAGACCTTTGGGGAAAATCTTTAGAGAGAGGGTTTTTTTTTTCTTTCTCTCTGCCCACTTCTTCCTTGCTGGGTATGATTTGATCTCCCCTCAGTCTTGTTCCCCCCTCGTCACCCCTTCTAGAAGTGCTCTCAAAGCTTCTCACCTCTTCTGGTAGGGAAGATGTTTCAGCCATTGATTCTTTTCATTTCCTACTTCTGTCTGTTTTCAGCTCTACCCGTTTCCAGCTAGGCAACCAGAACGATGTGCAATGCTCCAGCTGCAGATTTACCATGCATTAGCATAAGGGTTCTTCTATTGTGGACAGATTTATTTTCAGTCCTTTCCCTTAATGATCCCTAGCCTGGGTTTTGCCATTTTCACAGCTGCCAGAAACTGAGCTGACATTTCCATTGAGCTCTCAGCTATGACCCCACTCCCCCGAATTTTTTCCCCCCTGGTTAGTTACAGCAGCACAGACTCAGTCCCTGGCATATGCAAAAGCTGGAGGTTCAATTGCCTCAATAGGTATCACTTTACACTTAAACAAATTGAATTGCATTTATCCTTTGGTTGAAAGAGCTTCTTCTTTAGATTTTAGCGTAAGAAAGATTTTTTCTCTCTCTTGAACCCCCAGCAGTGGCAGCCGGTAACTGGAGGCATTTAAGCATTTGCATTCTTATGGTTTCATATTGGACCCCAGAATTTTAAATTGGCCTATCAACTAACTTTCACCTGAATTATTAAAAGGTTTCTTCTTTATTAGGAAGAATTATTAAACTGATTATTCTCCCCAGCACAGCTTCAAAGGCAGAAGCTGACAATTAGCATTTAGAAAGTTCTAAGGTATTTTTTTTTTTCAAAAGGCATTGATTTTTTTAAAAACAATGTATGAATGCTCAAAAATTAGGCAATAAAAATAAAATAAAAATCCCTGTATCCCCTAACATTTAAAGCTAGATGAAGCATCCATGACTGGGTATTGATCTCTTCACTTTGTGACTCTCAAATGCAGAAGGGGAAAGAACCAAAACTGAACTATTTTTAAAGAATATTTCCAGATTTTGCTTTTATTCACAGCATTCCTTCTTTTGCTGCCCTTTTGAAATGCAGAATTAAGATAAGGTTCCAGGTGCATCCAGAGATTTGTTTGCAGAAACCCTCTTTGAATTAGACACACATTCAGAGTTGAAAAGGGGGAAATGATTAGGGATGCTGAAAATCTTGTTGGATCCATATTTTTCAACAAAGCAATCTGATTTGCACTTCCTGGATTGACACACAGAGCGGCTTTTATTGCAGAACTCCATTCCTGGAAGGTTTAACATCCTTGGGGAAGAACTATAAATATTCTCCTTAGGAGCTTCCCATGACAGTGGCCTCTCTCTCGCCATCATCCTCCATTCAGCCTTACAAAAGCCACAGCGTACAAAATAAGATGGGTGCCGTATAACTCTTCTGAGCTAAGAACAATGCCATTTTTATCGATGTTACCTAAGGATTTTGTTTAGTTTTAGTCTAAATCAACATCCTGCTCTGGCTTCGGTTGTGGTTGGAAGGCAGATGGTCTATTTTTATCTGCCTTCTGCATAGGAGCGATTTCTGCCTTGCGTTTGCAATCATGCATGCTTGACTTGGTTTTCTTTGCCTTATTCACCTTGATTTCACTCCAACCGCTATTGGTAGCTTCCTTCTCCATTCCTCAAGTTGAAAAAGAGATTATACAGATGGGAGAATTTCCCTTGAAGTCATTTCAAGCGCAGCCCTCTGTTGCTTCAAAATTTAGATTATCATGCAATCTCTTGTTGTAATTTGGGGTTTAAGATGGGGTTTCTATGTTTAAAATTCGTTCACCATGATAACTATATGCTTCATTATAAAAGTCTACTATAAATGCAAATTATTAAATACCAATTTTTCTGATCTTCCTAGTATGAAACAGATGGCCAGGAATAGCAGAGCTTGTAAATCTACTCCATAATGCTCAGGTACATCTATCGCAATCACTGTAAATGGAGACTTGGACTTTTCAGTTTTTGCTCATGCAACAAAATGCATTTCAGAGGGAGATGATGCTCTGAGATCCAACTGAAGGTGTCCGTCATTTGCATTTCACCGAATCCTTTCTGTGGGCATTCAACAAAGAAAAAGTCAGAGGGGAGCTCCATAGACAGAGAAGATTTTGAATTCTCCTGTTTTTAAAAAAAGGCTTCCTGATAGAAATTTATATCCTCTCCCCTCCACAATTATCCAGGTTCTTGAAAAAGTCTGGAGAAACTAAGAAAAGTTGAAGATGGTATCAGTCTCAGTCCATTGGCTGAATCGAAGAAGACCAAGACAAACTTCAGGAACTGCTTATCGTAGAGTAAATATGGACTCTTGGAAAGGATTTCCCCATCTTTATGTATAGTGAGATCATTAAGATGGTGTCCCTTTGACTATATACTGAATAGGACAAAGGGCCCTATCAAATAAGATGCAGTTCAGTGGTGAGGAAAGTAAAACCCTGTTCTTACACAGGAAAAAACCAAATGCTTCGGTACAAAATAGATGGTGCCTGACTCAACAATAATAATGATGAGAGGGATCAAGGTATCCTAGTGGACCATCACTGAAGTATGAGCCAGCAACTGTGCTGGAGCTGCAAAAAAAAAAGCCAACGCAGTCCTAGGCTGCCTCAACACAGGGATGACATCAAGATCATAACAACTACTTCTATAATGCACTAGTGAGGCCACAACTGGAGTACAGGTAGTCTTCCCGACTTACAACAGTTCATTTAGTGACCATTTGAAGTTACAACAACACTGAAAAGAGTGGCTTATGACTATTTTTCACACTTATGACCAGTGGTGGTATTCTACTGGTTCAGCTCTGTTTGTCTGAACCAGTAGCTCCAAAGATCATCTGTGAGTGAACTGGATCACTCTGACGATCAGCTTCTGGGAGTCCAGGGGTGGGATTCTACCGATTCGCACCTATTTGCTAGAACCGGTTGTTAACATTCTAAGCAGTTCGGAGAACCGGTTGTTAGAAGAAATTACTGGCCTAATCCTGTAAGGAGAAGGCAGGAAGGAAACATTCTGGTGTTGCTTACAGAAATTGCCTCTCCGTTAACCCTTATTACATTCTTGGCAGGACTAGACTTCCTGTCCCAGGAACGTCTCTGGAGTGTTTTTCCCCTCCTTTGCTGGTCCTTTGCTTGTGTGGAGGGACCATTCAAAGTTACAATGGCACTGAAAAAAGTGACTTATGACCATTTCTCACACTTACGACTGTTGCAGCATCCCCACAGTCATGAGAGGCCAGACGAGGAGATGCGTGCCTCAATGTGAGTGATATTGAGTTGGCCACACCCAGCCAATAACATGATCACCAAGCCATGTCCACCCAGTCACATGACCACCAAGCCACGCCCACCAACTAAGCCACACCTATAGAACCGGTTGTTAAAAATTTGAATCCCACCCCTGTAGGACTCCCATTTGCCCTGGCTCTATACTCACCTTTATTTCCCTGCTTTTCAACCTCAGCTGCTTCACGCGTCAGCTGTTTTACACATGGGGCTTACAGCAGAAGGTGAGTTGCAAATGCTGCGCCCGCTCACATTGAACTGGTAGGAAAACTTTTGGAAAACTTTTTGAAACACATCATTGCTTATGACCATTGCAGAATCCCCATGGTCACATGATTTACATTCAGAAGCTTGACAACTGGTTCATAGTTATGATGGTTGCAGTATCCCAAAGTCATGTGACCTTCTGACAAGCAAAGTCAATGGGGAAGCCAGATTCACTTAACAACCATGTTACTAATTTGACAACTGCGGTGATTCGCTTAACAAACATGGCAAGAGAAGTTGTAAAATGGGGCGAAACTCATTTAACAAATGTTTCACTTAGCAACAAACATTCTAGGCTCAATTGTGCTCATAAGTCAAGGACTACCTCTAGCACCTGCACGGAGTACCATGAAGAATTATCTCAGACTGAGGGGTCCAGTTCATGGCTATGTTCTGGAGGGAGTTCCTGAGGTCTATTGGGTCACCCCAGGGCCTTAACTCGGCCTTTCATCCTAGCACCAATGTGGGAGGGCAGAGGAACCAGATGCTGTGGTAGAGCAGTACCTGAGGTGCTATCTGAATTATCAGCAGTCCAATTGGGAGGACCTCCTGCCTTTCATGGAGATTGCGTAGAATAATGTTGTTCAATGATGCTGGAATCCTGACATCCAGTCCTGGTGGCATGTTAGAGGCTGAGGCCTTAGAAAGAGTATAGAGAAGAACAACAAAGGCGATAAGGAGTCTGGAAGCTATACTGTATGATGAATGATTAAGGAAATTAGGTACATTTAGCCTAACAAAGAGAAAGATTAGGGATGACATGATAGCTGTCTTCCAGTATTTTATGGGTCGTCACAGAGAAAGGGGGTTGACTTATTTTGCAGAGTACCTGAAGATAGTACAAAGAAGCAATAAGAGAGATCCTACTTTGAACTAAAGAAAAATTTCTGACAGGGAGAACAATTAATCGATGCAACAGCTTGCTTCCTGAAGCCATGAGTGCTTCATCCCTGGACGTTTTCAAGAAAAGATTGGGCATCCATTTGTCTGGGATGGTATAAGGACTAGAAGGCAGTTGGACTAGAACAGGGTCTCCAACCTTGGCCACTTTAAGCCTGGTGGACTTCAACTCCCAGAATTCCCCAGCCAGCAAAGTCCACCAGGCTTAAAGTGGCCAAGGTTGGAGACCCCTGCCTGGACTAGAAGACCCAGAAGATCCCTTCCGCCTCCATAATTTTGTTTTTAGACACTTTCTTTCCATCGGGTTGATCTCTTCTCTCTCTTCTTTATGTCCATTCACCCTTTCATTCTTTTTCCTGCCTTTCTCAGTCTTCCAACCTTCCGAGGTCAGTAAAATGAGACCCAGATTGCTGGGGGCAATATGCTGACTCTGTAAGCCGCATAGGAAAGCCTCTAAAGCACGATTAAGCAGTATATAAGTCTGAGCATTATTGCTGCTGCTATTCTATAATCTTTCACGGATAGCCCAGAAATTGTTATTAGAGACAAAGAAGCCTCATTAAAATGTCTAAAAGGAGGTCCAGGGAGGCTCTCTTGAATGCGCGGCTTCCCTTACAGTGGTGTCCCATTTCAGAGAGTTTCCCTTTCTTTAGGCATGGAATCCACTTACTATGTAACTTATGCATCCTCCAGCTATAGGCTCTTTAGTAGTCTATTTTTACCTCTTTTCTTATAACCTAACTTTATAAATTGGGAAAAGGAAAGAAACCCACCATGTCAAAAGCAATCAGCTTCTGTAAGCTGTAAATGGTATTTTACTGACCCAGAACTAATCATGAGAGCAAAAAGAAATTTCCATTAAGTGCTAAGTGCTCGGTTATTAAGCATATTTATGAAGTTTGAATCTGTTTGGATTTGAGGGTGGGAAGGAGAAATGGGGCAAAATAAAATTGTGGGAGAGAGAGGAAAAGCTTTATATTTTTCTTAAAGATGTTTTTTTTCCGCCTGCAGGGATAATTCAGAAGAAGTTCAGTATGTAGAACACATGTTGATTCAATGTTCTGCTTCTTTGCTACCATCATGGTTACATTTCCTCTTGTTCACCGGGAACAAATGCCATCCACTGAAGTGGGAGCAGGGAACTAGGAGCTGTGCAGGCTCTGGGTTTAAGGAGGAAACTGAGGCCGAGAGGTAATTAGGAGATGGAATCAAAGATCAAGACAGATACAGAAAGTCAATGGTTTGACTTCCACCATTAGTCAAAGGAAAGGTTACTTCAGGGAACAGCTATGGAAATCCAAGGAGCAGAGACTCCTTGACCCCACTGTTAGCTTTTATCCTTAGGCCCAATGGAGAATGTTGCCCATTTGTACAACAATTAACCACACACAAAAACATATTTTAATCTGTAAGTGCCAAAAACTTATTTGGCTCATTCCTTCCTGCAAAAGAAAAATCCTCAACACCACATACCAAGGAGATGATTAGGTATAGAGGGCATAAGGAGTGGCCCTGAAGGACTATGGCAAAAATATGAACGTGGTAGACCAGACCAAGAAATGAATGCTGTACAGGTCAGTGCTTGTATACGTTACAGGAAAACAGAACAATTCTGTGTAAAATAAATTGCAGTGCTCAAACATGTGCGGCAGCTTGACAGTTCACACTCACTTAAATCATTGCATATTCATGATCAAAGCTATAAAACAAAACCTGGACACATTGATTTGGGAATTAGTGTTTTGCTGTGGAAATGAATAATGAATTTTTAAAGCTAAAAAGCTTCTCGCGAATAGCTAAGTCAATGTCCAGCCAATTTTTTTCTACAGCCCCCCCCCCGCACACACACAAAATTAAAAAAAAAATGAAGAAAGAGAAAAAAATAGCAAAAGCACTTAGACTTATATACTACGGCATTTGATGAACGTTGCTGAAATTCCCAGTGGTAATTTGTTAAAATAGCCATAGCAATAGCACTTAGACTTATATACCACTACACAGTGCTTTATAGCCCTCTCTAAGTGATTTACAGAGTCAGCCTATTACTGCCAACCATCTGAGTCTTCATTTTACTGACCTTAGAAGGATGGAAGGCTGAGCCAACCTTTACCTGGTCAGGATCGAACTAATGGCACTGGGCAGAATTATCCTGAAATGCTGCATTCTAATCACTTGCACCCCCATTGCTCACCAATGCTTAGGGAGCAATTGAGGTGCTACCATTCTGGCACCCAGACCCAAGAAAGGCTATTTAGCTGCTGCAGTGAAGGAGACACAAATAATAATCCACGGAAGCCCAAGAAAAGTGATGCAAAAAAGGAACAGCTGCAAGAGACAACAACTGGTTTCAGAAGTGCGTACTATTCTGTTCTCTGTTTAGAGTAGTGTTTTAAACTTGGCAAGTTTAAGATGAGTGGACTTCAACTTCTAAAATTCCCCAGCCAGATTAAGTCCCAATTCATCTTTTTTTTAAATGCATTTTATTAGGTTATAAAATAAGATACAAAATATAGAAGAAAATAGGAAGGCAGTGAGGGGAAAGTGGGGTGGGGGAAGAGGTGAGGAAGGGCTGGGAAAAAGAAAAAAAATATTGACTTCCAACTCCCTCTGTCGCAGTGAAATAAAGCATTAACATCAAACCACAACTTTTTGTTTTTCTATAGTAATATAAACTATCCATTTCTATAAACACATATCAATCTAATCAGTAAAACCCAAAATCATAGTTTGATTTTTTTTTCCCACCTCAAGCAACTTCAGAAGCAGTCTCCATGTGGCAACAAAGGTACTTCTATTCTTTTCTTTAATCAAAACAGTCAATTTAGCCATTTCTGCCAACTCCATCAACTTCTGTAGTCATTTGTCCATGGAGGGAATTGAAATGTCCTTCCATTTTTGGGAGTACATTAGTCTTGCTCCTGTCAATATATATAAGATCAAAGTTCCAAATTATTTCTCCAAGTCTTTTTCCATTAAACCCAAAATAAAAATGTCCGGTTTCATGTTTATCTTCTTTTTGAGAATTTTCTGTATTAAAATATGAATCTTACTCCAAAATTTATTTGCTTTAACACATGTCCACCATAAATGATAAAAGTCCCTTCTGTACTTTTACACTTCCAACATTCATTAGCAGTCCTCTCATCTTAAAGTTGCCAAGTTTGGGGGGGAAAGGATTTAGAGGAATTAAACATTAGTTTAAAAGGAATATTAGTTTAGATCAATGTCTCACTGATCAGAGAAATCTTTGTATTTATATATGAGAACCACAGCGAGAGAGATTTTTATATGCTCTAAAGATGGAAGGACTTACAAGTACCTACAAGATTTCAAAAAATAATTAAAAAGTGTGAAAGGGGAAGAAAGAAAGAAGGGATGAAAGAAAATAATGATTTCTAAGTATCTTCGATGTATTTTTCACTTATATCTGTACCACATTCTTGAACATTTTTAACATTTGAGTTTAAAATTTGTCTACATTATTTCTACAATCCCATGTAATTCTAACGATCAAATCCAGAGATCAACTTTTCATTTCTTTCACTTTCTCACATAAATCCAAAAATGGTTTCCAAGTAGAAATAAAATTGATCAAAGTCTTTTCTTTCATCAAGGCTTTCAATTTCATCACTTCCACAAATTCCACCAGCTTCACCATCTATTCTTCTATTGTTGGTACTTTTTCTTTTTTGAAATCTTTTTTTCTGTTTATCTTTTAACTTTGCATTGTTTTAGAAAATCAATAAAATTTTATATTCAATCATCATTTGAAAACTTATTCATTGACCAGAGTTAAGCAGTTTAAACCTTAGTCACACTATTGGCTAAATGGGGTCAATAATTTAGGTCCACTTGACTAGTAGACTTTTACTGGGCTGTACTGGAATACATGTGATATGCTTAGGATTCAAAATAAACAATATTCAATCCTCAATTGTTGGAAGGAAGAAAGGAAGGGAAAAGAGGATGAGTACCAGCAAGATGATTGGGACAGATTATCAAGGAAAAATTGATGTATGTGATCATTAAAAGTTGATACCTTGATGGCACATTATCCATCCATCCATCCATCCATCTATCCAGTGATGAGATTCAAAAAAATTTTACTACCAATTCTGTGGGTGTGGCTTGGTGGGCGTGGCAAGGGAAGGATACTGTAAAATCTCTGAACTACTCAAAATTTACAGACCAATCTCTTTATGCTGCTTCACCTGTAAAGTCATGGAATCAATTAATAACCAATCCATCATCCTCCACTTAGAGACAAACAACCTACTGTCTAATAAACAATTTGATTTCAGAAAAAAACTATCCTGCAATCTGCTACTCTTACACTGCAAAAACTTATGGTCTACACAACTTGATCAGAGCAAAGCAATAGACGCAATCTACATAGACTTCTGTAAAGCCTTTGATTCAGTGGTACACGACAAACTACTCCTTAAAATAAAATCTTATGGTATCTCTGGACACCTGCATAACTGGATAGAAGCATTCCTGTCAAACAGACAACAAATGGTCAAAATTGGGAGCATCCTATCAAATTCTGTACTGGTCAACAGTGGTGTCCCCAAGGCAGTGTTCTAGGACCAACTCTCTTCATACTCTACATAAATGACCTCTGTGGTCATATCAAGAGCAACTGCGTTCTCTTTGCTGATGATGTAAAGCTATTCAACACCACAGACAATACTGCTACCCTTCAAAAAGACCTCAACTATGTATCAGAATATTTTATTTATTTATTTTGATTTGTCAATTGCTTACAAGATAATAGGTATAAGTATATACATAGTTATGAATACATGAAATGGGTACATATAAGAAAAATAAAAGAAACAGTAGGACAGGGACGATAGGCACATTGGTGCGCTTATGCATGCCCCCTACAGACCTCTTAGGAAAAAAGTGAGGTCAATAGTAGACAGTCTAAGGTTAAAGTTTTGGGGGTTTGGGGAAGAAACCACAGAGTCAGGTAGAGTATTCCAGACATTGACCACTCTGTTGCTGAAGTCATATTTCCTGCAATCAAGTTTGGTGCGGTTAACCTTGAGTTTGTATCTATTGTGTGCTCTTGTGTTGTTATGGTTGAAGCTGAAGTATTCATTGACAGGTAAGTCATTGCAATGTATGATTTTATATGCCACACTTAGATCAGACCGAAGGCAGCGTAATTCAAGGTTTTCTAGTTCTAGAATTTCAAGTCTGGTTGCATAAGGTATTCTACAATGAGTAGAGGAGTGGAGAACTCTTCTTGTGAAATATTTCTGGACTTTCTCAACTGTGCTAATATCAGATACATAATGTGGGTTCCAGACTGATGAGCTGTATTCGAGTATTGGTCTAGCAAATGTTTTGTATGCTCTAGTTAGTAGTGTGATATTACCAGAGAAAAAGCTACGGTAGGATTAAGTTAACAACTGTTAATGCCTTTTGGGCTATGTAGTTACAGAGGGGTCTAGCACTTAGATCATTAGAAATGAGTATTCCAAGGTCCTTTACAGAGCTTGGATCATCAACAAGGTCTTGACTATTCAGCTTGTATTTTATTTTCTGGAAAAAATTTTTGCCAATATGTAAGACAGAGCATTTATTTGTTGAGATTTAAAGTTGCCATTTGTTTGACCATTCTGATACATAATCAAGAAGTTTTTGAAGGGTAGCAGTATTGTCTGTGGCATTGAACAGCTTTACATCATCAGCGAAGAGAACACAATTGCTCTTAATATGATCACAGAGGTCATTTATGTAGAGTATGAAGAGAGTTGGTCCTAGAACACTGCCTTGGGGGACACCACTGTTGAACAAACAAATGTCAAACAAAAATGCTGAACTAGCTGTGTAAGGAACTTGCAATTTCTTATGCATAGTGTGCGATTATGTGTGTGTGTGTGTGTGAGAGAGAGAGAGAGAGAGAGAGAGAGAACAATGCATAACCACAATATTGAAAATTCCTGAAAACAGGGAACATATTGCTTAGAGTTGATGCCCAAGTCGAATTCTCGGTAGATGGTTAATACATTATTAAATGGATTATATTCTAGTTGCCTAAGTTTGCAATGTGAAAGGATGACCTGAAAAGTACACAGGGTTTCCCCCCACTCACATCTAAATAATTCCCCTTTTGTTCACTCACCAGAGAAGAGAGCGATCCATTATGCACTGTACTTTTTAAAAAAAACAACAACCTATCTTTGCTAGAGTAAGTGATCCATATGTTCAGTACTCTTCACCTTCTAGGAGGGTCACGGAATTGCAACTCAACCTTCTGTAGCAAGTAATTTGCTAACGTGAGACCCATCAGGAAGAAAAAAGAGAGGAAACAAAAATAGTGACTTTTTGCTCATCAGCAGGGGATCATCCCTCTGGTGCTCGTTCGTTGAGGTAATTCTACACCTTTAACCAAATCCATCAGTTACAGACCTAATGCATGGCTTCCCAGACTTTTTCCTTCATTACCCAAAACCACTTATCAGAAAGTCGTATTAAACTTCAATGACTGGCTTCAAGTTCCTTCCTTCATTACTGTCATAACAGACAGTGAACAAATAGTCACAGCTCATGGACTACTGTATGATAAAAAAACAGCCACTGGATGATCTTTATGCCATTTTAGCAAAAATGAAGAGCTGCAGTGGCACAGTGATTAGAATACAGTACTGCAGGGTGCTTCTGCTAACTGCCTGCTGCCAACAGTTTGGCAGTTTGAATCTCACCAGGCTCAAGGTTGACTCAGCCTTCCATCTTTCTGAGGTGGGTAAAATGAGGACCCAGCTTGTTGGGAGTAATAGGCTGACTCTGTAAACCTGCTTGGCCCCACTTCTTATCTTCATCTTTCCAGGTTCCTCCTAGCTCTATTTTTATCTATCCAGGGTATCCTTGTATAATATATATAGATTTCATGAGCTTTATGGGAAATACTAATATTCTAGTCTGAAAGGAAAGCTAATACCTACTTGAATGTTAGCCTGCTTCTCCTGGGTGCTCTTCAGAAACATAGGGACCACAATCCCAGCATGTTGGCTGGAGATTCTTGAGGGTTGTAGATTCAGAATTTCTGCAGGCACCCTACTGGGGCAGACTACATAAAAGAGAAAGAGCAGAGACTTGGCTGGCTGCCCTCCCACCATTTCCACCTTAGGCAGATAAGACTGGTGAAGAGAGCAACAGCAACAGCAGGAGACATAATTTAGAGGGATTGGCTTCTCCAGGAACAGCAGCGTCTGGCCCAATGAGTGATGAGAGACGCTGTAATGGGGAGGTAATGAACCTGCATAAGATAAAGAGTGGTTTTCAGTCACAAAGCAAAGACAGCAGAGGGCAGGATGTTCTCTGTGATATATCCTCCCCACCCTAACACTGCAGCACTTCTTACCTGTGTAACAGAGATGTGTAGGCATCTTGGGGCTCTGATCCAGACTCTCAGAAGACAGTTTAAAAATTCAGGAGAAACATCTAATCCACCTTGGCAAATGGCAGTTTAGGGCCAAACTGGACTGAGCTGAGAAAGGATAAGAACAGGTTAGAGTTTGGATGGAAGACCACCAGGAGCTGCAGGTCAGATGGAGAAATAAAAAGAAGACCACAAACAAATCAACAAACAAAATCCAAGAACGCAGCAAAGGCAAATTGTCTACTTCTGCCAGGAAATCTACATGGATAATTGGTAGTCCATAACTTAGGATCACAACTGGAAACCAAACTTCTGTTGCTAAGTGATACGGCCATTAAGTGAACCATGCCTAATTTTATTCTCTTTTTTGCCATAATTGTTGAGTGAATTACTCAGTTGTTAATCAAATCCAGCTTCTCCTGTTGATGTTGCTTATCAGACCTCAGAGCTGAAGAAGATTTTTCAATGAGAAATGAAACGTCTTCAAAGAAAAAACTAAAAGTCCAGCTGCCTCTTGAAAAAGCCCCTTTGGGACAAGTCCAAACCCTATTCTGAAATCTCATAATTTCTGGTTTTCAGTCCTATTGTTGGCTCACAACACACAAACGGGTAATCTAATTCCTGTAGGTTAGTACAGCACGTGGTACCATCAGCTGATTGAAAAGAGTAGGTGTCATTTCCCTCTCAGAGGAAGGGCAAAGTCTGAGGAGGAAGACAAACAGCTGACAGGGAGTGGGAGTGTGGCTCCATTGGCTGTGGAGGAATCTGGGGAAGGGCAAAGTCTGGCTGGGCAGAGAAGGGAAGAGGTAGTACAAGGGAGAGGGAGTTCAGAGGAAGACCCAGGCCCATCCTAGGGCACGCAGGGAGGAAGGGAGAAGAGAGCAATTTGGGTTGTGTGGCTTAAATTGGAGGAAAGGGCCCTGATCCCCTTCATTAGCCAAACCTGGGAAGAGAGTTTAAAAGAGATGCCTGCTGAGTGCAGCATCTGCTGGGAACAAACGTGAGTTTATCTTGTGTTGACTTTGGACATCTGCATTCCTAACAGCTTCCCAAACGTGCTGAATTACTGCTGTGCCTTTACATCTGGAATTCCTTCTCCTGCCCTGCTGGACTAATTACCTCATCTTGCCTTGACTGGACTTATAGTTACAGTTTTTGTTGACCACGCTTTGGACTTGAATCTCTGCAGCCAAAGGCTGTTCCTGGGAGAGTTTTTCTCCAGCCAGAAGGTAACCTAGACATTGGGGGCAAAGTTGGAGCTAATAAAGGGACTCCTACTGGTTATCTGACTGTGTTGCCTTTGTGCCATGCCCTGGGTGATCACAGTAGGTTTACATAACACAAACACCTCCAGCTAACCTTACATCTAACCAAATTCAGTATACTGCACAATTATAGTGCACAATTATACTGCACAATTATAGTGACTAGATTTTTTTTAAAAAAAAAACAATTTTATTGATTTTTAAAAACAAACAAAACATAAACATCCAACTTTCTTTCATAAATATAGAAACAGTGTATCGGTTGGTTTACCAATTTTTTGTGCATCCATTTCGTGGTCTCAATTACAATTACATTACATAATATCTCATATTGTCAATCAGAAATTATATACCCTAGTATCACTATTAAACAATCATTTGACCATGATTTTATTCATTCATACTTTAGAGATAACTATAGTTTACTTAATTTATTTTATAACAAATCATATAGTCATACCAAATCTATCTTAATAACATTTTATGAACATATCAAAAAAGAAAAGAAATAAATCTTTATATATTTTTTATTTTCTAAAATTCTAAATATTCTATTATTGTATTTTATTATCTAACCATTGGTAGAAAAGGTCCCAAATTTTATAGAATTGTTTATCCTCTTGTTCTCTAATTTCAAATGTCAATCTACTCATTTCAGCACATTCCAATATTTTCTTAATAATTTCTTCCTGCAATGGTATTTTCTCATTTTTCCAGTTTTTAGCAAATACAATCCTAGCCACTGTTAATACATTTACAATCAGGTATTTCAAATCTTTACTATATGTATCAGGTAAGATTCCCAATAAAAAGATCTCTGGTTTCAAGTCTATGTGTTTCTTTGTCATTTTTTCCAACCACATGCGAATTTTAGTCCAATATTTGCAGCTTGATAGTACAACTCCCAATTAGGCAAGCCAAATCCTCCTCTAGTTCTAGCATCTTGTAAAAGTTTTAGCTTTATTCTAGCTTTCTTGCCCTGCCATATATACTTCAACACAATTTTATTTAAATCTTCAAAATAGTCTTTTCCAAGCCTAATTGGTATTGTTTGAAACAAGTATAAGATTCTGGGTAGGATATTCATCTTGATTGTTGAAATTCTCCCTATTAATGACAATTGTAGATTTTCCCATTTCCTCAAATCTAAAGCTATCTGCTGTTTAAGTTTAATGTAATTGTTCTGTTTTAATGTACTACATCTTGATGTCAAGTATATCCCCAAATACTTAACCTTATTCGTGACTTGAATTTTCAATAAGTTTGCCAGTTCTTCTTTCCGTCTTAGTAAAATATTCTTTGTCAAGATCTTTGTTTTATCTTTGTTTATTTTCAGACCAGCCACCTCACCATATGTCTCTATCTATAGTGACTAGATGTTTAAAGGGTCTGGTCAAACATGAATAAATTCAGACACTATGACTGGTGGCATAGATACTAGAGCAGTGGTGGCTAATCTTTTGGGCTCCTGTGCCAAAAATTGTGCACACGCTTACATGCTCATGCTCACGTGCCAGCACTCAGAAGGCAATGTGTGCCCCCCACTCCCCCTATGCATGTGCATGCAATCTCCCCTACCCCCTGCCCCCTTACCTGCACTGCGCCTCACAGCTGATTTTTGGTGGTTTGAGGCCTTTTTCAGCCTCCCAAAGGCTTGAGGAAGGCTTCTGCAGGCTTCTGCAAGCTTCGCAGGCCCAAAGCTAGCTCTGTTTTGTCACTCCCTGTTTTTTCTGAAAATACTGGAAGTGATGAAATGGGACTAGTTTTCAGCCTACAAAGCTTGCAGAATCCTGCAGAAGCCTTCCGCAAGCCTTTGGGAGGCTGAAAAAGGCCTCAAACTGGCCGAAAATCAGCTGTGGGATGCACACATGTGCAGTGAAGTAAGTTTGCCTGCAGCTTGCACGTATGCCATAGGTTCACCGTCACGGTACTAGAGGATTGCACTCCATACAAGGTTTCCATTTTCTACTGTTGTCATGTACACGGACTACGAGATGTGGTAGTCCATATTTTTGATGATGTTAAGGATACCTTCTACTGGTAATAATCAGTTAAGTTCAGAGATTAAGTGAATTTTCCCCCTATCTATTTATAGAACTGTAAAGTTGGAAAGAACCATAAAGACTGGAAATAAACCATAAAGATCATCTAGCCCAACCCTATGCAATGTGCAGGAAAATCAGCTGAACCATCTATGATAAGTCACTGTCTAGTTTATTCTTGAACATTTCCATAGGTAGAGAACCTACAATCTCTGAGATTGCTCCATGGTTGTTCAGTTCAGGAAGTTTTTCGTTATACTTAAATGAGATCTAGGTACCTGCAACATATCCTTGTTATTTTTGGTGGCTGCAGCGAATTGTTCTCAACCAATTTCCTTGTAGCTTCTCAGTTGTTATGTCTTCTTCTTTCCTCCAGACTGAACTTCCTGAATTTCTACATCTCATCCTCAAAGGCCACATCCTCACGTCCATGAATCATCTTTGTTTGTATTCTCTGAACTTTTTGTAACTCTTGATGTTGTTCTGGAAATGAGATGTTCCACAATCTTGCACATAAGCAGGTGTAATCCCCCCCTACCCTTCCTCCCACCCTCCCTCTCAAACTTTTCTTGCCACCATTCTGAGTTAATTGCTTGCTTAGATCATCTGAAATTAGGGCAGGGGTCAAGTGTAGCCTTGGGATTATAAATTGCCAATTTCAGCCTTATAATGACAATTCCCTTTGAAGCTCTAAGAAGTGGGACAAGGCAAGAGCCAGTCTAAGTACCAAGGTTAAGAAGACCATAAGCCGGGATATAACTTGAAGAACTAACAGCTGAGTTCAAAGGAAGATGAAATGTATTATATGCTAAGATGTTGCAGTAATGGAGAAAAAGAGATGTGTGCAGGATTTAAAGTTTGAGAGCCATTTTTAACCGGAAGACAAAACAGCACAAATTCCCTGTCCATTATTGGTGTTTTCTTGATAGTTAATTTAAACAAATATGGGTAAATGAAGACAAATGCAATGAAGGCTGCACTGTGTGAGGAAATAATTGTGGAAACAGCCTAGGAGTGGGGGCAAACTAGATTCAGTCAGATATAGTTGAGGGAGTGGGTAAGCAGTGGCTGCCTTGTTTTCAAGGAGCCTTTTTCTCTGTAAAAAGAAGAATGCTGGCTTAATTAAAGTTGGCTTCCATATTTCAGCAGCTGCCACGGGGCTCACTGGCAATGCCAAGTTTGAGTAGTTTTGCTAACTTCATTGTCTTGAAAGGTGTTTTTCCCAAGTCTGGGCTTTGAATCCCCAAGAGTTTGGCTGGAGGCAGATAGATTGTGATTAGTTAACTGGGGGAAAGCTTTATAGCTTGCAACTTCAGAATCAGGCTTAATGCTGGGATCTAAACTACCCAAAGAGTGAATGTATCTGTGTGTGCACATGACAACAGCACGCAAAGGAGAAAGGAAGGAAGGAAGGAAGGAAGGAAGGAAGGAAGGAAGAAAGAAAGAAAGAAAGAAAGAAAGAAAGAAAGAAAGAAAGAAAGAAAGAAAGAAAGAAAGAAAGAAAGAAAGAAAGAAAGAAAGAAAGAAAGAACCTGCTGTTCAATTTAATGGAATTATTGTTTTGCACTGTAGTCTTATTTATGTGCATTCATCTCTACATTTTGCGGCGTTTATTTCCTCATCCATATGTTGGCAGGAGAGAAGAGATCCCCTTGGACTCACACCATTCATTTCCCATAACTGGAGTCAAGATCACTTTTCTCCTTCCTATTAACTGAAAGGTGAGGGAAAAAGTTAAATAAATGGATCTGAGAAGAAGATACTGAAACATAAATACCATATTTTACCTTCCCATCAGCCATGTAGAAGGGAATTTTGTCACTTCTAGCACTTGGTAAAGGAGTTAGGAAAGTCTTAGAAAAGACATTCAAATGTGATATGTCTATAGTATTGATGCCTTTGAAGTTTGGTGTTGGAGAAGACTCCAGCGAATACCATGAACAATCAAGAAAACAAACGGATCGTTGAACAAAGGAACCCAAAGTTTTCACTCAATGCACAAATGAGCACGGTCAAATTAGTCTATTTCAGGCATGTTATGAGAAGATCTATCTCTTTGAAGGGAGCTTCAGTGCTGGGAAATGTGCTGGGAGGAAAGAGAAGAGGATGATCAGAAGCAAGGTGGACGGTCTCCATTACAATGGTGAGGGTTGCACCACTGGAAGACCGGAAAGACAAGTTAGGGACAATTCATCGGGTAATAAATTTATCCAGATGGGAGCTAAGAGTCAAAATAACTTGATAGAAGATATCTAGATCTAATTAATCAATCAGAACTAGGTCCTAGCATTTGTTGTTGGAGACTATCAAACTATAGAAAGGTCTGTCAGATATCCACCAATATTTTAAGGGGAAAAATAGACATATGTTTGTGAAGATCTAGTAAAAGGCTGGTTTCTGTCCATATCTCTCTCCAATCTTTCAGAATCACAGCGATACTGAACCAGGAATGGTGTACGACCAGATAAAAAAGATGGAGAAACAACTGGGAGGGGTTGGTTGGAGCTGGACACATTCCTTAAGGTTGGAATTAAGTACACATACATTGGTGGTGAAAGCCTCACAGATTTCTAAGAGTGGATTTGCAAAAACCTGCCAAGTGCTTTGGCCACAAATTCTGTCCCAATGACAGCATGGAAATGTCAAACATTTACTCCAAAATAAACTGTGAGAGGTTCTGCATATTTCTGAAAGTTGCCTATAAAAAATAGTGAGGGGAAAAAAGAATGTACATTGAAAAAAAAATCCATTTTCTAGAGATTTAGAACAAATTCATGACAAGATTGCAAATTAAGGTCTTCTTGCAAATGTTGAAAAGCCAACCGGAGTTCTGGAGAACTGGACTTCTCGCAGAGATATTGTAGCTTCAGAGCGTTCACAGCTTCCTGTACCCTGGAACAATGTCTCTGGGGAATTGTGGGGGTGGGGTGGGGTGGGGGTGCATGAATCAATCCACCTTCTCCAGTTTATATGCAGTAGATATAAGTCTCTATTATTATCAGCTGGTTTGGTGGGTGAGGTCTAGAAATGGCAAATGCTCATATTCAAGCCAAGGCATTCCTAGGCTGCATGAACAAAGGGACAGCATCAGCATTACGCGAAGTGATAGTGCCATTTAATATTGCATTGGTAAGACCACACTTGGCATATTGCATCCAGTTCTGCTCACCATGATAATAAATAAATAAATGAATGAATGAATGAATGAATGAATAAATAAATAAATCCTAGACCCTAGAAAGAGTGCAGAGAAGAGCAACTAAGATGAGAAGCAGTCCCAGGAGAAATCATAAGGGGACCAGATAATTGTTAAGCCTAAGGAAGAGAATAATTAGGGGTGACATGATAGCTGTCTTCCAGTACTTGAGGGGCTTTCACAGAGAAGAGAAGGTTGACTTATTCTCCAAAGCTCCAGAGGGCAGGACAAGAAGCAATGAGTAGAAGCTTTCTAAAGAGAGTTACAACCTGGAACTAAGAAGAAATTTCCTAATAGCAAGAACAATTAACAGTTTGGTAGTTGTGGGTGCTTCATCACTGGAGGATTTCATTAAAAAAAAAATGGACAGTCATTTTGTCTGGGATGATAGAAAGTCTCCTTCTATGGACAGGGGGTTGGATTAGAACAGGGGTCTCCAAGCTTTTGGACCTCAGGGACACCAAACTTTGGGCCTTGCAAGGTCCCAAAGACTCATTTCTGGTGAAGTTTGGGGGAGAGAAAGAAAGAATTTTGCTGCTTTCCTCACATGCAGCCAAAAGCAGAAGACAGAAGTGGAAAGAAGCAGCCCGATGGCCAGGCCAGGCACATGGGGCAAGTGGGACAAGTTTCCCCCTCCTCTCTTTCCCCTCTCCCCTCTCTACCTCATGTTGTTTGCAATGCAGGCGATGCAAGCCTTGTGTTCTTGCAGGCCTTGTGGCGGCATAGCCTTGTGTTCCCATGCAGCCTTGATTAATTACTTTGCGTGGGTGCTTTGGGGGTGAGATTTCTCTATGGACCACCAAAATTTTCTTGTGGACCACCAGTGGTCCCTGGCCCACTGGTTGGCAACCACTGAACTAGATGACCTCCAAGTCCCATCCTGCTTTTTGATTCTATAACCTGAGGTAATTTCTCATTTTCAAAGCACACATGAGAAAGGGTTAACCTTCAAGATTCTTCTTCCATAGTGTTTTTTGTTGTTGTTGTTGCAGTTTGCCAACAACAACAACAAATAAGAATTTCTCCATAGACATTTGGCCCTCCTGCAAAAGAGGTGTTAGTCCTATAAAAGATAAAAATAGAAGATAACAGAAAATATGCATGTAACAGCATAATACTATATTTTAGGGTTGATCAGGATATTTAGTACAAAATGCCTCGATAAGCTTAGGAGCTCTAACATCCTTCACTTTCACCCATTTGGACTGGGAAGGAGGAAAATGTTTCCAAACAACCAAATATTGGAGTCGACCCCTTTGTTTTCAAGAATCCAAAATTTCTTTAACTTCAAAATGTTGTTCACCTTCAGTTAGCAACGGCTCGGGGGGATCAACATGAGTCAGTCTTCAGTCAGAGGTATGTTCAGGTTTTAATAAACTAATAAATTTTAATAAACTATGTAATAAAATAAAATTTAATAAACTAACATGGAAGACATCTTGAAGGATGACAGGAAGATTTTAAGACAAGATTGAACAGCCATTTGTCTGGAATGGCAGGGTTTTCTACTTGAGTAGGGGGTTGGACTAGAAGACTTCCAAAGTCCCTTCCAATTCAGTTATTCTGTTAGGTTGAGAAACACAGCCCTCCGGCTTCACTAATGTCAGAAAGAGAAAGTCAGAATCTGCAACCCTCCTACATATGGACAGACATGTAGTCCAATGCTCAGCCAAACAGAAAAGTCCATTTCACATATGTGTGCCTAGCAAAGGCTGTGCAAAACTTGTGAATCATGTGGGAGCTGGGTCTGTTGTGGCTCAAGGAGACACACAACACACACGACACACACAACACACACAACACACACAACAAACACACACACACAGAGAGAGAGAGAGAAACAACCACCCCACAACCAAGCAAAAAAACGACAAAGCTTTGATCACTCTATTTCAGCTGCCATCTTGACTTCATTGATTAGACCCCACAGAGACTTCAGGGCCTCCACTAACAATTTGCTGTGATCAGGGGTGGGATTCAAATTTTTAACAACCTGTTCTTTGGGTGTGGCTTAGGTGGTGGGCGTGGCTTGGTGGTCATGTGACTGGGTGGACACAGCTTGGTGGTCATGTTATTGGCTGGGTGTGGCCAACTCAACATCACTCAACATCGAGGCACACATCTCCTTGCCTGGCCTCTCATGACTATGGGGATACTGTAACAGTCGTAAGTGTGAAAAATGGTCATAAGTAACTTTTTTCAGTGCCATTGTAACTTTGAATGGTCACTCCACACAAGCAAAGTACCAGCAAAGGAGGGGAAAAAACTCCAGAGAGGTTCCTGAGATAGGAAGTCTAGTCCTGCCAAGAATGTCATAAGAGTTAATGGAGAGACAGTTTCTGTAAGCAACACCAGAATGTTTCCTTCCTGCCTTCCTTACAGGATTAGCCCTGTAATTTATTCTAATAACCGATTCTCTGAACTGCTTAGAATGTTAACAAACAACTGGTTCTGGCGAATAGTTGCAAACTGGTAGAATCCCACCCCTGGCTGTGATCCATTTCCTTAACGCAGACCTTTGCTGGGGATTTTCCTTGGCTTTTCTGCCCAACTACACCTAACACAAGTCCTTTTATAAGAAGTGGCGTGAGCTGCCGTCTCCTGTTCTTTCCACCTGATTTCACAGTATAATCTGTAAAATGAAATGGAATGATATTTAACCACAGAGCAACTGTTTTTGGAAGCACCAAAGATACATTTAATGAGGAACCAGAGCCAGATAAAGCTTCCCCAAGGAACTGAAGCCTAGCAAATGCACAATTGATGTTCCTGATTTTTCTGCAGTGTGCATTTTATTTAACATACTTGCACTGGTGAGTTATTCAGTAGGCAGGTTAAGAGCGCCTCCAAGAAGGATGTCTTTTGAGATACAAGCATTGCATTTCCAGATAGACGGATGGCAAAGAAGGAATTGACTCTGTCTAAAACAAGTGATTTATTTGTGATATTTCTACCCCATCTCTCCTCTAGAAAACAGGGCTTCTGCCTGCTACTGACAGCTAAATAACACTCAAAGTTTTAGTGAAAAGCCAACCACTTCCCAATTAAAAATTCACCAGAAAAGATATTAAAAGATCAATACCACCATTAGCTTCAAGCTCATTTGGTAAGAAAAATGTTTAAAAAGAGGCCTTTATTTAAAAAAAAACAAAAAAACAAGACCTGCCAGAGGAGTTGCTTGCCAGTTCACAGAAGGGAAATGAGCTTAGTTTCCTGTGACAAGGAGTTCCAGAGGCTGTGCCAGTCTCCTGAAGAGATATTTGCTTATATTCCTGTTCAGCGGGTCACGACTGTAAGATCAAAGCCCCACTTATATTTGTGTATCTCATATAAAAATGAATGGGGCTTCAATCTTTCAGCCATCACTGCTATCCTGACTTTTGTGATCCCATTCCACACGCCCATTTTTACAATCTTTGCTTGTCATCTTAATGTCATCTTTATCTTTATCTTAAGGTTTCTGCCACATTCCTGGATGCAACCAGCTTACTTTCTGTAACTTCTTTCGATTTCTTTCCCTGGGGAGAATTGGGATGGGGGCCGGGGGCGGAGGTGTCATTATTAGCTTTGTATTTAACAATCAAAGGGGAAAGCAGATTATCTCTGGCTCTTGTTGGTCAATTACCGTGATAAGTAAATACAATTGCAGCTGCCGTATGCATTATCATTCAGAGGTGTTTTCCGCCACTGTCACCTATCTCCAATTAACGTGGAATTAAAAACAGAATGACTGAAATGTCTATTAGGGGAAAAGCATCCTTGAGCAATTCTACTTGCAAGGTGTTTTCTGGATCAGTGGTCGCCAACCAGCGAGTCGCTGCTCACCGGTAGTCTGTGAGAAAATTTTGGTGGGCCGCAGAGAAATGTCCCACCGTAAAGCACCCCTCAAGGCAATTAATCCAGGCTTCACGGGAACACAAGGCTGTGCCACCCACATGGCCTGCCCACCCATTGGCCCCCCACCCTTCGCCCAAGCACAAACCTGCAAAAAGGGGCACAGCCCTCGCCAGCCAGGAGGAGGTAATGGTGCTCTTGCAGCAAGACGGGGCTGGTGGGCACAGGTGGGCTGAAGCAGTGATGGAGATGGCTGGAAGGGGCAGGAGCACCACGCTACTTGCATTTGCGCGGCACTCCTGCACCTTACAGCTCTCTTCTCCTGGCCTGGGCTCTTCCTCAATGGCCGCGGGCTGTAGGAATGACCCAGGGCAGGAAAAGTCTGGCTGTGATGGTGGGAGAGGGCAATTCTGCGCTCACCATCCAGTTCAGAGGCCTGGAATGGGGGCGTGGTCATCGTCATCAGTTTTCTCATCCCTCTCAGCGATCTGGTCCGTTGCCTTCCATACACACACACACACAGCCCCAGCCATCACTGCCCAGGGAAGGCACAGGAAAAGTGAGCAGAAACATAGCTCTCACTGGAGCAAAAGAGCTGAGATCAAGGAAGGCACAGGCAATGAAGATGCAAGCTGCTGCCTTGGAAAAGCGCCATTTTCTGTTGCCCGGGCCTTCCCCGACCTTTGCTCTTTCACCCCAGCGAGAGCTGTTTCTGCTCGCTTTCTTTTCCTGTTCCTTCCCCGGGCAGCAATGGCTGGGCCGTGGGGGGGGGGGAGCAGCAGAGATGTCAGGGCTGTTCCCCCCACTCAGAAAGCTGGGCCTGGAGGAGTGCAGAGAGTTGCAGGAGAGCGCACTGGCAGGTCAGAAGACACACTCCAATGTCTCTCGGGGAGTTATTTGGTATGGAGGCTGAAGGAGGGATGTTAAGCCCAGAAAAGCTTGAGCTCTCACCTGCACAAACAGTGATGAGGCAAACGATGGGGCTTCCAAGGCGTTCAGTTCAACCCGACCCGGAGTTCCCATCAGTCCCGCAACAAGCCGGCAGAAAAGGCTGGATGCCCAGACCGAAAGAGCTCCGAGGAAGATGGGTTCCTAATAACCGGCCTGTTTGTGCAGACGATAGCTCGAGCTTTTCTGGGCTTAACACCCACACCCCACTTCAGCCTCCACACAGGGAGGGACCCTTCTCTGCTTGGAAGCAATGGGAGCTTAGCCTTGGGGAGTCCTCTTGTGTGGAGGCCGAAGGGTGGGCGGGTGGGGTTGCCTGGTTATTAGGAGCCCATCTTCCTTGGCGCTTTTTTGGTCTGAGCACCCAACACTTCCCCCTTCAGCCCACGGCCCTAGAGGAAGAGCCAAGGCCAGGAGAGGTGAGCTGGAAGGTGTGGGAGTGCCACGCAAATGCAAGTGGCGCACACTCCTGCACCTTCCAGCCACCTCCATTGCCACTTCGGCCCACCTGTGCTGCCAGCCCCCTCTTGCTGCAACAGCACCATTACCTTGTCCTGGCCGGCAAGGGCTGCGCTGCTTTTTGCATGTTGCACCATCCGCAACATGCAGGCCGGTGCACAGGCCAGTCCTGTGACTACTGTAGCTCTGGAATATGGGACCGACTTTCCCACCAACGTCAGCAAGCCACCGTCAGTCAAAATTCATATTAGTGGTCTGCGGGATTTAAAATTATGAGTTGGGTGGTCCCTGAGGTCCAAAAGGTTGGCGACCTCTGTTCTGGATCATCCATTTTCAAGTCTCTTCACTTATCCTGTGAGAACCAGAAGAATAAGGAGGCTCCAATGATGTCACCTAGCAGGACCCAAGTCTGAACAATATGGAACATTATTTTTCCCCACCCTTGAAGTTTGGATGGTCCCAACTCTTCTGTCTTTTCCTAAAGATCTGCCTATTCTCCCAAGGACAGATAGTCCTCAAGTTACAACCATTTGCTTACTGGTTGACTAAAACAAGTGATTTAACAACCAGTCCTTACCCTTAGGACCAATGCAACATCCCATGGTCACGTGATCAGAATTTGGTTTACCTACTTGTGAAGGTTGCGGGGTCCCAGGGTTATGCTATCCTCATTTGAGACCTTCCCAACTGGCTTCCAACAAGTAAAATCAATGAGGAAAGCCTGATTTGCTTAACAAACTACATGATTCGGTTAACTGCAGTGAATTGCTTAACTATTGTGGCAAGAAAAGCCAAAAAAATCAAGCATCACTTACCAACCACCTTGTTCAGCAACAGAAATTCTGGTCCCAAACATGGTCACAAGTTGAGGATTATCTGTATTGGGCCAGACCATGGAATGAAAGGAAGTCTTTTGAGTGAGGTACACATTGAATGGACTCAGTTGCATCATTTATTATTGATATTTCTGTTATTCCATTGTCCCGTTGTTGTTTAAAATGTTCCAAAGACATTATTTTTCAATTCAGTTCACATTTTATATATTGTTTTTAATTCCTTGGAGGGTTTTTTTCCCCCCACATTTGAAGTTCCCTAGAGTTAAGCTTACAAACTGGGTGGCCATACAAATCTAAGCAATGAATTGAATTATGAGCTGCCCCGAATCAGTTGCTGAGATGGCCAGCTGTAGAAATCAAATAAACAAACAAAAAAACAAAGACATGAAAGAAAACATTCACTTATTGCTTGTATGTACAGTGAGAGCTTATGTACCAGAGACAAATTCCTTGTGTGTCCAATCACAAGCCCTTTTATAAGTCAAAGTCTTCTGTTCTACTCTGCTCTGCTCTGCTCTGCTCTGCTCTGCTCTATTCTATTCTATTCTATTCTATTCTATTCTATTCTATTCTATTCTATTCTATTCCATTCCATTCCATTCTTCTGTCCTGTTCTGTTCTGTCCTATCCTATCCTACCCTCTAGTTAAGCATTTGTTTTCACAATGGCCAACCAACTGTCCAAGGAAGCCCGCTGGCCTTCTAGCAGATGGCCTTCAGAATCAGTCCCATTGACATCAACACTAATAACTAGTGATCCCCATGACACCTCCTACTTCCATGAAAAATCCCAAAGAAAAACTTCAAAGGACAACTTCTCCTATTTTTCTGTCTGCTTCTCCTCCCTCTCTGCCCACTCTCCCAAGATAGGGAAGTGTGTACAGATAAGAGAGCTTAACAGTAATAATAAATTGTGGAACAGATAATGTCAGTATTCCTCCCTCCGTCATCTCCTAAAATAAATACTGTCATACAAAATAACAGGAATAACAGAATATAACAGAGGAGCAAGAACAAAACCCAAAACAAATTAAAATGATTTTTCATGCAACATTAAATAAGGGTTGAAAAAAACTGTTGAAAACTTACAAATCTGCAAGAGCCACCAAGATACTTTATGCTTTTTACTGGAAATAAATGTAATTCTGTCATGACAACTTAAATTATAGAATTAAACTATTACCTACAAGCCCAATGTTAGTTTCAGTTTAACCTGGGAAGTGTTTCAGAGTACGGTTTGCTGCATGGATGCTGATATATCCAAGATATGGGTCATCTTCAGGCTTCTAGATTCTTTAATTATGATGGTTCATTTCTATTACATAGATCTCTTAATCAGCCTAAAATCCAATTTTAATAAATACAACAATTTAAAAATGCCAAAGTGCTAAATTGTCACAAAATTATAATTGTTCTAATCCAAGTTGATTAACTTTAAGCCTTAGGTGAGAAGTTTCTTTCAACAAAAGAAATTTGTACTGTTTTTTTTAAAAAAATTTAATCTTATATTAGACTGAAAACCTTTTCAGGTATTATTCACATTCTGTCTTTTCTAATCTATTTTCTTTTTCTATGTTTCTTTTAAAATATTGATTGATTATGTACCATCAAGTCATTGTTGACTCTTACTGACCTCATAGCTTGATTTTTCATCACGACACTCTAACCTGGTCCTTCAGGTCTTCCAACTTGACCCCATCGCTTGGCTGATCTTCTGCAGTACTCAATCCAGTGCAGGTAACCTGCAGGAAGTATAACCTGTCTGTAATTAATATTGGAAGCAGACAGAAAAACAAAGAGTGGCAGGTTTAATTTACTCCTGGCCTCCTCCAGCATAGCAGAGCACTAAAATAAAAGATTTCAGACATGATTCATTGGCTGGCAAGTCTGTGCTGGCTGTTTGGTGGGTCTCTGAAACCCCTGATAAGCCTGTTTTGATCTCCTTTCTCCATTGTTGCCCACCTGCCTTCTTGACATTCACTGTGAGATCTTTCTTGAAAGGCTCCTCTGAAAAGAAATAGCCCAGGTCCAGCCTGCCTCAGATGGCTGCAAGAGATGGCAATTCCTTCAGAAAACCACAAACTTATAAAGTAGAGGGTTCTTGTTTAGATAAAATAAAAAGTGGGATGATTTATCATATTGGCTTCTATTTAGACCTTGTTACCCCTTCTTTACGCTTGGACTTGTTCACACATAATCTTGTGGAGAGCAACAGTGTGTTGTATAGGGCTTTATTTTTTAACATCTATCACTGATCCTTTGGAATATTAATTACAGACTGGGTTCTTGTTAGGTATAACATAGGTCACCTAACGTAGTTTGGGTAACATAATATATATAAGCTATGATTGTTAGTTTAAGTGTGTGTCACTTTAAATGCAAAGCATGTAATTTTGGGTGTGGTGTGAAACCACCATAAGAGGGAGCAAGACAACCTGATTGCTTGCTGACGAGACACTGACAGTTTGCTGGCAATTACTGACAATTTACTGGATTATATTGTATGGTTTGTTAGCTGCGTATTTCCCTACTGAAGAGTTGCTGATAAGAAGAGAGGAGTTTTTTCTGAGTTATTCATATCTCTCTACTGCGAGGAGATATATCACCGGACTGATATTTGTAAGTGTACTGACCTCTCTTTTTCAACACTGGAATTTGCAAATGAATAATCCCTGGACGGACTGAACTAAGTGAATGATATATGGACTGTTTTGACTATGCTTTAACTCTTGCTGGAATAAAACTATTTAATAGGCACTGTGTATCTGGTTTACTGAGTGTAAGCTACAAAAACACTTATCTCACGTATTTTGCCTGCCTGCCTGCCTGCCCTGCAGATCTTGCTAGGGTATATCCCTAACAGTTCTCTTCATTATTCACTTTCTCTGGATATTTTTTCTATTTGCAGCAGCAGGAATGTTCCTTCAACAAAAGGAATTTGGTTTTTGCTTAGTTCCCATCACGTCACCCCTAAACACTCTGGCTACCCCAGAGCGTTTTGGAAAATAGTAGTCATGCCTGTCAATCATGTGACTTCTTTAGTTGAACTTGAACACAATTAATTTTAGAATAGCATAACAAAGTTGAAAGGGATCTTGGAGGTTTTCTAGTCCAACCCCTGCTGAGGCAAGAAACCTTATACAATTTCAAACAAATGGTTGTTCAATCTCTTCTTAAAAACTTCCAGTGTTGGAGCAGTCACAACTTCTGAAGGCCAGTTGTTCCACTGATTAATTGTTCTAACTGTCAGGAAATTTCTTCTGAGTTCTAGATTGCTTCTCTCCTTGATCAGTTTCCATCCATTGCTTCTTGTCCTGCCCTCAGGTGCTTTGGAGAATAGGTTGACTCCCTCTTCTTTATGGCACCACCTGAAATATTGGAACACTGCTATCATGTCAGCCCTAGTTCTTCTTTTTGTTAGACTAGACATACCCCATTCCAGCAAGCATTCTTTATATGTTTTAGCCTACAGTCACCTGATAATATTTGTTGTCCTTTTCTGCACTCTTTCTAGAGTCTCAACATCTTTGTACATCATGGAGACCAAATATTTTTAAAATATTTTTTTTGAAACTTTCAATAAACATTATTTTTTTTTAAAAAAACACCTTTATTCCAAATAGCCAAGGTCCAGGAAAACTCACCCACAGACTCAATGGGTCTCTGCTGGCAAGGGTTTGCCCACCTGGACCAGGTTCATTTGTCAGGTTAGCTTGGAGTCCCATCTGGGGTGCCAAATTGTTGGAAGAAATATCCTTCTGGGTTCAGTTCTAAGTGGAAAAAAAAAGACACTGGATTCATGGAAGTTGCTTGGAAAGATTTATTGATGAACAGGATCACATGCCTTGGAGATCCTGAGCAAACAGGGAAGGGATGCTGAGTGTCCCTGGGTTTTATGCCCTCCCTAAGCTTTGAATTTCCTGGGGCACAGGAAGAATATTCTGATTGGTTACTGTCAGGGGTCATAAATAGTTTTGTAGGTTGTATGTGTACTAAGTTTGGTTGAATCCTGCTGGGTGATGCAATCTTCCCAGGTGTCATATGGTGACATGGGTAATCCTATCATGTCCTGAGGGCCACATCTTAATCCCATCACCCTGGAACTGAAGGGGGGAGGGGGAGGGAGCTGCTTTGTCTTTAAAACATGTTTCTCCTTTTCTCATCCAGGGAAATATAATATTCTGTCTTTTTTAATATTTCCTAGAATATTTCATTCTTCTAGGAGAGGGGTGGGTGCTAACTTTCTACAATGATGTTACCTAGATAGGTAATGAAAGGTTTGCGAGCAAACAACCAAGCTCAGAGACCATCAGGGACTCCACATACTTTCCAGTGGCCAATGTTCTGATAAGCAGTGATTTACACCAAACAAATGAACAGAAAACAATACCATAAGTAAGGAACTACCAAGAAGAAAATCATGCCTCATCAAGCCTGGCAGAGCAAGCTGCTACATACAAACAGGGTGCAAACTCCATACTCACTTATTACTCAATATTGCCTAGTCTGATAGTGAAAGCAAATGACCAAGCTCCGAGTACTAAGGATTCCACAGTTCAACCCTGAGATTCTCTTCTATTGGAATTCATCATACATTTTGCAAAGATACTCTGTTGCCCAGAACTGGAAACCAATTTGCAAATTGTCTTCTTTCTCAATTTGGGACCAGGTCTGTCCAGTGAATAAGGAGAAATCCCATTCTAAAATGTTCAGCCATGAAAGAGTTAAAAGAAAACCTCTATTTGTCCTGTCAATCAAAACTACCCTGTCAATCCCTGTACAGGGCAGAGATAATAAAAACAGAGCAATTAAAACTGAACTGCTAATCAAGATTGAAAAGATTTGCCTCACAGGTGAGGTTTCAAAAACAGGAAGAACCAGAACTATGTTGCTTTGGTCTTCTGTTGTATGTTGCTCCTTGGAGTGTTTCTCTAAAACTAACTAAATGTTTGGTAAGAAAAGAAATCCCAATCTCTGAGCAGGAAATTATAGAGCAAAATATGGAATAGTGGATCCCAGAGGCAGATGAAAATTATACTGACAATACTGAAAACTGCTCAGACGAAACTGTTAGTATAGTTTGCTCTGTATTAAGGCATCCAACTTTGGCATGTTGAAGACCTGTAGACTTCAACTCCCAGAATTCCCCAACCAGCAATTCTAGGAGTTGAAGTCCACAGGTAATAAAAATTGCCAAGGCTGGATACTCACGCTCTTTGTTTGAAGATTCAACGTTTCCAATCTATTGACGGCACTCAACTTCTTTATGTCCATCTAACAGAATGTAACAGAATTACTCCCATTAGAAACCAACATCTGTTGTTGGCAACGAGTGGGGTGAGGAACAACAGAATCTTATTTAAGCTTGATCAGTCAAAGGGGGCTTTCAGAAATACAGGGGCATCTTGTGGCAACACTGGCAAGCTTGCCAAAAACACCAAGTTGGTGATTGCAAACATGCAAATGAAACTTTTATTACCTTTATTGTCAGAGTACAACATGTGTATAATGAGATTGGCCGAGCCTCCCTTCATGCACCCCCCCACCCAACACAACTCACAATGAGGACACTAACCCACTCCCAATCTTATTACACTGTGTGACCTTGTTGCACAATGTGCCGGCCCCACAAGTCTGTCATACTATGTTGACATGAGGTTATTTTCCATTCAGGAGTCTGACAGCCCATGGGTAGAAGCTGTTCTTCAGCCTGTTGGTGCAGCTGGCTATGCTTCTATATCTCCTACCTGATGGTAGGAGAGTGAAGAAGGACTGACTGGGATGTGAGTCATCCCTGAAGATTTTCCCTCACTCTTCTAAGGCAGCAAGCCCTAGCAAGGTCATCCTGTGGTGTCAGGGAACAGCCCATGAAACCATTGTGTATTGTCTGTACAATGCTGGTTAAATAAAAGGGACAGGGTTGTTAATTGTATATAACATGGCCAATATCTTTGACTGCACCTTCCCATGGACATAACTGAAAATTTTATACTTTGGGCATATTCATCTGTCAGCCAAGATTTCTTGGTTGTGGCAGTAGCTGAAAGTGTACTTCCACAACCAAAACTAGGGATTGCAGCCGTTCCTGGAGTTGTCATTTCCAATCTCAGTGGTGCAGATCTGAGCGTATCCCCTGGCAGACTAAATGTTTCCATCTCTTTTATTTTCAGCAATGTTGCTCTTTTAACTGCAGCAATATGTTTTTCTACCCATTATTGACTAAATAAAACTGAACAGCACAGGCACACAAAAAGTGTGCTCATTTCATTATGTACAGTTTGCACATTTTCTTTTCTTTTCAATATAATTTTGTGGTTTTCTCCTGTATTGCATATTAGTTCTTTAATGCATTCAATAAAAAAATCTTTTCTAAGTTGTGCACATTATTTTTTAAGTCTGTCTATGACTCAGATATTTTGTTGAACTCTCTAATCTATTTCATAAACAAGACCAGGTGTTTGTAGATAGATGCAAGAAAGGGTGGGGGGACAAGACAAAGCGGGGGAGCTCAAGGTTTATTTTTAAAATGAAACCAGCTTTTTGCATGATACGATTTATCAGATGGGGATACATTTTTCATTTCATAACATGCTTGTAAATACATCCGTTGTAAACGTTATCTCGTGAAATTAAATTTGATGTTAACATGATTTCACTCGTTGGCTGAATTTCTAGTCTTGGGTGCACCACTTGCAGGGATGGAAAAAATGGAAAAGTCATAAAATTGGACATAAACTCACTGAACAACCGCTCTGCTTAGCAATGGAAAGAAATTCTGGTCCCAGGTGTGGTCATAAACTGAGGACTGCCTGCATTATTTATTTTATTTTATTTATTTGGTTTGTCCATTGCTTACAAGATAATAGGTATAAGTAAAAACATAGTTATGAATACATGGAAAAATTTAAAAAACCAAAAGAAACAATAGGACAGGGACTGTAGGCACCTTGGTGCTGTTAGGCACACCCCCTACAACTGTTACATGTTATAACTGTTAAAATACCCAAAGAGGAGCAAATTAACCCCACTGTGTCCATTTTCTGTTGCTGCTTCAGGGGAGTTAAAGAAAAAAGGGAAAAGGAGGAAGAATTTTCTGCAAATGGGAAGGGAGAGTTAACTCTCCCTTCCCATTTATGCCACCAGACTTGAAATTCTAGACCTAGAAAAGCTAGAACTACACCGCCTTCGGTCCTATCTAAGTATAGTATATAAAATCATACATTGCAATGTCCTACCTGTCAATGAATACTTCAGCTTCAATCCTAACAATACAAGATCAAACAATTGATACAAATTCAAGGTTAATTGCACCAAACTTGATTGCAGGAAATACGACTTCAGCAACAGAGTGGTCAATGTCTGGAATACACTACCTGACTCTCTGGTTTTTTTCTCTAAACCCCAAAACCTTTAACTTTAGACTGTCTACTATTGACCTCACCCCTTTCCTAAGAGGTCTGTAGGGGGCGTGCATAAGCGTGCCAATGTGCCTACCGTCCCTTTCCTATTGTTTTTATTTTTATTTTTCTTATATGTATCCATGTATTCATAACTATGTTTTTACTTATACCTATTATCTTGTAAGTAATTGACAAACCAAATAAAATAAAATAAATAAACTTTTGTTCTCTGAGATTGTGCCTGTTCTTGAAAAGGCCTCTAATTGTTGCAACTCAAAGCTTGCTTTAGAAGCCTAATTATTACCTTCTGGCAGGGATTTTCAAAGGGGCCAACACCAAGAGTGGGTTGATCCTTCCTTGCATGTTGCAATTAGGCACTATGAAATTGGGGGTGTGGGAATGGACTAGCAGAGTCCAAATGGGAGAAATGCATACATGCATTTCCCAGTCATTGGGCAGATGCAGAGATATCAGGGTTGGGTGGATGGATGAAGGATAGTTAAAAAAGAAAGATTACCCCTTATCACACAAGATACAGTTGACTCCAGATCCGAACAGGCTCTGGACAGATTGACTCTGGAGAAACCCTTGAGTAGATCCTCTTGTCTAATCAAGGAAACTTCTTAGGCCTATCTGGTAAAACCCTTCTGGCAGCAGTCAGCCTTTGGATTTTACCTATGTCATGAAAGGCCAGAAGTGAAAAGTGTGGACATTGGTTTCAGACCAGCTCTACCATCTGGCAAACTCAGGTGACAGATGCTAAGAAATGACAGTGGTGGTCTTTCTTTCATGGGCCATGTCACCTGCCCCCAACTTTCCTAGAATAAACTGTTACCTCGTTTACAGCAAATGTAGCTTTTGCATATCCCATAATAAGATGCCTTTTTTGAGTTTTTCCTTCTCTACCCTATTTTGCACAAAAAGTATCAAGGGGACTCTCTGAAGAGCACAAACAGCCTTGTGAAAAAATGTTTGGCCTTTGTACTTCCTGGGAGTGAAGGTGCAGATCAGCAGGTAACCTGGTTTCTCTCTTGGATTATTATTAGGTCATAGACTTGGAGATTTCTTCCCTATCTTCTGCACTGCAATTGTGTTGCTTTCCTCTGGCAGATGTGTTGTTTGTGCCTGGGATATGGAACCTCAGGAAAGAAGAGTCTGACTTATTTGATTTTAGTATGGTCAACCATCACAGAACAAAATGTTTGTGTTCTTCCTGGAATAGCTAATTCAAATCACAGCAGCGCTTGCAAATGATGGCCACGTGTGGTGGTCACATTGTCTCATGTGCCTCTCCATCTAATAAGCACACAGTTCTCCTCATGACCCACCCAGCTGCCACCGCTGCCTCTCCATTAATTAGTCTAACTCAACACAATGACTCAGTGGCACAGCGTAGGGACATGTATAAATAATTATAAGAACAGGCATTTTTTTTAAAAAAAAAACCTTAAAGATCCATTGTGAGAAGAGAGCTTACCAAGAGAGAGCAAAGATCAGCATTAGAATTTTTCTATGGCTGGAAGAAACAGCTGGGCTATCTAGGAGGGTAAGAAAGGTTACTCAGCATGTATATGTGCATAGCTCATCATTATGCAGGTCATGTGCTCGGTTTTTGCAAAAGTATAGGTGTTCTAGGGAAAAGTACATGGTTTGTGCAGGAAGTATTTTTGACTGTACAAAGCCAGCTATACAATCTCTATCTTTGGTTACAGGGAAAGAACCAGCCCTCAATTACTTGATCAAAAGGAAGTGAATAAGAAAAGGAGAAGGAAGAATAATGAGAGATAAATAAAAAGGAACAAATATCACCTTGTTGTTGGCTTCTATTATTCAGTTCACCATTATTATAACATCAACAGGCAGTTCTGATTAATGCTAATAGGATGTGTTCACATGAAACATTTCAGCTGGCGGCTGAATTAGCCTTATTTTCTGGTTTGTACAAATAACTGAAAAATAAAGTAACCCAACAAGCTGGGTATATTTAAGCTGTTTTTCAAGACACAGATGAAGTTAAGAAAGCTTAGTAGGACATACAAATATGTATGTTGTGTGAACAGTGAAAAATGTTTTGTGACTTCAGCAACAGAGTGGTCAATGTCTGGAATACTCTACCTGACTCTGTGGTTTCTTCCCCAAACCCCAAAAAGTTTAATCTTAAACTATCTACTATTGACCTCATGCCTTTCCTAAGAGGTCTGTAGGGTGCGTGCATAAGCGCACCAATGTGCCTACTGTCCCTGTCCTATTGTTTCTTTTATTTTTCTTATATGTACCCATTTCATGTATTCATAACTATGTATATACTTATACCTATTATCTTGTAAGCGATTGACAAATCAAATAAATAAATAAAAATATGTACATGTTTTATTAGGGCTACCAGACTGAGGGCTGTAGAAATCTGGATAACCACCAGATGATGGAAAGGAAACATTGAAAACTCTTAACCTAGTTTTCTTTTAGGTTTAAATAAAGGACAGATAATCTTAAGCCTTTGTCTTTTTGTTCAATCTTGCATAGGTAGTTCACTCCAAACAATAAACCATGTACCCCAGAGTGTGTGTCAGGGCAGACTGTGTGTCATATATTTCTGGTTGATGAAATATGAGACCATAATGTGTTGGATTACAAAGTTCTGTGGTACAGATAGTCCAAAGAATACAGATAGTCCATCTATGACTTATGACCAAAGTTTAACAGATTTAACAACTAATCAGAGTTGGAAGGGACCTTGTAGGTCATCTAGTCCAACACCCCACCCAAGCAGGAGAACCTACACCATTTCTGACAAATGGCAGTCCAATCTCTTCTTGAAAGTCTCAAGTGATGGCACTCCTACAACTTGTTCCATTGCTTGATTGTTCTCCTTGTCAGAAAGTTTCTCCTTATTTCCAGGTTAAATCTCTCCTTGTTCAGTTTCCATCCATTATTCCTTTTCTGGACCTTGGGTACTTTGGAAAATAGCTTGACCCCTTCTCTGTGGCAGCCCCTCAAATATTGGAAGACCGCTATCATATCTCCCCTGGTCCTTCTCTTCACTAGACTAGACAAGCCCAGTTATAACAGACCAACCTGGGAGCTTCTTACAACCCAGATTTGAAGTTCTGATGATCTGGGCCTCCTTCCTGCATTCACAAGAAGAAACTCTGGATATTCAGGAACTGCTTCACATTTATAGTCATGGTCACATGAGCATGTTTTACTATGGTTGATCAAAGCCAGCATTTACTTCCCAGTTTTGGCAAAACTGCATCTAGTGTGAATCATTAGTTTGCTTAATGGCCACAAAAGGTGCTTTGTAACCATGATGGCCAGTTTATGACTCTGGTGGCTACTTTACAATCATGGTGGCCACTTTATGACCACAATGACTGCTTTATGGCTCTTCACTTAGACACCACCATAAAAACAATCATAAATCGATCATTTAGTTATGCGTTTTATCGGATTGATTAAGTGTTTTACGGCTGTCATGACTTCTAGCCATGGACTACCTGTAGTATTTAGCAAATTAGCAGGATACAGTTAGTCTCTGAATTCTTGTACCTGAAATTCTATACCTAGGCAGGTCAAGAGATAATAATTACAGAATGACAGAAAAGTACTGTAGAAGTGCAGTAGAATGAAACCAATAAAACTCTTTTTATGGCCCTGTAATTTCTTAATTTTGGGTAGAGTCGGGGGTGTCTGAGTAAAGCTGAGCATTTACTGTTTGGTTGCCCTTCCTGATGCCAAGCAGCAGATTTTTCTTTCTTTCTTTTTTCTTTGCAACCTAGGAGAGAAATATCTGCCGCTACCTGGGATTGAAGTCTCAACCTTCCAAGTGGGAGGCAACCATCTTCATCACTAGGCCACCATGCTGCTCAAGTAGAATGAAACAATAAATTACTTAAAATTAACACAGGAATATAAGGCTTGCAACATTCTCAGGTTGTGAGAGGCCACAAAGGCATGACTTGAAAGGTTAGATAGTTTCCTTGATCACAGACAAAGTCAGTGCTCTAACTGTATTTTGGTCAACCCTTAAATTGCCTCCTTAGCCCCAGGTGCAGAAGGAAAAAGAGAAGGAGCCAACACATCGGTTCACAAGACCTCTGTAGTTTTCAGGGACATCAAACTAGGTTATATATGTCACAACAACTTTAGGTATATAGTCTCCCGCAATTATATTTGATTAGGGATTCTATAAAAAGCAAGCATTTTGACCTAGTAAGGAGAAAGTATAAAGCCTGCTATCAGATGACAGCAAACACGAGATGGATGTGGATCAAAAACTCATGAAAGACATATGAGATAATATTTTCTGATAGAGAATCTGCTAATTAACATTATTGTAAACAACTCTAAATAGTACAAAGGTATGAATTAAGTATGAATGGTCTAATCTTCAAACTGCAATTTCTACTTCTTCCCCAATTTCATTATATTTAAGGATGTTTTTAGATTAGAGATCCTAGGTTCCATTGGATACTTTGAACTTGCATAAGTCAAAAATGGGCTTATATTATGTTTGTGGCATCCTGGCTAGAATGTGAATAAATAAACCAACATTCTTTGAAACAAATATAAAATTCTGGGTAATATATTAATCTTGATTGTTGAAATTCTCCCTATTAGTGACAATTGTTTCAAACAATTGCAATTAGGCTTGGAAAAGATTACTTTGAAGATTCAAATAAAATTGTGTTGAAATATATATGGCAAGGTAAGAAAGTGAGAATAAAGTTAAAACTTTTGCAAGATGCTAGAATTAGAGGAGGATTTGGTTTGCCTAATTGGGAGTTGTATTATCAAGCTACAAATCTGATGTAGGTTAAGGAATGGATAACACTAAGAAATACTAGATTATTGACATTAGAAGGACATGATTTGTTGTTGGGGTGGCATGCTTTTTTATGGTATAAAGGAACTAAAACACAGGGGTATTTTAGAAGACATTATATACGGGAGTCTCTGTGGTTAAACTGGAAGAAGATTAAAGACAATGTTATTTGAAAATTCCAGTCTGGCTATCGACTATTGAAGCATTTTCTTATCCTATAATATACAAAAAGGAACAAAGAGTTAGATATGGTGAAATATTGAATGAAAAGAGTGAACTTAAATCGATACAAAAACTAGAGGATCAAGGTATAAAGATGAATTGGTTTTCATATGCGCAAATACATTCAAGGTATGATAAAGATTCTAAAATGGAAGGTTTCTATGATAAATTGACTGATTTAGATAAGATTTTGACAGGTACTGATGAAAAGGTGATTAAAAATTGTATGGATATTATTAGAAATTAAATTAGAAGAAGAACAAGTTAAAGAAACTATGATTGCTTGGGGGAAGAATTTTGTATATGGGATTGATTTAGAGAAATGGCAAAAACTGTGGTCTCAAAATTATAAAATGACAATGTCAACAGCATATAAAGAAAATTTGTATAAGATGTTTTACAGGTGGCATTTCCCCCCGACAAGAATAGCAAGAATGTTCAAAAATAAATCCAAAATATGTTGGAAATGTCATCAGACACCTGGCTCATATTACCATATGTGGTGGACTTGTGAGGACTCTAGAAAATACTGGACTAAAATCCACATGTGGTTGGAAAAAAATGACAAAAACACATATAGACTTGAAACCAGAGATATTTTTATTGGGAATTTTACCTGAAATATATAGTAAAGACTTGAAATACCTGATTGTAAATATATTAACAGCGGCTAGGATTGTATTTGCCAAAAACTGGAAAAATGAGGAAACACCATCACAGGAGGAAATCATTAAGAAAATATTGGAATGTGCTGAAATGAGTAGATTGACATTTGAAATTAGAGAACAAGAGGATAAACAATTTTATAAAATTTGGGATCTATTCTATCAATGGTTGGACAATAAAATACAGTAATGAAATATGTAGACTTTTAGAAAATAATAAATATACAAAGATGTACTTCTTTCTTATTATATCTACAAAATGATTTTAGGATAGATTTGGGGTGATAATATGAACTATTATAAAACAAACTAAGTAAATTATGATTATCTTGTAAAACATGAATGAATAAAAGTATAGTCAAATGATTGATTAATAATGATACTAAGGTATTTAATTTTTGATTGAAAATGCGAGATTATATGCAATGTAATTGTAATTGAACACTACGAAATGGAAGCACAAAACAATTTGTAAACCAACCGGCACACTGTATGTATACATATGGAAGATGGCATGATGTTTTTATGTTTTGTTTGTTTATGTTTGTTTTTAAAAACCAATAAAAATTTATAAAAAAATAAAAATAAACCAACATTCTCCTTATAAAAACAATTGCTAAGATATGGCCACACATCCCACCCCCCGAGGTCAAACACAACCCTGATGCGGCCCTCAATGAAATTGAGTTTGACACTCCCTGCTGTAGGAGATGTGGTTGTGCAATGGTTAAAATGCAGTATTGCAGGCTAATTCAGCTCACTTCCAGGAATTTTAGTCTTACCAGCTCAAGGTTGATTCAGCCTTCCATCCTCCCAACATCAGTAAAATGAGGACCCAGATTGATGGAGGCAATAAGCTGACTCTGTAAACCGCTTAGAGAGGGCTGTAAATATGAAGTGGTATGTCTAAGTGGTATTGCTATTGCTAAATATATGTAAGGTAGACTGAATTGATGAAGCAATAGGAGAAGATCAGAAAGTTGGAATGGTTGGAATGGAGTGAATGAATTCCCCAATGGAAGAGAGTTGAGAAGTTTGAAAACTAGGGGTGATGTATGAACTAATGGATGGGCACCTAGAACCAAGGTTGGTTTGCAAGGATAGAACCACAAATATTAAAAATAGTCAAGTTTGAGAAACATTGCTTTACACTGACTAACCACCCTTCTCATCGCTGGCAGGGGAATTCTGGGAGTTGATGTCCACATATTTTAAAGTAATCAAGGCTGAGAAACACTGTCTTACACTGAAAGCGTGTGCTAATGTGGCTGAGACAAAACAAATTGAGACCATCTTGCTACACCCAGATTACTTTCTCCAACTTCAACTCCAGAAAAAGAATCGCTTCTCTTCCAACCATGCTTTTTCACTCTGGATCAAAAGACTTCTGAGCTTTCCTTGTTTTTGAGAGGTTGGATCTGTTTCAGAGATTGAACCAAGAAACAAGTCAGAAGTCAGGGGGAGCCATTCATCAAATGGGTGCAACCAGGCACATTTTAAAATCTCTTTTGGAAGCAGGAACAGAAAACAGAAACCTGGTTGGCCACAGTCTATGTGAAAGAAAAAAGCCCATCAAACTCATTCCAGAATTGTTCTGGAATTCTAACTTCTTTTTGATACTGTGCCAGTTAGATGCCCAGATTTTGGAACAGCTGTGGATCACTTGATACTGAACTTTCACCATTCCTCATTGGTACTTTTGAATAACATTTATTTGTTTTCTCTAGTTCCCCCCCCCACACACACACACAATTTCCTCTAGTTGTTTTGTTTACTCTGCAGAGTTGCTCGACTCCTCCTTTAGAGTTTTCACTTGAACAGAGAGACATTCCAAAATGGATCCTGGAACGCTAATAGTGAGATTGTTATAAGATTACATTTGCATCTACAAGAAAAGGTCATTTCTTTCTGGGATGGGGATAACATGAAGACACCTAAAGGAGTCTGTAAATTATTCTTTTAGGTGGGATGTTTTTATAGTTGAAAATTTTGAGGTGGTATTGTTGTTTAAACCCACTCCTTCAACCCCCATAGCTAATAGGACAGGGAGAGTTTCCTCACAGACTTAACCAAAATTGTGTTTCCTCAGTGGAAATGAATTTCTTCCTGAAGTGAACTCCTCCTCCTCCTCCTGTGATACAATTATAGTGACAAAACCAGAGCTTCCAATCTAATACAGTCAAATAAACTAAATAATGGGTACCTATACCAAACAATGGATCATTGCGGAATTTTACTTTACCTAGCTGTCAATATTTTATATAGAAAAGTCTCCAAGTTGATTGCAACTCCTGGCGACTTCATGGACTCCATGATGTAATTGTCAAGGTTCTGGCGATTGCCCTAATTAAATCAATTAGGGCTAAGTAAAGCCTTGAGCCAAGCTTCAAAAGAACCCAAAAGATTTATTAGGAGCAACATGTTGGCATTAACTTAAATAAAGCCAACTCTGGCATATGTAATTTACAGTCACCTATGACCCTGCTTCCCTCTTCCCCCCTGGGTGTGTCATAAATCACATTCTCCAATGAAGGATTTTCAGGGGAAGAAGATCTAGTAGCCTAGCTACAATCTTTGTAAGATTGTACTTTTGGTTTTAAACTGCCACACTGCTCCTTCAGATTCCATCCCTCCACCTTGTTTATGCAACTCAAAAACAGGCCTAGGAATGCTTTATGAGTTGACAGTAACCTTCTTGACAGCAAGACATTGCTGGCTGCTGGGATAATTTTTCAGCTTCCAAATTTAGACTCCTGCTGCAGTTATCTAGCTGATTAGTCAATACTTCTTAAAGTTGCCTAGACTGGGAATCCCTCATCTAGAAGTCTTCTCCTTAAAGTACAAACTGGGACCATGCCTGCTTAGCTTTTATTGATATCATCCAAAGTCAGTGAGATGCTGCCAACTACCTGGGGTTCTTCACCAACATGGTCACTGATTAGAATTCTGTGAGATAACAAATAATTAAAATAATCAAACAATTTCTATCTTGAATAAAAGAAAGATAATAGAAATGATCATAGGTCATTGAGGCCACTAGGCTAGGGTCTGCCTCATTTAAGAGACAGAGTAACAAAATTTAGCCATATTCAAGGAAATGAAATCATGTTGTGATAAAAATAACCATTCATAAATCAGAATTGTCTGGGTACATTGTTAAATGGGGAGTTATAAATAGGGAATTTGTACAATGTACAATATATAGATAAACCTCACCTTATTTTCTCCTAAAAACCATTTGAAGTTATGATGGACTTCAAAAAAACTACTGACATCTTGAGTTTGTAATTTGAGACCTGTTGTTGGTTTCCAATGGAGTTTTTTTTTTCTTTTTTTCTTTTTTTTTGCTTCAGAAGATTGGATTTGATTGATTCTGGAACAGCAGTAGGCTAGCCCCAAATTTAAAACTGAAACGGCTGTGAAAGTCTGACTCACAGATGAACACAATACAGAAACCTGATGATGGCAGATGAGATTCTGCCGAAACGTTGCTACAACTTTAAAAGCACAACTATAATGACGTGGGAAAATACCCAAACAAAGCTGAGTGCATACATGTAAGTACCTGCAAAAACTTAAGAAAACAAATATCAGACCTCTACGGGGAGGAAATAAACAGCCAGACCAAAACCTATGAGAAGCTGGAAGTTAAAAGAGCAGGAATACTATGTGACCTCAAATTCCTACGCAGCTGCAGAGTCAACAATGCAACACCAACCTGCTTCAAATTAACATTTCATCACAGCACAGCAGCTACTAAACGTATCCTGAAAAGAACTGAAATGGCTCTACTCAGGAATGAGCTCCACAGAAAGAGATTCCAATTGGATCACTTAAACAAAGATTTGCTAACACTACACCTGGAATTGAGCAGCAAAATCCACCCTCTACTTTGGGACAAGATAAAACAACTTACAACTTGGAGAGTTTAAACTGAAACCACTTACAAAAATGTCAAACTCCTGAAGAAACTAAAAAAATTAGAACATGACAAGAAAGGCCCCAACAACTCACAACAACACCTGAAACAATTAGTATATAACATTTCAAACAGAGAACTCACCAAAACAGAAGCAGATGTCCTAACCAAAGGATTGAATTATGCTACAGCACCCCCAAAAAATCCCCACAGAATCCATCATATGAGGAGTAGAATCCAGCCTAACTAAATTAAATCCAGATGAAGATGATAGAATAAGACACCAAGTTACTAACACCCTATGTACAAGCAAACCACCCAAAAGCAACTTGCACAAAGAGGAACTAAAAGCCCTTCAAGCCCTAAGGAACAACAGCAGCATAATCATACTTCCAGCAGATAAAGGTAATGCCACAGTAGTAATGGATAGAAAAGACTACGAAACAAAATTGACAGACCTACTCAAAGACTCCACAAACAAACCCATAAACATGGACCCAACCACATATCTGGAAAAAATAACCAAGAAGAAAATTATAACCAGCCACATGAACAAAGAGATCCAACAGATGATCATCCCAAGAGAAAAATCTTCCAGACGCCCCAAACTATTTGGCCTCCCAAAAATACACAAAGAAGGCATACCCCTCAGACCCATAGTCAGCTCCAGAGGAGCACCACTACAAAACCTAGCTAAACACTTAACAAAGCAGCTACAGCCCCATGCTGAAGCAGTAGCTTCACATGTACAAAACTCATACCACTTCTTGGAAATAATCAAAGATGGAACAAGAAGATCTGCTTGTAAGTTTTGACGTTGGTTTCACTATTCACTCAAGTCCCGATAAAAGAAATTCTTGACATCATCAAAAATAAATACCAACCAGCTAAACACCTCATGGAACTAGCAGAACACTGCTTAACCAACACATATTTCATATACAAAGGACAAAGATACAAGCAAATTGAAGGAGCCCCTATGGGATCACCACTGTCACCATATCATTGCAAACCTGTTCATGGAAGAATTCAAATCCAGAGCCCTAGCTAATGCCACCCACAAACCCAAACTATGGTTAAGATACATCAATGACACATTTGTGATTTGACCCCATGGAAAAGAAAACCTGAACGATTTCCTAACACACCCCAAAATCAAATTCACCATGGAAACGGAAACAAACAACTACCATTCCTAGGTGTGCTAATCTACAAAAAAACAGATGGCACACTAGGACACACCATATACCAGAAGAAAACACACACCAACCGCTACCTCAATGCCCAATCCCACCACCACCCAGCACAGATAAACTTTGTGGCTAAAACACTAATAAACAGAACCAAACGCCTGGCAGACAAGACACACATAAAGACTGAACTATGCACCCTGACTAAAGTACTGACAGCTAATGGCTTCCAGAAAAGCAAAATCACCAGCTTGATCCACAAAAACACACTGAGACATAATGGAGACCTAGAAGATGAACAAACCTATGGAACAGCTGTCCTGCCCTACATAAGAGGCACTACAGACAAAATCAGTCAGATACTACACAGGCATCACATCAAGACTGCCTTCAAGACAGACAGAAAAATAGCAGCCATCCTAAGAAACCCCAAAGATAAAATTGATCTGGAAAACCAAGGCATATATGAAGTCCCCTGTGCATCATGCCCTGCCACATACATGGGACAGACTAATAGAAGAATAAGTACCCACCTGGATGAACACAAAAATGCAGTAAAAAAGCTGGAACACACTTCCTCACTAGTCCAACACATGAAAGCAATAGGTCATAGCATCAGCTTCAATGGCACCAAAACCTTAGCCACTATAGAAAACCCCAGCCACAGAATTATCAGAGAAGCCATAGAGATTGAAAAAAGACCTGAAAGCATGAATAGAAGAGATGATTCCATCAGACTGTCAATTATTTGGAAGCCTGTACTCACAAACAAAAAAATCTCCACACCACAAGCCAGGCAAACACCTGGGCACAAACAGATCCCCCCTGGTACCTCCAGCTCAAACACACCCCAACAAGGCACCCAGATGAAACGTAGCTTCCTAATAAATGATAGCCATCCATTTACTTGGAGCCAAGCCACACTAAAAGCCTCCAATACTGGAACACAATGTTGCCAGCCAATCAAGACAAAATAAGCCATAAAACAGCCAGAAGATGTTAGAAACACCAATCAAGCAGAACACAGCAAACTCCAAGACCAATAAACACAGACCAAGACTCCCAACCAATCAGGATGAAGAAAAAAACATTCTGGCACAGCAGTAGGCTAGCACCAAATTTAAAACTGAAACGGCTGTGAAAGTCAGACTCATAGACTCACACTATACAGAAGCCTGATGATGGCAGATGAGATTCTGCCAAAACGTTGCTACAACTTTAAGAGTACAACTATAATGACGTGGGAAAATACCCGAACAAAGCTGAATACCATATCTATCTATATATCTATACATCTATATCTATATCTATATCTATATCTCTATTTATCTATCATCTATCTATCTATCTATCTATCTATCTATCTATCATCTATCTATCTATCTATCATCTATCTATCTAATCTATCTATCTATAAAGCTATTGCATGTTCTACATAAGAGAAAGTGAAATAAACACTACAAATCAAAAGACCAGAACACACAAACATACTCACCCTTTTTCACAAGTGAATTACAACTAATAGTATTTATTCTTTATGATTTTCTCTTGGAGTTTTGTGATGCAATTCTCTGGACAGAATTATATGCACAACTGCTGGATTAAAGAGCAACAGCATACAAAAAGCAATAAATAAAGTGAAAGACAACAGAAGTATTGATCTTAGGCAAGAAATTCATACACTAGCTTCTATCAGGAAAAATTAGCACACAAAATTGAAGTGTTTTTCCCCTCTCCAAGCTTTTTTTTTTTTTTTTTTTAAACCTACACTTGAAGCATGCTCAAAATAATGCATCCCCATACTTCATCTTCCTTCATGGTGGTCTCTGTGAAATTTTTCAAGCGGGGTCACCACCAATGCAACCTAAGGCCACTGTGAGAAGTTCAAACCCAGAAAAAGTCAATATTTAATTTCTGCAGCATATGAAACCTCATTGATCCATGCATTGGTTAGCATAGTGAGCGGGATAGGTTGGCACCATTTTTCTGGCAAAGCTCCACAGAGTCAGGAAGATAGACAGAATTCAAATTAGACTAAGCAGCTACTTCTAAGTGGTGTGGCAAAGGTGAAAAAAAATTAAACCAGGTTTAGGACAGCTTTAAACTTAGAAATATGGGGTACATTTCTGTTCCTAAGAAATGCAAACTGTTCAGACAAGTCCTATACTCATGTGCGTATATATACACAGACACATCTACCAGTGTGTTTTTCATTATACAAGTTGCACTGTTGGCATCTGTGCACTTAATATACACGTTTTCCTAGCCAATGGCTTAATTGACATTCACACACATTCATCATTAATCCATTCCATTCCTTTTGTGTGCTTTTTTTAACTTATAACAGGGAGCAGCAGGACTGAAAATGTCATGGCTGGAAAACATATTTTATTGCTCCTAGAATCCATTCCTTCAGTAATAGTGAAATGTGTCTCTCTCTTTGTGTGTGTGTGAGAGAGAGAGAGGGAGGGAGGGAGAGAGAGATGAAAGGACAAGACAGAATGTTCAGCCCATTTATTTGTAAAATGAATGAAAAGGATGTGAATTATTTCTTGAAACAAATACTGTAGTTTAGGAGAGGAGACGGGGGTGGGGAGATTAACAGAGATGGATGGATGGATGGATGGATGGATGGATGGATGGACGGACGGACAGATATTTTATTTATTTGTTAAATTTATATCCCCCCCTCACTATCAAGCAATAATAACAACTGGCTGGCTGGAGAAGGTAGATGGATGGATGGATCAATAGATGATAGATAGATAGATAGATAGATAGATAGATAGATAGATAGATAGATAGATAGATAGATACAGACAAACAGACAGACAGACAGAAGAGAGAGGGGGAGGGAGGGAGGGAGGGAGGAGAGAGAGAGAGAGAGAGAGAGAGAGAGAGAGAGATGATATTTAATTTGAAAATTCACACATACCAAATCCATCTTTCTAGATATGATAAAGTGAATCTGAAATGGAAAGATTAGCTCTTCTCTAGTTTGCAGTTTTAGCTGTCAAATATTCAGCTGTCATTCAGCTGGATGACATTAAAACATTCACCTGTTCAGATGAATCTCAAAAGAGACATGTTCCCGTATCCCACGTATGGGTGTGAGAATCAGCATAAACACCTTCTTTCTTATTCTCCACATTAGAGTTGTTCATTTCTACTATTGTATTTTAATGCTTTCCTTTTTAAAATTCTGTAGCAAAATCCTCTATACCGATTGTATCATTAGGAACTTTTTCTAACGCATGGAGATTTTCTAGGCAGGTTGCTTGAATTTGGTTTTCAGCATCTGTTTCATCAATGCCATTTTCTTAAAATCATGCATTTTCCCAGGACAGCCTTTGAAACATTTTTATAGATGTGTATTTTTCTCGTATTAATTTCTCTGGTGAATTTTTATTGATTCAAAATATTTTTCCATTAATACAATCTGAATATATATTTTATACTGTGTTCCAAGTATATTCCCCTCTTCAGAAGTATTTTTCAAAAAGATTATTTTATGCAATGGAATCCATGTTGGCAGATTGTACCCAGTGGCTCCTGTAAAATTCTATATTTGAATTCCTAATCCCACTGAAGGCCAATGTCAGAACCTGGCCTGTTACCGAAAGCAAGGGACCTGAACAAACTAACCTGGCTTGGACCCATCATTTCACCCTGATTTCATGACAAGCTTTTAAATCGTTGCCTTGAAGCTCAGAAACTGCTGGAATTTCCCATTATGCTTTTCCTCTACTGTCATTTTAATTTTCCACGATGTCCTTCAACTAGCATCTTGGTATTTGGGGCATTTGGAAAAAGTGAACAACCTCAGCAGCCAGCTCTTGCTCTAAGAGGTCCCCTCAAAGTTGATCACCCTCAATCTATTTTTTTGCTCAGAAAAGCACCAAGAATAGCATTGTCTACCATTGTTATTGTGAGGAATTAATGACATATTTAGAGTTTAGAGCTCATTACGAGCTAGCCAGCTTGTTTTTCCCTCTTGCTTACTGCATAAAGGAGAATGCGGGGTTGGGGTGTCTTCATGTAGCTTCATAGCTGCAAAAATCTCAGACTTTTGGTTCCCATCCTGGAGTTATGTGCCAGCCAGTCAAGATCAGATCTTGCCATTTCGTGACCAAGCAAGAAGTCATGGAGCCAGGTTTTGATAAAAGCCTTGAGGTTGTTTGTTGGGAGCTTCTGCACGGAACCTAAGCATTAGGTACTGTGGAAATTGGCTGCCCTGGGGGGTATCTCTGCTGTTTTATTAAGGAGCTCCTGACAGCTGTAAAAGACCTGAGTATTATCTTGCTTGATATGTATGCTTTTTACATTATGCTTTTAACTCTGCTTGAGCTAATAATAGAGCTTAAAATCCCTTTATTTGCTGGTGTCCTTATTGTCCCTGACTACAAAAGAACCACTTGCTTCAGCATCTGTCACTATTCTGACACTTGGCAAAATACCGTCTAACTAGGCCTGGAAGGAGTGGCACCTGGTGGACCCAGGATGTGGGCCAAATGTTTCTCTCCCAGGGTGCAAAGAAAACCTATCTACTGCAAAATCTACGTGGCATTAGGCAGGGCATCCAGCCAGTAAATGTTCAGCTTCATCCAGTCATCCTGACTCCACCCAAAATTAAGAGATTACAGGGTTGTAAAAAAAGGAAGATTTGTTGTATATTATTGGTGCTTTTATCCCCGTTCACCACCCAGAGTCACTTGTTCAAGATGGCAGGAATATAAATGAATGAATGAATGACTACATAAGGTTTGTTTTAATCATACATTGAAAAGAAGCTGCCTGCATAATGATATAATTTACAATTTACACTGGTTGAGTTTACTTGACACTATATTCAGGCTACATGGAACAGAAGAAGTGACCAAATATGATAGACTATAATTCAAGAATTAACCAGACCCATGGAAAATAGCAGAAGGGGGGACTTCCGGTTTGAGCTTCTTCAGCGACAGACCGAAACCTCATCTCTGCAAGGCTTCAATCCATAATCACCGCTGGAGCGCCCCATGCTGGCTGGTTTTGGGGCTAAGCCACCCTATAGAGGTGGTGACAAGGGGGGAGACTGCCAGCAGGGTTGAGGAGAGCCACATCTCTCCTCCTCAGCTGGCCATTACTCCCTTTCCCAAAGGCGGTTGCAGCAGTGATCAGAAATGGCCACCACAAAGAAGAACTTGACCAGAAAAGAATGTGCAGGAGGAAGATAAGAAGAGAAAGTTTTGGTTGACTGGGTCAAACAGCAAAAGCAACAAATAAGGTACCCTGGAATTGAAACTGTTAAAAAACAATAATGTTGTTCCCTAAGAAGATTTTTAAGCTGCGAAGGAGAGAGAAAAGGGAAAAGATTTGGTTTTCTCCTTTTCCTATACTGACAGCTAAGAGACTTAAGCAAGAAATTGGAAAAAAAATCCACTTTGACATCAATAGGCATTTAATGCTGAAAATAAAAAGTCAAAGGGATAATAAAGATTTCTGGATAATTAAAAGCTTTTGAAAACAGAAAAGGAGAGAAAAAGAATAAAAGGGTAGGATCTGGAAGGGAGGAGACTGCCTGGAATTAAAAAAGAACTTACAGCAAAATCTCAACAAGACTTCCAAAAGATACATTCTAACTGAAATATCGCAACAAAAACCCCAGGAAGAGAAAGTCAAAAAAGAAATAAGAAGATATAACTCGGGATTATCTGGATTACTTGATGATTTCTGGATTCTTGGTTATTGTATTTGAATGACTAAAATCAATCGGGTGGTTGTTTAAAATGGCTCCACTTTTAGAAGAACTGAAAATGGAACTTAACAAGTACAAAGAAGATGCACAAGAAGGGAGAGGTTCTTTTGGCTTCATATTTCAGTTTTTAGAAATGGAGATTTGGAATTATGAGAAACAACAAGAAATGCCTGCAGAACAAGAAGATTGCAACAAAGAAGAAGCCATCTTTAATTAACAAGTAATCTTAGATGGGGGGGAAAAGGAAAGGGGGGGAAGAGAATGGAAAGCTTAAGATTGGGAAAAACAACTCCCCCCAAAATAGAGTGAAAAATAAGTATAAAATCAGAAAGCAACAGAAGAGGGAAATGCAGAAGAGAGAATTAGAAGTAGAGAAACAAGGGTGTAAAAAGGGGAGGGAGAAGATGAGAGGGAAGAAAGAAAGGAAAAGAAGTTATAAAGGACAGAAGCAAAATATAGAGAAACAGGGCCTATTTAGAGATAATGGGTGAAAACTTAATGGAAAAAGGGATTCTGCAAAGGTACATAAGATAGTATGGTTATATTAGAAGCAGAAATAATTTTAGAAAATATGAAACAATTGTATGATTAAAATGTCTGATAAAATAGCTATCGTAATTCAGTGGAATGCTGGTCAATAAATAAATGTAACAAAAGGTATAGTTAATGATTTATAAAACATATGTGAAGAGAAATAAGGGAAAAATTAATTATGGAGATTATGTGTTTTTAAGGAAGTATGATATTTAATTGAAAAGAAGTGTAAAATATGTTATGGTTTTAATGATTATTAATGATAGAACTGAACTGGAATGGAATGAAGGTTTATAATTACATATATTTACAATCTTTCTTTCTTTTTTAAAGAATATAGTATGTATTATAAGAATGTGCCAAGCAGAATTCGATTGGAAGTTATGTATTATGTATTATATTGAAGGTCATAAACTTAAGGTATATATTGAAGTTTAAGTAAGAGTTGAATGGATGTAATTAAAAGGTGTCATACTCCAATTAGTAACTACAGGAGAAAATTTGTTTAATGAGAAAAGATAATATGAAATTGAAACAGAACAGACAAAAGTATAAATATAATGATTTGAATTGAGATGAGATAATCAAAATAAAATGGAGAAAATTAAAAGAGGGGAAAAACTATATAGAAAATATAAAATAGTATAAGATATTGAATAGAATACAAAAAGGAGCATGAAATTGAGTTTTGTGTCTGTATAAAGAAGTTCAACCCGGGACCATGTTATTTTCAAAAAAGATGTTTTTTGTGTGTGAAAACCCAAATAAAACTTTATTTTTTAAAAAAAGAAAATAGCAGAAGGGAAAGGGAGGGAAGGAAGGATGGAAGGAATATTATCATCCTCCTTCTATTACCTCCCTGAATCCATTAACACAGTAAGAGACTATCACGTTTACCCATCAGATCGTGAAATCCATAGAGGAGGAGGTGTTGCGATCTTCTATAAAAAGTCATTACACCTAAAAAACATCCAAGTTACCCAAGAGCTTGCTCTTCCTGAGACCATTGTCTGTGAACTGCCGTTAAATATCACATTTCGATTCTTACTATGTTACAGAGCCCCTGATTATGACATCGAACATGTAAACAAGCTAAATTCACTACTAACATGGGCAACATCCTGCCCACTCACTTTTATCTTTCTTGGTGTCTTCAATCTACCTCACATTAACTGGACCCTAAATGAATGCAAAACTGAACCCATACATGCAACCTTCTACAATGCTGTAACAAACCTAGGATTGGAACAACCAGTAACCAACAATATTAGACTTAACAACTGCCTCGATTTTATCTTCTGCAATAGTTTGAATTCAATTTACAGATTACAAGTTAAAGAACCCTTTTCCAACAGTGACCACAGCATGATTGACTTTTGTCTCAACACACGTCCACACAAAAATCAACACAACGATGTGATCCCCAATTATAACTTCAAAAAAGGCAACTATGATCTTATAGACAATGATCTCTCATCCCTTGATTGGCAATTTCTATTCACTGGATGCAATACTGTTGAAGACCATTACAACATATTTTTACTTGAAGTCAAAAGAGTCATCAAACTATATGTACCAATAACAACTCCTAAAACCAGAAAAAAATAGATTACCCATAACAATAAGGAAGCTTCAATCCAAAAGGAGATCACTTTGCAGAAAAAACAAATCTGCTCATGTTGCCAACTTCAAAAGCTGATACAAAAATTTATGCCACCAGATAAAGACTGAATGCACCAATTATCACATTAAACAAGAGGAAAACCTTCTATGCACCAATTCCACCCACGCTTTCTACAATTTTGTAAACAACAAACTAAAAGACACAAGGTCCATCCCACGCCTGAAAGGACCTAAGGGTAAAGACTGCAATGATTATACCATTAAAGCCAACCTCTTTAACACATTCTTTGGCTCAGTATTTGTAAACAGCAATGGATCATACCCAGTATTTCCTGGTCCAACCACAGATAACTACAATGATCTAAAACATATCGGTTTTACAGAAGACAATGTTGAAAAAGCACTATGCAATCTAAAACCATCTCCATCTATTGGACCAGATGGAATATGTGCCTACTTCTTAAAAAAGCTATCCACTGACATGGCTGAACCTGTAAGCATAATCTTTGAAAAATCTTTCAGGATCAGCTCCTTGCCAAAACTATGGTCACAAGCCACAGTCATCCCCATCTTCAAAAAGGGAGACCCCAGCCTAGTTGTAAATTACAGACCAATCTCTTTATGCTACGTCACCTGTAAAGTCATGGAATCAATTATTAACCAATCCATTATCCTCCACTTAGAGACAAACAACCTTCTCTCTAATAAACAATTTGGTTTCAGAAAAAAACTATCCTGCAATCTGCAACTCTTACACTGCAAAAACCTATGGTCTACACAACTTGATCAGGGCAAAGCAATAGACGCAATCTATATAGACTTCTGTAAAGCCTTTGATTCAGTGGTACACGACAAACTACTCCTTAAAATAAAATCTTATGGTATCTCTGGACATCTGCATAACTGGATAGAAGCATTCCTGTCAAACAGATAACAAATCGTCAAAATTGGGAGCGTCCTATCAAATTATGTACCTGTCAACAGTGGTATCCCCCAAGGCAGTGTTCTAGGACCAACTCTCTTCATATTCTACATAAATGACCTCTGTGATCATATTAAGAGCAACTGCATCCTCTTCGCTGATGATGTAAAGCTATTCAACATCACAGACAATACTGCTACCCTTCAAAAAGACCTCGACTATATATCAGAATGGTCAAACAAATGGCAACTTCAAATCTCAACAAACAAATGCTCTGTGTAACATATTGGCAAAAATAAATCAGAAAATAAAATACAGGCTGAATAGTCAAGACCTTGTTGATGATCCAAACTCTGTCAAGGATCTTGGAGTACTCATCTCTAATGATCTAAGTGCGAGAGCCCACTGTAACTTCATAGCCAAAAAGGCATTAAGAGTTGTTAACCTAATCTTACGTACTTTTTACTCTGGTAATATTACACTACTAACTAGAGCATACAAAACACTTGCTAGATCAATAGTTGAATACAGTTCATCAGTCTGGAACCCACATTATGTATCTGATATTAACACAGTTGAGAATGTCCAGAAATATTTCACAAGAAGAGTTCTCTACTCCTCTACTCATTGCAGAATACCTTATGCCACCAAACCTGAAATTCTAGACCTAGAAAAGCTAGAACTATGGCGCCTTTGGTCCGATCTAAGTATAGTATATAAAATCATACATTGCAATGTCTACCTGTCAATGAATACTTCAGCTTCAACCAAACCAATACAAGAGCAAACAATAGATACAAACTCAAGGTTAATCGCACCAAACTTGATTGCAGGAAATATGACTTCAGCAACAGAGTGGTCAATGTCTGGAATACTCTACCTGACTCTGTGGTTTCTTCCCCAAACCCCCAAAATTTTAACTTTAGACTGTCTACTATTGACCTCACCCCTTTCCTAAGGTGTCTGTAGGGAACGTGCATAAGCGCACCAATGTGCTTACTGTCCCTGTCCTATTGTTTCTTTTTTTTTCTTATATGTATCCATGTATTCATAACTATGTTTTTACTCATACCTATTATCCTGTAAGCAATTGGCAAACCAAATAAATAAACAAACAAACAAACAAACAAGAAATAAATAAATAAAACAAAGTTCTCTTAATTTTTTCTTAGGCCAGATTAGGGAAGATTAATAGGCATGTTCAGATTTTATCAGTTTCCCCCCATTGCATCAAATGGGTTGAAAATAATTTGCTGCTCTGGGGAAGGATTGGAAGGGGGAAAACAGCTGAATGGCTAAATTCCAGTCCCATTCTTTCTCCCACAAGTCCTTCAGAAACCAAAGGAGACTTCACGAGGGAAACATCATCAACATGGTGGAGTCATCCTGAGAAATGACATGGTTGCTTGAACGAGTTCCTGTTAGCTCCCTTGACATACACGCACAGATCTAAAGTATGCTTTTGCTTTAAGCACTGCACAGCCCTGTTTGAAAATAATTTTGTGCAAATGTTTTTACCAATGCACAGAAACAGATGTTTCTCTCAATCAAACCCCACGAAAAACAAATATTGATAAAAATGTTTGAAAAAAGCAAACAAATTTGTTGCAATGTTGATGTGCATAGGAAAAGAAATGCAATGAAGAGACAGAAACATAGTAAAAAGAGAGCAAGAAAGAAAAACCTGGCTTGGGAGATGCTCTCCCAATCTGTACATGCTCCAGTTCCAGAATTAATGTTAGAAGCTCTATCTGGAGAGCAATTAGAAGAAGTGAGACACTGGAAAGAGCAAACACTCAGAATAGCACTTAAAAAGATAGAATGGGAAACTTGCTTTCATCCCTAAGTGCACCGTTTTATGAAGTTTAACTCCTAAAGGAATTAGAGCGATTAAAACAAGAGCATTTAAAGTTAACAATAGCTTTCAATTCACCTCAAATTAATAGCACAATAAGAAAGGGCAGATTACAAGGAACTACTTAAAAGCTGGTGGAAATAGACAAATTGTCAGATTGAATTTTGCTAATTTCCCCATTTTTGCTACCATACATTTGTTCTGTTCTGCTTTGATAACATGCTTGCTGCTGCAAACATCTCGCACATCTGAATGACACCAGGTTGGGAATGCAGAGACATCCATTTGGTGTGTGGAAATTAGACAAGCTTACATAAAATGATAAATTATACAAAATTAGGGCTGGGCACTTCTGATTTAATTTGCGTAATGAGAATTTACTGCAGCAATGTTTTTTCTCCCCAAAAGGTGAGAAGAAAAAACAGAAGTCAGATTTTTTAATTAACTTCTTATTTTCTTTCTCGAATTGCTTTTTGCAATTTTTCCTTTATCTTATTTCTTCTTTCTATCTTTTCTTTAAATATTTAATACCATTCTCTATATAAACATCTTCCATAAAAATTAATGTATATTTGAAAATAATAAAAAATAAAGATGAAGAGAATTTCATGAAAATGTCCAAGGTGTAGTGTAATTGCTAAGATGTTTGTGTGTGAATATCCAGAATTGCACCAAAAAAAAAGTCCAGAATCCAAAATTCATCTCAGCAACAGTATCCAGGAGAAGCTATGTTGTTGTTTTTTTAAAAAAAAATATTGGTTTTTAAAAACAAAGATAAACAAACAAAACATAAAAACATCAAGCTATCTTCCATAGGTGTACATACAGTGTGCCGGTTGGTTTACAAATTGTTTTGTGCTTCCATTTCATAGTCTTCAATTACAATTACATTGCATATGATCTCATATTGTCAATCAAAAATTAAATACCTTAGTATCATTATTAAAAACACACAGAGAGAGGAATGTCCCAGTGATATGAAAAAGCAACTTTTTGAAAAATAGCAAAATCAAAGAGAGCAGAATTGGTTGAGTCATTCTTCTCCATTCCTGAGAATATTGATGTAATGGCAGAAGGAACTTAAAAGGGGCACATTGTATCTTGGGCTGGTGCTTTGCAATGCTCTGAAATGGCACTGGGTTATGCCCTGTAGATGCTCTATCAACGAGGAAAATAAATAAACAACCCAGAAGAATTTTTGCACTGTTCTTCCCTGGATCAGTTACCCCTGAGAAGATTCTGCCTTAGTTAGTGGATATATGCAGCACTCTCACTTTTATTAATGTTTTATTAATATTTCAAGATTGGGATGAGAGTCCAAGCCACTTTCTGTAATAACGTTTTAGAATACATAACAGAAACACATTTGCGATAAATCACTGCCTGACCGGTCCTTGGCAGGCTGGCTTTGCTTATGGCTAATCAGCGATTGACAAGGTTTTAACAATTTATGGAAACTACTCGGGCTTAATAAAGGAGTTCAGTTCCAGACAAATGGCACCCTTTGCTCTTGCCCCCAAACCTTGGCATGCCCGGGCTCGATGTGTGTGCAGGGGAATTCAGAAGAAGCCATGGTCTCCTGGAATGCAGAGATATTGGTGCTTTCTACATCTAATCGCTTTTCTTCAGACTGCATTTCTAGGTCTCAAAATAAACATTGACCTAATCCAGAGACAAGGGACATATGAGAGCTAGATGATTGCTTTGCAAGCCAACATACTCTTGTTTACATTGCATCAACTTGGAGGTATAAGAAAAGACACCCAACCCCTCCCCCACTAAGGACACTGTATCACAAAAGTAACAAGAGAAACATAAACTTTAAAAATGAGTACACACACAAAAAAATCTTTCCATCCTAGAGGGAAAAAAAGAAGTGGTGAGATTCAAATAATTTAATAACCAATTCTCTGCCCTAATGACCAGCTGGGTAGGCGTGGCTGAATGGTCATGTGACTGGATGGGCATGGCCAACTCGATGTCATCTGCACCTCTAAACTGTCTGGTTTGGTTCTGCAACCCAACAAGATGGACACAGACTTCAGAAAATAATTAGGACTGCAGAAAAAAACAATTACTACCAACTTGCCTTCAATCGAGGACCTGTATACTGCATGAGTCAAAAAGAGGGCTGTGTAAATATCTACAGACCCCTCACATCCCAGACATAAACTGTGTCAACTCCTACCCTCAAAACGATGCTATAGAGCCCTGCACATCAGAACAAACTAGGACAGTTTTCCCCCGAACGCCATCACTCTGCTAAACAAATAATTCCCTCAACACTGTCCAACTATTTACAAAGTCTGCACTACTATTATTATTAATCTTCTCATCACTCCTTATCACCCATCCTCTCCCACTTGTGACTGTATGACTGTAACTTTGTCACTTGTATCCTTATGATCAAAATTGACTGTTTCCTAGTATGATCTGATTGCTTATTGAACCCGATGACTATTATTAAGTGTTGTACCAGATAATTCTTGATGAATGTATCTTTTCTTTTATGTACACCAAGAGCATTTTCACCAAGACAAATTCCTTGTGTGTCCAATCACACTTGGCCAATAAAGAATTCTATTCTATTCTATTCGATTCTATTCTATTCTATTCTATTCTAATTCTAATTCTATTCTATGTCATTCACCTCAAGGGGCGCCTCACCTCACCCAGCCCCACCTTCCCCTTCCCCTCCCCTCCCAGCCACTCTTTGTCATGCCCAGTCTTGCCTCACCTCACCCAGCCTTTCCTTGACTTCTGACCACAATTAAGCCCCAAATTTACATTGCTGTGAGAAATTTATTAAGTGAGTTTTGCCCCATTTCATGACTTTTCTTGCCACAGTTGTTAAGTGAATCGCTGCAGTTGTTAAGTTAGTAACACGGCTGTTAAGTGAATCTGGCTTGTCAGAAGTTTGCAAAAGGGGATCACACGACCCTGGGAGATTACAACTATCATAAATGTGAGACAGTTGTCAATCATCTGAATTTTGATCATGTAACCATGGGGATGCTGCAATGGTCGTAAATGTGAAAAACAATCATAAGTCACTTTTTTTCAGTGTCATTGTAACTCTGAATGGTCACTAAGTGAACTGTTGTAAGTCAAGGATTACCTGTACAAAAACACAAAAAGCTTCTTTGCTTGCAAAAAGCTGCCCTAAATACCAATCATTAGATTAGAAATGGGGGAATACACACTGAAGATCAATGACAGTCACAGCCATCATGGAAACCTAAACCATTCCATTCAAATTATTTCCTTTTCATTAGCAATACCTGCAACCTGGAGTTACAAATCAGGCAGGGAGCCAGAGCACCTTGAGGAAGTAAAATAGTTAAAATGCAATGATAACTATCAGCAACAAACTCTTGTTCATATAGTGAAAACTTTTAGCAGAGAGGTAATTTAAGCTCTCCAGAAAGTGGGTGGGCATATTTGGGCCACAAAATGCCAAGCTAAAGAGACAAATTAACAAAATATTATAGGGTACCCAAGTTCAAATCTCTGTCTTCCAAAGCTTGTCAGGATCACAGTAAAATTAGTAGATGCCGCAGATATCTAAATAAACTTTAAACCTGGTGTCATGTTACTAAGCCTTATTATCATGAGAGAAAACTAAAATGAATTGGAGGGAGGATCCACACACCTACCTCCTTTTTCTTAAATCTTACGATCAGTGAGCAATCATGTGCCTTGGCCACTCTGAAGCAATGCAAGTGAAAAGGTGCTTTTTCAAGAGGCAACTGGACTTTCTAGAACCAAGAAAGTTGTCTCTTAAAAAAAGTACCTTTGGGACAACCATAACCTGGATGATGAAGAATCTCCATAGACAAGAGACTCCTCTGCTCAGTAAATTGACAAAACACCCTTTCCCATGCAGGAGAGGCAATCCTTAGATCCATTTGCACCACTTAAAGATACTGACAGGACTCACTCATCTCACAAGATATCCTAAGGAAATCATCCAGATTTAAGGAAAGATCACATGCCCCCAGGAAGGGAGTAAAAAAATCAGACAGTACCAAGCTTGCATCCTGCCATTGCATAACTCAATCAGCGGCAGTCCAAAAATATTACCTCATCACTTTCCGAGGGGGGAGACCTCCCAAAACTCTTTTTTTGTAACAAACAAACAAAGAAGTCAAAGACTAGCCAGACCACTCCATTTAGAGAAGATTACAGATCCAGGGAAGAAAGAAGCCCATGATTGCCCCCTCCTACCCTTATATGGAGACAGAGGAGGCAAGGACTGTCTGGAAGGGGATTCAGCCATTTTGGAAGTACATCCTAAAAGGACAGTGCCAGGAACCACTAAAGGAGTGTAAAAAGCTTAAAACAACCCTTCCCCTTTAAGAATGTCAATCCCCCAAATAAAAGTACCAGCAAAGGGGGGTAAAAACTCCAGAGAAGCCACTCTGGCTATAGAAAGTCTGGGCATACTGCCAAGAACCATTAACTGCTGTAACAATGTAACAAGGCTTAACAGCAGTTTAAGAGGCAGTTTCTGAAAACACTTAAGCAGGACAATAAAGATAAATAGGATTAGGCTAGAAACAACATACAGAGGCACACCAGAACTTCCTGCCTTCCTGACAGGATTAACCCCATAAGGTGGGGAAAAGAAGGCTGCTGGAAGACTGTTGAATTTCTTCCAACAGCCAGTTCACAGAACTGTTTAGAAAGTTAGCTACTGGTTCTTCTGAACCCGTGAAAATCGGCTGAATCCCAATACTGGAAAAAACAGTTTAGGATCTGTGGAAATGAGATGATAATAAAGGCCCAAACAAAAATAATAAGATACAGAAAGAAAAAACAAGAGATACTAAAGAGACCTGCATTTCTCACAAAGCGCTCTCTGACAAATGGAGGGACAAAAAGGACAAGTATAAAACATGGAAAGAGGGACACATCACCAAAGCATAATATCAGCAAATAGCTGATCTGAATCTGCAAGGAGTCAGGAAGGCTAAGGTTCAGAATAAATTAAGATTTGCAACAAATGCCAAAAATAACAAGTAAGCATTAAAAAAAAAAAAACAAGAAGGAAAAGTAACACGAGAAACATAAAAGTAAAAAATCTGATGCAGTATGGTAGCAACTTTTTGGACTAAGAAATTTTATTTAAAGGCATTAGCTTTTTTTGAACTGCAGCTCACTTGATCTGATGCCTGGGTTGGCTAAAACTAAAGTAGAATTAAAAAAAAAAGAACAAGGCAAGGGAGGTGGGAAAGAAAGGTGTAAATGCGGGTTACATGTAAGATAGATTACAAGTTCCTCAGCAGTTAACTGAGTTATTTAAAACCATCTAGCTTTGCTAAGGCCTTCTGTGACAGCCTAAAACATGTTGATGTATGTATGTGACTTCTGCAGTCCGTTGTTCTATGACACCGACCAGTGTAGTTCCATTGTCCTAAGATGGAAACTTGAAATCTGCAGTTGAGAGTCTTGGGAAATTAAAATGCTTGCATATTTTTTTCTCCTTGTTTTTTCAAGTTCTGCTGCCCAATTTAAGTCCTTTATTTCTTTTGCAGAAAGTCTGGCCTATTTGTTTACACACAATTCAGAGGACATTGATGCCAGATAATGGCACTTTGGAGAATAACCATGTGATTCTGGAGTGTCATAGAGTAATACAGCTCTCCTTCTACAATGTCTACAGAAAAGTAAGTTGAAAGCAGAGGAGAGAGGTTAATAAAGAAGTATGCCAACAAGCAGAGAGGAGAAGGTCATTAATGAATGGATGGTGAATGAATGCAGGCCAAATGCAACAGTTGGGAACCAGTATGAAAGAAGTAGGTTGAGATCGTCCAGTCATATAGAGATAATGGAGGAAGACTAAACCCCACAAAAATATAGAAAGGGGAAGGGAATGTGTTAAAGGGAGAGGAAAGCTTGAGAAAATCATAATGGAAAGTGGCTAATGAAATCTTCAGAAAGGGAGAAGGTGAGAAGTTTAATGGACAAAACAGAAGATTTGAAACATGACTGGGCATGGTGGAAGCTAGAATGGAAGGATAGAAAGATAAAGAGATGTATAATGAATGGTATAAGTGTAAACTATTCTTAGTTGGGTTTTTTCTCTTTATTTTCTTTTTATCTCATTACTCTTAACTTCCTGAGCTTTCTCTTTCATTTGCTGGACTCTACACAAGCCTTATGTCCCAAAGGATATCCTGTGATGGTATAGAGGTGCTACAATTAAGGTTTAAGGCAGGGGTGTCAATCTTGATTTCATTGAGGGCCACATCAGCATTGTGTTTGACCTTGGGGGGCTGGGGTGGGTGTGGCTGGGATGGGTGTGACCAGCTCAACATCACTCATGTTGGGGGCACCTGGGGCGGCCCAAGTCCTCTGCCAGTGAAAACGGGCTCCTGGGATCTGTTTTTGACTGCGACAGCCTCCTGGAACCCTATTCCAGGGAAAATGGAACCAGGGAGTCCCGCTGAGCTCCATTTTTGCTGGCAGAGGCACCACGGGCCAGTCTTGCTGTTTCCAGGGCATCCCTGTGGACTGGATCTGGGCCCCTGACCTTGAGTTTGATACCCCTGACTTAAGGGAAAGTGTGCTGGTTAGAAGGTGTCAGTCCACAATGTTTCAATAGGTATTGATGGGAGAGTTTGCAGGATATGGCAAAAATGTCAATTTAATTTAAAAATGTCAGTTTAATCAAAGCTTTGCCTATTTTTCATGTGTGTCAGATATAAACCATACCCCATGGCCTTCCTTGGTTGTTGAAATGATGTCAGTGATGGACTGGCATTCCATTCCATTCCATTTTAATCTTCCCAACTAAATGCACATTGTTTGTGGGTGCAGAGCACTTTGCCTAATTATGGGGTTGCTGTTCTTTCAACAGCCCTCTAAATTATGCGGAGATGCTTACATCCATCTTACAGGGTGGAATGTCTATAGAGATTTCAGTCATCCAGGTGATGGTTGTCCCAAAGGTGCTTTTTCAAGAGGCAACTGGACTTTCTTTGTTTTTCCTTGAACTTTCACTTCTCATCCATGAAGCTTCTTCCATTCTTCAGAAACTTCTTCATTGAGAAGCAAAATGTCTTCAAGGAAAAATAAATTAAGTCCAGTTGCCTCTTGAAAAAGCCCCTTTGGGATGACAGGATGGAAATCAGCCAGAGCCAGACCTGCTCACTTGAAACAATTTTGTGATTTTCTGGTAGTAGCCAGGTTAGCATCAGGCATAAGCTGCCCAGGGGTTGGGCTTTGTTCATACAGTTGCCCTGCCATCTGGTCTTTTTGTCATCACTTCCTTCCACCCCTTTATTGATATAGCTTTGAGAGATTTCATAGTAAAAACTAAATCAACATTGTAAAAACTACATCAACTAAATAAGAATGCTTGCAAATCAGACACATTTCCATTCAGAGTTTTAATTCAGTTCAGATTTTCAATCTAATTCAACATGAACTTTCGGTTCCAGTGGGATCCCTGTATACAATTATTCAATAGCATTGATTTTATTTGGACAGAGATACCGAACTGAAAAAGATTCTGACTGCATAAAGAAATTGTCTGTCTTTGCACACCTTTCTGGTTTCCTGCCTATCATAACAGAGGAAGTGAACGTTTAGTGTCAGGATGTGTTACACTGGAGTAAAAGTTGCAATTGCCCATTTTTCCTTTCTATCTGAGGGTTTAACCTGGTCACCAAAAACTGAGGTACGGAAAAAAAAAACAGCCTGGTTTTTGTTCAGGCTAACTTTCTTTTCCACCAGCTCTCCATTGTCTGCCTGCAGGTCTTTGATTCAGTTACAAACACACAAAAATCTTCAGACTCAATATCCTCTCTTAGATTGGGACATGAAATAAAATAAACTGGTAAGAGATCTGAGTACTGTCTGATGGCATGGCAGTTCTTTATATTGTATGGGATCAATGCTGAAAAACATAATAAAAACTTGATTAAGTTTTGTCATTTGAACATATTGCTTTCTATCTGGTTCATTTCCATGCTTGGCGGGGGGGCAGGGGGGTTGGGGGTGATGGGTTGCAGTTGATTGGAAATTACACATCCCCTTAGGTTACACGTATCAGTCAGAGAGTTCCGAGTTGGTGTGTGGTCTCTCTATTTCAAGAGAATATGGGAGAGGGAGAAAGGCAAAGAGAATATAGAAAGACATCTGGCTGATTTGGGATGGGTGGGATGCCATCAGGGGTATCTTCAGGATACAGGTAGTCCTGGACTTACAACCATTCATTTAGTGATCATTCATAGTTACAATGGCACTGAAAAAAAGTGGCTTAAAACTGGTATTCACACTTACAAACATTACACCACCCTCCAATCATACGATCAAGATTCGGATCCTTGGTAATTGGCTTGTATTCAAGATTATTGCCACATCCCAGGGTCTCGTGGTTGCCATTCATGACCTTCCCAATCTGCTTCTAACAAGAAAAGTCAACGGGGGGAAATTAGATTTGCTTAACAACCATGTGATTCACTTAACTGAGGGATTCACTCAACAACCATGGCCAAAACAGCCATAAAATGAGGCACAGTTCACTTAACCACTTTGTTTAACAACAGAAATCCTTGACCTAATTGTGGTTGTAAATCATCCACCTGAATGGCCAACAATCAAGATAGAAGTCAGGATGGTGCAATCAAAGCTACATCCATTTTTAGCTGCTTAGAACAGAGGTGGGGAACTATGGCCTCTTTATGACTTGTGGACCTCAACCTCCACAATTCCTGAGTCAGCCATTCCAGGCACAGGAATTCTGGGAGTTGAAGTCCATAAGTCATAAAAGGACTGTAGTTCCCCATCCCTGGCTTAGACAGATGGCTGGGATCTTAACTTTGTGGACCATACCTGCAAACTGCATCCATTTCCATTTGCATCTTTGCAAGAGCTCCTCTGACAGAATGAAGGTTCCTTACATTCAAGAAGACTTTCTTACTTGTAAAAAAGTACCTATCAGACTGCAATTGCAAATCTTTTTGGCTTCTCGAGATGTTCTTAACTGAACATCTAAAACCACAATAGAAAAGCTGTCTAAATAGATCAAGAAGAATGGGCATCTAAGGAGGCAGCACCAGCAACTGAAGACTGGCTGAAGCTTTTATTCAGTTGCATTTCTTAGCTTGTAATGAAACAAACCAGTAAAGGAAGTTCTTGACTTATAATCAGAATTGGGATCAGAATTTCCGTCTACCAAGATGGTTGTTAAACCAGGCCCAATTTTACAATCATTATTTGCCACAATTGTTAAGCAAATGGCTGCAGTTGTTCAGGAAATCAGATGGTTGGTTGTTAAATGAATTCAACGTCCCCTCTTAACTTTGATTGTCAGAAGCCATCTGGGAAGGTTGCAAAGGTTGTCAAGTGGCCAAATTTTGGCTATGTGTCCGCGGTGATGTTGCAATGTCATACGTGCAAAGACCAGTGGTGGGATTCAAAAAAATTTACTACCAGTTCTGTGGGTGTGGCTTGGTGGGCGTGGCTTGGTGGGCGTGGCAGGAGAAGGTTACTGCAAAATTCCCATTCCCTCCACACCCTATTAATCTGCTTTCCAGCTCCGTTCTCCTGTGTAGGGCAACAAAAGAAGACCCACTCAGTCAGCTGGGACTCTGGAGGCAGAGAATAGATGGGGGCGGGGCCAGTCAGAAGTGGGATTTGCCAGTTCTCCAAACTACTTCTATTAGTGTTATATTAGCATAACTACTATTTCCACAGTTCTCCAGAACTGGTCAGAACCTGCTGAATACCACCTCTGGCAAGGACCAATTGTAAGTCACTTTGTCCAGGGATGCTGTAATTGAACACTCACTAAACAAATGGTTGTTATTCCAAGGACTACCTGTAAGCTCAACACCAAAATGTTTGCAAGGTCCCTGCCACTATTTAAAAAGAAAGTAAGGAAAATAATGTCAGTGGAGGCTTTTTTGCTTCAGTTGTCATGCTTGGTGAGAAAAACTGCGGAAGAAAACCGACCAGAGGGAAATTTTCCCTCTCTGTGCAAGATACTCTAACCCAGATGAGGGCTGCTGGCTCTGATTCAGACCCAAGGAAAACAAGAATGGCAGCTCTGTCTTCACTAATCATTGTTGAATGATTCTAGATCTAGATGTGAACATCTGATAGTTGCCCTGTTTGGAAGCCTGCCTGGATTCTGCACACACGATGGAGCTGCCGTATTGCTTCCGTCAGTAGCTGCACGTCCACAGTAATTGTGAGGTCCTTGGATTGTTCCTTCACAAGGCTGAGGCAGGCTGTGGTCCGGCAGAGTCTGGGAGCTTCTGCACCTCTTAAAAATCACCTTTTAGGGCCAAAACTTTGGACTCTCTGAGATGTGTTTGGTGACCTTCAAGGAGAGCTGGATCCAAAGCCTTTAGTAGCTTGATGTTTGATTGAAAAGGATGGTGCTGTCTCTTTTACTCTCAGAGCTGAGAATCAGTTTGACTTAAAATTTCAAAATGCTTTGTTGTTTTACAGATACCAGCACCTGCCAGTCTGTAGGTTGCCCAAGCGTACAATGAAGGGAGGGAGGGAGAGAGAAAAGGAGGAAGGGAGGTTGGTTGGTTGTGGGTTGGGGATGAATGAAGAAATCTAATTTTATATGTACTGTGGCTTGCTGGTTTACGATATCAGCTCTGCACATCTAGATGAAAAGCTCCCATTTGTCTCCTTTCCAATCACGGTGTAATTGATCAGGACAGCAGCCCTCAATTTCCTGGAAAGCTCCTCTGTAAAAATGCATTTCCCCTAGATGCTTAAATGTCTTGAAATGGGTTCAAGCATGGCCTCATTCCTATAACACACCAAACTTGGTTAGTATTGACCACAGTGAAGGGGTGTCAGCAAGGTGGCATATTAAGATTTATGTGAGACTTAATATCCTGCACTGGTGAGGCCACACTTCAAATACTGCACCCAATTCTGGTCACCATGATAGAAAAGGGAAATTAGAAAGAGTGCAGAGAACAATAACAAAGATATAAAGGGTCAGGAGGCTGAACTGTAGGATGAACAATGGAGGAAAGTAGGAATGTCTAGTGTAGTCTAACCAAGAGAGTGACTGGGGGTGATAGGATAGCAAGTCTTCCAATACTCGAAGGGCTGTCACTGAGGAGTCAATCTATTCTCCAAAACACCCGAGGTCAGGATAAGAAGTAATTGGAGGAAACTTATCATACACCCAACCTTGAACTAGGGAGCTCTTTAATCAGTGGAACAGTTTGCCTTCAGAAGTTGTAGGTGCTCCAACACTGGAGGTTTTCAAGAAGCGATTGATTGATTTGTCTGCAAAGGCATCTGGTCTCTTGCTTGAGTAAGGGGTCGGACTATAAGACCTCCGGGAGAGAAGCAACCTGGGATTAAGAGAAACTTCTTCAGAAGGGAGGACAATTAACCAGGGGAACAGCTTTGCCTTCAGAAATAGTGGGAGCTCCATCACTGGAGGTTTTGAAGAAGAGTCTAGACCAGGACTGTCAAGCTCCCACCCACACCCACGGCCAGTTGAGTGAAGGGGGAGAAAGTCCTGATACACCATGTGATGCTGCCCTAATGATGATGTGAGTTTGACACCCCTGGTCTAGACAACCACCTCTCTGAAATGGTATAGGTTCTTTTGCTTGAGCAGAGCGGCTGGGTTAGAAGACCTCCAAGGGCCCTTCCAACTTCACTTCTCCTCTCCTCTCCTCTCATTCTATTCTATTCTATTCTATTCTATTCTATTCTATTCTATTCTATTCTATTCTATTCTATTCTATTCTGTTCCACTCCACTCCATTCTTTCCTATTCCATTCCATTCCATTCCATATATTCTATTCTATTCTATTCTATTCTATTCTATTCTATTCTATTCTATTCTATTCTATTCTATTCTATTCTATCCCACTCTTCCATTCTTTCCTATTCCATTCCATTCCATATATTCTATTCTATTCTATTCTATTCTATTCTATTCTATTCTATTCTATTCCTATTCTATTCTACACTCCATCCATTCTTCCTATTCCATTCCATTCCATATATTCTATTCTATTCTATTCTATTCTATTCTATTCTATTCTATTCTATCCCACTCCATTCCATTCTTTCCTATTCCATTCCATTCCATATATTCTATTCTATTCTATTCTATTCTATTCTATTCTATTCTATTCTATTCTATTCTATTCTATTCTATTCTATTCTATTCTATTCCATTCCATTCCATTCCATTCCATTCTCCTTTTCTTTTTTCTATGTTCTGTCTTGCCCCTATTTCTCTGCAAATCCAGAAAGCGGACTAATTTGGGCTAAGTTACACACTTTTTCATGATTTAATTATCCGCCTCGCTCTTTTCTCTCTAACCAGTGTCTACGATGTTCGCATCCCTTTTCCTCCCCCTTCAGGGCTCTTTTCAGTTCTGAATCCCTTCTTCACATCCCCCGTTATTTAAAAAAAAAAAATCAACAAGTCCCTGCTGCCCCCTTGTGGCTCTAGGTAGCAATACCAGGAGAAGAACCAGAACTCAAGATTACCCACCTGGTGGGTTTTTACTTTGTCCTTTGCAACCTTGTCTTGACTCAGCTCAACCCAGACACTGTGGCACAAACTGACCCTTCTGGTTAGGTTGCTCAAGTATACGGAGCAGATAATATCCATCAGGTACAAAAGAAGCATGAAACCAAAAGGAAAGATTTAAGCCGGTCCTTAAATCCAAATTGCTTAGTATGTTTATGAGTGAGTGAACGAGTGAAAGGGGAAAACGGAGTGTCCAGACAGCCAGAATAAAGGTTTTCAGGATTCTATGTGAGATGCAAATGTGGCTCACTTAAAGAATTCAGCCAGGATATTTTAATGTGGCCATCTATCGTGGCTTGTTAACTTCTACTATGCCTCAGAGCTAGGCACTTTACTTTCTTGCTTTCATTTGTAATCCTCCATGAAGTGACCAATTTTTTGTAGGGAGAGCATTTTGTTTTGTTTTACATGTTGGGAAGGAAAATTGACCTTTTTTTTTTAGAGGGCAAAATGAACCATTTAAGGCTTACCGTCCTTAAGCCATCACTGACACCATAACCCTGACCAGAATGTCTCCAAGTTAGTCCTCAATGTGTAATCAAAGCTATATAAAGCTATAAAAAGCTATACATGTATAAACAAATGGGTGGTCAAAGCTGCCAAAAACAGCCAAGACCTCGGCCGCATCAGCAGAGGGATAGCATCAAAATAATGAGAAATGATAGTACTGTCCTTTATTGTGCTACTGAGGCCACACTTGGACTGATAATAACAGATAATCAGAGTTGGAAGGGAGCTTGTAGGTCATCTAGTCAAACCCCCCACCCAAGCAGGAGACCCTACACCATTTCTGACAGATAGCAGTCCAATCTCTTCTTGAAGGACTCAGGTGATGGCTCTCCCACAACTTCCGAAGGCACCTTCTGTTCCATTGCTTGTTCCCTTATCTGAAAGACCTCCAAGGTCATTTCCAACTCATTCATTCATGCTAAACAAATTAATGTGTCCAGTTTTGGTCACCACAGTACAAAAAAAGTCACCAAAACCCCTAGAAAGAGTGCAGAGAAGAGTAGTTAAGATGAAAGGGTCTGGAGGCTAAATTGCATAATGAATAGCTGAGGGAACTATGTCTAACCTAATGAAAAGAAGAATTAGGGGTGACATGATTGTTGCTTCCGGTGCTAGAAAGGCTGTCAGAAAGAAGTGGGGGATGACTTACTCTCCAAAGCTCCTGAGGATAGATCGAGAAGCAATGGGTGTCCACTCATTAGAAGGAGATTTAACCTGGAACTAAGGGGAAATTTCCTGACATTGGGCACAATTATAACCGGAACAGTTTGCCTCTCAAAACAGTGGCCCCTCCATTGTTGGTGGTTTTCAAGGAAATATTGGACAACAATTTTTCCAGGAAGGTATAAGGTCTCTTGTTTTGGGCAAGGGGTTGGACTAGAAGATCTCTGAGTTCCCTCTCGGCTCTATGATTCTGTTAATTCTAAGTTAATATCTGTCAGATGTTCATGTTTGACCCTATATACTGCTCCAATTGTGCTGTGAAATGGGTTCTACTTGGAGGAGCAAAAAAGGTGCACCGGGATGCATATGTAGTCCATGTATCACAGCTTGCTTAGTCCTGATCTGTACTTCAGCCTTTTGTGTCAATCCAGCCAACTGCATTTTATTCAACTGCATGTCAGCAAGTGATGACTTAGCTTTAAAATGATGTGTGAACCACATTGTTCTATTCAAATCTTTGGATGCCATTAATGAGACACCGGGCATGTGAGTGAAATCTAGAAGTTATCAACAAGGATAGAGGTGGACGACAGAATGGGGCACAAAACGATTGGCTAAATGACCCTTAATGGTCAGTTAATATCTTTTTTATGGGCATTGACTTTCAAAACTCATTTCCTAATGCACAGTTCGTGCCTAGAAAAGAACAGCCATCTTCCCTGAGCTGATGTCTTGTCCTCCCCAAAAATCATTTAAGACCAGGCATTGGATCTAAATCTGACAGACTGGAATTTTAGTACTTTGGGCACATTAGAGAGAATGATAAGGAGACAGGGAAAGAATCAAAAGGCATTTAGGGGTGTAATGTTTCTTCCCAGCCGGCCAATTTGGGGCAAAAAGATGTGCAAGAAATCCATTTGGTTCATTTTTCAAATATAGGCATTTACTTTAAATCTCAAATACCTTTATTAATGGAACAGAAAGGATTTGAGATGGATTCTTTTAAAAAAGGGGGGGAGGGAGGAGGAAAGAAGGAAGGAGAAGGGGAGGGAGGGTGGAGGATAGAAATGAAAAAGGAAGGAAGGGGAGGGAGAGGGGAAGGAGGGGAGGAAGGAAGGAAGGAAGGAAGGAAGGAAGGAAGGGAGGGGAGGGAGAGGGGAAGGAAGGGAAGGGGTGGATGGAGGGAGGGGAAGGAAGGAAGGGGAGGGAGAGAGGGGAAGGTGAGGAAGGAAGGGAAGGGGTGGATGGAGGGAGAGGAAGGAAGGAAGGTAAAAAAGGTAGGATTTTCCCATTCCTACACGCAAAGGCTATTTAAATCCATACTTGCTTATTTATTTAAATTTTTGTAAGCACAATACATGTCAATCATCTTAAGTAATCTCTTCTCCAGACGAAAAGCAGATTCTGGGCATCCAGCTCTGGAAAGCTCAAGGGGTGAGTCATAGACTCCTGCAAGTTTCACAAATTCAGTAGCAGAATTTCACTAGTGGGTTTTTGCACAGAGGCGGGGAACGAGGTGTTTGGAAGAAACCCTGCCTATTTCAGCCTATGTGGCTGCTGCAGTGATGCTTTCGAAAGAAAGTGCAACAAGGGTGCTGCAAAGCTAGTACTGCAGATGGTGCATTAATACATTGTAAATGCTTTCTGGGTAGGTGTCCAATGCTGGTAGACATGCAACAGTCCAAAAGAGCCTGCAGTGGCAAATACAAGAGAAATGCGCACATGCTCACAGAGACACCTGTTGAAATGGCTTTATTTTTCGTTCTTTTCATGGAGTGACTTGATGTCTGGAAAGGTTAGCAAACTTTAGCAAGTGGCATGCCAAAATAAATATTTTTTTTTTTAAAAAGGAACAGAACAGAACTGAGCAGGGACATTTCTAAAAATCTCCTGTAATCATGAAATCTCACAATTGGCTGGCCAACTCACTCCAAAAGTATGCTTGACCACTTAAAACCATGACAAAATATTTTGTGAGAGAACGCTATAGTTTTCCAAGCTTCAGTGATTTCCCAAGAGTTTGTTTGTTGTTGTTGCTGCTGCTGCCATTTTAAAAAGCTTTTTAACCCCTTCTTTTTATTTATTCATTGCTGGGGGTGGGGGGGAGTTTGTTGTCACATGGCTGACAAAGGAGATGTAATTTAAATGAGACTGTTTAGCTTATTTCTCAACTTTTCTTAGTAACACATCTAAAATTAGTTGGTGTCTTTTTAAGTGTGAACTACTATGAATCATTTAATTTTCTTGGTATACAAATGAAATTACTTAAAGAATAAATACTGTTGGTTTCTCTCTGGGAAATGGAGAAGCATTACTGGATTTGTTTTTGTTTTTTTCTAACGAAATTGTTGCCAAAGAGATCTGGAAAAGCTAATTTGCCAGTGGAATAACAAAGATTAGCCAAAGTGAAATTCCATCAGGATCTTACATTTGCCAAAGATACACCTGTCACATGCAAGGGATCAGGCTAAGTTGCATCACAAAAGATTTTTTCAAACCTATACCAGAGAATCTAGTCGACTAAGTTCAGCAGAAAACTGGCACCAGATAAGGGTCAAAGGAATTCAAGTTGACTTAGTTTGTTTGTGGCAATGTGTGGACTCTAAGCTGATGACATGTTTAACTCTGACCCTCCCAATGCTGTCTGCTCTTCTCCTACAGCACCTTGAGTCAAAATGCTTTCTTTGTTCTGTGACTAAAACTATTTTTTTAATCACTGGCACCAAATAACTCCCTTTGTGATCACACTGATGACACTCAGCCAAATTGTTCATATCTTGATTGGCACCAATTCTTTTGGCAGAAAAAGGGATAAACGTTTGAGATGATTTGCAAATATGCAATTTCTTGGAGCCAGAATTCTAATTCAGTCCTTAATTTAGGTCATGTTCCAAGAGGAAAAAACTAAATAGGATATTGGTATTTAGTAAAGATGATGAAGAGCACTGAAGATAAATGATGCACTTCATTTATCATCCTCATCTTCATTCTAGCAGCCATCCTGGTTGGAGAATGCTGATAAGATTGCATGCAAACCAAGCACACTGAAAAACAAGGTGTGCACAGTAATTTTTTTTTAGGAAAACAAAGGCGGGGAGTTTAATTTTGCCTGATGAGGAGAGCTTTTCCCATGGATATTCCTATTTTTCTGCCATCTTCTTATTTTTGCAGGGCTTCATTTTTTTTTTTTTTTTGGAAGGGTCACATGAAATTTGTACTTTGTAGGAAGGGACCCCAAAAAACCTGAAAAACTGCAGTTGTCAGAAGCTGAAAAGTTTGACAGCTAAATACAACTTTCTTTTTAAAAAATTCTGTTTGCCCTCTTTCTTTTACTACAAATACTCCAAGTGAATAATGAGTGAAAATTTGCCCTACTTTAATTAAAACAAATTGCTTGATTAAAGAACAGATGCTGGCCTAAAGAAAGATCCCTGTGGCCTCAGGACAAATATGTTCATGGACTACAGATGTTTTCAGTCAGCGTTCCTCTCATTATTGACCATTGGCTTTGCTGGGTGGAGATGGGGAGGGGTGTTGACTCAACAAACATTCATCAAGCACTGGAAAAGTTCCTGGTGGAGAAATAGTTGGACACATTCTTACTACATGCCATTTTTTTTAATTATAGTTCTCCTATGAGGATTAGATTCACAGGTAGAAACAAGGCGTTGTGTATAATCAATGGGGAAAGAGTGTTTTCAAGAAGAGTTTTGGATGCCCAGAGGTATGTCACGCATTGTCCTCTGAGCTTTGGTGATTCTGAAATTTAGTCGATAGTGCAGTGTTATGTATAATTATATGTGTGAGTGTGTGAGTGTATGGTTTTTGGTATTGATCTTGTTGTTTGTGAACCACTATAAACATGCAATTAGATACTAGTCTGGTTCATGCCAAATAGCCCTTAGTGGATCATGAACGATGGTGCTGAGATAGGGGGGTTTAAGACAATGTATAAACAGGAAAATTGAGTCAGCCAATGAATGTGAACAGCAATAGTTCAAAATCTGTTTAGAGTTAAACTAATTCTCTCCAATAAACCATGTTGATTAATTAAATCTCCCTCCATCTGCAGTGGAGATGATGCCATAGAAAGAAGGGCAGACAAGGGAACAGCGATGGCCCCAATTTGATTCTGCCATCACATTTTTTTCCATGCCACTGGAGAAAAGGATTTTAAAAACAAGGGAATGGACAGGAAGTTAAATCTTCCCAGCTGGTATGGCAGATGGACAATTGATCCAGGCATTCTAGCTTTGACCTAGCATATGGAAATGAGGGATTAGGCCACGGGAGAAGAATTAATAGATTGGTTATGTTGTAGGAACAGGGTCGTTCTTTTTGAAGTTGGACCATATATCAATATATCATCATTTCAGGTAATTTCCTAATTGCAAGCCCAAATTAAAACTACTTGTTTAGCCAGAAATAATTCTAATAATTGAAAAGGAACATGAAACATTCAGGCTGCTGGTTATTGGTGGTTTGAACTAATACCAATTTTGTATTAAATGGTCTCCTTCAAACTTTACATTGGGCTTAGCTGTAAATTTCAGCTCTCCAGGCATTTAACAGTCAGAACTTAACTCGGAGCAATAAAATAACTTGGGCTAAGTCCACAGTCTATCTTTTTATAAGAATAAAGCTTATATATACATTTTCATTTACATATATTTTTGCATACATATACATACATATATATGTATATGTGTATGTATGTATATGTATATGTATATGTATATGTATATATATATATATATGTATATGTATAGATATAGAAAATGTATCTGTAGAGATTCTCAATCATCCAGGTCATGGTTGTCCCAAAGGTGCTTTTTCCAAAAGGCAACTGGACTTTCTTGGTTTTTGTTTGAAAACATTTCATTTCTCATCCGAGAAGTTTCTTCTCGGATGAGAAAGAACACAATTTTGAATCAAAAAACAAGAAAGCCCAATTGCATCTTGGAAAAAACATCTTTGGGACATAGAAAATGTATGTACACAGAAAATGGACAACCATTTGACCAGGATGGTATAAGGCAGGGATGTCCCATCCTGGTAACTTTAAGACTTGTGGTCTTCATTTCCCAAAATTCCACATGGCTGGCTAGGGAATTCTGGGAGTTGAAGTCCACAAGCCTTAAAGTTGCTAAAGCTGGATACCCCTAGTATAAGATTTCTTTCTCCAAGCAGGGAGTTGGGCTAGAAGACCTCTGAGATCCCTTCAAGCCTATGCTCTATATCAGGGGTCTCCAACCTTGGCAACTTTAAGACTTGTGGACTTCAACTCCCAGAGTTCCTCAGCCAGCAAAGCTGGGAGTTGAAGTCCACAAGTCTTAAAGTTGCCAAGGTTGGAGACCCCTGCTCTATATGCTGTGTATTTGCTGCAATAGGTGTAGTTCAGACTTCCAGTATAGGTCCAGGGTTAACATCTGGCCTAGGGGCATCAAACTCAGGACCTACGGGCCAGATGTGTCATGCACTGGCCACACCTACAGTTTACAAAGGGGGAAAAAGTTGCCATACGTCATGTGATGATGCCGTGACGATGCGAGTTTGACACCCCTGATCTAGCCTTTTCTGCCTCTCTTGAGAGTTCACTAACTACCTTGGCAATTCTCTTCATGGCCTTGGAAGGCACCTGACTTATAATGACACAGGTGTTCTCTTCAGCTTGATAACCAGTAGTTCTTCCCTTACCAGCCTCATATTCTTACAGCTTTCAGCATACATCATAGCTGATCTCGGTAATGTACCATCACCAAGAGAAGGTACTTGAATTGAATTCTTGAATTCTTTTCCCATATTAGGGTCTGTGTGTTTGGGCAATTTTTGAGGCTTAAGAAGGTAAATAACTTTTGACTTTTCTTCTTCCAGATACTCACTTTTTAACATCATCTCATGATAACAACTAGAATAGGCAAAATGTCTCTGCTAGAAAGTGCTGGTGCAACTTAGACCCTGAGATTTAATATTAAAAAGATGGAAACTGGTCTAATTTTTTTTTTTTCTGCCAGCTTCACATTGTTGTAATGGAGGACACGGATCAGTTCCTTTTCACAGTGCAGAGTGTGGTGGAACTTTCCCTCAGCAGGGAAGGGCTGCATTTCAGAGGGCAAAGAGTCAGCAAAGCTTGGAAAGTTTGGTTGGGAGGAAGAGAATTAGGAAGGATCCTCCTTAGCAATTCTCAGAGTGTATCTGCAGTGTTGCAAACAAATGGTTTTATTTTGGCAAGATTTCTGTCTCTAGGTGAGCAACAATAAAGGAAGTGGCTCAGAAGTAACTCTAAGCATCTTTCTTGGCCCTTGGGGCTTGGATGGAGACATGCAAGCTCCCCCGCACTGAGGAATGCCCAGGAATAATGGCTGATACTTCATGCTCAATCATACATCTATAGAACACATTAAAACCTATTGAAGGTTTCTATTACAAGTTCCTGGCTCAAAAATGATGGGAAACTATAATTCAGTGATGCCCTCTCAGAGGCAACCAAAACAACCAGTGGGTAGGTTACAGAGGCTTTGGCAAAGGCCCAAGCCTACCATAAATCCCATTTCAGACCACAAAGACTAGATTTGCTCATTGTACTAAGCCAAAACCAAATGATTAATTCTGGCTTAATTGCCAAGCAACCTAGCTGCTGATGGGGCAGTATCTGTTTATTGCAGAGACTCCTTCACATCCACATCGTTGACCCACTATGGAAAAATAGTAACTTGCCACTCTCTGCAAGCCAAAGATGGGTGTAAAGAGATAAAATATTGTTATGTGGCATTACAAGGATTTGTTTATGGAGACGTGAACTTTTAGTACAATGAGTAGGAACTGAAAGTCTCAGTTTTCACCCAAATCTGTGCTCTGATTATTCATGTCTCGTTATGTGTATTTCAGTATAAATGGATGGTCTTTTTTGGGAGGTCCTTTACCTTTAAATAAATGGAAGTACATTTATACATGAACCAGTACAGGTAGTCCTCAACTTATAACCATAATTTGGCAGTTCGAGTTCGAGTCTCACCAGACTCAAGGATGACTCAGCCTTTCATCCTTCCAATAGGCTGACTCTGTAAACCGCTTAGACATGGCTTTAATGCTCCGTGAAGTAGTATATAAGTCTAAGCGCTAAGAGATTGGCTTTATGGTTGTAAATCATACCAGTCATTGAGCAGATCTTCATGTGACCAACCCAATTTTATGACATTTTGGGGAAGCAGTTGTTAAGCAAACATGGTGGTCTTAAAAGATGGTGTAGCAGTCATTAAGTAGACTCTGTGGTCATTAAGTGAACCAATTGTTTGCGATGGACCCTTTTTTTTTTTTGCAGGAAGCCAGAAGTAAACATTGGATGCTGGCAAATGATGTAAATCGTGGCATATGACCAGGGGATGCTATAGATGGAAGTAAATATGGGTTGATTGCTGAGAACATCCGAAATATGATCACATGAGTACAGGGGGCCAACCATCGGAACATCCAATCCAGCTCATAAGTGCATTTTTGGGGTTCATTATAACTTCAAATAATTGTTACCAACTGGCCATTAAATGAGGATTACCTGTATCTCATTGATCTATTGGACTTCTTCTTCCTCCAGATATATTGGACTTCAACTCGTATGAGCCCGTGAACCACACAGAGATTACAGTTGGAGCCAGTGACCTTAGACACACACACACATCCAAGGTGACTCTGTGAATCGAACTGGGCATCTGGTCAGAGTCTTCTCCTTCTGTTCCAGATCTGCATTTGATCCGAGATTCCTCCAAAACAGCATTTACAGGCTGAACAGAAAAGGATCAGGCAGTGTGAAAGGAGGGCAAAGGAAGCCGCCTGGAGATGTTCATAGAGGCATCTGTTAGCAATTAGCATTTTGAATGCTTTACAAAGATGCCATATGTGGTGAGTGGATGGAGCCAGGGAGGGGGACATTGAGAGAGGCGAGGGGGGAAGAAAGAAGGATCCAGTGACTTATGACAAATTCTCCCCCCAGTTTTGGAGAAGTGAATGGAACATTAAATATAACCTCTGAAAGAGGGAATGTGGCTGCATTGGAGGCTTTTTTGAGAACCTTTCAAAATTAGCCTTTAAGCAAGAACTTTCTGGCTGGCTCTTGCCTGTTCATAAGGAGTCCTTCAAGGCTGAGATCCCCCCAAAAAAAAAAAAAAAAAAGCAGGATTATCTTTTCCACGGTCAGGTATAACTTCCTCCAAAAAGATCTTCCCCATCTAAGAAAAGCTTCCAGATCAAGTCAGCTTTTGTTCTTGTTAGATGTTTGTTCCCGTCTTATAGCTGGTTTGCAATCTGCCTGTTCTATATGAGGAAGAATAAATCATTTGGCTTGCTTTTGAAGGCAAATTACAACCCTCCCTTGAAACTAATCCATGAACCCAAACTTCTAATTTCATACGAAAGGTGCACTTTCTCAAATGCTGCATTGCCGTCTCCCATTTTTAAGAAGTATATTACAGGAAAGATTTAGGCAACAGAGCACATAATCCTGGAAAAAGAAACGGGGAGGGAGATTAAAATAACCTCAAGTTGAATTTCCTGGTGGCTCCAATGACAAAACCATGCAATTTTCTTGGCAGCAACATGGAAATAGTACGCTATTGTCTTCTAGATAGATTTTTCGAAAAAAAACAAAATATCTTAATGTGTCTCGCAGTTCCACTATGCTGTTCTGATACTAAAACGTAAACTGGGGAAAGTTGTTTAGGACAAAGTCACACAGGCAAATGTATAAAATGAGAGAAATATATGTGAAAAGATGCAATTAAATTTTAGTGCATTTTTTTTAAAGGCACGTTTGAGAATCTGGGGAAAAAAATAAGGAATGGAAGACAGTGAAACGGGGATATTTGTCCACCTCTAAGCTACTCCACTCCCTCCCTTAAGCTTGCTTCAATAAACTTGACCCCTAATTGTCAGACTGTCACCTGGGTCATGCAAACAACTCCCTTCCACCTTTGACCTAGCCATAAAGAATGAAGGGAAAGGCTTAGATGGTGGATTTAATGCAGAAACCAAATAAATTCAATTGCAGAGATCAGGTGAGAATCTAGAGTAGAATAAAGCTGGAAAGGACCTTGGAGGTCTTCTAGTCCAGCCCCTTGCTCAAGCAGGAGAACCTCTATACCATCTCAGATAAGTGACTGTCCAGTCTCTTTTTAAAAACCTCCAGTGATGGAACACCCACAACTTCTGGTGGCAAGCTGTTCCACTGGTTAATTGTCCTCACAGTCACCAAGTTTCTCCTCAATTCCGGGTTGTTTCTCTCCTTGATTAGTTTCCAATGATTATTTCTTGTCTCCTCTTTTGTTGCTTTGTAGAATAATTTGACCACCTCTTCTTCTTTGGGGCAGCCCCTCAAGTACTGGAACACTGCTATCATAATGCCACCCTAATACTTCTTTAAAGAAGCCAGACCCCAAACCAGAAGCTGTTTTTTGTTTTAGTCTCCAGGCCTTTGATCATCTTAGTTGCTCTTCTCAGAACTTTTTCCAAGGTCTCAACATCCTTTTTTGTACTCTGGTGACCAAAATTGGCTGAAGTATTCCAGGTGTGGTCTTACTAGGGTTTTGTAAACTTGTTTTGTAGGCTATGCAGTATCAAGTCATGTCTGTGACCCAGGTTACAATTCCACCTTTGATTTCTCCCACCTTTACATAGTACAGGTAGTCCTCGACTTACATCAGTGACCGTTCAAAATTACAACGGCACTGGAAAATATGACTTATGACCATTTTTCACACTTACAACCTTTCTAGCATCCCTTGAATTATATGATTAAAATGCAGATGCTTGGTAACTGGTTCATACTTACAACTGTGGCTGAGTCCCTAAATCATGTGATCAACTTTTGCAACCTTTTGACAAGCCAAATCAATGGAGAAGCCAGATTTGCTTAACAGCCAGGTTACCAACTTATCAACGGCAGTGATTCACTTAACAACTATGGCAAGAAAGGTCACAAAATGGGGCAAAACTCACTTAACAAATGTTTCATTTAACAACAGATATCTTGGGTTCAATTGTGGTCATAAGTCAAGGACTACCTGTAATGGGCTTCTTGGTGTTCATCTTTCAACCTTGGATGTGGAAAGCGTCTACAGAGTGTTCGGTTAATGGCCCTGCCTAGTCTCAAGTCCCTTGGCCCCAGTTATGCCAGCTTTAAGGGGATGGGGTGTGATTATTGTTTTATGGTTTGTATGTTCGGATTTTATTTTAATAAGTTTCCCAGAGTCACTGAGAAGGAGTGGACAGCAATATAATTTTTCTCAAATAAATAAATAGGTTCACACCAGCCAATCATTATTTGAGAAGTACCTGTTCTTCTTAATCTTAACTTAACTCCTTAGCTTCTTAATCTTTCAGTTGGTGATGTCAGGTCCCCAAAACCAAGAATATGTGGAGTTACTTCTGAATAATTAATTTTTATTGTTCACCTACTGACAGAATCTTGCTGGACTAAAGTATCTGTATAACTATAGATATACTCTGTGAGCTGCTAGTGAGGGTACATCCTTGCCTTCCACCTGCCTACTAGATTTTCCAAATGCCACTATCGCTTTACCTTTTGAGAAGAGTCCGTCCCTGCTGGGGCTTCGAACTACATTCTCACACATGGCCTATAATATTCCATGGTTATGGAGGCCATGATTTTGTAAGTGTACTGCCTTGACTTGTCTGCAGGTTGGTGCTAATGAAATGAAACATTGGCAAAAACATGTGGCATTTGGGGGAAAGACCTTACTTCTTCCTTAAACTCAATTTCCAGTAAAGCAATATCCCCTCCCATTGCTGTTTTAAGATAACGTACTTTTCATCCTGATGCAAATTTGTTGTAGGAGAGCCAGGATTCTTCCTGAAATTTCAAATGTTCCAATATTGCTTTGCTCTCCTGCATCTGGGAAAGCTCCCTTTCACCTCACAGGCTACACTGCTGTGTGATCCTTCTCATTTCAACAATCCAAAAGTTCTTATGTGGTGATCTAAAGCTATCAGTGAATGGGCAATTCAGTCTTTGCTTTCAGCCATATTCTATATGTTCTTCATGGCTCCAGGGCTCAGTCATATGCCCAGGCAGACTGCCAAGTTAACAAGCAAACATGTGGGAGGATGAGATAAGTCCTGCCACCTAAAGTGGCATTTTGCGTAGGTGGTACATTCTGGCCCACCCGTATGGAGTTGAAATGACAGAGAACCTGTTTTGATTCCAGGACAGATTATAGCATATTTATTTAGTGTATGGCAAGATTACAGCATAGCTGTATCTGATAGTTGACACATATATTGGTGTATTTGTGTGTGCATAAATATGTGTTGGTATTTATAGTCATGGTAATTGTTTTGAGAACAGAAGAGGAGGTAAGCAATTAACTCTGGTTAAGTTGCATGTCCAAAAGAAAATAAAAGAATTGGCTTTCTCAAGTACAGGAACAGGAAACAATTAGAGGAACTAGTTCAATTTTATTTCAAAGCATCATTAACAGAAACTTGCAAATTTGAAAGTACAGGTCTCCTGCCATCTCTTTTTACAGTCTGATAAGTTAAAGAGGTTCCTTTCCTGAGTTCTTACTTCTGCCCATTGTGCAGTTGTGGACTCCCCTATTATTCTCTGGCCATTCCCTAAGCAGCAATTTTTCCCAATCCCCTGTCTCCCAAGGCCATTACCACATACCATTATAAAACAGAAAGAGTTTGCAATGGAAAGTGAAGAGCCTCTTGACTTCAATGCTCTTTTATCTCAAACTAGGAACAGATTTCTCCAGGATGGAAATCAGATGAAGCCATTCTGCACAGGTGAGTGAATAAGATATTTACCTATCCCCTGTAAACCGCCTTGGGAAGTTGATCAGTCATCAATGAATATGTCTTGGCATGCCCACAGTTATGTCATTAGAAAAGATACACAGAATGCTGGAGCCATATCCTAGACAGCATCACACTATGTGTGTTGGGGGTGGTGGTATCTTCAACTGCTAAAGAGAAGGATTAAGACTACAGGGAGGCCACAGGAGGGGTACCATCCTGAGCCTCATTTTATTAGGAGTTGGTTCAGACTTGATTGCCTCTTTCACAATTGAAGTTCCCAAGAAACAGTGATTCAGGAACACAGCATGTGCTTTACTTGTGGAAATTCCCACAGTTCAAACCAGACATCTGAAGACAAATCTAGGAAAACTAGCAGAAGTACAATAGTGCAGATGATATGGAGATACATGGTCAAAACTGGATCCCAGACAAATTATTCCCCTGACCTATCTGTTGGATAAGTCTACCTTAGATCCACATCATTACCAGAACATTTCCTTGGTGATGCTTTGACTGTCTCTGTTACTAATTGATTCTGATTAGTGGGTTCTTGGAACGCTCTGGCCTTGGTTGTTTTCTTGCAAAGGTGTCATTACACAATTAGGCAACATCATCAGTATTAGAAGGGAGTGCGATTTGCTCTTCTTTCATATACTGATGGCCTGCCCTGTCCGTGTTGGTGGGAATGTTCTTGGTGGCTTCTTGATTAGGTTATTGCTTGCTGATTGTTTGTCTAAGTTGGTAGTTCCTCGATTGGAATATTGTTCACTGCTAGATTGTTGGTTTAGTATTAATCTTGGTGCTAATTTCTGCTTATCTGAAGGTTGATTGCTAGTGAGAAGGCATTTGGGTCTTTTAATTTTATTTTTAGATTTTTTGCTGTTCTCTTTTGAATGGTAAGTGCATGCTGTTTATCTCTATGTGCCTTTTGATGGCTGATTTATCTGAGTGCCAGGCTTCCAGGAACTATCTGGTATTTTTGAACTTGGCTTGGTAGGATGCTCACAATTTTCCAGTTGAACCTCTGGTTACTTCTGTCCATATGTTATGCAATTAAAGAATTTCCTTCATGTCTTCAGACTGCTAATTGGGGTTCATGGATGCACTCTGCTAGTCTTTTGCATGTTTGTCCTACATAGTGGCTGTTAGTCCTTATACTGTATATTGTAGATGATGCCTGGATTTTTTTCTGGGGCTGTTAGTATCCCATTTGTTCTGCTTTGACCCAACATATGACAAGGTTTCTAGATGACTCTTTAGTTTCTCCAGTGGCCAAAGTTTTTAGGAGATGTCCAAACTAAACCTTGGTCTGATATCCTTCAGAAATGATATTTAAAGTGATATTTTAAAGGAATCTGCAGCTTTACTTTGTTTTGACTTTAGGAACTGAAACCAGGAGACATAACTGGTTCACTGTACTGAAATTACAAAATTTTCCAGCCTGAAAACTTGTCTTGATACAATCCAAATCTCTGTGTCATACATTAATTCAGAGTCACAGCCATTTTCATGGTCACTGTGGATAGAAACCTTTCTCTACACAAAAGCAATAGGTAACAAATGTCTTTGAGAAAAACTGCCAGTTTCTGAAAAGAGGAAAAATAAAATATTGTTGTAAGAAAGCAGGATCTTTTCTAAATTCTATCAAATACCAATCTAAAAGTTCCAAATGTAACAAGTTCAGCCCTTCTTTTCCCATTATGTTCTATCTACCCAGCTTTTTCCAAAACTTTCAATCAAAATCTGCCTGCAGAAATTTGGAACCCTGTCAGCTTGAATAATCAGGCCGATGGGCTGACGGGACCCACAACATGCCTCGCCTGCCAGCATGGGTGGGATGGGCCAATCCCAGTAGGATGAGATGATCTGTCAAGTAACCTGCGCCCATGCCAATAAAGATACTTCTATTGAAATTGGATAGAATGACAAACTCTTGCAAGGCCGATCATGCTGCTCCTCTTCCCTGTTTAAGCCTAAGCCCTAAAATGACACAGTGAGATCCAAATTGAATCCAGATCTTTACTTCCTTATGCCCCATAGACAGAATCTTACCAGACTAAAGCTGTAACCTCCTAACCTAATAAGTATACTCTGGGAGATTGTAGAGTGTGGCCAGAGATTGGATTCATCAGGATCTGACTAGTTCTAGAGAATCAATAGTGGAAATTTTTAGTTCGAAGAACCAGCAAATACCACCTCTGACTAGAGATTTTACAGTAACGTTCCCTTGCCCCGCCCACCAAGCCCCGCCCACAGAACTGGTAGTAGAAAAATTTGAATCCCACCACTGAGTGTGGCTACCTTTTCCACTCTCCTCCTTCCAATTTACAAATTTGCAGTCTCTTGTAATAGGTATCTCTCTGGAAGTGCCGCCTCTTCCCTTGGAAGCCACAGTACTATCTATTGCCGACAATCTCCACCACACCTTCTTCAGCTGCAAATTCCACTACGTTCCCCTTGTTACACTCAAGTGAACTATGGGAGTGTCTTCCTGAGCCACTTTCAAAATACCTCATGGCTCTCCACTTTAAACTTTTAGCCATAGCGGGTAAATAGTTTTTGCATATTTCTATCAAGGTCATCTTCCTCATTTTCTACAATAATTCTGGGAAATTTTGGTGGTTTCCCATGAAAATACACATCATATCCAACCCCGTTGTGCTGCTTTTAAGCTGAGCCAAGGTTCACTAGGTTGAGTCCTGGTGTGGGTGATTAGACAAGAAGATTGAAAACAAAAATAATAAACCAGACAAAAACAATAGCAAGTCTGTTCCATTCTGTGGACAAAAAAATGAGAGGGTTGTGTTCTAGGAGCCACCAGAAGTCAATTTGAGGAAGATTTTATTTTTAGTTAATTTATTATTAATATTTAATTTAAAAATAATCTTAGAACCAGAGGTAAAGCATCAGGCTAGAAACTGGGAGACACTGAGTTCTACTCCCATCTTAGACATGAATGCAGTGGTGGATTCAATTTTTTTTTACTACCGGTTCTGTGGGCATGGCTTAGTGGGGTGGGGTGGCTTGGTGGGCATGGCAGGGGAAGGATACTGTAAGCTCTCCATTCCCTCCCCACTCCTGGGGGAAGGTTACTGCAAAATTCCATTCCCTCCCCACCCCACTAACCTGCTTTCCAGCTCCATTCTCCTGTGCAGGGCAACAAAAAGAGACCCAGCTGATCCATTGGGACTCGGGAGGAAGAGAAGAGATGGGGGTGGGGCCAGTCAGAGGTGGGATTTGCCAGTTCTCTGAACGACTCCAAATTTCTGCTACCGGTTCTCCAGAACTGCTCAGAATCTGCATGAATACCAGTAGGGTGTCCTTGGTCCAGTCGCTTTCTCTTAGCCCTAGGAAGGAGGCAAACCACTTCTGAAAACCCTTCCCAAGAATCAGAAAATGACTGTATGGAAGAGAAAGAATATTAGATTCAGCATTGTTATTTGCACTCTTTAGTGAACATTTTCCTGCCCTGTGACTGATCACCTGTGACAGTCTAATGTAAAACTACCAAAGGAGGATTCCATACACATCTCAACCTGCATTTGTTTTCAAAACTATCTCAAGAAAGCAAATATTAACACAACATGAGGTATTCTCTCTCTCTCTCTCTCTCTCTTTCTGTTTGTCTCTCTCTCCTCCTCCTCCTCCTCCTCCTCCTCCTTTTCCCTCTCCATGTTTGTAGGTGTTTGTGTGTGTGTGTGTGAGTGTGTGTGTGTGTGTGTGTGTGAGAGAGAGAGAGAGAGAGAGAGAGATTCCTATCATAAATGCACCCCCAGTGTGCTAATTCTGGTCTGGCTCCTGTGCCAGGTCCTATTTCAGTTGCCCTTATCCCATCCTCCCTCAAGTAAAGAAATAAGACATGACTGGTGTTCTAACTCTTTGGCAGATATTTTTTCTCACTTCTGTCCTTGCCCATCCTTAAGATCTTCTGGCCATACGTTCTTGATGCAGGTCTCTTTCAACATCCTTCTTCCACTGGACTCACATGTTTCACTGACTCTTCTCTCACACCCTGACTCATAAATCCTAGCTAATGGAAATAACTCAGACTGTCTTAAGTCTTCCAACCAACTTTACCATGGATAGACTCCCATATGCCAACCATCCCTTTTCAAAGATGGGCTGGGACTTCTAACCCATTTTAGACACTGTAGAACAGGGGTGGACAAACTTTTTGGCCCGGGGGCCTCATTGACTTTTAAAATTTGACAGATGGGCCACCACCTGCTGTCGAAATGCCTGTCATTACAAGTCAAAATCAAATGAATGCAATCATTCAATCATTCACATCAAACCTTAATTCTGTACCAATCTTGCGCAGGCCGGATTAAAAAGACCAATGGGCCGGATGTGGCCCCTGGGCCGTAGTTTGCCCACCCCTGCTGTAGAACATCGCGTGGCCAGTCAGAACCTGGATTCCACAGTTGCTTCTTCTGTGGCTGCTCCCTCCCACTCTTTTGCAATTATTTTATATACCTACTTGGGGAGTGGAAATTGTGCCTATAAATCCATCAGTACAACATGATGAACCAAGTGACTGCAGACTTCAGAATCAGCCAATTCACAGCATTTGCTGCTCAGAGGCCCAAGGCACCAGTACAGAAAAACACAAGGTCCATTTATTCTTTAAAAATAGAGCTGTAGCAATTTCGAGAGAGATGTAACTCCTATACTTGTACTGTAGAAAAGTAGAACAATTGCACTGTTTTCTCTTCTTCCTTTCCTCTTTCTCTCTTTTAATGTACATTGGTATATTTGTTTCTTTAAATGAACAGCTGTAAGATGAGGACTGCCTGTATTTATTTATGTATGTCCCACTTTTATTATTTTTTATAAATAACTCAAGATGGTAAACCTACCTAATACTCCTTCTTTCTCTGTTTTTCCCCACAACAACCATCATGTGAGATGGACTGGGAGGAGAAAGAGTGACTGTGCCACAATCACCCAGCTAACTTTCATACCTAAGGCAGGACTAGAACTCATCGTCTCCTGGTGATTGGTCCAAAGTCACCCAGTTGACTACTGTCATGCCTAAAATAGGATTAGAACTCATGGTTTCTAACCCAATTCCTAGCCTGGTGTTGTAACTACTAGACTAAACTGATTGTTCTCTTCTTGCTTTCCCTTCTCTCTCTTTTGTACGTTCCTTTAGCTTTTTATATACTGTTTTGATAATACTGTTTTCACAAGTTCTGTTTTGTTTTTATTCTCACTTGTAATTCCAAGAAAACTAATTAGATTATTATTTACAAAAGAGAGAGATGTGAGAATTGCAAGCCGATAGTTTCCAGTGCATAATATACAGAGTTTTGAAAAGAATTTAATAACGGTTGAGAAGAGATTGTGATCCCAGGCATACAGACAGCAGAAGACAGCTAATGTGAAAGGAGAATTTTGTATGCTTTCTTTGTTCATTTTTTTAAAAAGAACATGCACAGATTCACCAATCCTTGACAATGCCAACCACAAGAGAGTCAAAAGAGGGAGGGAAGAAGCAAGGGGGCGGGAGAGAGAGATCCCTGAGAAAGAGAGAAGAAAACTTTTGATGATTGTCATTCCATGATGATGTCCAGGGAAAGAAGGGCGGCTCCACTCAGAGAAGATGCTTTTGATAAAACCCCAATATTTTCAGCAGGATCTCACCCTGACCTTGGTTCTTAACCTCAATTAAAATGTTGATAGGAACTTGCTAACATTTGCAAATATTAAATGGTCAGTGACCTAAACTCTGGAGTGGTAAAGAAAAAGAAACTGATATGGTGGTTCATTTGGAGTAGCTCTGGAAATCTTTAATAGGGTGATATGTCATTTGAAGATTTGATTCTGAAGCAGCTTTGCAACTTTCCAAATCAGATCCCTGGTTCTAGGTGAATCATCGAATCCAAGGTGTGTAATCTATTCAATAATATATGTATCGATTTAGGCTTTGGATGTGTACATTTGTGTTTTAGTAGACAAATCAAAGGAAATCAAATCACTCCAATTGAGATGATTCAATCTAATTTGAACTGGAGCACTAAACTATATTGATTATCTGGCTCAGCAAATCACAATTGCACCCAGCATCTGGAAACTGATCCCTCTGATTTTAACTTTATTTTGGCCCCAAATTAGATTTGTCACAGCTACTTTTTCCTTAGCTTTACCACCATCAGACAAATAGTTGCTACTCTCAGTGTTCTAGGAATAGTAGGATCTATTGAATTTGTCCAATTCAATTCATGAGAATCAGGTGCATATTTTTAGAGAAGTTCTCCAAAATGCGTGTATGTCTTTGTGAACAGGAAGAATAAATGTTAAACAAAACTTTCTGATAGAGACATTAAGTTTTAGAACTGTTATTCCAAGCAGCTGGTTCTGTCCTCTTTAGTATTTAGGCAATCAAATACAGGTAGTCCTCAACTTACAACAGTTCATTTAGTGACCATTCAAAGTTACAATGGCACTAAAGAGTGACATGATCATTTTTCACACTTTATGACCATTGACAGCATCCCCATGGATGCATGATTAAAATTCAGGTGCTTGGCATCTGATTCATATTTATGACGGTTGGAGTCTGTGGTCAAAAGATCAGTTTTTGTAACCTTCTGACAGGCAAAGTCAATGGAAAAGTCAGATTTACTTATTATCCATATTACTAACTTAACAAATGCAATGATTCACTTAACAACTCTGGCAAGCAAAGTTGTAAAATGAGGCAAATTCACTTACATATGTTTCACTTAGAAACATAAATTTTGGGCTCAGTTGGAGTCATAATTCAAGGACTACCTGTGCAGATTGTCATCTCTTAGGATTGCTTCAATTGACAGAGGATATGAATTGATTGCCTCAGAAGTCTTTTTGTGTTTTGTGAGTTTAAATATAGACCTCAAGGAAACTGAGCCTTTTTGTAAATATAGAACCAAAATGGACCTCAAGCTACTTTTATTATAAGAGCTATAGTGGTCAACTTAGTCTCCAAAGCACCAGAGGGCAGGACAAGAAGGAATGGATGGAAACTAATCAAGGAGAGAAGCAATGTAGAACTAAGAAGAAATTACCTGACAGTTAGAACAATTGATCAGTGGAACTACTTGCCTCCAAAAGTTATGGTGGAGGTTTTTAAGTAGAAATGTTGTAGGATTTCCTGCTTGAGCAAGAGGTCGGACTAGAAGACTTCCAAAGTCCCTTCCAACTGTTGGTCTGAATGAGTTATCTGTCATCCCTTTTTTTATTTCTGTAAAAATTGGGGAGAGCTGTTCGATAAGTTTTTGCTTTCTTGGCTCAAATTTTCTTTAAAACTGATCATTGCTTTGGTTTAGTGGACCTTCCCTCTGGCCTTCAAGGCCACTTTCTTTATTCACTACATCCCCACTGAAAAGGAGAGATGGTCACCCTGAGCAGGAATCCATCTTGGATGCATGATACCAATAGGAGAACCCACCATCCATAAACGTCTATGGAAGGAAACTTAATAACATATGCATCATGTCTTCATACAAAGTGCCTAATTATGTTACTTATATGTTGACTTGATGAAACACATGACATCATTTTGACATCATTGTGAGTTCTGGCTTAAGCATATGCCACCAGCCACTGATCAGAATCCTTTCCTAGTTCATTCAATCCCTCTCTTTTATGTATGGTTCCAGCTATTCATCATAGGTCATAATTGAATCACTACAATCTAGTGTACAAGCTGGTCTTATTCATATTCTCATTAAATACTGAAGTTGGCTTGTCCCTGTCCTTTAATCTGATTGCTTTGTTGTTTCCTCAGCTGACAGATGCACAGATGTAACAGAGACACACCCCACTTCATCAATTGCCTTCTGGAAATGTGGATCAAGTACAAACTGATCAATTTATAGAATGAAAGGGAAATATGGCTTCCTGATATTGCAACCCAAAATAGAATTTTCCTTTTTGGAGCCAAAGGATGCTCCTGGGTGAGGTTCAGCTTCTGGCTAAGGGGCCTAGATGCTTTCCACCTTTCCTGCTGCCAACTTTGACAGCTTTTTAAGAAATCAGGTTTGCGGGGGCAGGTCCTTCGTCATGTGATCCTGGAAATCCCTGGGAATCCACAAAGCACCCCAAGGCTTCCAAGATTTATTGATCACTGTCTAGGTTTAGCAGTAGCAAATCTCCCGGAGTTTTTCATAAGCAAGTTAATTTTTTACAGGGTTTCCTGCTTGGTTACAGATTGGAGAGCAGTGTGGATAGATCACCCTTTCCAGCAGGGATCTCTCTGGGATAAGAATCAGCCTTTTGTTCCAGGACACACAAGATAAAAACATTTAGAATCTGCAGGTTTTTCTGGATGTGAATCTGTTCTATAAGGCCAGGATGAAGGCGCTTTAAAACAGTGCTCTCCAAACTACTCATCATTGCTCTGATTTCTACTGGAAATTTTTACTGAAATAGAAAAATTGACATTTTGTTGCGTTGGTTTTCATCGTATTGGCTTCAGCCCAGTTTTCTAACCTGTCAAGTTTGTTTAAAATTTTGATGTTATTCTTTCTAATGTCAGCCACCCCTCGTAGCTTTCTAATTCTGATACACTTTTCTTGGCTAGCTTCATCTCCCTGGTTCATTAGGAGCTAGTGCAATATTTTGGATTTGAAGGCAAAAGCCAATTTGGAGACCTTGGAATTGCCCAAGTTACACTCTATACAACTCCTTAAATTACCTGTAGTTATACTTGGCATTGTGCAGTTGTCCTCTGTATTGCATGCGACACAACCCTGGGAAATTCTGTATTTAGTTGAAGTTTGTCCACGTGCATTCTGAAGGATCTTCCCCCTTCAAAATTCAACTGCTGCCCACCCTTATAATTTATATATTGTTCAGACATGAACTTCCCAGGACTCCAATCAGAGTCTTGTGGCCTTTTGGTTGAGTTATATAGCTCATGCTTAATGCAAAACGCTGAGAATCCATCTTACAGTGCCATTGTTTTCCTCTCACCTTGTCTTGGTCTTCGCTGGATTTTGTTTGGAAACTTTGCACAGTATATAAAAAGTAAGTTGAACTTTCTCCCATTGTTACTGGCCTTTTAATTAAAAATATTTTTCATTTTATCTGAGGGGAAGAAGGAGAATTGATACTATTCAACATGGTCTACCTCCTTCCTACTTTTCTGCATATAAGATGAAAAATGAAGACTAGTCAAAAGGTCAGTGTTTGGCTCATGCATTAAATATTATTCCATCAAATGAAGTAAGTAGTGAAATAGATGGAGCTTTGAGACTATCATATTTAGTTGCAAGAATTAAAGGAACCACTAGAAGGCAGCAAAGATAAATTGTTGTGCTGCCATCTTGTGGTTATCTGAATATCTATAGCCCAGATACAGTAATCCTAGTCTGATTTCCAGAACACAACTGTTCTTCCTTCCTGAAAATACTCTTTCATTAAACAGAAATTCTTAATGAAGCTCCATGTTCAGTTCAGACTCTGCTGAAAATTTGCATTGACTGCCACGTAAGATAAGAAACGGCCTTATGTTTTCAACTCCTCCCATCCATCTTTTTCCTTTCCAGCTTCTCCTCCCCACCCATCTTTGCTTGTGGGTTCTTCTCACCAGTAACTAATTATTTGTAACTGAAGCAGCTCTTTTGGGATTGTTCCAAGGGGTACCAGATGGAATGTTAACCCTCCAAACAGCCCTGGCAAACCTTCCCCCTCCAACAAATTGACATTTTAGTAGAGTGGGAAGAGGGGAGACAGAAAGGGAACAACAGAGATAAATGAGACCCCATAAATTGCTTTTAAGTGACACTCAGGTTCCAAGATCAGGAAACCAGAAAAATTCAATGACTGCATATTTTAAAGCTGCAGGAAGAGTCGCCCTTCCTGCTTCCTTCTTAAGGGTCCCTTAACTAACAAATCTTACTCTGCAAGACTGTAGTGGAACAGTGAAACTGTCTCATCCCTTTGCTCAGCTTTTGGTTATTTTTATCTTGGTTGTTCCAAAAGTCTGGGGTTTCTTTAATCTTGGCTGGCCTAAAAGATTACATGAAGATGAATGTTTTCAGTCTGGCGATGGAAGAGCTTTCAGTGTTTTGTCTAAATGGATTTGTAATTGAATTAGGCCAGCAGCCAAAGAGTTGGTTCCCATTTCTTATCTGCAAAACCTAGAACATGTCATACACACAACATGCAAAAGCACACAACATGCAAAAGAGCGCAATTTACGTTCTTGAGAATTTTTTAATTGCACCAGCCTGATGCAGGATCTGGAAAAGGCACCGAATGTTCATGCAGATTTCCCTGTTGGTTTATGTTGATTTTTGCCAACTTTGACCCTTGGATGGGAGGAGGCAATTGGTATGGACTTGACTTATGATCACAATCGAGACCGGAAAACTCATTGTGAAGAAGTATGGTCATTAAGTGAAACATCATCAAGTGAAACATCAAGTGAAACATTAAGTGAAACATCATCAAGCCCAGTACTTCCTAGTCGAACCACAGACAACTACAACAATCTAATGCATATTGATTTTATAGAAGACAATGTTGAAAAAGCACTATGCAATCTAAAACCATCTCTATCTATTGGACCAGACAGAATATGTGCCTACTTCTTTAAAAAGCTATCGACTGCCATAGCAGAACCTCTAAGCATAATCTTTGAAAAATCTTTCGGGACCAGCTCCTTACCTAACCTATGGTCACAAGCCACGGTCATCCCCATCTTCAAAAAGGGAGACCCCAGCCTAGTTGAAAATTACAGACCAATCTCCTTATGCTGCGTCACCTGTAAAGTAATGGAACCAATTATTAACCAATCCATTATCCTCCACTTAGAGACAAACAACCTACTCTCTAATAAACAATTTGGTTTCAGAAAAAACCTATCCTGCAATCTGCACCTCTTACACTGCAAAAACATATGGGCTACACAACTCGATCAGAGCAAAGCAATAGACACAATCTATGTAGACTTCTGTAAAGCCTTTGATTCAGTGGTACACAACAAACTACTACTAAAACTAAAATCTTATGGTATTTCTGGACACCTGCAACAGACAACAAATGGTCAAAATTGGGAGCGTCCTGTCAAATTCTGTACCTGTCAACAGTGGTGTCCCCCAAGGCAGTGTTCTAGGACCAACTCTCTTCATACTCTACATAAATGACCTCTGTGATCATATTAAGAGCAACTGCATTCTTGTGCTGTCCAGACAGTTTAGAGTTAATGGGATTTGGGATAGTTAGTTAGGAATTGAAAGCTGTTCCCTTAAGGGAATGCATCATGGTAAATGTAGTTAAAGTATCCTCGGAAATGTAGTTCATCTCATGTAATCCTGATTGGTCACAAAATTGACCCTTGTTGGGATGGGAGAGGCTCCCTCACTCTTGCCTGCATCTGTTACCATGCAGTCGCTTCAATCTTCATGGGGATGAGAGTTTATTATTTTTCTACACCATAATGCAGATATGCAAATGATTGGACATTAAGAAGAACCTCATCATAACTGTGAGTTGATAAGGATGCCTGATGAACCAATAAAAAAGACTTTGTATGGATGCTTTGTGGAGTTGCTCTGTCTGCTTTATACCCATCCAGAGGGTAATAAGCAGAACAGTAGAAAGAACAGCTGGTCATTTGCCTTCTTTTAGCAGGTCATTAAGGTCACCTGGAGGTTTATCTGTGTCATCAGGGTCACCTGAGTGATGTAAATTGGTGTGGAGCCTTCTTGGAACTGTTGAAATGACTGTGTTGCAGATTGGAGATAGATGATGTGGTATCCCTCCCCCTCTGTTGAGAAAAGGCTATGTTGTGCCATGCATTTATGAAGTGGTTGTTTCATTTCCCCAAAGCATAGATCTGCACATGGCTCACTGCATTGCACTGCATATTCTACATTGCTCAGTTTCTGTCTGGGTCTTTTATCCTTGGGGTGGACAAACTTCTGCCTTAGTGTATTCTTGGGTTTGAAGTATACAGTATGTTATGTTTGGGGTTAAATCTTCCTGAGTTTTTCCGATATGTCTGCAAAATACAGAATGACAATGTTGTTTCATTTATTGTTCTTATTGTCTGTTACTGAGGAGCTCCTATAGGGTTGTTGTTGTTGTTGTTGTTGTTTGAGATTTGATGAAGGCCAGTTGGGATAGCCACACATTCTGAGGGCTTCCTTGATGTGTTTGTGTTCTTTTTCTTTCCCATTTTTGCTGGTAGGCAGGCCTTCAGCTCAGTGATGTAGGGTTCTGATGACTCCCATTTTTTGTGCTCCAGTGGGTTAAAGAGGCTACCTATGTCAAAACTGAAAAGCCCTTTCTCAACAGAGGGGGAGGGATACCACATCATCTATCTCCAATCTACAACACAGTCCTTTCAACAGTTCCAAGAAGGCTCCACACCAATTTATACCACTCAGGTGACCCTGATGACACAGATAAACCTCCAGGTGACCTTAACGACCTGCTAAAAGAAAGCAAATGACCAGCTGTCTGTAAGGAGTATAAATCCTTCCATTCCCCACCATCCGGTCAGAGCTGAAGAAGCTTCTTGGATGAGAAGCAAAATGTCTTCAAAGAAAGAACAGAAAGTCCAGTTGCCTCTTGAAAAAAGCATCTTTGAGACAGCACTGATGATGTTACCTAGTTTGAGTAATAAAAGGTCTGCAAGAAAACAAGCAAGCTCAGAGAGCACCGAGGATCCCACATTCCAACCCTGAGTTACAAATATTCTCCTTTATTGATCTCAATTGGCTTACAATTAAGATATGGCCTATAGAAATTGATGGGAGGAATGAGAGGGAAGTTGATTTTTTTTTTTCACAATTAAATAATCTTCAGGCTTGATTGCAACCTCCAAGGACCAGGAGTATGTGCCAAAGACAATGAAGAAAATGTAAGTTTTTAGAAGAATGGTGAGAAAGGAGAAAAAGTAGACATAATCAATGGCCTGGGACAGTATTTGGAATCTTTTATATAAATCTTGTAAGTGACTGTTGTAACAATTCTAAATAGGACTTGTCTGTTTTCCATTGCAGCAAAGTATTGTTCTACTTTTGTCCATATGTGTTTCTCTCTCTCTCTCCCTCCCTCTCCCTCTCTCTCTCTCTCTCTCACACACACACACACACACTCACTCTCACTTTCACTCTCATTTTCACTCTGTCTCTCTCACTCTCTGAGGGGGGTGTGATATGGAAAAATGTTAAAGTTAAATGGCTAGATTGCAGCATGCAGAAAGTAGTTTTGTCTAAAATTAATAACTTGGTAAATGGAACAAATTTGAAAAAAAAAATAGGTAGAGCTCCTTCTAGATATACTGACTTCAGGTTATATATCAATTAGCCTCAAACCTATATGTAGAGAATGGAGGGGGAAAGGAAGCTAATTTGGAAGTGGGGAGAGAGAAAGCTAGCTGAGAAAGGTTTACATGACCATAATTTGGGAGGTAACAGAGAAAGAAAGACCAGGTCAGAAATGAGAAGAGAAGCAGTTACAGTTATAGCAGGGGGACCTGCATTTGCAAGCGAAAGAGCATAAAAAGAATAGGTACAGAAGTTTCTGACAGGATCACTACAGAAACGACAGACAGCTCAGTCATGGTGTGGAAAGAACTGGAAGATCTGTGGAAGAAGCCGAGAAGCTGTTTGGAGATCTGTTTCTCAAGGTGGGAACTGGGGAGGAGAAGAGGGAGAGGAGAAAAGTGGATAAAAAAAGATCCAATGTGTGAAACTAGCAGCAATAAACCACCTACAGGAAGTATGAGTAGAGAACATTAGAAGAAGTGCATTTGGGAAGGATGGGAGAAAAAGGCTGGTTATTGTATGATTCATTCAATGTTTTAGTGAGCAGCTCCTATTCTGCCTGGATATCTACTGGCCTCCTCACTGTGTGTTGTTTCCTAATGGCATGATTAAAAGATGTAAAAGGGAACAAACAATGGTGGTATGGAATCTCCTCCTCCTCATGAAATTAGGCACAGCTCAGTTAACAACTTAACAGAAATTCTGGTCTCATTTGTGGAAATAAGTCGAGGACTTCCTGTAAATACTTTTTGATAAGCGGTTTTGAGGATAATGAAGAAAAAGGTTTGGCAAGCACTGGGCTAGATGATAGCTGTAGATTTAAGGTGCATTAAAGGCTTAAAATAGCAAAATGATTAAATTGTTAAATAAATATCATCCTACATTGCTTTATAACAGTCTACTTGGAATATTAAGATTCTAATTTAATATTATTAAAACAGTGAAATAGGTCTGGTAAAAGATGAAGGTGGACAAAAATGGTTAGAATTATGCCAACATTGCCTTAAGAGTGGGAAGCTGAACTTTTCAGGGATTACACAATTCCTGAGCATATGTAGTGATTGTGTAAAATTACACAATGCTCATAAAGGTCGGAGTCGACATCTCTGCTGAAAGGAAGAGATATAATGGCTCCCTCCAAACAGCATGGTGGGGAATTGCCTCAATGTGTCACCAGGGAGTCGGCTTAGAGAAAGTAGTAAACTGAAGCCAAAAGTAATTTTTGTGAGAACTAATGCATACACGTTGCCTTAGATGTTAAGTAAACTGCAAGAGCTTGCAAATTTGTTCCTGTAGTCCTTAACTTATGACTGTAATGGAGCTTGCCCGTTACAGCCATAAATCATGGGACATTTGTGTGACCAAGCTGATTTTATGAACATTTTTGTAGTGGTCATTAACCAAATAATCACGGTTGTTAAGCAAATTCGCACTCATTAAATGAACACAATGGTTGTTAAGCAAATGCATGGTTTGCAAAAAAAAATCTCTCTGGTTTTCAGCAAAATATATTATAAATCACAGTCAAATGACTGTGGGATGCTACAAACCCCTGTAAATTTAGTCCAGTTGCTGAGCACCCAGAATGTCATGTGATTGTGGGGGAGGAGTAACCATCAAAACTTTGGAATGAGGACATAAGGCTGTTTTGGGGGATCTGTCATAAATGGTCATAATTTGGGGGCTACCTGTAAAGCCCAGAAAATTCAGACTAGAACAAGAGTAAGATGTAATAAGAATATCTTCAAAGGGAAAAACCCAAAGGTGCTTTTTTAAGAGGCAACTAAATTTTCTGGTTTTTCTTTGAAGACATTTTGCTTCTTCAGCTTCTTGGATGACAAACAAAAGAAAAACTAGACAGTCCAGTTGCCCCTTGAAAAAACATCTTTGGAACAACAATGACCTGGATGATTGAGAATCTCCATAGACATTCAAAGGGAGAACATCACATTTAAATCTGGTATCACCAAAGTCCTTCTTTTGTGTGCACCTAAAATCAACTAAAGACCTGGAACACCCAGGGGTAATGGATTTGGGGGGCCCAGAATGAAACTCCAGCCTTTAATTTTTCGGCATGTTTCTGCCATTCCTAGCAAGACCACCTGGTATCAAAAGAATTCTGGCTTCTGGTTTGAAGATGTTGTACTGCAGCTGGATCCACATCAAAAGTGAAGCCATTATCTTAATCAGATGCTGAAATCTATCTCACAGATTGGCAAAAGCCCGCTTCCCTTGTAAAAAAAAAAAAAAGGCAGTTTTTGTGTCTACCATGATTCTATGGTAGTTTGAAAATTTCCTTGCAATTATGTTTGATGCTGTTCTTCAGATGGGGCAAATGCTGTTTCCTGGAACACATCTTCCCCTCTTCCTGAAGTCCCTCTGGTTGCGCATACTTCTCAGACTGAAGAAGCACAAAGAGCAACTCCAGCCTGATATTAGCATGTTGGGTTTACTGAAAATAGGAGAAGTCATGAAAGCTGAAGGGGAGAAAGACAGGATCATCTCACATAGCTTTTCACACCAAAGATGTCTCCCTGGAATCAAATAAGTCTGTGGCGCATATTTATTTTGACGGTGGTGGCAGCCTGTTGATGATTAGTAGTGATTAGTAGTGATCTGTCAGCCTTTTGCTGCCATATTTTAAATGTAGCAATGATAGAACCAAGATAGTTTTGGCAGATTTGGGTGAAAGCAAAACAAAACCAAGCTGGATCTAAATTTTGGATGGAAAATCACCAGCAGTTCCTGGGAGTGGGGTAGAGTTAGGTCAGCATTTCTAAAACTCAGCAATTTTAAGACCTGTGCACTTCAACTCCCAGAATTTCCTCAATTATGGGGAATTCTGGGAGTTGAAGTCTGTGTTTGCTAAAGTTGCAGACATCGAGAAACATTGGGTTAGAATGAGAAACGGAGAAGCCATCCTGGATGAAAGCAAACCACTCCCGTTTGGTTGACAATAAATGTGTATGAACATGTGCTTCAAGTCACCAGTTCAGCTAAGTTTGACTTCTGCCTCTTATTTATTTATTTGCAAAATTTATAGACTACCTTCCCCTTCCAAATAATATCCAGGAACGTCACCTTAAAAACCATTTCCTGGCATCATAAATATTAGAAAACACATTAAAAATAGTAATCGCCAGCAAAAATAATAATAATAACCCACCAACATAAATATATTTTTCCAAAACTCTCTCAGCTAGGTAGACGGGGGCAGGGTGGGGGGAGAATCAAAGACAGGGAAGAAATGCCTGTGGACTGGGTGAAGAAAAACATTATTTGGCAGAGAGATCTATGCAAAATCTTAGAACCCTCCTCTGTCTGCTTCAAGAACAGCAGTATTTTACAGCTGCTATTTTGTCTCTAAAATAAGTTATGATGCAGAAGTAGTGGGGAGTGGAATTTGCCCAATAAAGAAAGACTTATTGAAACAAAGTGATAGTTCATAGCCAGCAGTTTTTATTACCCCCTAATTATAACCATGTAGCCAGCTATGGAATAAATTCCTGCTGGCCAAATCTTTGGGGTTTGTCAGGAAACAAATATCCATGATTTGAATGGAGCGCTAGTGACTCTTTTGCTGTAAAATCATTTGGGCCCCCGGAGAGACCTGTTCTTCTTTGTGTGTGGAGGGGCAACCCCCAGGTGTTAATTAGCTGCCTGTTTATTGAGACATATCTGTGCATATTTGTTAATGAAACAGTAACTAAGAGCAACAGAATCCCGGAAAATACATTTGTCACCATTAAGGGATGATGTTGTGCAGAAAGGAAGCACCATTTAAACATGCAAAGAGGCACCATTTAAACATGAAGTAATTTAAAGGCTTCCAGTAGACTGTCTTGGATTTCAGGGAAGGCTTTTCCCCTTTATATCACACTGGTGAGGCTGCACATAAAATACAGCATATAGTTTTAGTCACCACAATACAAAAAAAAGATGTTATACATGAAAAACAAAGAATGCAGAGAAAAGAATGCAGAAAAGACGATGACAGATCTGGAGGCTAAAATGTACAACGAACTGTTAAGGGAACTAGATGTGTTTATCCTATCAAAGAGAAAGATTGGGGTGACATGTTAACTGACTTCGAGGACTTGAGGGACTGTCACAGAGAAAAGGGGGCTGGCTTATTCTTCAAAGGTCCCAAGAGTAGGACAAGAAAGAATGAGTGGAAGCTTGTTAAAGACACATCCAACCCAGAAGTTAGGAGAAAATTCCTGACTGTGAGAACAATTAATTAATGCCTCCTAGAATTGTGGGTGCTCCATCACTGGAAGTTTTCAAAAATAGACCAGACAACTATTCAACCAGGTTCATATAAAGTCTGTCTTGAGCAGGAAGTCGGACTAGAAGATCCCCAAGATCCATTCTCACTTTTTGGTCCTATGTTCTAGGTTGGGATAAAGTATTGCTACCCCTTTAAGTTTGTCCAAATCTTGGAAAACCGAAAGTATTACTTCTCTTCTCTCCTTTTAGTTTTCAGAAAAACTAGGGAGGGTCCTTTCTGAAATGTTTCCTATGTTTTTCCCCACATGTAGACTGAGCTGTCGCTGATCAGACCATTGCTCAAGTTGTAGGTCTTCCCCCTATCTCTCAAGATCATTCCCACATAACATCACAGGGACCTTCAGCGGTCCTCCATGAACGTTCCATGAATTCCTTCAAGGACTTTGTTATAAAGGTGAGATGGAGAAAGTTCCAAGCTGAAGACCATCACAAGAAATTATCTAGGAAATGCTTTCATAGGGACCTGAAATGGCAGGAGGAGCTTTAAGAAGACACTGCCAAATGCAATTAATGCCTGCAAGGAAGCCTTCTTTGAGAATTATGCATCTACTCACAAATAAAATAAATAAATCGCCCCTGTGCTATCCCGTCCTATATATCTCACACTCTGGATCACTCACCCTGCCCATGCAGCCTAGCTGATTTCTGCACCCTACTCACCGTAGCTGTCCGAGAAGGTGTGCTGGAAGCCACATGCATGAAATAGCTGTGTGTGCGTGCTCACATTTTCGGTTCTGCATTTGGTGAACCGGTTATAAAATTATGTGAAGCCCACCTCTGCACAAAGTCATCCCTAACATCAGTGCTTACCTGTGTCCTGGAAAATTTGATTTGACTCTTCCTCCATCAGTGTTCCAGGTGTCTCTTCTCATACTTCATTTCCACATTGAAGAAGGAATATAGATACTCAACTGAGTCTTCATCAACTATATGTTGCTAAGTGAAACATCATACAACCTTTATTGCCACAGTTGTTAAGTGAATCACTGCAGTTGTTAGTAATTTGGTTGTTAATTGAATCTGACTATCTCGTTGACATTACTTGTTAGAAGGCTGCAAAATGTGATCACATGACCCTAGGACACCACATATGAATCAGTTGCCAAGCATCTGAATTTTGGTCTTGTGACCATGGGAATGCTGCAATGATCATAAGTCACTTTTTTCAGTGTCGTCCTAACTTTGGTCACTCAATGAACTGTTGTAAATTGAGGACTACCTGTAGTCTACTAGTAGACTTTCTTGAAATTTTGAGAGAGAAAAATTCTCATCCTCCTTTGCATTGTTTGCTGCTTTTAAAGCATTTCACGCTTGGGAAATGGTTTTTTTTTTAGCCCTCTCTTTGGCATCCTGAGTTATCAGAAATGCATCTTGGTCTAAGAGCTAACAATAGGGATAGCGTCTCTTTTTGGCTGCAGCTTCGGGCTTCCATAGCTCTTAGCTCACCCGACGATATCCGAGTCAGAACTGTATCCCACTCTTTTCCCCATAACCGCGTTGGTCTGGTAAACTGACAGGAAACACACACGCACAAACTAATGAGAGTTATTTTAGTCTCAAAATGTAGGCTGAAATTGGCTGCTCCAGAAGCCCCTGGCAAATTTTGTGGAGGTTTTATTTTCCTCCTCCTCCTTCTCTCTCTCTTTTTCTCTTTTTCTTTTTTCTTTTTTCCATTTTCCTGCATTTCAAGCTAGCCCTCTTGTTTGCTTGAGGCCAGCCTCTGCCCTTTCAAAATCTGATAATGTGCACTTTAGTGCTCCTGTTTTGCTGATGAAGGCCGGCGGAGACACAAGAAACATTTTAGAAGCCTTCTAAGAATTCAAAATGACCTGTGAGGATCGGACCAAAAGATTAATCCTTGTGGGGAGCAGAATATAAGTCGCTCCAACTTTATGTTTCTAAGCAAGAGGCAATAGGGCTGCCTCGGATTCCGGATGCTGAATCAGTCCTCTGAAAAATTTCCTGCCTCCAACTGTTTCCAACTTCCCTTTAAAGCTATTTGATTTGGCAGCCATTGGTGCATCTTTGGGTAGCACCATGCCAACGGCTGGCCTGCGGATGAAGCATCTCTTCCTAGATCTTCTTAGACTTTTGGTAAAATAAGTTTTTGGTCCAATCTGAGCTGAGTTTTCCAAAGGACACAGGATGAAGCAGAGATGAAGTTTATTCGAGAGCATGACAGTCACGGGAGAGGCAGTAGTGGTTCCGTTATAGAGAACCTTTTCTATTGTTCTTAGAAAGTATGAAAAATCAGCCTACCTTCTAGGGATTACTGGAAAGCAGAGCAAATCTGATAGAGGGGAAAAAATAGTTTGGCTCCCTGGAAGGTTTTGCAATCTTGACTTTTTGTGTGACAAGATTGTGATCTCCGAGTAAGGGGTTTGTGTGAGGAGAATCTATTATTGAAATGAGGGACCTGGAATGTCTAGAGAGAATTTCCTTATTTAGTTTACTGATGTTTGTCAGTTCCACTTACGTAAATAATGCCTTTGTAAGGCCACACTTGGAATACTGCATCTAGTTTTGGTCGCCATGATGTAAAAAAGATGTTGAGACTCTAAAAAGTGTGCAGAGAAAAGCAACAAAGATGATTAGGGGACTGGAGGCTAAAACATATAAAAAATGGTTGCAGGAATTGGGAATGTCTAGTTTGATGAAAAGGATTAGGGGTTACATGATAGCAGTCTTCTGATATTTGAGGGGTTGCCCCAAAGAAGAGGGAGTCAAGTTATTCTCCAAAGCACCTGAAGGCAGGACAAGAAGTGAAGGGTGGAAACTAATCAAGGAGAAAAGCAACTTGGAACTAAGGAGAAATTTCCTGAGAGTTAGAAGAATTAATCAGTGGAACTACTTGCCTCCAGAAGTTGTGGATACTCCAACACTGGAAGCTTTTAAGAACAGATTGGACAACCATTTGTCTGAAGTGGTGTAGGGTTTTCTATCTGAGGAGTGGGGTTAGACTAGAAGACCTCCAAGATTCCTTCCAACCAGGTCTGTCTTTAACAGCATTATGGTCCCCAGGCAAAGCAGTGTACTGGAGCCCCTACGACAACTACTCACAGGAATAAAAATGTAAATGGTCCAAATCAAATATATATTTATTTTATTGGCACTTCCAACAAATAAATATGTAATAAATATGTTGCGGTATTTATATAATACAAGGTTCATTGCAGGGTTAACATACACAGATGGCTCACATGCTCGTGGGGCCCATGGGCAAGTGCCCACCAGGCCCATGCATTAAGATTGCCCTGCTTCCAACTATTCTATTCTATTCTATTCTATTCTATTCTATTCTATTCTATTCTATTCTATTCTATTCTATTCTTTCCTCTCTTCTCTTCTCTTCTCTTTTCTTCTCTTCTCTTCTCTTCTCTTCTCTATTCCATTCCATTCCATTCCATTCCATTCCATTCTATTCTATTCTTTCCCCTATTCTCTTCTCTTCTTTCTTCTGTTTTATTCTATCCTCATTCTATTCTATTATCTCTTCTCTTCTCTTCTCTTCTCTTCTCTTCTCTTCTCTTCTCTTCTCTTCTCTTTCCCATTCCCTATTCTATTCTATTCTATTCTATTCTATTCTATTCTATTCTTTCCCCTATTCTCTTTTCTTCTCTTCTTTCTTCTGTTCTGTTCTATTCTATTCTATCCTCATTCTCATTCTATTCTATTCTCTCTTCTCTTCTCTTCTCTTCTCTTCTCTTCTCTTCTCTTCTCTTCTCTTCTCTTCCCATTCCCTATTCTATTCTATTCTATTCTATTCTATTCTATTCTATTCTATTCTATTCTATTCTGTTCTGTTCTGTTCTGTTCTGTTCTGTTCTGTTCTGTTCTATTCTTTCCCCTATTCTCTTCTCTTCTTTCTTCTTTTCTGTTCTGGTTTATTCTATTCTATCCTCATTCTATTCTATTCTCTCCCCTCTTCTCATTCTCTATTCTATTCTATTCTATTCTATTCTATTCTATTCTATTCTATTCTATTCATAGTCCTTGCATTACAACCCATAATGGAGCCTGCCCATTTTGGTCCTAAGTCTTGATGGTCATAAATTGGGTCACCCATGTGACCAGCCTGGTTTTATGATCTCTGTTGTGGCAGTCATTAAATAAATGCCACAGTCATAAAGTGAAGGTCATGGTCATTAAGTGAATGCTACAGTTTTTATGGTTCACTATGGGTCAGTTTTGCCAAAAAGCATAAGTATATACCAGTTTTTGGCAAAACCATTATAAAACATGGTCACATGACCATGGGATGCTGCAAACGGCCATAAATGAAGGCAGGTTGCCAATCATGTGACTTTGAGGGAAGGGCAGCCATTGAAATTTTGAACCCAGATTGCAATTGGGGAGGCGGGGTCTGTTATAACATGGTTGGCAACCCTGACAACAGTCTCTAAACAAAGACTGCCTGTATTTTGCTTTCTTCAGTGAAAATTCCAGGAAACCAATAGTAACAGTCACAGAGAATGAAAAGGTACTCACTAAAAGTTGCTTGAAAATAATTGACGCTGAATTTAAAGGAAGAACTGACTTTGTGTTTTGCGACCTTCATTTGTATGAAAACTGTATTTTAAAATATGTGTGAAAAATACGTCTTCAAGAGAAAAGATAATTTGCCCAAAGAGATTTATGAAAAATTAAAATCTACGCAAGTTATTACATAAATTAAGGGGAAATGAGTAAAAGCTTTCTATTTTATAAGAGGTGGTGATGGCAAATGGTTACAAAACTTTATTTGTTCTTTCTTATTCCTAGAAGTATTGGAATATTGGAGTACTGCCTACTAATATGGACAGTTAATCAGACTAGATTTTTAGGGCTTTGCTCAAGAAAATGTTTCTCTGTCTGTTTCTTCTTGCCATACGTAATTTTATAAATACAGTATTTCTACTTAACATTTAGCCATTCCTTACAGAGAATCAGTCCAACCCACTGGATAATCTTGCTTGTGAATAAGTGGCAAAAAAAAATTAATAATGCTGAATTTAACAAAGAGAACAGTAGGATTACACAGTGTCCAAAGTCATGCTGTAGATTTTTGCCTGGCATCAAACAGCATTTAACCCAAGCCACATGGTTCATAATCTATTGCTTGGCATTATAAATTTAGAATAAAATTAAAGTATTGGCCTAGAATTCAGGAGAGTCTGTGAGTCCTGGTCCTGTCTTAGGCATGAAAAAGTGACTGGTCCCTCTCTCTCAGCCAAATCCACCTCGCACAGTTGTTGTTGTTGTGGAGAAAACAGGAGGAGGAGGAAGTTCTAGGTATGTTTGCCAATTTGATTTGTATATGACATTGAAGGATGGGATAAAACCCAGATAGGCCATTATGGCTTAACTAACAAACCATAGTTAAAAATAATAGCCTAGTAATAAAATAATTCTGGGTCACGCTGGGCATTCACTGAGTGACACTTTCAGTTAAACAGCTTGCCAAATTTGTAGATGGAGACAGGTTTCATCGGGCCTGTCCCAACTTGGACGTTCAGGAAAGGAAAACCCTTCATTCCATTTGTAGTGAACTTTTACTACAGTCAAGTGGTTATAATGTAGCAAAGCCAGTTTTGAGCATTCCCCCTAACCAGGTGATTTTCCCTTTCTCCCAGCTCTCACCTGCAGTCATCTTGGTGGTGTCCAATAAGGTTCAAATTAAGTGTTTTGGTAACTATTCCACATTTTGGTGCCTCTTTGGATGGGCGGTTCACATTCCATTCCCAAGATTGTGTCCTTGGATCTTTCAACCATTGTCTTTGTATGGAACCTCTAGTTCTGTCATCTCCCCTCCCTATCTTCCTCTTCCCCTTCCTCATGCTTTATGGCAGGCTGCCAGCAGAGCGAAGCAAACCAGGGCTAACGCGGTTTGATGGCAAATCTAACAAGTCCATTTCTTCAACTATCAAGAGAAAATGCAAGAGTTGCAGATGTCTAGTACCATGGTTGGCTGGGGAATTTGGGCTGTTGAGGTCCAAACATCTTAACTTGGCCAAGATTGAGAAACGCTGGTCTAGAGATCCACAGATTGATGTAAAACTGTGGCAAATTGATCAAAAGTATCATTTTCTATAAGTTGATCAACCTTCAGGCTACCACGTGTCTCATTCATTTTTTGCCTGACAGGTAGCATATCTCCAGGCAGAATGACAAGGAAAAGCACATGTCAGAGACCCATTTTCAACTAAAAATACCAGGATTTAGATCTGGAGGTTCTGGCAAGACAGGCCCCCATCACTCAGTTATGAATCCTTCTGCAAGAAGAGAGGACTTAAACAGATTGAGAAACTGATGAGATTCTAGGTCCTTCTAGCTCAGTGTGGAAGAGGAGTGGGGGACAGGGGGAGAGGACCATCTTCCACTTCTGGAAGCTGCGCAAAGTTACTTTGTGGTAAGATGAGCAGCCAATAGAGTTTATAAATAAACAAACAGGGACAAAGCCTTCTACTTTATAGTGTCAAGGCCATCATATGAAGAACCCAATAAGGAGAGTGAAAAAGCAGTGCCAGTTTACTAAAAATGAAAATCCTTCAAGAGTGTCACGCTCAGTGCAAGAAAGATGTTAATAGTAACAAACACATCCTAAATGGCTTTCTGAATCTCTGTTGTGCTTTTCATAACCAAAAAAAAAAAAGCATTTTGGAATGCTGCAAAAGATGATTGCAACCCAGGTGAGATATTTCAAAACTAGGGTCACAATAAAATAAGAAAAGAACTAGAGGTTTTTTAAATGAAATCTGTAGCCTTAGCCTTTACTTGATGATAGAGCTGCTCAGGATTGGCTTACCAAGTCTGGAGGCTATGGGTAACATTTCCTGTCCCATAAAGTTGGAGTAGGACTTTATACTGTAAGTTGATCAGTGCAATGGCCATTCATAGGCTGTGTCAGAGATGCTAAAAGATTGCTCCTAATTTTGCCTCCACTGATGAGATTGGTTTCCAGATAAATGTTGAGTCCTAAATCATAGAACCAAGTTCATTGACTGATTTTTGTGTGGCAGTCTTTTCTAGAAAATGATTTCACACCTCAGTAAGCTGTGGCTCCCAAACAGCCCAGCAATTGAGTTCAATCTAAGAATATCAGTTGTGCTTGTATGGAGACCTGGATGACCTGTACTAAAAGCTCAGGCCAAACCAAATTCATAGATATAGAATAGGTAGTACCTGGCTCAATAGTAGTTACTGCAAGACGGATCTTGGAATCTTAGTATACAATCATTTAACTATGAGCCAGAAGTGTACTGAAGCTTCTGGGGAAAAAAAGCTAACTCAATCCTAGGCTCCATTAATCATATGGTGTTATTATCTCTTTATAATGCCTTGGTAAGATCAAATATGGAATATTGCATCCAGTTTTGGTCACTATATTATAAAAAAGATGTTGAGGCTCTGGAAAGAGTGCAAAAAAGAGCAACAAAGATGATTAGGAGGCTGAAGGCTAAAACATATGAAGAATGTTTGCAGAAATTGAGCATATCTAGTCTAGTAAAAAGAAAGACTGGAGAGGCATGATAGCGGTGTTCCAATATCTGAGGGCTTGCCACAAAGGAGTTAGCCTATTTTCCAAAACATCTGAAGGCAGAACAAGAAGCAAAGGATGGAAACTAATCAAGGAGAAAACCAATCTAGAACTAAAGAGAAATTTCCTGACAGATAGAATGACTTTCTCCAGAAGTTGTGGGTGCTCCAACACTGGAAGTTTTCAAGAAGTTAGACAACTGTTTGTCTGAAATGGTCTAGGGTTTCCCACTTGAACAGGGAGTTGGACTAGAAGACCTCCAACTCTGTTAGTCTATTATTTGTGATCATATTTTTTGGCTACAGGTTTTGTAATTTTTTAAAATGGAATCATGAACTTTGATCTACCTCTAAGTCATGCTTTCTGGAAAGGTGACCTTTGGCTGGATTTAGAAGACTTTGCTAATCATTCAGGATAGTGTTGACTTGAAATGTGACCTGGACCTGTACTACACTGTTGTACTACACTCTTAGTACTCGTTGCTGGTTTTCAACCTATATTATTTGTTTGCCTACAACCTTTGCCTATTCCCTCAGGGGAAAAAAAAACCAATTCTGACTGACAACAGCTCTCCTAGACCTTCCTGGAGATTCTAGTAATTTATTTCTTATGCACACAAAACAAGCTCTTCTCCATTAAGGGCACTTTTAACAGAGATCAGCTCAAAACTGGAAATTTCTGCTGGAGTTTGCAGGTTTAGATCAGGCCATTTATAATCAGGCTTGAATCAAATCCAGGAAGCCTCCACAAAAGAGCAGCTGAAATTAGGAGTTTAAGACTTAAATTAAGGAGATCAACCAAAGTCAAGAAAGCATCAGTCCAGGATGGAATGAAAAAGAGATGGTGAGAAGTAAAAAAAAAGTAGAAAATTTGCTCAGGACTGAAGTCGAAGTATAAAATTGGAAAAAGAATTCTTAATTCAAAATACAGGCATATGAGGAAGCCAAGATAGTATGATAGAAAACAAATTGACGATTTCTTCAGCACTGAGGGCATCTTGGCAAGGAAGGTTTGTTATCAGGACTTCTGCAGTCGCTTCTCCATTCTAGCTCATTCTCTTTTAAAGAATTGTGTTCAAAGTTCGCACCCTGCAAGCTATAGAAAAATTTTTTTTCATCCAGCCTCCAGAGACAGAGGAAACCCAGAATTGTTCTCCAGGTCAGGCTCAGGCTGGACGAAGTGGAAGGTTCCTTCTCCAAAGGTACAGAATAGATGGTACCTGGCTCAGTAGTAGTAACGGTGAGAAGGATCTTGGAGTTCCAGTTGACAATGACTTAAGAATGAGCCAGCGGTGTGCTGCAGCTTGCATAAAAAAAATCCAACATGGTCCTAGGCTGCATTAACAGAGGAATAGAGCCAAGATCACATGAAGTGTTAATACCACTTTATAATGTCTTGCTAAGGCCATACTTGGTAAGATCACACTGCAGTCATGACCTTTTTTGTGACAAGATTGTGATCTTGGGGTAAGGGGTTTGTGTGAAGAGAATCTGTTATTGAAATGAAGAACCTGTAATATCTAGAGGGAATTTCCTTATTTAGGTTACTGATGTTTCTCAATTCCACTTATGTAAATTAATGCCTTGGTCAGGCCACACTTGGAATATTGTTTTGGTTGCCATGATGTAAAAAAGATGCTGAGACAGGGGTGGGATGCAACTGGTGTTACTACCGGTTCGGTGATTACTCCAGAACTAGTCAGAACCTGCTGAATACCACCTCTGGTCTCACCATGTGAGCCACCATGGCCTCCTTGGAGCACCTATAAGAAAAAAATTGCTTATGACTGGTTACCAGAATCTCACTTGGAGATCCAGTTGTTACAGATTGGGATAAATTAAGTTTACATCAACATGCAAACTACATGCATGTTCAATTAGTGAATGGTCCAATGCCCAATTATCTTTCCATATGCTTCTCCAAATTTTGCAAATCGGTTCACTAAAATTGAGCACTTGAGAAAAAAACCTACATGCACAGAAATGCAGTGATTCGTGAAAAGAGCACATAACTGAGCACATAAAGCCAATGCAATCCTAAATTGCATTAACAGACGGATACAATCGAGATCAAGGGAGGTACTAATACCACTCTATAAAGCCTTAATAAGACCAGACCTAGAATACGGCATTCAGTTTTGGTCACCACACTATAAAAAAGATATTGAGTCTCTAGAAAAACTGCAGAGAAGAGCAACCAGGATGATTAGGGAACTGGAGACTAAAACATATGAAGAACGGTTACAGGAACTGGGCATGGCTAGTCTAGTGCAGAGAAGGACCAAGGGAGACATGATAGCAATGTTCCAATATTTGAGGGGCTGCCATAAAGAGGAAGGGGTCAAGCTATTTTCTAAAGCACCTGAAGGCCAGACAAGGAATAATGGATGGAAACTTATTAAGGAGAGATTCAATCTGGAAATACGGAGGAATTTGCTGACAGTGAGAACAATCAACTGATGGAACAGAAGTTGCCTTTAGAAGTTGTGGGAACTTCACCACTGGAGGCTTTCAAGAAGAGACAGGACTGTCATCTCTCAGAAATGGTGTAGGGTCTCCTGCTTGGGCAAGGAGGGTGAACTAGATCAGGGGTCGCCAATCTTTTGGACCTCAGGGACCACCAAACTCATAATTTGAAATCCCATGGACCAGAGACCCTGGGAAAATCCAAAAAAACCTCTGCAGGAAAATTCCCCACCCTGTTTTCCTACTGATCAATCATTCTTTATTTGGGATTGCAGGATACCATCTCAAGCTTGGGGAGAGGGAGGGAGGGAGGGGGAAGAGAGAGAGAGAGAGAGAAACTTTTGGCTTCATGCAAGGAAAGCAGCAGAAGCAGCAGAAGTCTTTCTCTCCCCCAAACTCTACCAGAAATGAGTCTTTATGAGACTTCTTGTGCCAGTACAGCCGCTTGGATCAGGATGCCTTGCAGGGTCCCAAAGACTCATTTCTGGCAGAGTTGGGGGAGAAAAGGAAAGACTTTTGCTGTTTTCCTTGGGTGCAGCCAAAGGCAGAAGAAGCAAGAAGTGGAAAGAAGCAGCCCGGTGGCCAGGCAAGGCACATGTGGTGAGTGGGGCAAGTTCTCCCCCTCCTCACTTTCCCCCCTCCCCTCACTACCTCATGCTGTTCACAATGCAAGTGATGCAAGCCTTGTGTTCCCACGGGCCATGTGGGCAGCGCAGCCTTGTGTTCCTGCGCAGCCTGGATTAATTGCTTTGGGGGATACTTTGGTGGTGACATTTCTCTGTGGACCACCAAAATTTTCTCAAGACCACCAATGGTCCCTGGCCCACTGGTTGGTGGCCACTGACCTAGATGACCTACAATGTCCCTTCCATTACAACTCTGTTAATATGTTTTTTAAAAATATGTTTACATTAGTGAAGATTAAGAAATAATGCAACAGACAAAAATTAAATCTTTTGAAGTGAAGGTGGGAAAGGATGTGTGTGTGTGTGTGTGTGTGTGTGTTTAAGAGAAACTGAGATGGGCTGAGGCCCCCATTCTGAACAGCAACTAAGTGTCTTAAATTAAGTCTTCTTTACAACCAGCCTCTCTCCTCCTCCTTTGTAAAGTTTTCCATGAAGAACAAATGTAAAGCTTTAGGTATTTTAGAACCCACAAATGAGCAGGGCTCATTGATGTGTCTCCGAAAGCAAACCACAGCCTCGAGTCTGGATGACAAAACTGTACAGCGAGGCGCTTTGGTTGGAAACCAAGTGCTTTTCTGAACAGAGCTCCCATAGAGCAAGGTTATTTCTGCTTCTTTGCCGATTCTTCATGGGGGAAACTGGGACAGGCTGTCGGTGCCCTAATTCCCACCTAAAGAATTGGGCTTCTTGTCATCTACTGACAAGGCAACTCTTGGCAGTGTTTAGACTCCAGCGCCATTAGCTGCATTGATCTTCTTCCTGGGACTGAACAGCCCAAGTGGATGATTAACCAAATGAACACACTTGAAAACATCATTTTTCTTCAGTTGTTGATAGGCTGTTTAAAACACTGTAAAGCTCAGCATCTGCAGCCTGTGAAAAGAAGGTCCTTAGGATGCCCAGCCACGTATTCGCCTGCCTTCTTGCTGGGAATCTGTGTTTCCCCACTCAGCTGTTCATAGAGGATTTACATAGTTTGCAGAATGAGCCACCTCTGAGATAGTTTCAAGGTGACTAATGTAGAAAGTTAGCACTGCCCCTCTGCTAGAAGAATGAAATATTCTAGGAAATGTTTAAAAGGCAGAATATTTTCCCTAAAAGAGAAATAGAAATCTTAAGGGACACAGAAATCTTAAGGGACACAGAAACTCAGCCCCAGCAGATATTTTGATGCCATCTTTTCTACAACCCAAAAGACCTTCAGCTCCAGCGTGATAGGATTAGCCCTCACTCAAAATCCAAACCAGGACAAAGCCATTAAGCCATAAAAGGAATTGCCCAAAGCCCCTTCATTACATCACCCAGCATGATTCAACCAAGCCTCGGATTCAAGACAATCTACAAAGTTACCCCTACATGGCCCCATGAGAGTCCGACAACCAACCAGGATAAATTTCTTGGCACAGGAACAGGAAGTAAGTTCAAAGCCCAACAGAGGGTATGAATCTCTTTCCCTCTGTCACCTATGTGCTCATATTTTGCCTAGGATCTCAAAACCATGTGGTCCTGTTAACCATAAAACCATCCATCCAAGCAGTCTCCATGTTTCCAGTGTCTTTCTTCCCACTTGGAACTGAACCCAAATGGACATTTCTTCCAACACTAATGAACAGGTGGTTGGGTGTAGTGGTTAAAGCCACTAGAGTAGAAACCAAGAGATTGGAAATTAGCAATTTTCTGGTGGTGTCAGGTATAAAAAAAGCCAAAAAAAAAAAATCTGGACAAAATGAGCAGATCAGGGAAGTATTTTTTAAATTGCTATTTGCAGATTTACAAGGATCTCACCAGACTTAGTGCACTCTCTTGAGAAAAACCAGATAAGCACTCCAGGGAATTGGGGTGGGAGGGCTGTAACATGTCTCCATCACTTCCTGCCCTTCAAGGATTCCAGGCTAGCCAGTCTCTTAACTCCTCTTAGTTAAGCTGCAGATTCTACTGTAGGTGGCTCTATTTAGATGACCAAACCCTCCTGGGCAGAGTGTTTCAGAGCTTTACCTATGCAGATGCTGTGAGGAATAAGCTGGATAAAGTTTCTCAGATTTGTGCTGGCTTGGACTTTGGTGGTCTAGGAGCAGATCCTATGAAGGTAATTGTGGCTTGATTTTTTGGGAGACATTTGATCTTGTTAATTCTGAGGAAATGGACAAGGTTCCTGTGATCACTAGCTTGGCCACCTCTATAGTATGTTATATGGGATACACTGCATTATGCTATGTACTATCTTGCCAAAGTTTGTAAGCATGTTTTTTTTAGTTCCTTGGTCCTTATTTATCAATGTTTATGTTAAAGCCCTTGATCTTCTTTCTAACCAACTCTTGGAGAATGCTACTTATTTATTTGATAAGTTTAAAACATCCATCTGTCGTTGCTCTGCCATGCAGGAAGTCCTTACCTTATGACCATAATTGAGCTTTATGATTATGATTGTAAGTCATGACCATTGTAAAGTGAGTTATCAATGATCACATCGATTTTACAGTCCTTTTTGCAGCAATTTTTATGCCAATGTGATAGCTGTAAAGCAAATGTTGTGGTTGTTAAGCAAACCTATTCACTATGAGGCAAGCAAATGCCAGTTTCCGAAAAACAGCACTGTAAATCATAGTCAAATGATCATAGGGTGCTGCAAACGGCTTTAAATGTCATAACTTCTGAAGCTGATAAGTAAATTTTCAAGGATCCACTGTAACTTTGCACAATTGCTAAACAACTAGTTGTTAGTTCAGGACTAGCAGTGTTTTGGAAACTCATTTTCATTCCAGAATCTGAGAAATCCATTCCCTCCCTTCTCTGTGGGGGCTGCTACGGTCTGGAACAGGATCACAACTTTCCATCCAAGTGGGTAGTTCTAAGATTTCCTTCCATTTTTTTAGGTCTAGCAGTAATGTCACAAGATAGTCCACATGTAGGTTATCCTAGGAGTAATCTCAGCCACTTTTGACCTTGTTCCTTTATTAGCATCAGCAAAACCCCATCCTTGCAGAAGAAATGTCCATCATTTGTAGGAAGGAGCCCAAAGTGTCTATATGTTGTTCTTGACCCTTCTATTCAATTTTACTGTTTGGCCATCATTCTATTTCCCGATTTTGTTACAGTTCACCAAGAATATCACAACTGGAATGATTCTGCAAATACTGCTGTAAATTTAATGGAAAGGTGATGATGTTAGCAATCCAGGTGAGTATAATTTTCAGATAGAAGTGGGGAAAAGAACAACAGCTCACCCAGAAAAGCAAAAGTCAGTGCCCTGTGAAGATACCAGCTTACACCATGACATATTAGCACTTTATGGAGTTGGGGAGGGGGAATAATACAATGATGACCAAATACACCAGAGACTTACTTCCTAGCTATTGTGTCCTTCATGCTCCATCTGAGTAATCTCTCTCTCTCTCTCTCTCTCTTTTGTAATTGTTCTTATCGGTAATACTTCGATTTTAATCTGGATTGTTTAAAACCACATGGAGGATTTGGGTTTTTTTGGCAGAGTGAGAGACTAAAGCTTGAAAGTCAGATGTCACATTTGTTTTCAGTCTCGTGATATGTGATGTTTCTTTCAAGGGACATCATTGTTGGGTGGAGTTAGGGCATCAGTTGGCCTTAATCCAGCCTTGTCTGTTTCTCACCTGGAAGTTTTTTAGTAAAATGATTTAGTAAAATTTTGTCTGCTGAACAAATAAAAGGATCTTTCATTCTCTCTCCTTCTGCCTTGTTCCTCTGTTTCTTCCTAATAAAATTTGGATAGAAGTGAGGCTTTTCAATCTCATTTTTACTTCAAACACAGTTGGGCTAAAATTATATTTTCATCCAAGGCAATTATATCTTGAACATTTTTAACAGGAGATTCTGTTAACTTAATTATCAGTCTTTTTTCAGCACTCCTACTGAATTCAAATATATTGGTGAAACCCATCCCCTGTTCCTGAAAAGGCAAAACAAGGGGAGGGGGTTTTTTTGGCCCCTGTTTTGCTCATGACTCTCAAATGGATCAATTACTCTTACAGGAGTGTTGGTTTAACCTTAAATGAAGTACAGTAGGGAAAATAATGCATCAAAGATGATAAAACAGCCAAGAAGTAGACAAGGGACAAAATCTTCCTTTCTCTGTTGCCCTAGAAATAAAACTTTCCAGTCAAACAGTTCTTATAACACCAATTGTCTAAATTTGGAGTCAAGAAATTGCTTGTATTCCCATGAAGTTATAAAAAAAAAAATAGGCATTTGAGAAAAGCCACTTTTCTAGTTTTGGCCTTTTCTTTCATGTTGATGATTTCTTAGCCAAAAAAAAAATTATTCCAGTATGGCAAAAATCATTACTTTTTGAAAATTTTTACACAGTCCAAGTTCCAGTCAGCAGAATGTTAAGTCTGGACTCCTGAGAGTAATATCAACGCACATGCAAATTGTATGTGTTCCATTGGGCACTGCTGGGCTTCAGGTTTAATGACCATGATTTAGATACAAGATTTTCTGATGTTTCGCTAGTAATGGTGGCCTCAGAGGCAAGATGGTCTTCTCACACAAAGAGTAGGACTGACTGGGCTCCTGCCAAGGACTAAATAGTAGGCATCCTGCCAGATAAAGTCGGGACTGGCTATTCCATCTTTAGTCTATCCCTACCTTTACAACCTGTCTAGACCATGGTCACTGAACCCGAAAGCCCAACAGATACTAGCCATGAAAGCTGACATCAGTATATGAGTATATGTCTTCTTTGATGTATTATTCTCATCTGCCTCCCTACAACAAGAATGGTTGAATTGGTGGTGTAATTGTAAATAGAATGTTGACCAGAATTATCAGTGTCCAGTTCAAATCGATGCTTGTGGGACTTTGCTTCAATAATTCCCTTTGCAGAGTCCTTGGTGCTCTCTGAGCTTAGCTGTTTGCCTGCAGATGTTTCATAACCTAACTAGATAACATCAGAGCTCAGTGCTTGCAAATGGGCAAAGAACCAAGCTCAGAGCACCAAAGATTCCAGTTAAACCTTGAGTTGCATATATTCTCTTTCATTGGCGTTCTGGGTTAAGATTTGGGAAACCTTGTGTTAATGTCAGGTGTGAAACATCAAGTCCACACGTGAAGGTTCAGTTTAATTTATTTATTGCTAAAACCATTATGCACCAGGAATCTTAGCTAACTATTAGCTCCTGGTTAGAGTTAGATAAGGGCCAATGGTAGTTAAGGTTAGGGTTAAGGTTGTTACTATGTATTCCAGGCTGGTCCCTCTTTTCACACCTCCTCCTGGTTCTGCTAGTCTTCCTTCTACAACTAATCCTCCACTCTTACCTCCCCACATAATTGTCAAGTGTTTCGGTTAGGATGCAAAAAGCAAGGATTTTTTGGATTGCATTTGCCTGAATTGCTTGAGCAAATTAGCACCAAGACAAATAGCAAAACTCTTTGGTTGTCATTTGGCTTTGGCTTTGTGCCAGTCCTGTCATCCTTTGCAGCCATGCCAATTTTCTGGAAGGAAGAAGGGAATTTCAACAAGAGTCACAATGAAAGAAAGCTGCACCTTCTTTCTCAGACATGGTCCTTTAGGAATTTTGCACCTGAGCTTCCAGGTTTTGGGCTGTGGTCTTTGTTTCTAGGTATCCTCTTTGCTCTTTCCTTATAGATTTCTGTCACATTTTTATGCTTGAAGTTGGCAGGGCTATTGCATGATGAGCTTTACAGGATAATCTCTGCTAGGGTTTTTTCCCCCCTCCTCCAGGGTTACATGTGGTATTACAGGCAGCTGAAACACATTTTCAGGGGTTCCCAGAAAATGGGATGTGGGAAGGGGAGAAGAGACATTCTGGCATTATGTAATTCTCCAATGGAATCCCTTCTCAGTTGTGAACTCATTGGGTGGTCACTGGTAGTTAGCTGGCTGCAATTCATCAAGAGTCAATTTATCTGTGAACTTGTGTCCTATTGCTCCATTCATTAATAGGAACAGGACCAAATTAAGCTCTGATCCATTTCTCACATTGAGCCAGTTTTGGGCTCAGATATCTGTCCTCAAAATCAACCACAGTTAACCAAAATACATGACTTCTGATGTATTTTGCAGGAAGCATCTGCATTAAAAGTGGGAGATGCAGGATTAGGCACTATATCCCTTTGCACACACAATGCTCCATCTTTTCTATGGAGATTCTCAATCATCCAGTCATGGTTGTCCCCAAAGTGCTTTTCAAAAGGCAACTGCCCTTTCCTAGGTTTTTTTTTCCTTGAAAACATTTTGCTTCTCATCCAAAAAGCTTCTGAACTTCTTCAGAACTGAAGAAGTTTCTTGGATGAGAAGCAAAACATTTTCAAGGAAAAAAACCAAGAAAATCCAGTTGGTTTTTGAAAAGCAGTATTGGGACAATCCTCCATCTTGCTAAAATGTGTAAGAAGCTGTGGTTCTTTAGAACAGGGGTCCCCAACCACCGGTCCGTGGACCGGTACCGGTCCGTGGAACATTTCCTACCAGGCCGCCGGTTTGCTGGGTGCCGCCAACTTGTTTGACGAGAAAGTGCTTCCGGGTGAGCTTTTCTGGTTGGAAAGCGGTGTTTGGGTGCTGAAAGAATCCTCGCACCTTAGTTTCATCGAAGGGGGGGGCTTCGAATGAAACTAAGGCACGAGGATTCTTTCAGCACCCAAGGCAAGGCGAGCTGAGTGACCGTCCTGAAGCTGTCCTGAAGCGAAGCCCATCGACAAAGGTACAAAGGAGGAGTTGACGGTGGAAGGGAGAAGCGGGGGACAGCTGGCTGGCCGGTCGCTCAGCTCGCCTTGCCTTGTCATGTGTGCTGATGCCGGTACTGGGCCCCGGATCATTTTGTGATTCTGGTACTGGGCCGTGGCACAAAAAAGGTTGGGGGCCACTGCTTTAGAACCTACCAGCATTCCTTCCCAGTGTTGTTGAATTTCAACAACATTTGGAGACCATGAGTATTCCCACTCCTAAAAGCAAAGCTAACTTGTACTTGTATCTACAACAATTCATTTAATGACTGTTTGAAGTTACAATGGCAGTGAAAAATGTCTTACAACCATTTGCACACTTATGGTCATTGCAGCATCACCATGATCACATGGTCAGAATTTGGACACCTGGAAATTAGTTCATATTTATGGCAATTGCAGTGCCCCTGATCATCTTTTGTGACTTTCTGACAAGCCAAGTCAAAGGGGAAGCCAGATTCACTTAACAACCATGTTACTAATTGAACAGCTCAGTGATTCACTTAACAAATGTGGCAAGGATAGTCATAAAATGGGGCAAAATTCACTCAACAAATTTTTCACTTAGCAACATAAATTCCGGGTTCAATGATGGTCATAAATCAAAGTCTACCTGCATTAATAGCCCATGTTAACCTAATATTCTGTCTTCAGCAAAACTGTATTATCTTAATCCTAAGGAGGCCAAAACCTGTGAAAGGAACAGTGAAAGTATACAATGAACTTCTATGAGTTATAACAATAAAAAGAGCAGGTGCATCCTCCCATTCCCAGGCATCTTGGACTTCTAATCCCAGGAGCCCCAGGTGCCGTGGCTAAGATACACCTCACCTTTAGGAGGTTACCAGTCTGGAGGAGAAAGCTCTCCCATGTGGTACAGATTAGGGCCAAAAAATCATATCAAGATCCACAAAGATCACATTCTCACAGCCCTTAAGATTGGATCAGATTTAGGCTCCATTCGTCTACAAAAAGTCTTCTGGGTCGGAGAGCTTAGCTAAAAAACTCAGCTTGGGGCACATTAAATGTTTATTTCCTGTGAAAACTGGATTCTTCCCTCTGTGATCCAGAATGACTATTCTGAGCCGATCTCCCTCCCTCCCTCCCTGAAATAAGCCAAGGCAGGACTAACTTTCAGTAAGTGGTAGAAACTTGCACTTACTAGCTCTGAGGCCCCAGAGAGTAAATACTGGCTTCTTGCTTCCTACATTGATGCATTTTTTCCTCCATTGTCTTTTATTTATTGAAGTCAATGACCTGATCAGCAGGAGCTTAAGGAGAAATAATTGGGGTTAAATTTCATTGGACTAGTTTTATCGTTACCACTAATGAATTGTTTGCATCATAGAGATTGGGACAAATGTTTTCATCCCATGACCCATCACTCCTCTCTAAAATACCTTGTTTGTTTTGCCTGTCAAATTTCTTGCTTCCATATTTGGTCTTCCCACAAAAGGACTGGGAAGTGATGATGGGAAGACCACTTATTCTCGAGGCCCCAGAGATCTACAACCAAATTAAGCAGAGCCCACCAGGCGAGATGGACCGATGGCTCCACTCAACAGGAAGAGACTTTCTGGGCTGCTGCAATAGCAAGAGTTGGACACATCACAGAAGCTTGGCTCCTCTTTGTGGCAACTTCTGCGCCCGGCCAAATCTCATTAAGATGCTTCGAACCAAAGGTTGAGAAACAGACTGAACTAGACACAGCAAAAAGTTGGGGAAGATCTGGCAGAGATTCCCTTGCCTCCGGGCCTTTGTTCCCATCCCAGCTGGGCTTGATTAAGTTCTTTTGGCATTCCGGCACGTTTGTGAGCTGCTCGTTTCCAGCTCGGGGGCCTGGCGCAACAGCAGTCCTTCATCACTGAGTCAGACTAGAGTTGCAAGGGTGGGTGAGTGGGTGTGGGGGGAATCTTTACTTCTCCACCTCTGGAGAGAAGAGCCAGAAAGGGAGGGGGGTGAAGGAGCCGAAAGGCATTGTGAGCTGAGTTCTCCTGGAGGTATTCTCCAATTCTAAGGATTCCTCCAATTTGCTTTGCAAGAGAGATCGGAAGCTGCCTTTTTCTGTCTCTCCCAATTCCCTGCTTGCGGCTTCTTGGAAGATCAGAAAGAAAGGGGGAGTTCTAAAGAACGTGAAAGTTGGAGCTGACAGTTGCCAGATCCAACGGTGACGTAGGCTGCAAGTTCGTTCGCTTTCTTGCTTGCTGGGGACACAGTTTCACACTCATCTTAGAAACATGGCCAGCTGTGTGTAGCACCTCCAGCAGGTAAGAGAAATGGCTCTGTCCCAGCATGGTTTGCAGTTAGCTTTCTAACGACTGTACTCTGGGCAGCAGGAAGTTTCCCTCTGCTTTGATCCTTGTGAAGTAGCGAGCGGGGGTTGCTAGAAGGCCCCTTTGGAAGGGGCAGATTAGCAGCCCAGAAAAACAGATGAACGCAGAAGTTGCGTCTTGGACCCTGGGTTATTAAGCTGCTCAAAAATTATCCCTGCCTGAGAAATGGTTGACGCACAGTTCTGCTTAATGTTGGGTGTATGTGTTGAGAGGGGGGGTGTATTTAGTAAAGACACACAAGGGAGCCCAGGAAGATGTGAAAGAGAAAAGTCAAGCGCTCCTTCCTGCATCACAGACTATTTCACAAATACGTCCAGATGTGTTTTACACATTGTTTTATCTAAAGAGATTAATCGAGCAACTCTGCAGGAGAAATGAAGTTTTTGAGCCAGATGGTCTAGTTGCATCATGCTAGAAACATCCCTCTTAAAAGGGTCTGGAGAGAAAATATTGTAGGACCGTAGACTTACATACAGATTTCCAAGGAGATTGTGACAGGGGTTTTATAGGACCGATTTTAGGACTATTTTTGTTGCCAACGCTCATGTCTCTTATTTTTCTTGGGCACTCTAATCCACTGAAACTTCTAGCCGTAAGTCATCAGTTGGTGAACTGCAAGTTCTTCTTAAATTCGGGTTACTTAGTGATCACACAAAGCTTTAAAAATGACTAAAACCCTCTGGAGGAGCCCCCCTACTCTAGTTTATGACTTGGCTAAGTTCCTCAAGTTTTTACAGACAATATTTCCTGTAGAAGTTAACTTCTGTAAGCTATGGAATCATTTTGACCTAACATTTTAGCCTTTGAGAGGTTGTTACTCAAATTATTTCAAGTGCTGAATTATCCAGATGGTTCATAAATGGCTGGATAAACGCCTGAGGGCAGGAGAACCTCACAACTTCCCATCTTACATTCATGCCACACAATGATAAGTATCTGTTTCTCCTCTAGTCAGCAAAGCCCTTGTGGTCCTGTGATTGGAGCTGAATTGTGGAGTTTCCTTTCTGTTTGGGATCTAAGGGTTGCCACCTCTATTTTAGTCTACTCTTTCCATCGGCATAGATTGCTCAAACCTAAATGTTTCTCCTCCTCCTTGGTGTAGCAAACCCAGATCAATGCTAGCTCTTCCTTCACTCTCGAGATACGTTGGGATACAGTTCCCCTCATCTTCTCCCAACATGGAGAAGCCTGCTCAGTCTACACCACTTCCAAGAGTAGATGGGACCACTTAATGAGGGAGCAAGGAGCAAGGGAAAGAATAAGTGCAAGTGTCCTGGATCCCTTGTTTCTTTGGAAACGTGAACCGAAATTGTTTGACAGTGGAAAAATTAATGCACATCCCATTTGACTCCAAGACGGTTGGGGCGATAATCTCATGATCTCATCAGAAAGATAGGAGTTGGGATTTTTAAGCCCAGTTTGCTTTCCCCCCTCCTCTTCTTAATGTACTGATTATGTCAAGTGTCAGTGTATCTATTCTCTTACTTCCCATCTGAAAATCACTTAAGAATTTATATTACTGTAATTCAAGTTTGAAACTGAATTTCACTGGAACAACCCTGTGGTGGGGGACCATGTGGGGATCTAACCCTGATATTTTTGTCTACCAATTCAGTGTTAGAGCAACCCTTATCTACCGTCTACACTTTAAAACATTTTTAAAGGTTCATCTCTCAGAATTCAGTAGCAACCTACTTTGGGCCAAATATACCAGCTTCTGGTGCCTTCCATAGTTTGAAGAGTTGGCATTACTTTCAAAGCCATAAAAACCCTGGACCAAGGAATATGGAGGGTTTCCATTTTGTACAGGCTGTTCCTGCCTGATCCTATGTCTCTACAATCTGCCCTCAACTTGCAACCATTTGTTTAGCAACCGTTTTAAGTTACATCATCGCTTTTAAAAAAAGGTGACTTACAACTAGTCCTTGCACTAGGATACTGCAATATCCTGACATAGAATAACACAGTTGGATGGGATCTCATCTAGTCCAACCCCACTGCTCAAGCAGGGGTCTATTCCAAATATTAGCCTCTACCTAGGATTGAACTCACAGCCTCCTGATTGTGAGGTGGGAACTCCACCTCTAGGCTCCCACACTGATGTTAAATAAAGCAACAGGACCCAAATTCAGGCATTTGGCAATTGGCAAGTAGTTAGGATGGTTGCAGCATCCCAGGAGGGCGTGGGGGTGGCTCACATGGTTAGGATGCTGGGTCGACAATTTGCAAGCCTGCGTTTGAAGCCCGAGTGCTGCTCTTGCGTCAGAGTGAACTCCCGTTCCTTGCTCCATCTCCTGCCCACCTAGCAGTTTGAAAGCAGGAAAACACAAGTAGATAAATGGGTAACACTTTGGTGGGCTCATTAACAGAGACAGGAAAGGAGGCCCCAACTGAGCATTCCCTGGGCAACAATGAAGTCACTGGTTAATCCTTTCACCATGGAAGCGCTTTGGTGCTTCAGACCTGGGAGGAGGAGGAGTAGCATCCTGAGGTCAAGTGGTTGCCATTTGCGACCTTCCCAGCCAGCTTCTGTTAAGCAGAGTCAATGGGGGAAGGTAGATTTGCTTAATGACCATGTGACTCGCTTAGCAACTGTGATGAATCATTTAACAATGGTGTCAAAAAGGATGTAAAATTGGGAGTGACTCATATAATAATGCTTTATTTAGCAGTGGAAATTCTGGTTCTAATTGTGGTTGTCAGTTGAGGACTATTTTCATTTTGTTGGACGTAAAATCAGGATGGAAAGCTGTAAATGTCAATTTCAACTTTACACCATTTTCATTGGCTGCAACTATTCTCTAATACTGTGTTTCTCATATAATAAGGCCGGGTCTTTTTTTTTTTTTGAGCCCCCCCAAAATGGCTAGGTCATCTTTTAGGGGGTGACTTAATCCCCCCTCCCTGCATCTTCAGGTGGGCGGGCAGCGACAGCTTGGATGTTGACCTCGGCGTTGGTGGGGTACTTCATATCGGGGTCAACGCAGGCAGCACCATATCCAGGTGTGCAACAAAAGTACTTCCTAAAGGCAAGCCCCCCCCCCCCCCACCATTCCCCTCCATTTCGCATGTTTTAATATAGGCCTTAATTTTGGGGGGAGGGGCTTAATTTCATTTCATGCCTATAAAACATGCTGGGACTTCCTATTGGGGGAGGCCGTATTGTTGGAGAAACAAGGTATACGCACGAAAAGTGATGTGCATTTTTGTATTCCTTCCATGAAGCATGTTTTTCTTCACTTTTCTAATAGAAACACCTTTTGCAAATACAGGTAGTCCTTGACTTCCAACAGTTCATTTAGTGACCATTCAAAATTACAACAGCTACTGAAAAAAGCGACTTATGACCATTTTTCACTTTTATGTCCATTGCAGCTTCCCTGTGGTCACGTGATTTACATTCAGATGCTTGACAACTAACTCATATTTATGACCATTGCAGTGTCCCAGAATTATGTGATTCCCTTTTGTGACCTTCTGACAAGCAAAAACAATGAAACCCAGTTCACTTAACGACGGTGTTACTAATTTAAGAACTGCAGGGATTCACTTAACAAATGTGGCGAGGAAAATCATAAAATGGGGCAAATTCACTTAACCAATTTCTCATTTAACAATATAAATTTTGGGCTCAATTGTGGTCGTAAGTTGAGGACCACCTGTAATAGGATGTGCTTTTATTAATACTTTTCAATAAAATGTATTTTTTTTTTTTTTGGTTTCTAGATAGTTTTTGCACTCAGCAAGTTCATCTAGAAAGTGAAGTTAGTTCATTTCTCCAGACACTGAATCCCAATTCATAGAAGAGTGGAATAAGAAAGGACTACCAAAATCTTCTAATCTAACACTCAACATTTTATGATTAAACCAATTAACCTGGTATTTCTTAACCTTGACAACTTTAAAAAGTGTGGACTTCAACTCCCAGAATTCCCCAGCCAGCATGGAGAATTTAAAAGCCACAGACCCCCTAAATTAACTCTTCCGCTGTATCTTTCTATAGATCTTTCTATCAGAAAGTTTTTTCCTTTTATTCAACCACGATCCAACTACCAGGAGCTGCAGCCTCAATCCATTATTTCTGGAAAATCCATAACAGTAAAGGCTAGCATTTTATCCACTCTGTCATTTCCCCACAAAAATATTTATTTTCCCATTATATTAATTTTACAGATACCTTTATTTTTTAAAAAATAATGTACTTTTATTTAAGATGTATAAGATTTCCGGTACTCCCCTCATTTTAGAACGGCAATATAGAACACAGTTTTAAGTAAATAATTTGTCTTTGTTGGATATTTTACATAAAGTTCTTCAAGTCTGTTGAAACATTTGCTTCTAGTTGATTTTGACACTGGGAAGAATTTATTCAGTCTTACCCAGAATGGACTGTCTTTTTCAGAGATCAAATTGTTAGTATGAAAGCACACAGAAGTTTTTCTTGATTCTAACGCCTCTTGAAAATATTATTAGCAGCTGGCATAACATGTTTAGCTTTGAAGAAGTGTATCAGGATCCAGAAAATCAAGCGATTTTTGCCAGAAATCAGCGCAAGTCTAAATTAGATTGCTGCTGAATTTGCCTCAAGGAAATTTAAGTACTCTTATTTCCAGCACAGTGTGTGCTGTCCAGCAGGAAATTTGGTAATAGTTTGAAAAAAAAGCCAAACATTTTCAAAAGGTATTCTATTCATTTTCAAAATCAAATTTGACCAAAGTAAGGCTAAACCAAACTGAAAATGTGAAGAATTTTTCTAAAATAATTTTTTTCCCAAATTACAAAGAATGTTACATTTAAAAGCATTCACAAATGCCTTTTGTTGCTATGGGGGCTTATTGTAGAAGGACAGGCAGAGTCAAGTGGTGGAATCAAGAGAGGAATCCACCTGGAATCATTATGTTGCCACAAGAGGTCTAAGTCAAACCCCTCTTGAATTCTGTTAATTCTTATCTAGTGCCAATTTAGTGCTGACTGTTAAATTGACTAGATTCTTGTATATAGGCAGGACCAATAAATCACTTTAACTGGAACTTATAGTGTGGTCCTGACTTTTCATGCTGGAGATTTGTTTACAGAATGTAGTAAAAAATATTAAGATGGTGTGCATCACAGAAAAAAACAACAACAGAATAATAGAATAACAGTTGGAAGGAACCTTGGAGGTCTTCTAGTCCAACCCCTTGCTCAAGCAGGAGACCCTATACCATTTCTGAAAGTGGTTGTCCAATCTGTTCTTAAAAGCCTCTAGCGATGGAGCACGCACAACTTCTGAAGACAAGCTGTTCCACTGCTTGAGTGTTCTCACTGTCAAGAAATTTATTCTTAGTTCTTGGTTGTCTGTCTCCTTGATTAGTTTTCATCCATTGTTTCTTGTCATGCTTTCAGGTGCTTTGGAGAATAGATTGACCCCCTCTTCTTTGTGACAGTCCACAAATATTGGAAGATGGCTATCATGTCACCCCAGTCTTTCTTTTCATTAGGCTAGACACACTCAATTCCTGCAACCGTTTTATGTTTTATCCTACAGTCTCCTGATCATCTTTGTTGCTTTTTCTCTTCAATTGCCCTGTGATGGTTGCCATCTTGACTTTTTAAACTATAGTCCATGGACCCCAGTTGCTATGTATGTGGCAATAGATGGAGGAGTATGGAGTAAGGAGGGAGTAGGATTTGGTGAAAGAAGCCAAAGGTGCTGTTTAGTGAGGCAGGTAAAAGAGAAAGAGATAACTTGAGCAGAGAACTCAGTTGAAGGAGTAGCAGCTCTGGGAAATTTGATGCTTCTTTTTAAACAAAACAAAAGAACAAAAAAACCAGCAACATATCCTAAAACTAAACAAAGTCCCCAAATTCTGGACCCTGTGATATTACAACATTGCCTTCCGGAAGGCGGAAAATAGTGTAGAGAGAAGGAGGACTGATTTTGTGCAACTAAAAACACTGCTGGCTTCAGAGAACACTGATTTCAGAAGAGCTGCCTCCTCTTTTCATGGATCCCACCTAGATCTTTGCTTTATAGGAAGGAATCGGAGCATCCACAGAAGGCGTTCAAAAAAATTATGAAGGCCGCTGTGACTACAGGATTGGAGCTTGGGTCTCTTGTATAGCTTGCCTGGAAAAGCAATGGAGCTTCATCGACATGGTTGCAGTCACCATCCTGACTTTTTGATCATCCTTCCCCATGGATGCTTCCAGTAGAAAGACAGCACGTTGGATGGCTGCTCTTTACAGTGTCACGATCCAGGGAAAATATGAGAGGGTTGTGATCTCACAAAAAAACACAGAAGACTCAGAAAGGCAGACTACGAGCTCTGCAGGAGAAGGTGGAATGAATGGTGGGAGAAGTTGGCCACGGCTGCTTTCCTCCTGAAAAGATAAGAAATCAAATAGGTGAAACAAAAGCAGAGACTGTTCCCAGCACAGGAAATGTTGTGAAAGGAAAAAAAATGAAAGTGGGAATGGCGAAATTCATTTCAGAGGATGCCTGAAACACCCTTTAGGAATGCGGTTGCTAACTTCTGTTGCCATTCTGATAACTTCACAACATTCAAAGGCTTCAAATTTCAGTAACACAACCCTCCTTCTGGGATGGTCGAACAACTAGGTCTAGTTGTTGGTGCACAATACAGGTAATAATCTTTGACATGACCACCGTTGAGCCCAAAATTTCTGCTGCAAAGGGAGACAGTGAAGCGAATTTGGGCCTATTTTACGACCTTTCTTGCCACAGTTGTTAAGTGAATCACTGTGCCAACTCATAAAATATTTTGTATACATATTTTATAGTTGTCAACAGAAAGAAGAGAGGGGGAGTTTCAAAGAGCAGGCAGGAGAGTGGAATCAAAAGTACATTCCATTCATATTTTCTTCAGAGACTGATTAGATGACTGAAGCTTCTGCCGGCAAAAATCTTAATTGGAGAGCATGATTGATGACTCTTGGCTATGGACGTGTTTCATTGGATGATACACCCAGAGGGGTGGGGCTGGGGGCAAAGCAGGATCAAGGGTGACAGTGAATTACGTATCTCAGTTGGCCTATGCCCAGGCTAATGCCGGCATGTTAACTTCTAATAAATCCTTTCAAGGTTTGGGAGTGTGGCTCGATGCTCATGATTTAACTGAAGTAACGGCAGGAATCCTGACACAGTGCAGCTGTGAAGTTAGTAAACAAGGTTGTTAAGTGAATCCGGCTTCCCCATCGACTTTGCTTGTCACAAGGTCGCGAAAGGGGATCATGTGATCCTGGAATACTGCAACCAGTTGTCAAGTGTCTGAATTTCGACCATGGGGATGCTGCGATGGTCGTAAGTGTGAAAAACGGTCATAAATCATCTTTTCGGTTTAAATGGTCACTAAATGAACTGTTGTAAGTCAAGGACTCCCTGTATGCTTTCTTTAACACACTTGATGTTAAAGGAAATGCTGCACCATATCAATCGCATTTCGTGTGAATGGTAGGGAAGTGAAAAGGCAAGTAGGGTGTAATGGTTGAGGGTTCAAGTCTGAGGTGACTTGGGCTAGTCAGTATCTATCAGACAAAGCAACAGGGAAAACATTCTATACAGAAAATTCTTGTTTAGCGGCCACAATAGGGATCAGCAACTTGGTCATTAAGTGAAGCAGTCAGTAAGTGAACCTGGCAACTTACCCTCTGATCTCAGCTTTCCTTTTCTTTACAGACCTGCAAAGATCATAAATGCAAACACTGGTCAAAAATTACTTTTTCATCTTCATTGCCACTATGCACTCTCTCTCTACGTGCTACCTAGAGCTCTGAAGAGAAAATGGGATATAAATCTAATTCTGCATGGTAGCCAAACAGAAATGTTTTAGCTGTTACTGCTTCTTAGAGAGCTAGGAATTAACTCTGGTGCATTTATTGCAATATAAAGTATTTAAAGATTATGGCAGTAAATCTTCAGATCTGTCTTGGGTTCCTCCCTTGTCTCTATTTGACTAGCATTTCGTGAATTGGATCCACGTTGATTCCACTGCTTGGAACCATTCAGAAAAAAAATCTTCAGCCAAGCTCCAGCTCCAGCTGCAAGTCTTTGGACTTAGACTTATTTGGCCCAATAAAATGCATGCGCACGAAACTACCCAAACTGATATAAATCAATTTAGAGACTTAAGCAGGCTTACCCTGATCCTCCCATAGACTGTACCACCTTATTCCCTTGCAATGAGAGATTCTAGCATCTCTGTGTCTATCTCTAGAGATTAAGAGCATTTTTTTCCACTTCTTTTCTCATAATTCAGCTGAAAAATTCAATCAAAGTTAAACATATTAAAATTCCATTGATTTCACTAGGGCAATTAAGTTGGATGTGTGTGTGTAAGAGAGAGAGAGAGAGAGAAAGACAGAGAAAGAGACAGAGAGACAGACAGACAGAGGGAGGGAAGGAAGGAGAAAAAGAGAGAGAGAGAATGGGGTTTCCAAATACTCCTTAATAAAATACACTCAAATACGACCTTGCATTCAGTTACCGTATTTCCCCATGTATAAGCCACCCCTTTTTTCCAAAATTTTCAAGCCCAAAAAGTAGGGGGGTGGCATATACAAAGCAGGTACACTTTTTATACGTGAAAAATGCATAAAATAATAAAGTAGGAATAAACTGATTTTCCAGCAGTATGCTATACTTTTTTGTAAAAATTGTAAGTGACGATACGATTACGAGTGCGAGTACGCGATAGAAATGCATACGCTAGGCATCGGCCTGAATGCTTCGTTCCTACTCTCGTTCCGATGCGTAGATTGATAGCGTCGCCCGCACCGCTTTCAGCGTCATGACCGAAGTTGTAGATCTAGACGTCGAATTTTGTTTCTTTGTAAATTTTCTTTCTTTATAACTTGTTTCTCTAATAAAATATTTTTTTCAAAACTTCACAGTCCAAAAATTGGGGGGGTGGCTTATACAAAGGGGGTGCTTATACATGGGGAAATACGGTAACTGAAAATATGCTCCATAAAACTGAGAAAATCTATTTTGAAAAAACAGCATCTGCAAGATGATGTCATAAAAATGATGCTTGTGCCTCTCAGGAATTCAGGGCGAGGGATAAAAACAATGCCAGTTACATAAATTAGCAAACTTGATATTCCATAGATCCTAACCCCATCATCATGTTCTACTTCTACCACGTTTCCGTTGAATTTCCTACTCTGGCGTATACCTTTTGGAGGAACAACCTGGTCAAGTGGATTGTGGAATTCTCATTTTCTATGTGTCCATGATCCCAGAATAAGTGAGGTTAAAATTAGCCAAGCTTAGCAGGTTTAGCAAGGTTTTAAGTGGCCTGGTTAAATTTACATTTAAAACGAGGTCAACCAATCAGGGGAATGGCTTCCCTCTGGAAGCTGTAAGTGCTCCATCACTGGAGGTTTTCAAGAAGAGATTGGACAGCTATTTGTCCAGAATGGCATAGGATCTCCTGCTTGAGCAGAGGGTTGGACTAGAGGACCTCCAAGGTCCCACTCAGCCCTATGATTCTATGAGTGGTGGGATTCTAGTGGTGGGATTCTATTTTTTTTTTTTTTACTACCAGTTCTGTAGGCGTGGCTTGGTGGGTGTGGCAGGGGAAGGATACTGCAAAATCTCCAGTCAGAGGTGGGATTTGCCAGTTCTCCGAACTACTCAAAATTTCTGCTACCGGTTCTCCAGAACTGGTCAGAACCTGCTGAATACCAGCTCTGGACCTATGCACTAAATTTATTGAGTGAACCTGTCCATTCCCTGTGAAACTTCAACAGAGGTATAGCTAGCTATCTCACATACAAACATACCTGCACATAATAGACAGAGTTTGATCTCTCTCTCTCCCCCCACCACACACACACATGATCAGTTTGATTTCTAACTCTGTCTTAACTCTGTCTTCTCTATCTTTATCTCTTTCTCTCATCATCTCTCTCTCTCCCCTCTCCCTCTCTCTCTTTCTCTCTCTCTCTCTCTCACACACACATGCACATAAACATACACACACGCACATAAACATACACACATGCACACATAATAAAGACAGGGTTTGATCTCTAACTCTTTCTTCTCTCTCTTTATCTCTTTCACTCATTATCTCTCTCTCTCTCTAGCTCTCTCTCTCTCTCTCTCTCTCTCACACACACACACACACAAACATTCACACATGCACACATAATAAAGACAGGGTTGATCTCTCTCTCTCTCTCTCTCTCATGAGCGCTTTAGCTCTGTCTATCTATCTAGTTCTATCTCTCTCTCACACACACACACACCTATCAACATATACACACGCATAATAGACAGGATTTGATTTCTGTGTTTTACGGTAGACAATATTTTTACATAAATATAATTTCTTTCTTGCCTGAAAGGAGTAGCTTATCTGGTTGTATTGTATTTGTCAATCATCTACTGATATTGAATGTAGTTTCTCTTGCGAGAGAGATTTATTTCTCAGCCTGCAAGTTCTAATAGTATGATAACAACTGTTCCAGGAATGAGATGGCATTTTAGATTGCCTATTTCTTTGCTTTACTGTAATGAACTTTGTTTTAATTTGCTGCATCCATATTCTTCAACACTGCTGGTTTTATTGCAGCTTTACTTATGACTGAATGTAAAACAATAATAATAAAAAAATAATAATAAAAATAATAAAAGTCACATTGTGACTTTTTAATCGAAAGTCTGAAATGTGAAACTCATCCATAATGTGATGTCTTTAAGGAAAAGCACAATCCAAATGAGCACAAATAGCATTAGAAACATGCTGGTTGCCAAATGTTTGCCAAAGAAAGTGGTTCTTTATATAACACAGAATAATATTCCGGCAATGTGCTAAATTCATCATATGAAAAATCTCTACACGCTGAAAATGCCAAAGTGTTTCTGTATAGAGCCAAAGAAAGTTAGAGCAGGTCAGACTACAGCTCGTTTTGGAGATTTCCCTGATTCAAAGCAAACCTGAATCAACTGTGCGAACGTCAAAAAAAAAAATGGAAATCAGTCGGAGATCACTTCCTCCAACTGTTAATTTGATATTTAAAACTCCATACCTTAACAAAAACGCAGCAAACCTTTCAGATTTCCCTCAGTTTTGAAAAAGAAGGAAACAAACAAATAAATTTGCAATTTTTCTTTTGGTAAGTTTAAAATGGACTACTGTGTTAAACCCTTAGCTCCCTTTCTCCTAAAATTTGGCAATTCACTCTGACAAGATCCAACAGTTAACTGACTTTCCTGAAATCGATTAATAAATGCACACACACATACTTAAGACCACATACACATATATGAAAAAAGTGAGTTGCTTTTCCTTGCACAGCAAATGGGGAAATCTAGGGAAAGGGGGTTTCCTTGAAGTAAGATTACGCTGAAGTACAGTAGGTGGCTCCTGAGGGGGGCTTAATTTTTCAAAACAGCAGACTAAATCATCAGACATCCTATCTCAGCAGGAGGAACTTTTTAAGTCTCCAAGAAGCTGCTGCCAGATGACATCTTGAAACAACCCCATACACACATGCATATAAACATCTCCATCTCATTATATCCTAGGTCATGTAAACCTTTCCTTCTATTGTTTTTTTTCCTGTTCCAATAAACAATAATACTACACCTGGGGACTTAGGAGCATTGCTCCCAGGTGTGTCTACAGGAGGGGGTGGGGTGGGGAGGTGTAAAATAAATCAAAATGACAGCCATAATAATGTGATCAAAGCCCCACACCCTTTTAACATGTGTAGCATGTAAAAAGGGGCAGAGCTTGATGTGCATGTCTATTGTGACATTTTTATTCCACCCTCCCAATGTAGACAGTAAAAGGAATGGCTTTGAGGGGCACCACAAGGGTCAGATAAAGGAAAGTTTGAGTTTGAGCCAAAACTGTAACCAGAAAAAGCCTTTCAAACATTGACCCTCCCAAGTTCTCACGAAGATGGGAAACACATCCAGACTTGCAACATTCTATTACTATATCCTTATAAGAAAGGATATGTCTCACTGGATTCCTACATGGCATTAGATTCTTAGCTTGAACTACTTTGAAGGGCACATAAATTGCTAAAACAACTGTGTCTACTGTCTGGAAGTTGAGTTATGGCAACTGGACTTATTTTCTTGCTGGTTTGAGATGTTTCACTGCTTAGCCACACAGCTTCTTCAGTCTGAGACCAAGGGATCAACTAAGTAGGCAGAGAATCTTTGGAATGTGCCAACTCTTACAATTCTTAAGGATATTCCCCAAGGTGTGTGCCAGTATCTTAATGAAGATTCTCAGTCATCCAGGTAGAATTGTGTGGAAATTGAGTTGGGACAATTAGACATATTTGTCCAGTTAATTGACTCTACTGTTCTGCCCTAAGAAAATTCCCTGGATTGATGCCTTGAATATCTGCTAAAGACTGCTAATCAATGTTGCTTACCTGGGTAGGGAAAAGTCTGGGATAATTACATGCAAAAAGGGGGTTATTGTTCTATTCATGACTTGTCCTGATTCAGCTGTTCTGGTACATGGATCTTCTCAATACAACAGAATCTCTGCTTCCTTAGATGCAAGATCACAGACCGTGACCCACAATGTGGAGGGCCCTGTTTTCCGCTTTGTACCTGCTGGGTGTTTTCTTTGAGACCTGCAAAGGACGGAAGCTGCCGGCATTTCAAGAAGGTAAGGCAGCTACAGTGGCAGTGGCGAGAGATCACGGATCTAGAGAGCCAATGTCTTAACAGGCCAAAGATGGATTGCTCTGAGGGTGCTGTCTAGAGCAAATCAGCGCAACTATTAATGAGTGGAATTAGTGCTGTTCAATTCGGATCCCTGATAAAGGCTGCTTTCTTGGCACTTGGTGGATATTCGCCTTTGCACATCTTAAAGGCAGCTTAAATTCAGATGGGTGTCTCTCTTCTATAGCTGCAGGCTATTGTACCAGTTTATACATGAACATGCACACGTACACTTATAGGCAGATACAAACTTGATACAAGGAACTTCCTTGGAAAAATGTTTGGCTTTAAATGAATGAAAGCCGAACACTGCTGTTTATTAAGATGCCAGCTGCACAAATGGAATGATGGGCAGCTGAAAAACTTATCCAAACTCTCTATATTTGCAAATTCCAACATTGACTGGATGTGAATTTAGGAGGGAGAGAACTACAGGTGGTCCTTGACTTATGACCAATCATTTAATGACCATTCAGAGTTAGAACAGCCTTGGCAAAGGTGCTTTACAGCCCATAAAGCATTTCTGACTGTCGTAAAATGTGTTACCCACTCACCGTGGTCACATGACTGAATTTTGGGTGCTTGACAGTCAGCTCATATTTACCATGATTGGTTGCACCATAGTTATCCCAGGCTCACAATTTGCAACATTTGCAACAATTTGCAGGTTTCCTGTGGGTTTTGTCTTTATTTTTGTTTTTGTTTTGCCAATTTCTGGAAATCATATCTATTTGGGAGAATGGATTCTGACTTTCAGCACCATTCACTTTATGACTACTATAGAAATGGTAATAAAATCAGGTCCCGCCATGTACAGTAGGTGCCTTATCTATGTGCATCATGGGTTAAATCCCCCGTTCGGGTCCGATTATACTCATAATTTGAGGGACTACCTGAATGAGCCAGTTTTCCTCTTTGGCAATTCTGGGTCCAAATTCTGGACCTTCTGCCCCCTCTCATTAGTAAGGACTCTCTTTCTCCTCTCCCTTTGTTACAATAGCAGTATCTTTGCTCCTTCTGACTGTTGGGCTTGTGTCCCTGGGCTTCAGTCCTTCCAAAGCTTCTGTCATTAAAGGGATGTAAAGGTATTTAGAATTTTGTGAAAGGGTGAGACAGACAGGTTTCAGAAATCCAGTTTACATATCCTACAACAATAAAGCCACATTAATGGAATCCTTGCAGTGTCTATTTCTTAATTTTGCCTACTTTGAAAGGCTTGTTGACATGATCAAGAATTATTGTGATGATGTGATTTTAATTAGGATCAGCAATAGACTCATTTTAGCAGGTATTATGAAGTGGAGAGGTCACTTAGCAGTGACTTGTTTAATTGTCCTGATATGGTAGAATATATTCCAGAGTTGCAGGAGGGAGGGTGTAGAAGAAGAGTAGGTAGAGCTGGGGGTGGTGGTGGTGGAGTTAAGTGCATCATCAGTTTAGAATCCTTGCATTGCCACAAGACACCCAACCCCTCCTGAATGCCATTGGCCCTTATGTGGCACCAATTTAGTGCTGAACTTTAGTTGCCCAGATTCTTGCATATAGGCTTGAATAAATCTTCTATGCTACAACCTAATGAATGATCCTGGTTCTTTGTGCCTGACAGAAGAGCTCCCTCCCAGGGAAAGAAGCTTGGAAACTTTGATATGCAGAAAAAGGGCAAAGGCAAACACACCTACACCCACAAACACAGTAGTTTGCATGGTATATGTAGTAGTTGTACAGATAAGTACTTCAGTCTGGCAAGATTCTGTCTATAGGCAAGCAGCAATAAAAAAAATTACCTAGGAGTAACTCCTCATGTCATTCTTGGTTCCTTGGGCCTTAAACCTGCCCTTTAATGGACTTAGGAAATCAAATCACACAGGAAGGGGGTCCACAAGTTACCAGAGCAGAAACCTGATTAAACAAAAGGAGCATATAGAATCGTGTATTTCAAGGACAGTTGCAGCTGGATTGACCAATTTTCTGGATTACAAAGCTGGATGGGAGACCACCAGGAATCCAGACTATAGAGTAGACTGAAAATAGAAAAATGTTCTGAATTGTGGCAGGGACAAATCTTTCCAATTGCTGCCCAAATTCCCTGATGTAATTGTCTAGCAGTCAAGCTCAACTTGAGGAAGACTAACTCTTTCTTAAAATCAAAGATTAAAAAAGATTTTCTTTCCTGCTACCTCTAAAGAATGAGAAATGAGTTTCAGCTGCCCCTGATCCTGCTTTGATTTTTTTTGAAGCATGTGGAATTGATGGACTAGGCCTAATTTAGGACAGAGCTCATATGTCTTAATGACTGGATGCAATTATATAGAGCTCTTAGCACTCATGGTGTTTTATAGAGTGCAAGCTGGTCATTGGCTATAAAATAAAAATACTGTTAAAAACTACAAATGAGAACAAGAAGTTCTTGCCTCAAGGAAGCACAGAATCTAAACATGGACCCAACTGAAATAAGAAAGAAAGGGAGAGGAAGGTGCTGGAGGTCATTAAAGAAATACTTGAACCACGGAGCTCCATGCTCAGATCTACAAAGAACAATCAAAGAGAAAATGCCACTGAGCATCTTTACCACGGATAGTCAATCTTCTCAAATTGACCTCTGGGCCTAGATCTCACTCTCTCTGCTCCTGTGCTCAGATAAACAAAATGGAAAACCTGCAATGAATCATGCCAGCAAAAGAGAAATCCAGAGTTGCCTGAAGTTTGGTAGCCAAACATTTGAACTGAACACTGAACACTGAACACTTACATGCCATGCATCTTCCAAAGGAGGTCAATTCCCCAAGAACATTCAGGCAATTTTCAAAGAGAACTCAAGGTAAATTGAAACCCAATCTGGAATTAAGGAAAAATTATCTGATAGCGAGAACAATTAATCACTGGAACGAAAAGCTGAGGGTGCTCCATCACTCGAGGTTTTTAAGACGAGATTGGACAGCCATTTATACCAAAGGGTAAATATCTCCTGCCATGGGCAGGAAGTTGGACTAAGACTTCAAAAGTCCCTTCCAACTTTCTTATTTTATATTCTATGTTCTATTCTGTATTATGTAGAATCCAGAGTTAAAAAGTGACAATTGCTGGGCTTCCTCCATTGTCTCTAGTGCTAGAAAGGCAATCCCCAGTCGTATAATACACATAAACCAGATGCGAACATGTGGATCACCTTAGAGCACTCCATACTGTGTTATGAAGGAGCTGTGGCATAACATAGATTTTTCAGTGGTATGATTCCAAACCCACCCACCCCCGCCACTGTATTAAAATAAGGACTCCTTTAAAACTTTATCAAACTCCAGATCTTCCCTGAAAATGAGTTGAACGTCTCAATTCTGCCAGTTGGATGACATCATTGCTGCATCCCTCAGAAGGAAAAAAAAATTAAAAACAAAACCCTCCAAACCACAAAATGACTCCCTGCCTCTGATGTAGACCTTGGCCAGCTGCTGAACTAATCTGTTGCCAGTTCTGATTGACAGGAAGAAGGCTCCTTGGAGCTGCTAACTCAGCAGTGTTTCTCATTGATGGATAGCTGCCTGAACAGCTTCTGGTGATTTGCTGCAGGCCACCCTGAGAGATGCTGGCAACCTGGCAATGGCTTCCGGCACCCCACCTGGACTCCAAAGTGTAGTGACCTCAGCTGTCGATTCCATTTGATCCTCAACTCCATTCCCTATCAAGGAGATAGTTCTATCAAGTCTGGAGGTGGCCCGTTTTGTTGGGAGGCCTCTGAGTGTGCAATTCTGCTCCTTCAGAATAGTACAGGATCACATGGCAGGTGCTCATCACAGAAGCAGTGAGTTTGTGCTAGGGGTAATGTGGAAAATCCGAAGACTGTGGCGACACTAAAGAAGGATAATGTATCTTAATGGGGAAGGCTGCCTGCCTTGTGTTTTGCAACGAGAAAGGCTGTATTTGAGATTCAGGCCTTGTAAATGCATAATGCGGTGTTTCTCAACCTTGGGAACTTTATGATGTGTGGACTTCAATTCCCAGAATTCCCCAGGGCAGTGTGGCTGGCTGAGGAATTCTGGAGTTGGAGTCTATGCATCGTAAATTTGCTAAGGCTGAGAAACACTGGTATAATATATATACATAAGAATATATTCATTTCATTTTCTTGTTCACAATGCTAAACAGGATGGCAGTGATTATTTACCAAAATGCTTTTTAATATCTCAGCTGAGTTTTCAGCCTTGCAATTCACTGGAAGCTACCCATCCAAGCATTGACCTGGCCTGACCCTGCTTAGCATCCAAGCCCAAACTAGGTCAGGGGGATGTTCTCATCTGCTGCCATCAAAAATAAACTCAGCACATGAGTTCATGTACCAAGCTGATCTCGGAAGCCAGCCAACCAACCAACATTAGTACTAGCCTAGTTTAGTCATTAAGTAAAAGCACCTGTTGTGGTTTTACCTGTCACGTGGTGTAAATCCAGCTAGAGAGGGACTTGTCAGTACGATACAAAAATAGATGCTGAGTCCCTAAAAAGTGTGTAGAGAAGAGCAATCCAGATGATAAAGGGACTAGAGGGTAAATCATACGATGAATGATTGAAGGAGCTAGATATATCTAGCCTATTGAAGAGAAGGACTGGAGATGACAAGATAGCTCTGTTTTTCAGTACTTGAGGGATTTTCACAGAGAAGTGGGGGGGGGGAGGATCAACTCATTCTTCAAAAGCACCAGAGGGCAGGACAAGAAATAATGGGTGGAAACTTGTTAAGGACATCCAACCAAGGAGTAAGGGAAATTTTCCAACTGTGGGAACAATTCATCAATGACACTGCTTTCTTCCCAGAGTTGTGGGTGCTCTGTCACTGAAGGTTTTCAAAAATAGACAGGACAACCATTTGATCGAGATGTATAAGATCTCCTGCCTTGGACTAGAAGACCTCGGAGGTCCCTTCCTGTTAGATAGGCAGGTCGAGGGAAGAAGCAAGACTCCAACTGTTGAGAATGTCTGCTTTATTGAAGATCCTGAGTAAAGAGGCTGAGCAGCAGCTGGCTCCAGCTTTTTAAAGCAGGAGCTGTCCACGTGTTCAGCCACTGATGTGGCTTCAATATTCATGCTGGAATTTCCAGCAAATGAGTGGAGTCTGAAATCAGACTCCATTCCTCATGAATATTTAACATCCCTCCCCTCTCAGATAGAGGCTACCCAATCAGTGATAGCTTAGAGTATGTAGTCACGCAAATAGGCAGGACTATGGCGGGTGTGACTGGACTTGCATGGTTCATTCCCACCTGGGGCGGCAAACTGGATAGACGGGTCTGCTGTCACTTTGGAGCTGGCCATTGGAACCTCCTAGAAGTTCTCCCAGGGTGTAGCTGTCTCTGCCAGAACCAAGGCCTCAGAAGTACTTTTCTGGATCCCCGTTTCTCCAGATGAGTGGTTGCACCTATCCCATGGCTGGTAGTCAGAATAGGAAGTGTACTTTCTTGCCTATCTTTATTTGAGGTTGACAGGGCCTGGCCTGTGCTTCTGTGTCAGAGTTCCCTTCCTAAACTTTCCTCCTCAAGTCTTTTGTCTTTTAATCACCCGTCGAGTTGATCTATATGTCTCTTCCATATCCTAGCATCCTCTAGCTCTATCTGGTAGGATTGGGGGCCTATGATTCTTACTATTTTTTCCTGTACCTGATTTGCACCTCCAGTGTAGTTATGTGCATATATGGGGTGCCCTATACTGGACAATTCCATTTGCTGGTAGACTTTACGGGGGTCCCTGTGTCATAACTTGGGTGCAGCCTATCTAGGGTCGATCTTCTTGATTCTTGACTCTTGATGAATGTATCTTATCTTTTATGTATACTGAGAGTATTTGCACCAAGACAAATTGCTTGTGTGTCCAATCATACTTGACCAATAAAAACTATTCTATTCTATTCTATTCTATTCTATTCTATTCTATTCTATTCTGTTCTGTTCTGTTCTGTTCTGTTCTGCTCTGCTCTGCTCTGCTCTGCTCTGCTCTACTCTACTCTATTCTATTCTATTCTATTCTATTCTATTCTATTCTATTCTATTTCAATTTTCTCTGGTGTTCCCCTGGGCCCATCCATGCTAAAGTTTCCTTTACAGATTTCACAGTTCTCTCCACCAGCCCATTAGTTGGCAGGTGAACCGGTGCTGACAGGGCATGCCGGATTCTTCTCTCCACAAGGAAACCCTCGAATACATTTGCGGTGAACTGGGGTCCATGGTCTGAAACCAGTATGTTCAGCAACCCATGGGTGGCAAATAGTTTCCGCAAGACCTTGATGATGGCTTCTGCCGTTGTTGATGCCATTACAGCTACTTATACTCATTTTGACTGTGCATCAACTGTGATTAAGAATGTCTGCCCTTGGAATGGCCTCACAAAATCTATATGGATTCGTGCCCACGGTGCAATAGGCATTTCCCATTTAAGGAGTTTTGCGCTCAAGGGAGCTGGCCTAGACTTGGCATGGTGAGCAGGTGGTGACCCAATGCTCTATTTCTTGATCCATTCTGGCCACCATGCATAGCTTCTTGCCAATGCTTTCATCCTTACAATCCACGGGTATCCCTCATGTAGTATTTCTAACATCCCTTTCTTAGGGCATTTGGTATCACCACTCTATCTCCCCACAACAGACAACCCTTCTGTACTGATAATTCAATTTGCTGATTTTTGAATGGCTTGAATTTGCTTTCCCCCAGTCTTTCCGGCCACACCTTCCACATCCAGTTTAAAATTCGTGCCAGGGTTCTGTCTTTGGCTTCTATAATCGGGCCTGTCACAAGATTTTCAATTTGCAATACAGATGTGGATGGTGCCAGGTCCTTGATGATGTCTGGTAATTTGCACCTGCGGAGGATATCAGCGTGGTCAATTTTCTTCCCTGGTCGGTGTGTGAGACGATAATTGTATGCTGCTAAAAACACAGTCCATCGCAGCATTCTCAGTGATATGTTGGTGGTTGGTTTATTTCTTGCAATGATGCCTAGTAGCAGTTTGTGATCAGTGACCAATTCAAAGTCTCTGCCATATAAATACTCATGGAAATACTTGACTCCTGCCGCTGCCTCCAATGCTTCTCTATCTAGTTGGGTGTAATTCCACTTGGCTTTGAATAGTATTTTAGAATAAAATGTGATGGGGCTTCATTTTTATTTATTTTTTTGCATTATGTGGTTGAGGATTGCCCCCACCCCAAATGGGGATGCATTGCAGGTTAATACCAGTGGGAGGGTTTCATTGTATTTCACTAGGACATTGTCTGAGGTTAAGAGTTTTTTTTTTAATTTTATTAAATGCAGCTGCTTATTTGTGCCACCAGATCCACTCAGCTCCCCTGTCCAATAATCGGTGGAGTGGCTCAGCGATTGTCACCTTCTGTGGCAAAAAAAAACACTATAAAAGATTAACAAGCCTAAAAAAGCTTTTTGGTCTGTGGTGTGAGGACCTCCTTGATAGCCTTAAGCTTCCACTCTGTGGGATGGATGTCTGAACCATCAATTAGGAATCCCAGGAATTCAACCGGGGGCACTGCTATTTGGCATTTCCCTTTTTAAAATTTAAATCCCGCTTCCTGAAACCTGATCAGCACAGTTCTCAACCTTTGGGTGAGTTGTTTCTTGTTTGTGGCAGATATTATGACAGGGCACCACCCTTTCAATATTGTGTAATAGTCATTCCATCAAACTTTGAAATAGCCCTGGGCCAAACTCACCCCAAATTGTAATCGCTTGCACTTGAATGCACCCCTATGAGTGACTATTGTCTGTGCTTCCACTGTGGCTTCATCAACAAGTAGCTGTTGGTATGCTTGTGCTAAGTCCAGTTTTGCAAAAATTTGTCCCTTTCCCAGCAAGTGCAGGAGGTGTTGCACCACTGGCACAGGGTAAGCACTTTGTTGTAGTGCTCTGTTCAATGTGCATTTATAATCAGCGTATATTCTGACCTGGTTTCACGGGGATGACTATGGCTGTCTCCCACCTAGCATGATCAACTGGCTCTAGAACTTTCTGGGAAATCAGCTTATCTAATTGCTCATCTATCTTTGACCATAGAGCAAAAGGGACTCATCGTGGCTTGACTCTGACAGAGGCTACTTGGGGGGTTCTAGATTAAATGAAATTGGGGTCCCCTTGTACTTGCCTAGGGCATCATAAAAGATGTCCTTGAATTCAGCTTCCAAAAGCTCCAATATTTCAGTTTCCACCCATTACCTCCAGTCCCAGGGCTTTGAACCACTCCATTCCAATTAGGCTGGGAAGATCCTTATCTACTATGGTGACGGATAGGGGTCCCTCAACCCCTTGACTTTTATGTTAAAGGAACCCTTTCCAGAGATGGGAATGCGGTTCCCTTGATAGTCCTTAAGAGTGCCATTTGGAGGCTCCAATTGATGCTTCATGAGTCTTGGGCTTGCTCTTCTGATGGTTTTCCAGGACATCATGGTTTTAATTGATCCTGTGTCCACTTCCATCTTGCAAGGGCTTCCCTCTGCTGGACAGTGATGTGGATTTTCTCTGCCTCATGGCTAGTTGACTGGCCAACCATAGGGTAGGCATCAGAATGTTCCACTATTGTGTGAATATCTCTGACTGCACTTCAATCTTCCTGCCTTTTGTTAATTGGTGGTGGTGCTTTCTGGGATGTTGCCTTGGTTCCCTGCTACCTTGTGGGTGATCTGGTCCTTCTCTGGCCATGACACACCAGCTGGCCCACTCTACAACCTCTTGCTATGTGGCTCTGCCATTCACACCGCTGGCAAATGGCATCTTTAAAATGGCATGCCACTCGCGGATGGTTTCCCATGTCAACTCATAAAATATTTCTGTGGTCTTTTTAGAGTTGCCAACAGAAAGGGAGGGGAAAGCCATGGACAGCTTGCATTCCATAAATGTATTTCAAAGATAGTTTCTAGGTGACCAAAGTTTCTGCCACACAAAATTCTAACTGGAGAGCATGACTGATGACTCTTGGCTATGGATGTGTCCAATTGGAGAATATGAATTACAATACACCCAGGGGGTAGGGGGAAAACCAGGGTCAAGAGTGACAATGAATGATGTGTCTCAGAATCGGCTACACTCAGGCAATGCTGCATATTTTAATTCCCAATAAATCCTTTTGGAGTTTGGCTAGAGACTCATGATTTAAATGGGGTTAAGTGTCAGAATCCTGACAGCTAGCTGACTCAACTAATTCACAACCATTCCTGGGAGAATTGATGCCCGGTCTCCCCCACACCCAGTGCATGATAGGCTTTGATATCTTTTGTCAGCCTCTGGGAACCCAGAGTATCCAGTTGGATGAAACCTTTTGTCTCTTGCTGGCCTCTTCATCCTGTGCATTTGTATTCAGTGGATGTTATCCTTGTCTCTTTCACTCTCCTCCATCTCAGAGCCCCACTGTGGTTTGTGACACTGGCTCTGGCATCATGGATGGTCATGGATGGTCTGGAAGCCCCTGATTCTCGCTGGGGACTTGTCAGAAACTTATGCGGCTTGGGCTTCCTGATGGTCTTAAATGGTAGATCTTGTCTGGCTAGCAATCACTTTTGCAGAGTCAAGTCTCCAAGTCTGAGCACGAGCTGGTCTCAGATCATGAATTTTGTGTCTGGGAATTTACAATCCTTGGGTAGCTTCATCAGTGCTGTCACGTACTCATTTATGAACTGAACCTCTTGTTGGCACCACAGGTAGAATTCGTATCTGCAAGCCAGAGATGATGGGACTGGCTTATAATGCTCTTTTAGTATTTTCTGTAAGTCTGTCCAGGTAATATTCTCCAAGGTTTCAGGTGCCACTAAGCTTTGGTGGTCTCACACATGTCTGAGTCACAGTAACTCAGGAATAGTACCTTTTCTGGGGGTCAGCCTGCCCTTGGAAGCTGTTTGCTTCAAGGAAATGTTTACATTTCCCCGTATACATCAACCATTTTTCCGTTCTCAGTCTGAAAAGAGTGGGGGAAGTGGGGGCACATGAGCGGTCATTTCGGATTCACTCGATGCTCGTTTGCTGAGCTGGTGCTGAAAGAAAGATGGCCGCAATGCCACGAGGTTGCCTTGTGTCCTTTGGTCTCTGCTAGGATTTGACCTTTGTCACCAGTATTAGATAGGCAGGTCAAGGGAAGAGGCAGGACTCTGATTGTTGGGAATGTCTGCTTTATTGAAGATCCTGAGTAAAGAGGCCAAGCCGCAGCTGGCTCCAGCTTTTTAAAGCAGGAGCTGTCCACGAGTTCAGGCTTCAATATTCGCACCAGAATTTCCAGCAAATGAGTGGAGTCTGATGTCAGACTCCACTCCTCATGAATATTTAACACCTCCAACCCTATGATTCCATGTTCTATATGTTTAGAAGACCCAGTGTCTTATACTCATATGGATGCTGCTTCCACCATCTCTTCTCTCTCTTTCCTTCTCTTTCTTCCTACATTTGAAATATTGAGAAAACTTTCATCATAACTTGAAGCTCCTCCAGAGTCACAGGTCATTTCAGGGAAAGTGCTAGTCTCCCAATTAATCAGCCCCTGCAGTGTGCTCAGAGTTCTAGGAATGCTCTTAATGTGCATAATGACCTTTGAAAACAATTTGCTCAGAGGCTCAGTGTGTATGTGTGGGGGGGGCATCTGGCCAATCTCTCTTCTATCATTGTGGTTCATTTTTGGTCTTCTGTCAGCCAACCAACACAAAACCCAATGATGCCTTTATCTGTATATGCCTTAGTGGAAGGGTCATAGTCCATCTTCCTTTTCTTTAGCTCTCAGAGAAGACAAATACAGAAGTTATCCTTGTCATGCCCGCATTTTTGAGGTGTCACATGTCACCTGCTGGCCAAAATAAGTAACATTGTCTTTCTATGATCAGCTTCTCTTTCATATGCTGCAGCAGACTCCTACTTTGGGGGGACACCGCTCATCCCAACTGTAGTCAAATATGCTGCCTCTTCCCAGGGCTGAGAAGTTAAGAAAAAGTCCTAGAAGAAGACAGTGGCAAGCCATTTCTATATTATTGACATGCCCGGGCAGTACCAGGAACTGGGCTTGACTTTTGGAAGTCTTTATTGTAGACCGATTTGGTGGCAGCACCTTGCCTTACTTCTCCCAGTTACGACTATTGAGCCAGGTACTTCCTATTCTCATCCATTTGGTTTTTCTTGCCTACAAAAAAGTACAGTATCTTACTTTTCTCACTGCTGAATTTTGTTAGATTGGGCCAGTCTGTTGAGATCCTTCTATATCCTGTTGGCTTTCAGCTGTAATTGTTGATGGTTCTCAAATATTCCTTGGCTTGGTAGCTTGGCATTTAGGGACATAAAAATTCAAGTTGTCAGGCCACACTTGTCACCACTTCAGTTTGCAAATGCTTCAGTGTATCCTAAAGGGTTTTGTACATTGTAGATCCACAGGTTTGGAAGCAGAGGTGGTATTCAGCAGGTTCTGACCAGTTCTGGAGAACCGGTAGTGGAAATTTTGAGTAGTTCGGAAAACCGGCAAATCCCACCTCTGACTGGAGATTTTACAGTATCATTCCCCTGCCACGCCCACCAAGCCACACCCACAGAACCGGTAGTAAAAAAAAGTTGAATCCCACCACTGTTTGGAAGGTGTCAATTTCCCCAAAATGGGCAAATTCTCCAGTGGGAGGGCACCTTGTGGGGTTAGCAGAATCCTAATCTTAAGAGGAAGCATTTTCCTGTGGTTATCCTCCATGCTACTATCTTCCTACCCCCACCCCAAACCTTAAATGCCCTTTTCTGATCTCCTGGAGTTTTTGCCCTCCTAGCCTGAGTCAGACAGGGCCAGCAGAGCTGAGCTAGTATTAACAGAGCAGGCCCTCCGAAGGAGAGAGCAGGCAAAGATGAACTCGGAGGCAATCCGTTCTGCTTCCTTGCCCATCGTCGCTCATTTGTGCATCTGTCTTTGCTCAGCAGCAGATGTACTTATTCCAAGCACATCCGTGGTTTCTGCTAGTCTTGAGATCGTCTCAATTGCTTCCCTGAGCTGGGGAGAATGGAAAGAAGGACCTAATAGCTCCACTTATAGCTTCAGATAGTGACTTTTGCTTTTATTTTATTTTGCTTTGCCAGCCTCTCTTAATTGAGTTGGCCATTTGCCACCTGGCCTCCCTCCTTCCTCACTGAATGTATCACATTCTTTTCTGGCGTTGGTTCTTCCTGTCAGATCTGCAATACAATATCTGTACGTTTCGTGGCAGCTCCATATTTTGCAGCTGAAAACCTGGCTGTGTCTTTTTTGTCTAGAACTTAAATCATAAAGGGATGCTTTATCTTCCCAATATTTATTCTGCCCTCCTCCATCTCACACAGTTTCCCATTCTCTCCCCTCCGAAGGGCAGGAGTTATGAGCTAGAGTGCATCTGTGCAACAACACACAAGCAAAATTGATAATACTGGAGCTGTGGGAGGAAACGGTGTCGGAAGGGGTGAAGCCCCAAGGAAAAAATAACGAGCATCATTGACAAAGATCTCCTGTCTCCTGCTTCTCTACAAACTGAAGCTTTTCCAGGGTTGTTTTTTTTTTTTAATGCAGACCAATTTTTTTCAAACTTGGCAATTTTAATATGGGTGGACTTCACATCCCAGCATGCCGGCCAGGGAATTCTGAGAGAAGATGTCCACCCATTTGAAAGTTGCCATGTCTGAAAAACACTGATCTAGACTCTTTTCCTTTTCGCTGGACCTTTTACTAGACTTTATTTCACTCTGATGAAAGAAAATCTGCTGTGGACAATTTGATTTTGAGAAGGGGATTCTAGATAAATTCTCATGGATCAAATTGATCCAAGACTGGACTTACGATCATAATGGAGCCCAACATATCTGTTGCTAAGTGAGACATTTTCTTAGGTGAGTTTTGCCCTATTTTGTTATCTTTCTTGCCACAATGTTTAAATGAATCACTGCAATTGTTAAATTAGTATCATGGTTGTTAAGTGAATCTGGCTTCTGCTTGTCAGAAGATCACAAAAGGGGATTGTGTGACTCCAGGACATTGCAACTGTCGTAAATGTGAGTCAGTTGTCAAGCATCTGAATTTTGACCCCATGACAAAGGGTATGGCACAACAGTCATTAAGTGTGAAAAATGGTTATCAGTCACTTTTTGTGCCATTGTAATTTTGAACAGTCACTAAATGAACTATTGTACATTGAGGACTACCTATACTTACCTGGCAGGGAAGATACCATGATTGTGAAGGTGGTTTTCCCAGATGAGGCTCATCCATCACACTTCAGGGGTTTTCCTCAAATGCTCTAGGCATGGTTCTTAGTGCAGTTTTTAATAATATCTTAATGTTGGTTCATTTTAATATTGTAACAATATTTCACTTGTTTCTATAATTTGTGAACTGCCCAATGTCATTTTGTAGGGCCGATGGTGGCATAGAAATTTAATACATACATACGTATATACATACATACATGCAATGGAATCTTCTTGCACTGCTTTAGCATCAAGGTAGCCAAGCAGCATGTGTGAATGTCCTGTCTATTACTACACCATGACCCAGGGATCCCCAAAGAAATTGTCTTGGAAAAAAAGAAAAGAAAAGAACAAAGTCCATCTTCCAAGATCATTTCTTTTATTTAGGAAAGCATCAAATTGGCAAAGTCCATGTAATTCTGGATCTGACACAACCTGGAATTATCCCACAATATTAGAAGTTAGAAATAACCCCCAAAAGTCACATTCTCCAATAGAAGTAATTCAACATTGCTTTATGTCATAAATCTGCACCTCAAGGGGCCAGAACACGGTCAGCTCATTTTCCCACAGGAAGAAGAATCACCTAGCCTAAACAACTCTCTCTATCTCCACTCCTCCCCACTTAGGAATGTGGCAAGCCCGAAACCTTTCCCCCATGACCGCCAAAGAGAAATTAAGAAAAAGAATATATACTATATACTAAACCTAACCAAAATGGCTACACATATGCCAATTTTGGGCTTGACAGGCTGCCCTCCCTCATTTGAAAAGAAACCCCTGCAATGACATAAAATACACAAAGATTAAAATTAGGTTAAACACAATCATACAATGCACATTTTAATCTCCTTTGCCACCCACAGAATTCGCCTTAGGCTTGTGTAGGTATTTTTCACCCTGGTCCTTGGACCAGCATTGATCTGCAGAGTGCCAGGCCACACAAACAAGCAAAGCACCATCTGTGGGATGCAGGCAGCATGTGAAAACCCATCCGTTCTGGTCCACAGAAAAAAACCTCTCTCCACGGAACTAGTCCCTGGTGCCCAAAAGGTTGGGGCCCACAGCCACGGTCTCTCAATTGGACAGGGCCCTTCCATTCATTCCCCAAATAGGACAATGGGAGGGGCACTTCCTCTAAGATTCCCCAACCCATCACTCACCCTCAGTGGCACTGCGGCTGTCCTTGCTAAGAGGGAATCCTATGTTGGAGAAATTCTCCATCGTCTGAAAACAATGTGGAAAAATTCAATCATCCCTTTTTCTCTGCCCACAAAATTTTAAAAGCCAGTCGTGACTTGCTTCAATCTAAATGAATTATCCCCATTTAGATAAGAGGCAGGAGGAGGCAGACTTAAAACAGGGGCTGTGGGATAGAGAAAACAGGTGTTATCTGGAGAGTTTGTAAAATTGCTGCAAAGGACCATCTGCCGTTGCAAATTAGAAAGTCCATCTGGACCCTCTCTGCAGCAGAGAGGGCCTTTTGAAGTTCCCCCCCAAATTTCTGGGCAGAGAAATTGAGTAGATAGTTGCTCTGAACTTCTCCAGCGGAAAGAGATGTTCTCAACCTACTTTTCAAGGACACGACTCCCCGTGGAGCGTGGCACAAATACTACAAGAGGGATTTCCTCACAATATTATCCCTGAGGGTTTAATGGAAAAATGGACAGCCAAGGCAGCTGTGGAACATTTTGAGGATTGCCTAGTGACAAAAGAGAACATTCAGATCCTCGCCTGGAATGCTTTAAATTAAATAGCTAGGTTTCAACAATATACTTAGCTTGGTCCTTGAATTAGCTCATTTCCTGTGCTCATATGCACACTGAACGTAGATTGGACTGAATGGGCTTTGATTCAAGCAGAACACTTGAAACTAGTCAAAGTTTCAGCTAACTAAGAGTAAAGTCGCTACTTCAGCCCTGACGGTTGAAAGAATAACGCAGAATTTAAAAAGGGGTTCAAACAGCTGCCTCAGATTTCAGAGAAAGGGAGAGACCGATCAATAGCACCCTGTCTATTTGTACTGCAGAGGAGAGCTGGCCCTTTGGAGTGGACCAGATCAAAAAACATAACTACAGAATCTTGCAAGATTGTGGCTTACTTCCGCTCCTTGTTATCTCCCAGTGAACCAGGTTTGTGTTTGCATGAGCCGATTCTGAATACAGGTAGTCCTTGACTTACGATCGCAACTGAGCCCAAAGTTTCTGTTGCTAGGTTGTTAAGTGGCCTTTCCTTTCTTGCCACAGTTGTTAAGTGAACCATTGCACTTGTTAAGTTAGTAAATCGGTTGTTAAGTGAATCTGGCTTCCCCACTGACTTTCCTTGTCAAAAGGGGATCATGTGACACCAGGAAACTGCAAGGGTCGTAAATAGGAGCCAGTGTCCAAGGCTCTGAATTTTGATCACGTGACATGACCACGGGAATGCTACAATGGTCATAAGTGTAAAAAAGGGTCATAACTGTGGAAAATTATGCAGGACCCCCCCAAAAAAACTTTTGTTTGTGTGGGATACGTTGAATGATTATTATTGTGGTTTGTCACACACTCTGCTCAGGCTGGATTTGGCATTTTTGTCTACCTATTGAGTCCTTCCCAAGGACCTGGGATAGTCAGATGTGGATGTTTTATGATGTTAGTGGTATCATCTCAGGATGCCTTTTGCAATTAACTGATGGTCTTTTTGTCAATGCCATTGATCTTCAAATGGTACTCCAGTTGTTTTGGGATCGCACTCAAGGCACCTATTACTATTACCTTTGTTTTCTTTTGTCGTTCTAGTTGGAAGGTCCCTTCCCGCTCTGTAATTCTGTATTCTTATTCCTCGAGGCTATTCTTACAGTCCATTATTCTTACCTTCTAAACTTATCTGACCACTACCGCGTATCCTGATGAGAAATTCCACCGGTTAATTAGGCAGGACTTTCTATGCATCTGAAACCTGGTCCTTGGGACTTTGGCCTCCAACATGGCTATACAATGGGGCAGTCGCTATCCCTGCCCTACCTGCTACTATGACTGATGTCCAAGTAATCTGCCAGTGCCTTTTCTGGCTAATTCAGTTTATTAAAGGTTTTGTGAGCTGCTATCTTTAATATAGTTAGGGTTAGGGTTTGGTTAGTCGGAAAAGTTTCTAGCAAACTCCTAATTGTTGGCTGTCATGGATTAAAACGTCCCCCATACAAGGACATCCAAGGCTGAAGTTCTGGTGCTCCATTCAGCCCTCTGAAACTCTTCTTTGTTTGCCGGCAAAATATGAAACAGACATTCCATCCTTCATGACTTACAGACCTGTTATTTTTTAATTGGCTAAAGATTGCTATAAACAACAGACTCCTCTTACTTGCTGCCCTCTTAATGTTTTCTTCCCTTTACCACTTTGTGTTGCGTCAGCGACTATTTTTAAAATAGCAGCAACAATAATAAGATCATCATCCTCAACAAGAGTCCAGGTGTTGCAATGCCCATGCTTGAAAACACTGATGGGCTGGGATCAAAGCAGCAAAGCAAAACTGTCCCCAGTTTAATCAAGCATGAAAGGGGTCACTTTCCAAGACCTGTCAGTGTTTGAGAGTTGGATTTGTTTTGCTTTGTTGTTCTTTTGGCTGCATCTTTATTGATTTTTTTTTAAAAAAGGTTTATTGTCCATTCCTTTGCAGATTCTTTTTCTTTTTTTAAAGAATACATACCTCAAATGCAGCAGATGAGAAATTGAGTTATCTGTTCCCTGCATAAAATAAATGAATGGAAATAAGTGAACAGAGTAGAACAATTGAGTCGATTTTTCTGTTCAGATGATCATGAAGGAAGTGTAGTAAAGGAGTTTTAGCAAGGAAGATATGACAGCAAGGAAGAAGCAAACGTGGCAGTCAGGAGGATCAGCTGAAATTTCTAAGCTCTGCTACAAATTTTCTGTTGTGATCTGATCACGTTACTTAGGACACTATAGAATAATGTTTCTCAACCTTGGCAACTTTAAGACGCATAAACTTCAAATCCCAGAATTCCCTAGCCAGCCCATGTTGGCTGCAGAATTCTAAGAGTTGAAGTCCACATGATTCCTTGTACAGATTATTTATTCCTATTTTTCGGTGGTTGGGAGATGCATTGAGGCTCTTTCTTATAATGATACCCCTCAGGACTCTGATCCGGCAAGATTTATCTCCATGGATCTGATCTTCTTCTGTTTCCAGGCTTGTTCTCCTCAGTGTCACAATCAGAATTTGTGTCAGAAAAAAAGGACAAGAGAAGTGACACCAACTTTTTCCTCCTCCTTTTCTCATACTTGTGGTGTTCTTTTTTGTGGTCTGGCCAAGGGATGTTATTGATCAGTGGAGGAGAAGGAAGGAGAGGGAAATAGAGAGGGAAAGGGAGTGAAATAACTATACAGAATTTTATGGTATCAGTGTGAAAATAAAGGTTATAACTATGATACACAACAGTATGCAGTTAAAAGCGACTCTAAATGCATGATTAAGAGAATACTGGTTATAACCAGGGAGTATAACACTATGTATACTTAAAAAGGAGGTACGCAGCCAGAACACAGTCACTGCAAGACTGAAAATGTGATGTACTATAAAGAAAAATGTACAATAAAAATATTTATAAAAAGAAATAAGAAAATCATGGGCCTTCTACACATTACCCATCTCTGGTGCCAGCCCTGCACAATATCTAGACTTATTATATATCTAACCATGTGTTTGCTTAATCATGAGCTGCTGAAAAATCCAAGGAAGGCTTCCTAAAGACAGAGACAAACGGCAATAATTGCCATGGACTAGATGCCCCCAACCTTAAATTTTGCCTGTTGTTTTAAATCGGTCTCTGAATTTCAGGCATCACATTTGTTGGCCCTTCTGTTGTATGTCAAGCAGCAGTTGCTAGGGAGCAAGGAAAATCCGAAGAGAGCTGTATTCCTCCAGTCTAGTATGCAAGCCTCCCAGATACATCTGGTAGGCCAGAATGCAGAAAACATTTCATTTGTTGAGAAATTATGCTTCTTCCCCATTCCTCTTTGCTTTCAGAGCTGCAGTCCTGCATTCTTACATTTCAATACGGCTTTGTATTTTATAATGGAGAAAGCAGCTATGTCTTTTGTGATGAGATATTCCATCACCCTGTTTTTCGCCCCCCTCTGTCCTTTAATCTCCATCCCCCTCCTTGCTCTGTACCGAAAACTGGCGGCATTTTGAATAGGCATGCATTAGTACACACAAGTTTGTCATTGCTGGTATTTCCCATAAAGTTCTGGAAGGCTGTGGTTTTGCTGGACATGGAAATAGTCGCCAAAGCAGCATGTGGATTCAGCTTGGTAGGAGAGAAGACAGAAAAATTAAATAGAGGAGGAAGGGATGTCAGTAGTTGCCACTGAGATAAAAGCCAATTGCCATATGTCATTCTATGAAAGGGGCTCCCACTTTAATCCTTTTTAGTACAGCACATAATCCCTGCTATGATAGAATAAGGACACCAAATAAGTTTGGTGTAGTGTAAGGTGCCGGAGCAGAAACCAGGATTTTGTGAGTTCTACACCCATTTTAGACATGAAAGATGGCTGGGTGGCTTTGTGCCAATAATCAAGAGGTGGTGAGTTCTAGTCCCACCTTAGGTATGAAAGCTGGCCAGATGACCTTGAGCCAGTCACTCTCTCTCAGCCCAACCCACCTCGCAGGGTTGTTGTTGTGGGGAAAATAGGGGGAGAAAGTAGTATTAGGTAAGTTTTGGGGTTACTTATAAAATAATAAAGGCAGGATAAAAATATGCTAAATAAAATAAAGTGATTGCTACAGAACAGCATGTTCAGGTGACATCATAAAGTGACCAGCATTATGTGCCAAATGGGTCAGAGTACCACAGAACACTAACTGAAATTGTCATTCCTGGCCCCAATACACTGTTTCTCTTCTCACCTTTTTGGAGAAGTTCCAAAAAGTCAATATGGTGCAAATGGTGGCAATAACCTTGGAAAGGATGGAGCCTTGATTGCATAGTATTATTATTATATATATTATATATATTAGCTGCTACTAAGGCCTACCTTGTGGCGATTTGTGAGGCAAAGTGTAAATACTTCTTCACACTAATTGCATCTGCAGATAATCACCCAGCGACCCTCTTTGAGGTGAGCCATCTCCTCTTAGGGAAGGAGGAGATTGAAGTCCGCCTGAAGGGGAGCTCTGAGGAATTTGCGAATTTTCTGGAAGACAAAATCACTCAACTTTGTTGCCAGTTAGATGTCGGCGTGGTTGCTGATCCGGTGGAAGCTCCTGAGGCAGGTTCTTGCCCTGTTATCTGAGAATGGTTTGACCCTGTTTCTCCTGAGGAAGTGGACAGGTTCCTAGGGAGTATGCGCACGAGCACCTGTATTTTAGACCCATGTTCCTCCTGGCTTGTGAAAGCTTCCCAAGAGGTGACAGGCAGGTGGACTCTGACAGTGATTAATGCTTCTCTACAGGAGGGGACGGTGCCCCAGCACTTTAAGGAGGCTGTGGTCCGCCCTCTTCTTAAGGAGCCATCGCTGGATTCCACCCAGTTGGATAATTTCTGACCTGTCTCCAATCTTCCCTTTTTGGGGAAGGTTATTAAGAAGGTGGTCGCGCAGCAGCTCCAGAGGTTTCTGGATGAAACGGATTATCTCAACCCCTACCAGTCAGGATTCAGGCCTGGATTGGGGACAGAAATAGCATTGGTTGCACTTTTGGATGATCTCTGGTGGGAGCGGGATGGGGTAGTGCTTCCATCCTTGCTCTACTTGACCTCTCAGCAACTTTTGATATCATTGACCATGGGATTCTCCTGGGATGGCTTGAGGGGATGGGTGTGGGAGATGCTGTATTGGTTCACTTACATACATACATACATACATACATACATACACACACACACACAAATAAATAAACAAATAAACAAACAAACATTATGTAGACTTTTTTGATCCCATCCTGAGTTCCTGATCCTCCTCTATGTATTTCTTCTCCAAATTCTTCCTGCTCTGAAATATTTTAAGGTTTTCCTGGAACTCTCAGAGACTTCATCTTAACACAACTCAAGACCTTTCTCTGTTCCTTGCGATGGCAATAACTTCAGGTCCTCCGTGAGCAATGTGTTTATTCTGACAGTTTCTGCCTTGTTTTTTGTTAACTTATTGAAAATGTGGTTATTTCCATGGGAACATTGATGATCTCTAACATTGATGATCTCTTGCCTGTTTGTTTATTCATTTATTACATTTTTGCCTTGTCTGGAGATGCATCTATTTCGTAAAATGTTTTGCATAAGGAGGATTCTTCAAATCCATAAATGTTTGTTTCAGGTCAGCTTTTGATGGCAACTGAATGTTCTTATCTGAAGCTGCTCGGCTTCTCCTGCAATATAGAAATGATGCACTGGTCTATTCAAGGGAATCTCATATCCTAGTGCTTCTTCACTTTGGCATTGTTAAGATGTGTGGACTTCAACTCCCCAGCTGCCTGGGGAATTCTGGGAGCTGAAGTCCACGCATCTTAACGTTTATTTATTTTTATTTTATTTGTATTTATTTTTTATTTGTCAATTGCTTACAAGATAATAGGCATAAGTAAAAATATAGTTATGAATACATGGACACATATAAGAAAAATTAAAACAAATAAAAGAAACAGTAGGGCAGGGATGGTAGGCACGTTGGTGCGCAGTTATGCACGCCCCCTACAGACCTCTTAGGAAAAGGGTGAGGTCAATAGTAGACAGTCTAAGGTTAGTTTTTGGGGTTTGGGGAAGAAACCACAGAGTCAGGTAGAGTATTCCAGACATTGACCACTCTGTTGCTGAAGTCGTATTTCCTGCAATCAAGTTTGGTGTGATCAACCTTGAGTTTGTATCTATTGTTTGCTCTTGTATTGTTGTGGTTGAAGCTGAAGTATTCATTGACAGGTAGGACATTGCAACGTATGATTTTTATATACTATACTTAGATCGGACTGAAGGCGCCATAGTTCTAGGTTTTCTAGGTCTAGAATTTCAAGGCTGGTGGCATAAGGTATACATTGCCAATTATGAGTCTGAGGAGGGGCATGGCAGAGATGTTAACGGCTTAGCCTGGGCCACTGGCCACTGGCCCAGGCTAAGCTGTTAACATCTCTGCCATGCCCCTCCTCAGACTCATAACTGAACCCTATTTGCTTTTTTAATGGACTTGGCAGGAAGAAAAAGAGCTGAGGCAGCAGTCTTGGATGCCTCTAAAGGGCCCCCCAGGGGACCATTTTTCAGCAGCTGCAATATCCTTTGCAAAACTGTTCTGTGGCTGAACCATGATAGCAACTGGTCATAACTGGTAATTAAGAGACAAACTCAAGGGATCTTGTAGTTCATACATTCTTCCTTGGAGAAAACATCTATTTTTTATTTTGTTTTGTTTTGGAGCTTACAATGACTCACAGGAACATGAGGAAAGGCTTAATGATTCAAGCTGTACGTCATTTCTCCATTCTCCTTCCCAATGAAAGACTTTATTTGAGAGAGATTTACAGTTAAAGCAAGAAATTGGGTTGTTTTCTGTGTCCCAAAGCATCAACTTTGCTACCAAGTCATCATTAAGAACATTAGCAGTAGTCTACAAGAATTCAACAGCGGCGCTACCAGATTTGGTGTACAGCAAATGTTCCTTTTGCTGCCATCTATTTTTCTAGCAGTTCCAGTCAAGAGCCAAGCAAGAGAGTGAACCTAAGAAGCACAACCGTTTGTGAGTAATACATATATTTGTGCTGAGGGAATGTTGTTAAGTCACAACTTGCAAGACCTGCTGTGACATTCTGCACCCAAGCCTTGGGTGGCATGCTGTTTTATCAAGTTTAAGGCCAGTGATCAGGTTGATTCTTTTGGATCCAGAGATAATGAACGCTCTAGTGAATAAAGAGATTGTATGTGTTGTTATTAGCTCAAGCGAACAGATTTAAAAGCAAAAATAAGCATAACATACCAAGTAAGATGATGCTCAAATCTCTTACAAGTTGTCAGGAGCTCTTTAATAAGAACAGCAGAGATGCCCCAATAGCGGCCAATTTCCACAGTGCCCAGCGCTAGGGTCTGTGCAGAAGCTCCCTTCAAACAACAAGCACTGCAAAATATGGTACTGTGACTTCATGGTCGGGCTATATTGAGGAGACTGCAAGACCTGGTTGTCAGGATGCCACTGATCTTGACTGGTGGCACATGACTCTGGAATGGGAATCAAAAGACTGAGACTTTCACAGCAGGAAAATCTTTGGAGCAAAGTGAAGATTCCCCTCTCCTTCTCTTTTATTCAAAAAACAAGAGGAAATCTCCCCTAAAAACATACGAGCTCAGAATGAGCTCTCAACTTCTATAGATTTCATAAAATAAAGGAAAAATCAAAATATGTCACTAAAGACATCAAAATAACAATGGTATTCAGCATTGCCATTACACACGCTAAAAACCTAGAGCTGAAAACCATTCAGTTCAGGATCTCAAGAGCTGAAAGAAGCAGAAGCTCTAAATTTGTTGGTTTTGAGCTCAGGCGTCTTTGTGGTTCAGAGCAGAGAACAAGGAACATCAGCACTGCCCTTGTGAACCTTGTTTGCTTCTGAGCTATGGAGGTAGTCCTCGAGCTACAGTATGACCATTCATTTAACAACTGTTCAAACTTTCAAAGGCATTTTTACAAAGGGACTTACGATTAGTCCTTTTACTTATGACCGTCATAGCATCCCCATAGTCACATGTTTAAAAGTTGGGGTTTTGGCAATTGGCCTATATTTACAGCAGTTGCAACAACCCAGAGCCCCATGAGTGCCATTTGCAACCTTCCCAGGGAGCTTCCAACAAACACAGTGTCAAGGCAGAAGCCAGATTTGCTTAATGACAATTTGATTTGTTTAATGACTGTGGTGATTTGCTTAACAGCTGAGGCAAAAGTATTGTAAAATCAATCATGACTCACTTAACGAGTCCATGGTTTAGGGATGGAAGCTCCTGTTCCAATTGTAGTCATAAGCTGAGGACTATCTGTAGGGCAGAATTGTCTTGCCTCTTACAATCATTGCAAAGTTTTGGGTGCAAGCTGTCATCCTTTGTGATCCTCAAAATTCACAGAGGAGATAAATGATTGTTGTCTCATTTGGAAAACGGTGAGGGCCCAACCTAGATTTTAGCAAAATTGCACCTTGAAGGAACTGCCACAGAGCTATGTTTCTGCCAGATGAAATATCCATTCTGTATTGTTTGTTCTTTGCCATTTGCAACATTTCAATACTTTGATAAAATCTGAGTCTGGAATAGCATGCCTTAAAAATGCAAAGACAAATAACTGGAGAGTCAGAACTTTGAAAGGGTAGCAGAAATTGCTAAAAGAAGAAAAGGGCTAATGTACCATTGCATCCATCTTATACCCATTACGGTAGTTCTTATATTTATTGTTCCAGAGACAGATGTGAAAAATAGGAATTTCAACCCAGGAGGAGGAGGATGTTCTAGCTGTTAATTAGATGTGTTTTAGCTGATCAACTGAAAACACATAGGCTCTTTCCACTGCCCAAGTTACCCACTCAAACATTTATGGCCACTCAGCAGCATGAACCACTCTGTTAATGTGAGCAAGCTAATTGATTCTGTCTCCTTTGAAAGAAACTTTGTTGCTGAGATGCTATTATTCCCCATTCCACAGGCTCCACACATCCTAATTCTCACGCGCAAAAGAAGCAGCGAGTTGGGTTTTTGTAGCTTTTCAGCTAAGCATCTCCCAGTGCATACCTTGTTCTGATAAGGCTGATTCACAAAAGTTGCTTCATCTGATTATTAATTTTAATCATTTTCTGGGTTTATCCAAAACAACATTATAACAATATTGCACAACTGTGTTCTAACTAAATACTGGTAGCCTTAAACTTATGCCGAAGTGACTGGTACATAATGGACCCCTTATAATGGACCCCTTCAAACCCCACTTACAACCCTGTTTTGGAATTCTGAAGTCACCTCCCCCTGCCCCCCATGATCATCTGGATATATTTTGGGCACTTGGCAACTGACCCATCCACATTTATGGTGGTTTTCAGCACTGTGTGGTCATGTGACTGTAATGTTTTGGTGGAAACCGGTGTTTCCTTCTGGTTTCTAGCAAAACTGGTCCACAGCAAACAATGAGTTTGCTTAGCAACGGTAGCAATTGCTTAACAACCATGGCAGTTGCATTTTGACTATGGCGGTTGCTTAATGACCTTTGCAAAAAAAAAGTTGTAAAAGTCATTTTGTGACTGCCATGACTTATGACTGTAACTGCCAGGGTCAATTACAGTCATAAGTCAAGGACTTTGTGTAGAGTAGGTTCATACACTATGATAAGATACAAAATAACTGATCAAGGTTAATTCTATCAACCAAAGTTGTGCAAATGCAGCCATTAATTCTTTCCTGACCTAGTTACAAGAACCTGTTGCTAAGGCAATGACTTAGGAGCAAGAAGACTGAGGGTCAAATCCATCTACAGTCACAAAAATTAACTGGGTGTCTTTGAACTAGTCACCATCTCACAGCCCAGCCCACATTAAGTGGATTGTTGTGAAAAAAGCAGAAGGTAGAAGCTCTACGTTGACTGCTCTGGGCCCCCGAATGTAAGTTTGGATGGAAATCAAACAGATTGATGGAAGCCAGTCAATAAATACAAAGGCTTAGTGCACCACATTGCGTGAATCCTGGCTGAGGATTTCTGGGCACTGCAAGCCAACATAGCTGGTGGCAACACTGTTTTGCAGTCTTTTGTTAGCATCCTTGCTAACTTTTATCCATAGGTTGGCTAGTGATTAGAAGGGAGAGGGAGGGAGGGAGAGAGAGAGAGAGAGAGAGAGAGAGACTCCAAGAGCAAACAAATACTGGGTCTGGTGAATGTCTGTCCAGAGATGAGTCATTTCTCTATTTTAGAACAGCTATCTTATTTATTTCTATCATTTCCAAAACAAAATCACATGAAAAATTCTGAGACGGGTCCTGGCAAGGGAGGCCTGGCCTCTGAGTCAGAATTAACCTCTCTGCCAGGGAAAAATCCAACAGTTGCTTGAGCAATAACCCCTCCACTTGTATAACTAAGTCCCGTCTTCATTCCTTACTGAATCCTGTGTCTCAATCAATGACATCTGGGGGCTTAACTCACATGTTAATGAATGTCAATGCTCCGTGGTGATGGTTAGAAAATGTCTTATCATCTATTCATAGTGGAAGGACTTTGGAGGAGGTCTCCAACTCCATTCCCAAGGAAGGAGTCCTTGTATCTCCCAAACAAGTGGTCAAGTGGTTGTCTAGTCTATTTTTGAAAACCTCCAGTGATGGAGCCCCCCACAACTCCAGGAGACCAAGTTCCACTGATTAATCCTTCTTATTAATCCTTCTCTTACAGGAGAGAAGTGTCCGCTATTGGAGAAAGAAAATCTCCGCCTGGACCACAGCAGCGATGAATTTGTAAATATAACTGGTAAGTGGGCAGCCGTCTCTTTCCTCCAGATTCGTGGGATTGAGGTAGCCCAGCTTGCTTGACCTGCCCTCACCCATTGAGGTCTAGCTAATGTGCAGCCCTTTTGAGCTGAAAATTTACTAAGCACCCAAAGAGTGTTTTCTTGGCATTGGCCTCCCCAGGTGCAGATGGGGTAGGGTGGAGTGTGGCAAGAGATGAGGCAGCTGGGGGGGGGGGTGTCACTGTCCAGATATCATCAAAGCCTATCTTTTACCTTGCAGCATGATCTGTAAACCTAACATTCATCCAAGAAACACAACCTTTGTTTGCCATTCTATGGCAGCGGCTTAGATTGTCATTTTAGCACTTTCCCCAGGGCTGAGAAATGGAAGACAGGAAGTAAGTATGTGGGGTGACAGGTAGATCCTCTTCTTTAAAAACCACTGCCTGCAACCTGACCTGGAGCAAGATACCTACTTTGCCTAAAATCAGAGATCCCATAACTTCTGTGGTCACCTTTGGCTTGGTAACACGCCCCGATGCCTACCATGTTTTTTGCAGCAACATCTCCATGAGGGAGGTTATGTTAAGGCAGTGTTTGTCAACTTTAGCAACTTTAACTCGGGTGAACTTGAACTCCCCAAATTCCCCAGCTCTTTAAGATGTGTAGAATTCAACTTCCAGAATTCCCCAGCCAGCAGGCTGAGCTGAGGTCTAACTATTTTAACTAATTCTGGGAGTTGAAGCCCATGTGTGTAAAAGTTGCTAAGGTCGAGAAACACTGCCTTAATGTAACACCTTTTGTGGAGAAGTTGCTGCAAAAGACATCCCTGCTAAACACAGGGGCACGTTAAGCAAGCCAAAAGATGGTTCCGCAGGAGTTATGGGCAAGTTTGATTTCAGGTATCTCCTTCCCTCTGTTGCTAAGGTTGAGAAACATTCTTTTAAGGGAAGCTCGTGATAGGTTCCAAAAGATACTCCCAGTATCATTTGCACTGGCACAGACAAAAGAGATGATGTGTTGAAATGGGGACAATGATTGAACATTTCAGGTTTATTCCCCAATGTTTTTTTTCTGGTATGAGATCAGGCAGAAAATGTTTTGATCTTATTGTACCAAAGGATAGAGCTAAATATCTCTCGTCCCTGCTATAACGATATTATGTACCTGCATTTTTACAATACCCAATTCTTTTTATCCAGTCCTTGTGCCTTTGCCTAGAAGGGGATTTATGTCTTAGGCCCCCTATCCTGGGTGCCGTTGATGGGAAGATTTAATCACATCCACTATCAAAAGCATTCATTCAGATGTTTGAACACTGAAGGGGAAACAGCTGTTTACGGACTTCTGAAGTGCCCCGTCTATCGTTCCCTTAGGACTGAGCTAATCTCATCACATATTGTCTGGACAGCTTCCAACAGGCAATTGTACACTTCCTATGAGATGTTCCATTCTGTCAAAATCTCCTGGAAAGTCCTCAAATATTGTGTAATAGCAGTAGTCCTAGATGAGATGGATCAAAATGTAATTTAAGTTTTGGATATGAATGGGATGTGTCGGTGTGCCCGTGGCTTTGGGACTATGACCATAAACAGACAGACACATCAATGACAGGTGGAAATAAACTCTGAAGCCTCAACATTTTGAAGTCCTTATTTCCCTTAAGGAAAAATACTGTGCTTTTTCTTCATTTTTCCCAATTAAAGGAACAGCCAGTCTCAATAAGGACTAGAGATGCACCACACTAAAGGATGGACTATCCGGCATTCTGACTCAAACCTATTTTTATCTATAAAAGACCCACCTCTAATGCCCCACAGCTCATTATTCTTCTGTACTTTACATTTTCAGGAATTAGTCTTTATTATTCTGCAGTGTGAATAAGGAAGATATTATGAACTAATAGAGAAAGTTTAAAAAAAAATAGATGGTGAAATTAGACTTCCCAACCTGGTGTTTCCCCCTCCCTACATTTCATTATAACATCCCAAATTCCCAATAGACTCCCAGCTTACCTTCTTCTCTCTTTTCCAGGATTTAATCTAATCAAAAGGTTTGGTCTTCTGAAGACCTCGTCCGTTAAGAAAATACGCAATCCCAAAGGTCCGATGATCCTCCGACTAGGCAACACTTCCTTGGTTCATCCAACGAAGTGAGTGTTCTCCGTTCCTGACTCTTAAAGCTGCTGCATGGCCGTTGCTTGTGGATAACCTGTTTTCTGTGCAAATTAATGCCGTGCATCAATTTCAGTTCTAATTCCTTGTTCCAACTGTCTGCTGGAGAAATTTGTTTTGAGGTGAAAATAATATAACAGTAAACCCGTCCGTTGGGCCAGCAATTGAGAAACTGACCAGATCTTTGCTGGTTTAGAAGCCTTCCTTCTCCCCATGTATCAGTGGGAGGTGAAGGTCTACAAGGAAGATGGGCAAAAACTTAACCTTAACCAATTACGATGTCCAGGGTTTTCAGACATGATTGTTAAGGCAGATATAGGTAGCCCTCAACTTAGAACCATTCATTTAGTGACCATTCCAATTTACAATGATGCTGAACTGGTCCATGTCCTGGCATAGCATCCCCATTCTCAAGTGATCAGAATTTGGGCGCTTGGCAACCAACATGTGTTTATGATGGTTGCAGCATCCCCAGGTCATGGAATCACCATTTGAAGTTCCAGTTGAGGATTACTCTCATTTAGGAAACAGCAGTGTGGGAAAGGGAGTACCTGGGAGTACAGGTGGGTAACTGTGTGGCCAGTCTTGCTTCTGAAACTCAGGGGTGGGGGAAGAATCCTCAGACCTGCTGGGTATGACTGTTCTTACTAAATGCAGAATCAGCCTGAAATTCATCCTCATTGGACAAGGTAGAACCACTGCTTCAGGCGCTACTCTGGTGGCCAGTTGGCTTCTAGATGCAGTTCAAGGTGTTGGTTGTTGGCTCAACATCTATATATCTACAGGACCTTCAATAGATATTAGCTTTCAGACTACAAGTAGTCCTTGACTTACAACTGTTCATTTAGTGACCAAAGTTACAATGGCATTGAAAAAAGTGACTTATGACCCCTTTTCACAGTTACGACCTATGCAGCATCCCCGTGATCATATCATCAAAATTCAAATGCTTGGCAGCTGGTTCATAAGGTCATGTGATCACCTTTTGCAGCCTTCTGACAAGGAAAGTCATTGGGAAGCCAGATTCACTTAACAACTGGGTTACTAACTTATCAACTGCAGTGATTCACTTTACAACTGAAGCAAGAAAGGTCATAAAACGGGGCAAAAGTCACTTAACAAATGCCTCAGTTTGGGGCTCCGTTGTGGTTGTAAGTCAAAGACTACCTGTAATAAATTTTACTAAACTTTGCTAACTGGAGACTTCTGCCTTTTAATGAAGCTTATTAGCCTGAAAGCTTCTACTACATTCCTAATTTTTTGCAATTCTCAATCTATTCATCTGCAAGATCTGAGGGCCGGTGATTCTTTACTCAAGGAATGCCACCTTCAGGAGTCAGAGAAATTAGATAACTGATACTTCCCTCTTGTAGAACTGCATCTCCTATGAGATGCAATGGCCCTTTTCCCCTTTGCTTTCCAAGAACTCCTTTGAAACTAGATTATTCTTGCAGGCCATGTTATTTCCACCTTATTTCCCCTGGCCATGGAATGCTACTTTACAGGGTTGGTTTCATGGATTAACTGATTAATATTCCTGATTCTACTGACTATAATTATTCATTGTGTTATTAATATGTTTGTTCTTATTCTGTTGACTATTTTATTACTTGACTTTCATATGTTTATATGCTACTTGAAGCCATTCACAATTGGACTATTGGGCTTAGAACCCTAATAAAATAACAATAAATAACAGAATATCAGGATTGGAAGGGACTTTGGAGGTCTTCTATCATTTCAGACAAATGGTTGTCCAATTTCTTCTTAAAATCCTCCAGCGTTGGAGCACCCACAATTTCTGGAGGCAAATCTTTACAATGGTTAATTGTTCTAACTGTCAGGACCCCTTATTTCCAGGTTGGTTCTCTCCTTGATTAGTTTCCATCCATTGCTCATTGTTCTGCTTTCGGGTGATTTGGAGACTAGGTTGACCCCAACTTCTTTGTGGCAGCCTCTTAATAAATAATATGCAGGCATGCAGTTCTGTCTCCCATATGAACCACAAACCAGAGTTGAACTTGGGGAAAAAATAGTTGATAACCATAATGCACCATTCTCATCAGCTTGTGGACTCTGGTGAGCTTTCTGCACTATGATGAGGAGTACAAAGTGCACTGTGTGTTATGTGACTCTAGCAGTTGCGGTTGGCTTCAAATGGTAAATTTGGGTAGAATTTGTTCATTCTCAGATGAAAGAACAACATAAATCCCAGGAAAGTTGAAAAATGATCCTAGAAACTATAGTATTTCTGTACTGTTGCCTGGAAAACAGTATGGGCATATCTATTTAGTCACTCATTGGTGTTGAACCAAGCTAGGTAGCCATGACTCTTATCTTCCTCACCCACACCAAGCTGTGATCACTGTCTCCCCCAAAGAATTTACCATATATTCAAAACCAGTCATCATCAACTTCAGGTCTCCCAACTGAGTTGGGTCTCAAATTGATGTATGAAGAATGTGGCTGAGAATTATGGGAGTAAAGCTGTATTGTTGCCAAGGAAGGCTATGTAGACCTATCCAATTCATCCGGAGTCAAACTCAACTTGTAAGAAATTTTACCTTTATCTTGTCAACCCATGGTTTCTGGCTTACAATATTCAGTTTATTCAGCCAGTGGTGGTTCATTCAATAAGTCATAGTTAAAGTAAGAATAGTTTGGTACACTATATAAAATTATGCCAATCACTTAGTCCAAACAGAGTTTGGAAAGTGATATTTGTAAGTCTCAGTATCATCCCTAATTGATAGTTATGTAGTTTGACACAACATTTTAATTTTAAAATAAGTCATGCTAAGATTCCATGCAATGGCCAGTTTCACACAGCATGGTGGACCACAATCCAACCCCTCTTTAACCTTGATTAACATGTTGTCTAAATGCAAGCTGACAGTTCAGAGGAGAGCAAAATTTTCATGTGAGCCTCTGGAAAATCCTTGAATGGCAGGAAGAGACAACTGTCCTAAAGCAATTATCCTTTGATCCCTGATATCTCAGTGCAGAAGAGTCTCTACTTGGAGTACCCAAAACTGAGCAAACCAGCCAGGAAACTCTTCTGTAACTGCAATCAAATAATACAACTATGCTGTTTACTTGTCTGAGCTATTTACTGAGCTCATGTAATATATTGTAGCCTAAAGCAATCGAACAGTTTGAATTCGCACAATTTGTTAACACAGAAAAATAATAACCAGGTTAAAATCAATCAGCTTTAACTTATGTGAATGCAACCATTTTTGATTGGCCTGGTTTGTTTTGCTGTGTGTCCCCCAGCGAAGAGTGTTTGGGTTCTCCAAACGAGAGATTTTGTGGGTGATTTAGCTTCAGCTGAATGACTGGAAGGATCTCTCGATCCTGGAAAGTCAATCGCTGCCCAAAAGCAACAAAGGCTTTGAGTCTTTTCCAGGCCCTTCAGCAATTCCTCCTGCTTGGTGGGTGCTTTTCTTGCTCCAGCAAAACTTGGCATCCACTCGGAGAGGACTCAACTGATGGCCTGCAAATACTGAAGCTGTTTACTAGCTGGGTTGGGCTGCCCTTTCCTGGGGCCTGGTCAAGACAGAAAAGCCAGACACAAGGTAGGTGGGTGGCGGGAGGTCATTCATATGTCCCCTCTTCTTCTGCTTAGACACAGAAAGCAGCTTAGTTTCAAGTACAGCAGCCAAAATCTCACAAGATTACCCAGGCTGCTGAGTTTTTGTTCCAAGTCTCTTATGAACTGGCTTGAGAGTTTCAATGAGAATTCTGAAAATTCCAGAGGCTCCCATAAGTTTTTCATGCTTACTATCACCCAAATATGCTTTTCCAAAAGGCAACTGGACTTTGTTTTTTTCCGTTGAAAATGTTTCGCTTCTCATCCGAGAAGCTTCTTCAGTTCACAAAAATGCTTTCATTTCTTTTCATATTCTTCAAATGAATTAAATTTGAGGTGTCCATGGATGCCACCTAGTGATGTTGGGGAGACTGTTTTGAAGCAGGAGGCATCTCAGAGGATACACTCCCTTTTATAAGCAGGGATGGGAGTTCTGTGACTATCCAGACAGTGATGGATGATGTCTTCCTTCCATTAACCATGCTTGTTTGGACCACTGGGATACAGAGTCCATCAGTACAGTATCTGGAAGTACCAGGATCCCCATTACTGTAACCTCTCCCTCCAGCCCACTTCAGGACACTCCTGCTTTGCCCCCCACCATTACATCCAAGTCCTGTTTCCCCCTCAGTTTAGAAAACAGGCAGTGCAGAAATGAAACCTCTTGCACCACCATCCAAGACAACTATTTTGAGATCATGAATCAATGTTTGCTTGGTGCTCAGCTGCAGACTGATCTCTCTGATCAGGGCAAGAATCCAGGATAAAACATCCCAGACAGAGTGCTGTTTGTTTAAATACATCCATGGAGATTTGCTTATGATCTCCCTTGGCAACGGGGTCAACTGCTCCATCATTCCTACAACCAGGAAGGTTTTTTTTTCTTAATATTTAACAGGAGGTGACCATCCTGTGATTTAGAATCATAGAATCATAGGTTAGGAAGATGCTTTGGAAGTATTCTAACTTCCAGCCCAAAGGCAGGAGTCCTTATACCATCCTGGACAAATGGATGTCCAATCTTTTCTTGAAAACCATGAGTGATGGAGCACCCACAGTACCAGGAAGCAAGCGGTTCCATTGCTTAATTGTTCTCATTGTCAGGAAATTTCACTTTTCCATGTTGGATCTCCTTCTGATGAGCTTCCAGCCACTGCTTCTTGTTCAGCTGGCTGAGGAATTCTGGGAGTTGAAGTCCACAAGTCTCAAAGTTGCTGCTGAGGAATTCTGGGAGTTGAAGTCCACAAGTCTCAAAGTTGCCAAGGTTGGAGACCCCCTGCTTTAGAGAATAAATTGACTCCCTCTTCCCTGTGACAACCCTTCAAGCTTTGGAGAAATAGCTCCATGATTCTCCAGAGCTTGGCCTTCTTCTGGGTGACCCTTTCCCTCCCCATGAGTTATTTGAAATATGCCCCCTCTATCATTTTTTCTCATTGCTAAATATACGCTTCTCTCTCAAGCTCTCCTCACAAGACTTCACTTCTTAGCCTTGTCATCAACTTTGTTGACTTTCCCTGTATCTCCTCCAGATTTTCTGAATCTTTCTTCAAATGTGTCCAGAATTGGACACAGTACTTGAGATGGAATTTGACCAACACAAAATAAAATGGAATTATTACTTTCCCAAACTTGAAACTGAGCTTCTGTTGATGTAGCCTGAAACTGATTGGCCCCATCACACTGCTAGTTCAGATTCAGTTTATAATCATTAATATATTTCCAAAAGATATTTCTACTGAGCCAGATTTCCAATGCTGTGCCTTTTTTCCCTTCCTGTGTGAAAAAGCATTTATCTTGAACAAATTCTATTACGTTAAGCCTATTTCTCTTAACTTCTCCAGATCATCCTGAATTTCATCTGACTTCCGCTCTACTCAGTCTTTGGTCACTGGGGGTTGAAAAAAACATTCCCTTCATCTCTAAAAAGTTGAAGAGTGTAAAATTCAGGGTTGAACTTTATGGCACTTTAATCCATGCTTCGTTTCAGTTTGATGAGGAAGCATTAATAAGGGACCTTTTTGAACACAGTTTTTAACTTGCCTGGGTATCCACTGTCAAGCCATCCGGCCCATGCTTAACAAGCTTGCTAATCAGAATTTCACAGAGAACAATGTCAAACGTTTTGCTGAAATAAAGACATATTATTTCACAATGTGCTGTGGAAATTGTCTATTTCAAAAGACAGAGAAGGTTAGTCTTGTGAGACTTGTGCTGGAGACAGCAATGCTGACTGCTAATCATGGTGGCATTATTCAGAAAGTGAGCATTGATTAATTGCTTTATCATTTTCTCTAGAAATGCCACTGGTGTTGAAGTCAGCTTGGCTGATCAGTGGTTCCTGGGTCTTCCTTTCCACCTTTTCACACGTCCGTCTCCATTCATCTGGCATCTGTTCTCCAAGATTCCTCAAACATTGTACCTAGAGCAGTGTTTTCAATCTTGGCTTGTGGCTGGCTGGGAAATTCTGGGAGTTGAAATCTAAATACCTTAAAGTTTCCAAAGGTGAGAAACAGTGACTTCAAAATTTGAACAAAACATTAGCAAAGTCCTTAAGTGTTCTGGTTTACAAGTTGCCTGTCCAAGAGATTTAAACTCAGTCAGAATTCAAAGATCTCCTACCCACATTTTTTCCGAAGCTTCAAACTTCCTTGTTCATATTACTTTTAAATTTCCAGGTGGAATACATACATTTTTGTTGGAGAAGATTGAACCAAAATATTTTGAGTCCCTCTCACTTTGCTTTCTTGTTAGCTTTGTCCTTTCTTGACTGGGAATTTGATAGACTGGTTTAGATTAATTAGATTATATTAGATTAACAGAGTTGGAAAGGACCTTGTAGGTCATCTAGTCCAACCCCCCACCCAAGCAGGAGGAGACCCTACACCATTTCTGACAAATGACAGTCCAATCTCTTCTTGAAATCCTCCAGCGATGAAGCTCCCACAACTTCCTAGGGCAACTTCTGTTCCATTGGTTGATTGCTCTCACTGTCAGAAAATTTCTCCTTATTTCCAGGATGAATCTCTCCTTGATCAGTTTCCATCCATTGTTCCTTGTCTTACTGACAGGTGCTTTAGAAAATAGCTTGACCCCTTCCTCTCTGTGGACTTTGTTTTCCTTCAAGAAACAAAACAGATTCACCTAACCTTCTGCTGAAGCAAGATTCTATGACAAGCTCAAAAAATTTACAGAACAACTTTGCTATTCTGCACTTTGGGAAGCTCACAGTGCACAGAAACCTCCAAATTTCTCTAAAATGTTCAGCAAAATGTGGTGGCAATTCCTGATGAAATTTAGCTCTCACAGATGTCTAACGCCTACCATTCAAAGCATTTAAGATCCTGCCTCCACTCAGCTGTCTTGGACTTGTCCATGGTTTCTGCTTATAGTGTATATGTACAGATAATCCTCAACTTCCAACATTTCATTTCGTGACCATTCAAAGTTATAATGGTACTGAAAAAAGTGACATAACCATTTTTCACACTTATGAACTTTGCAGCATCCCCATGGCCATGTGATTTACATTTGGATGATTGACAACTGTCTCACATTTATAACGGTTGCCGTGTCCTGGGATCATGTGATTCCCCTTTTGCGATCTACTGACAAGCAAAGTCAATGGGGAATCCAGATTCATTTAACAATCATGTTACTAATTTAACAACTACAGTGATTCACCAACAAATGAGACAAGAAAAGTCGTAAAAATGGAGCCAACTCGCTTAACAAATTTCTCACTTAACAACAAATTTTGGGCTCAATTGTGCTAGTAGCAGATTTAACAGACAGATTAACAGAGTTGAAAGAGACCTTGTAGGTCATCTAGTCCAACCCTACACCCAAGCAGGAGTCATCTACCCACCACCCAAGCAGGCGACCCTACACCATTTCTGACTGATGGCAGTCCAATCTCTTCTTGAAAGTCTCAAGTGATGATGCTCCCACAACTTCTGAAGACAACTTCTGTTCCATTGGTTGATTTTTCTCACTGTCAGAAAATTTCTCCTTAGTTCCAGGTTGAATCTCTCCTTGTTCAGTTTCCATTTATTATTCCTTGTCTGGCCTACAGGCACTTTAGAAAATAGATTGACCCCTTCCTCTCTGTGGCAGCCCCTCAAACATTGGAAGACTGCTATCATGTCTCCCCTGGTCCTTTCTCTTCCCTAGACTAGCCATGCCCAGTTCCTGTAACCATTATTTTCTTTTTCTTTTAAGCATGTGAAATCCTCCTCAACATCCTTTATCCAGTTCATTCTGAATAATGAATCTTTCATTCCATTTCTCATTTTCTTTGTTTTCTCTTTTAACATTCTGATCTTCTTTCTACTTCCTGTACATATTTATTTTTTAACCATTTTAAATATTCATCAAGCTTTCCTATATCCACATTGCTTTCTGCTGTCTTCTATTTTTTTGTCATAATTGCAAGCAATAACCTTGGCAGCTTTAAGCTATGTGGACTTCAACTCCCAGAATTCCCCAGCCAGCCTCGCTGCCAAGTCTGATTGCAGCTGTTGTACTCTCAGTATCTTTTAAAATGAATTTCCACCGATCAGAATTTTCATCTCTCATTAGCTTTTCTTACAATGGAATTCTCCTTATGACTGTGCTGAATTGCTTAAAATCTGGCTATTTGGACTGCATGGTTCAGCTACTATCAATCAAAGTACTGCAAACAGCACAATTGTCATTGCAGTTTGACTTTAATTTATTCTGTGGCTATCTGCAAAGCTGTGTATTCTTCGCTTGGTGAAGCTGCAGTTAATCCTTGGACCTTGGCATCTTTGCAAGACTGATTGCTTAGGATTACAGTACATCATGTTTTGCATCCTCCACCACCATCACCAATCCTGTCCTACTTATCTCAGGATAAAACTGGAAAAATCTGATGTAGATGAACCAGTGGCAATATCATGGCTTGTGCTTCTCCTCTCTCTATCTTTATGTGAATTAGAGAGGCCCTGTCTTACAAATTTTCATACATCTTTACTTTTTTGTATGAGCTTAATCCATGTTTGTTTGTTGCCTTGGTAACAGATCCTATCTTTCCCGATCTTCTAAACTCACTACAAAGATATAAGTGTCTGCCAGAGACACAAAAGATGAAGAGAGCATTGCACTTACTGGAACACAAGCCAGACCTCCTTTGTACACCTGTGATGATGTTTCACACATATGTGAAAGAGGCAGAATTGGCAGCACAATGGGACAAAACTGTTTTTACCATATTTGACAAATACATTGGATCTTGCAGAGACCCCTAATTGCATTTGTTTTGGGAGTGTTTGCTATTATTCCAATATCCTTCAATATGTTGGGTGGTGGACATTTTAGTCCAACCCATCTAAAGCTAATAAGTTTTCATACAGCTGACTTTAATACAGAGTAACAAACTTGGAAGGGAGCTTGAAGGTCTTCTATTCCAACTTCCTTCTCGAAAAGGAGACCCTGCGCCATTCCAGGCAAATAACTGTCCACTCTCTTCTTAAAAACCTTCAGTGATGGAGTACTTACAACTTTTGGGGACATGCCATTCTCACTGGTTATTTGTTCTAACTGTCAGAAAATTTCTCCTTAATTCTAGGTTGGTTGTCTCCTTAGTTAGTTTCCATCCATTGCTTCTTGTCCTGCCTTCAGGTGCTTTGGAGAATAGGTGGACCCCTCTTTTTTTGTGGCAGCCCTCGTGTCACCCCTAGTCCTTCTCAGTTCAGCTGTTCCACTGATTAATTGTCCTCACTGTCAGGAAAGTCCTCCTTAGTTCTAGGTTAGATTTCTCCTTGTTAAGGACAGTGTCTCACTTAGTTTCAGTTGAAATGGACCCTTCTGTTTTTATTATTTATTATTTTATTATTTATTATTATGTATTGCATTTCCAAGCAATAAAAGGTAAAAAAAATTTTCTTGCAAACTCATACTCTTTGTCATCAAGTAAGACACTATGTGTGTCTACCGTACATCACCATTCAAAGTGCATTTCTGATGAAGTTGTGGACACCACCATTATAGCCTCAATATATATCTTGTGCCTTAAGGGCAAATGTTGTGTTAGAGGTCCTGCTAGCTGCTGACCTGTAATTAAAAGGGATTATTGGATATTTGGAACAATAGTTTGCAAAGCTTCGGTGCTTTCCTTGTTTTAGAAATGAAAAGCCGTCTTAAAAACCTTTGATTGCAATGACCAAAGATTGATGCAATTCCACTGGGGGCAAAATTTATATGTCAACATAAGGTGTATTTTAACAGGGTCAAAATTATAAACATCGGTTTTGCAGCGAAAAAGAGGAAACTGTAATCTCTTTTGCCATCTTGATTGTAGGACATTCATAAACAGAGCAAAGAGACCTTCCCATTACTTTATAAGTGGATCCTTGCCTGCTAAAAAATCAGCAACTTTTTTTAAAAAGAAAAAAAAACTTGGATCCCACTGCAAATTAACACTTGGAGCTTTGTATAGAATCAGTCTAGGTGTGTAGGAATGAACAGCATTTTGTCATGTTACTTTTTATTATTCAACTATTATTCCACTTGGATGACAGCCAATACTGAACTTACATATATTGGAAGTTTTCAGAATACTACATGGGTTAGCTTTGTAAATCTTAACTTTCTATTGGTTGAGCAATTGAATTGTTAGTGTTTCGAGAGAGGCTGAACCTGAGAAAATAGAGATTTGCTTAATGCAGCGTTTCTCAACTTTTAAAATGTGTGGACTTTGACTCCCAGAATTCCCCAGCCAACTTTAAGATATATGGATTTCAATTCCCCAAATTCCCAGTCAGCTTTCAAGTAGGGAGACTTCAACTCCCAGAATTCCCCAGCCACATGCTGAGCTGAAATCCACACATTTCAAAGTTGGCTGGGGGATTCTGGGAGTGGAAGTCTACATATCTTAAAATTACCAAGGTTGAGAAACATGGTGATCAGGGATGCTCATGATATGACCCAAAAGATACTTCAAACATCTTTTTCAATAGCACAGACAAAAGGGGCAAGAGATGATGTATTGAAGTCCTCCAGGCTTAAAGTGGCCAAGGTTGGAGACCCCTGATGTATTGAAATGAGGACAGTGATGGAACATTTAGGCAGGGGTGGGCTTCTGGGGGTTTGCTGGGGTTCAGAAGAGCCCTTAGCTAAGATTCTGGGCACTTCGGAGAACCTCCAAAAAAAGGGGGTCTTCCGGAAGTTCAGGAAGGCCGGAAATGGGCCCATTTCTGGCTTCCAGAGAGCATTCGGAGCCTGGGGAGGGCAAAAATGCACACCCCCGCCATAGTGCAGAAAGCCAACTAGGCCACGCCCATCATGACCACGCCCACCCAGCAACCGGGCAGAGAATCCTTTGCTAAAATTTTTGAAGCCCACCCCTGCATTTAGGGCCTCCCTAAATGCATTTTCTCTAGGGGACCTGGAGAAAAATTAGGCAGAGCATTTGAGATTTTAATGTACCAAAGAATCGAACTATTCTCCCACCTCTGTAATGATGAGAGTATGTTCCTGTGTTTTGATTATACACACACACTGGGTAGGAAATTGTAGGAGTTGAATTCTACACATCTTACTGCTGCCAAGGTGGAGAGACCCTGGCTTAATGCATGTGGACTTCTTCAGCTCCATTATTTTCCTTCCAGTTCCTAGTAGGGGCCTGGAAGATGAGATAGGGAGACTGGGGCAGAATCCCTGCTCAGATTAAGTTATGGGGCTAGTAGGAGGAGATCAGAAATATGAACATGAAGGGTTCAATTTTTGTTTCCACTTTGTGTTCCCCAAAATCTAAACATCCCTATCAAATCCCCTAGAGTTTCCCTGTCTTTCTTTTGATTTCCTAGCTGTTCTAAAATTTGCTTATTTAATCGAGTCCAATGGCCCTTGGGAATAGGTAGCTGCACTTTCAGTCTTGGCTAGTCTGGAGAATGATTTTGCTCTGGATGATTAGTTCCTGTTTTTCTGAAGTGATTCATGAGCCCAGGAAACCAAAACAGGCACAAGTGGAATAAAGGCGGTTGAGCCAGAGCAGATAGATCTCTGAAAAGACAGCAATGAGATCAGTTTGCATCCAGATCCACAACTGTGTCCTAGGTGGAAGGGGCCAAGAACTCTTAGTTCAGGTCTCCTTCATTAACTGGCTAAGAAGAGGGTAAGTGGACAAGAGAAAAATATCCACCCACACACAGAGTAGCTGATGTGGAAACCATTTGAGCACAGATACCTTTTGCAAAGATTTATTGTTGTGGCCGTAGCCTGGGAAACACTTCTCCAAAGTTATTGTTGCAATCCAGCTGCAGAAAGAATCCTGGGCTTCCTCTCCCGTGATGTGGGGAAATGCACGTGGGTGGCAAACACACAACTGGCCAAACAAAATGTGAGCCCAATTCCAAAGAGGGGACTCGTTCTTTCAAGTGAGACCTGCAAAGCAGAAACCAGGTGGAAAGACTAACCAGATGTTGGGTGACTTTCTGCTAAACTTTCAGCTGCATCAAGGTCATTCAATACCCCTTCTTAACTCAGTAAATTAACAGTCAGCAACAGCCTAATCAAGGATTCACCAGGGACACTCCCATTAACACTGAAAGGACAAGCCAACAGCGTATGAAACAAGGCAAAACCTACTTCCTTCCAGCACTGATGTTTTTACCTAGTTGGGTAATTAAACATCTGCGAGAAAACCAGAAAATGTCTGCAGGAAAACAATCAAGCTCAGGGAGCACCAAGGACTTTTCTTAACTTTGATGCATTACAACTCCCATTATTCTCAGCCGGCTCAGCCAGAGGCTTGCTGACTAGGGGTCTGGGGAATTTGACTGCACACACACATCTAGGATACCACATTCCACCAAGATAAAGGAATGCCTTGCCTTTATGATTTGTACATATAGGTAATCAGGGGTAGGATTCTACCGGTTCGGACTGGTTCTATAGAACCGGTTGTTATGATTCTGTGCAGTTTGGAGAACCGGCAAATCGTGCCGCCCCTTGCTGGCCCCGCCCTTCTCTGCCCACCCCTCCCCTCCCCACCCAGTCAGTCCTTATCCCGCATGCGTGACATTGCTGACTGTGTACTCTCCCACCCAGTCACTCCTTAAGGTATTTCTTTCTTTTCCCCCTTCCGACAATAAGCTGTTCTGATGATCAGCTGTGTGGGACCCCCCTCGCTGTCTTACTGCTTCACCCAGGAGGCTTCCCTGAGGCCCAGGAGGCCCCAAAATGGAGCACAGGGGTAGCGCTGCTACACACACACCCCCCCCGGTGCTCCATTTTTTGCCTTCCTGGGAGAAAAAGGCCCCACTAGGAGGCGTCCCTGAGGCACAGGAGGCCAAAATAATGGAGGAGAGGGTGCTGCAAAAAATAAGCCACGCCCACCCAGCCACATGGCCACGCCCATCTAGCCACACCCATCTAGCCACACCCACAGAACCGGTTGTTAAAAAATTTGAATCCCACCCCTGCAGGTAACCTCGACTTACAACCATTCATTTAATGACCATTCAAAGTTACAAACAGCATTAAAATACTGACTTTACAACCAGACATTGCACTTAGGATCACTGCGGCATTCCCAAAGTCACGTGATCAAAATTTGGGCACTTGGCAATCACCGTCTCTTTACCATGGTTGCCGTGTCTTAGGCGCTGTGTTTTGTGACCTTCCCAGGCGGCTTCTGACAAGCAAAGTCAATGGGGGAAGCTACATTATCTTAATGACCCACATGATTCAGTTAACAACTGCTGAGATTCACTTAACAACTGTAGCAAAAAGGTCATAAAATCAGGCCTGGTTTATTTAACAACCACCGTGTTTAACAATGGAATTTCTGGTTCCAATTGTGGTCGTAAGTTGAGGACTGTCCCTATTCTCTATTTTTTTTTTTTTTTGCACCCTCCTCCATGGTCTCCATTTATATTCACAAGGTCTCTCTCACCACATAGGGTTTGTGAGTGCATCTTTCCTTAACTTCAGCAGGCTTTTTAAATACAAATTGCATAAGCGCACCAACGTGCCTACTGTCCCTGTCCTACTGTTTCTTTTTTTCTTGTTTGTATCCATTTCATGTATTTGTTATCATGTTTATACTTATACCCGTTGTCTAATAATTGTTTGACAAAATAAATAAATAAAATAAAATAAAATACATTCCCCCAGCATCTGTTCTCTCTTTTCAATGTGACCAGTCATGCTGGCTGCGTCTCATTTTGTGTTCTGCACCTTTCTTTCCCAGATGGGGGGGGCGAGGGAGGATTTTTTTTCCACATGGATATTTGATAGGAGAGAGAAGGTTTTAGCGCCTGCTGCTCGTCTCTTTGCTAAGTCCGGGGAGAATTGAAGAGGCAAGTTCTCATCCAGTGGAATTTGCGGTGTAATTCTTGCATGTGGCACCCGCTGCCATTCCTGTCTGGCCACAACTGAATGGCTCTTGGTCTGGCAAGTACCTGCTGTATTCTCCCACCATTTTTTCCCCCCACCCTCTTAGGCTGAAAGCAAAACAACTCTTTGGCAACTGGTTCAAATTCCCCATTCTTTTATTATCCCCCTGATTCACTGGACCTTGTTTTTCATTCCTGCATTCCAATTTAACCAGGAGGACTTCTAAAATTAATTCCAGAAACTGGAGCATGTGCCGTCTGACCTGGATTGCCATTGCTTCAGTTCATCACTGCCCACTCACCCCCCCGTCCCCCTCAAAACCACTTTTCTCTCTGTGTATCGCTTGGTCCTTGGAGGAAGATGGATTGTGGAGAAAAACAGCGAGCAGTTTGGTGATGGCTTTACCTTGGCTTTTTGTAGCCCTGTTGTTCTCTGCCATCCATATCGCCTGAACGTCACGTAAAAAGGCTTTGACAGAACAGTTTTTCCACCTTCCCATCCCCTGAAATAGCTTCTAGGGCAGCTTGTGAAGATCAGTCATGAGGCCATGTGTGCACTCACAGTCTGAAGCAGTAGAAAAGAGAGGGGTTTGGGAGGATTGGGTGGGTGAAGAGGAAGCAAGTTCAGGGCTCAATTTGTGCCTGTGAAAGGGGTTCTCTCTGAAGTTCTTTCTTGGCTTAAGTTGGGTAAGCTATCCAGTTGTCTACTAGAGCCTCCTGGCAGAGAAGAGGCACTGGTCCTATGATCAGAACGGAACCAGCAAATCTTGTCCTTTAGCTCTGCAATCCTGGATAATATCTTATTAAGAAATAAAGAAAGGAGAAGAAAGAAATGGAGCCCTCATTGTGATGGGATGTAGTCTGGATTCCCAGGAAAGAGGGGCTGCATTCCAGAGGTCAAAAAGGCAATGAAGCTTAGATAGTTTGTCCAGGAGAAAGAGAGGTAAGAAGGCTCCTCCCTAGTGATTCTTAAAGTATATCTCTAATAATGCCAATAATTGCTTTAGTTGGCTAAGGTTTCTGTCTATAGGTGAGGAATACTAAAGGAAATTGCTCAGAAGTAATCCTTTATGTCTTTCTTAGTTTTTGGCACTTGACATTACTGGCTTGACACAATCATATCAAGATTGATAGTGTACTGTGTTTTATTATATGTAGGCGCCTAAACCTCTAACAAATTGCACATACCTTGTGCTCATATAAGGTTAAGGGATTAAAAATAGAATCCTTGGTGCATGGATTGTTTTTTGGATGGTCTTGAGTTGAGCTCAAACAACCAATTGACCTTCCATTCAGGTTTCTCAACCATAGTACAGAACTGGCTTGCCCCTGCCTTCATCTTGGAAGGGTTTTCATTCTGACTTACAGCTTGGATATTTCCTACTTATCTCCCGTGTCTACAGAGGAATTATTGCGTCTGTCATCTGGTTTGGCACAGACTCCAATGGATAGTTAAGACTGCAAAAAGAACAATTGCATCCATCCTGTCTTCTATAGAAGACCTGTATATTGTGTGGGTCAGAAAGAGAGCTGAGAAAATATCTACAGACCCCTCACATCCTGGACACAAACTGTTTGAATTCATCCCCTCAGGATGGCGCTATAGGGCATTGCATATCAAAACAACTAGAACCCAGGAACATTGTTTTCCTTCCCACCATTAATCTGCTGAAAAACCTAATTCTCACAGTGCTGTCTAATGTCGATATATATTTACCTGTGCAGCATGGCCATATTTACCCTTCTTATTATCTTCTTTGCTCCTCCTCTTATTGGGATGATGATGATGATGATGATGATTCTATTGCTTTGTATGTACAGTGAGAGCTACAGTACCAGAGACAAATTTCATTTATGTATCTAATCATATTTAACCAACAAAGTATTCCATTAATGTGACATAACCCCACTTAACTTTAGGATCAACTATGCTTAGTTAGGTGCTGCCATCTTCTAGAATTGTAAAGTCTGAGTTGAACCTTTGTTGGAGACCCAGGGAGTTTGCCACTGCCACCTTCCTCTATGTTATCTTGACTATATACATTCCCAGTTGAGTCTATCTGTGTTTCTTAACCTTGGCAGCTTGAAGAAGTGTGAACCTCAACTCCCCCAATTTCCCATCCCCAGAAGACCACAAATTTTCAAGTTGCCAAGATTGAGAAACACTGGTAATATTGGAATTCCATGATGGTCAAACCCAGATAAGATTGGCCTGATGAGACTGTGTCCTTCATGTAATTCCCAAGTGCTGAACCTAATCTGGAGCTAAAATTACATTGCGGTTTATATTTTGAGGTTATTTTAATCCTCTTTGGATAGTAAGATGAAGAGAGCTGGTCAAGGACCAGAGCAACATACACAATGTAATAAATATATATTTTGGCAACATCCCTCCCATGGAGACCATAATCCATAGCTGTCACTTTGTGTACTGTTTAGTGGGTGATAAGCTTTATGAGCCACTGGCAGAATTTTATATCTTAAGAGTCCTGGCTTTTGAGGAGCAGCTTATCTCTGATGTTTTCTCTGTCAAGGTCAGGTGGTGCTTGGGGATGTTTGTGGTCCAGAAGCTTGGAATAAATATTGGGTGGTGATCATGTCTCAGGATGGACCATCTCGCTAATCGGCAATGTTGCAAGAGTGGGAAATGTTCCATGGATGAAATTGATCCTTCTTCACTTTGGCTTCCAAATCTCCCAATTCTGTCTGGTTTTCAACGTATTTTGAATGTCTGGAGAAACAAACACAGATGTTAGTAGCTGCGGTAGCTGCTGGACCCAAAAAAACAATTGGATAGCATTTTAGATTCTAAGCTGCCATGACCTCATTATAATCATCTTTCAAAAATATTGTTTTTAGATGGGAGGGGGGGAAAGGGCTTCTAAATTGTTTTTGGTTGCCAACCACAAAAGGGACTTTCATAATATCCTGGCATAGCAATGCAGTGATGAGAAAGGAGTCTATTTCTCACAGTTATTTCTGAATGTGTCTCTCTACATATATCATTTTCCAGAGCTAACTCACATGAGGAATGAAAGCAAATACAAAATGCAGAATTATAATTCAATAGACATAAAAAAATCCAAATGGAAAGCTAGACCCGAAGAGTAGAGAAAAACAAGGAAATCAGATATTCCGTTATCGCATGAGACTGGCCTGGGAAATGAGAAGACAACCTTGTCACCTTCTCAGATGTTGCTCCAGACCTCCTGAGAACTTGGTTCTGACCTTTCCAAGCTTAGAGAGAAAAAGAGAGAGAGAAAATTTGTTGTGGCAGAGTTGTCCTCAAGCTGTCGTCAGAAAAGTCAGGAGAGTAGCCAAGATGGAGCAATTGAAGCTTCATCCCTTTTTATGTGCGTTGGTTGTGTGATGCACATAAAAAAAATGGGTGGAACCTTGATCACACTCTTGTGAGCATCATCTTAACTTTCTCAACCTCATCCAGTGATGATACTTGTCCCAGGACAGTTTAACACACTTCATTTATCCCTCCCATTTAGGGTGGATTCTTGTATTCTCCTGGTAGTTGTTAAATAGAGCCACACTTCCTTTTCCTGCTGTACTTGTTGATGTATGTGTTAAATTTTCTTATTGCCGCTCTCAACTTTTCGCCCTAACCTTTTTTGTTCTGTTGGCTTTCAACTTGTGCATGGCCTAGAAAAATAAAAGATAAAAAGAAACAGGACTATTCTTCTGATTCCCCAATCTGGACAATTCCATATTTAGGTGTGAGGATTAGCTGCAGGCCACACCATCTGTTAGTAGGGGTCAAAAGAAAAAGATGACAGATCTGCCTCATAATTCACACCCTGCCCTCTTGACATATGTACAAAGGGTGGGGGAGGACTTGCATCATGGCACCACATTTGCCATATTGCATTTTTTTTTTTTACCTCTGTGGGCATCGGTGACTATGAGTGTTGGTATAGGAGTCTTTGTAGATATGAATGAATGAAATATCCCTGGAATTCAGGCTTGGTTTAGAGCAGGGATGTCAAACTCACGTTGTCATGGTGGCATCTCCTGATGTATCAGGACTTTTTTTTCCCCTTCGCTAAACCATGCATGGGCATGGTCAGTGTGTGACACATCTGACCCGTGGGCTGGGAGTTTGACAGCCCTGGTTTAGAGGAAGACATGATTGAATGCAGGGGTGGGATCCGACAGGGTTAACTACCAATTCGGTGATTTACAATGTGCTTCCCTGCACGCTGCGCCCAAGCCTGTAAATCGTCATCAGCATGCTGCGTGCAGAGAAGCAACCTTTGAAAAAGCCTTTTTTTCCTGCTTTTTTAACTGCAGCTGTGCCTCGCACAGCAGCTGAAGTTGAAAAAATCAGGAAATAAAGATCAGGTAAGAGCCCGGATGGGCAAAAACATCAGCAGACATAGAACCGGTTCTATGTCTGCTGCTCTTCAGAGCTACCGGATCTACAGAGGTGGGCAGAACCGGTAGAAACCCACCCCTGATTGAATGGCCAGATCAGAAGTATATATAACAGGCCTGTGATAGAATGTAGGCTGGATTCCCAGGAGGGAGGGGCCATATTCCAGAGGAGCAAGAAGTTTGATTGGGAAAAAGAAGTTTAGGACAGCTCCTTGCTAGAAGTTCGCAGGGTATATCTTTACCTATGCAAGCAGTTGCTTTATGTATGGGCAAGATTTCTGTCTATAGTGAGGAACAATAAAAGAGACTGCTTAGAAGAAACTCAGCATGTCTTTCTTGGATTTTGGAGCCTGACATGACCAGCTAATGAGATGGTACATGGCTGAATCAGCAATTCTCTTTAAATACGTTTAATCCATTTTATTTAAGGGAGTTGGCATGTTATCCTTAGTGTCCCTTTTTTAGATCCTGAAGACGAAGAAAGATGATTTGCCATTAAGCAAGGACAACCCAGTCTTCATTAAGAGAATATACCGCCATTCATATTAAATGTTGGATTTCTTCAATTGCCAGAAGCAGAACAGTCATCAAAGAAATAGAGCGTGAGCTTTATTCACAGCCTTGACAATTGAAAGGGCCTCTCAAAATAAACCCAGACTGTTTTTGATTGATTTGACAACAATTTTTTTAAAAAAATAAATTCCCCCTCAAATAAGTGGACATCACAATCGACCAGTACATCTCTTTCCTTGCATTCTACATGACTGATGTCCTTGAATTGCTTTGGATTTGCTAGGCAGAAGGTGGCATTTGGTCAAGGACGGGGAACAAGGGTCCTTTATGACTTGTGGACTTCATCTCCCAGAATTCCTAAGCTGGTTCAGGAATTCTGGGAGTTGAAGTCCACAAGTCATAAAAGGGCCATCATTCCCCACCCCTGGGTTAAGTCATGGATAGAAGCAGAGAGAGAAACTGTGTACAGGTTGTCACATGATCTTGGATTTTCCTTCTATTCATGTCTTTCTGTCTGCTGTTTTGAAGGCAGGAAAATTCCCCACTTGGAGAGACTATGCCCCTGTGACTCTAGACACACAGAAACAACATAGTGTGTGCTTCTTTAGTGCCTATACTATAGAGACATTCATACTAGCCTCATTTCACCAATACCATATAAATACTCAGGGTGCAACAAGTCAATTTTGTACCTCCCTGTTGCTTGCAGACACTAATCCTGCTACAACATACAATCATGCCAGGTTTTATGCAGCAGTGATTAAAATCTGCCAGATGATGACCTTTGCCTCAAACCAGCCTTAATGAGTATTTAATTTGCTTGGTTGAGAGTGTTTTGTGTTATGATAGATTTAGTTAGCCATACATTAACTCTTATGGGGGTCTTTTTATATTTAACAGAATTAGAAGGGACCTTGGGAGTCTTTTAATCCAACACCCCTGGAATAGCAGGAGACCCTATTCCATTTCAGACAAATGACTGCCCAATATTTTCTTAAGAACCCCCCAGTGTTGGAGCCATCATAACTTCTGAAGGCAAGCCATTCCACTGATTAATTATTCTCACTGTCAGGAAATTTGTCCTTAGTTTTAGGTTGGACCCCTTCTTCATAAGTTTTCATCTGTTACTTCTGGTCCTGCCTTCAGATGCTTTGGAAAATAGGTTAACCTCCTCTTTGTGACAGCCCCTTAAATATTGGAAGATTGCTATCATGTCACCCCAGTCATTAGCCATAGCATGTAGACTTATATACTGCTTCACAGGGCTTTACAGCCCTCTTTAAGTGGTTTACAGAGTCAGCCTAAGGCTGAGTCAACCTTGAGTCTGGTGAAATTTGAACTGTCAAATTTCAGGCAGCCAGCGGGCAGCAGAAGTAGCCTGCAGTACTGCACTCTAACCACTGTGCCACGGCTGAGTTAGACTAGATAATCCCAGTTCCTGCAACCATTCTTCATATGTTTTGGCCTCCAGTCCCCTAATCGTCTTCATTCTTCTTCTCTGCACTCACTGCAACATCTTTTTATATAGTGGTGACCAAAATTGGATGCAGTATTCCAAATGTAGTCTTACCAAAGGATTATTCAGCAATACTACCACTTCACGTAATCTAGATTCTTTCTCTTTGTTGATGCAACCTAAGACTCTCTTGGGTTTTTTTGGCACCTGCAGCACACCATTGGCTCATATTTAAGTGGTTGTCCACTTGGACTCCTAGATCTCTGTTTACAGTTTACTTATTTTTATTTATTTATTTACTTACTTAATATTTTTATCCTTTTGTCTTTTTAATATATATTTATTAATTTTTAAAAGGGTAAAAACCTTGTGCATTTTTTGTTTTTTTTTATCGTTTTATATTTTATTTATTTTATTATTTTATAAATAGCAAGGAAACATACCTAATTCTCCTTCCTCCTCCTATTTCCTTTACAAAAACAGCCCTGTGATAAAATTTGGCCCAATGTGACCCAACCGCCTTTCATGTCTAAGGAGGAAATACAATTCAATGTCTCCTGGTGATGCCTGAAAAATCTGAGTTTTAGTCCCATTTTAGGCATAAAAGCCAGGTTGGATCAATCAATTTCTCTTAGCCGAACCCACCTGACAGAGTTGTTGTTGTGGGGAAAATTGGAGGTGGAAGGAATATAAGGTATTTTCATCACTTTGACTTATCATATTTTAAAAAATTATAAGGAAGGAATGTAAATAAATAAAATTTTAAAATGTGCACAAATCCATCTCCAGTATTCTTCTCTCCTGATTCTCTTGTTCAAGCATGTTAGGCTATGAGGAAAAAGATCTTTTCTGAGATTCTGTAGAAAAATTTCTGGAGATATCAAAGGCTGATCTAATAATTAGTGATCGGACTTGGTGAGCAACTTGGTTGTACATTCTGGTAACTCTCCTGATGAAATGTTCCAAAGGAGGAAAGACTTATCTACTCACATTTCTGTCCTCTTCTTAATTCCCAGACAGCTGTTCCCCCGGGGCTTGCCCGATGAATTCACTTTGATCATCACTCTACTCTTGAAGAAGCAGACCACCAAAGAGAACTGGTACCTCTTCCAGATCACTGACCCTCAGGGATACCCCCAGGTATAACCATCTAACTTGGTCCAATCTTTCCATTGCCTCTCTGATCTATTGTTTTCCTGTTGTTTCCACCCTAGCTAACTTCAGTCAAACCCACTCCTTCCTTCCTTCCTTCCTTCCTTCCTTCCTTCCTTCCTTCCTTCCTTCCTTCCTTCCTTCCTTCCTTCCTTCCTTCCTTCCTTCCTTCCTTCCTTCCTTCCTTCCTTCCCACAATTAGCTCAGCCAAGAACTGATCTGCTTTGTACCTTGCCCTTTCAGCTAATGGTGCCACTGGTATTGTACTTGCCCATATGAACATAGAGTCAACTCTAAACTCAAGTTAATAGGATATGATTGCTGTGTTCATTCCATGTGCAATGGACCCAGAAAGAAAAGTTGTCACGGAGTGTGGTGACCCTGTTCACATTACACACTAAAGCAATGGCTGAGTTCCCACAAGATGCTGATACACAAATTGCGGAGTCTGCCACAGCCTGCTCCATCAAACTGAGAGGTGGAGCAGTGTTCTGTCTTGACCTTAGCAGGATGGAGAATTCTCCAATTATGTGATGCAGAAGGAATGTGTGGGGTGGAGAACTTAGCCCAGCTTGCTGTCTTGCAAATCAGTTAAGCTTCAGGTAACTTTCAAATGTGTCACGCAACTATGTCCCAAAAGTGCTTTTTCAAGAGGCAACAAGAAAGTCCAGTTGCCTCTTGAAAAAGCACCTTTGGGACAACCATGACCTGGATGACTGAGTATCTCCATAGACTGTCAGGCATCAAGTAACCTTTTCAGAATTTTGTGAGGCAGGTTGAACACTAAGTTATGCATTAACATGCATTACATTAAGGGAGATGTATATATGAAAGCATTATATAAAGGAAAAGAGCCACTAAGCATGCATATATTAAAGGAAATTCACATAAATCATATTCATTTTTACATAGGTTAAAAATGATGCAGAAACATAGATCAGTCATCTATTCTTACCTGTTATTACTATATATTTATGAGTAGATATATAACATTTAGACAGATTAAACCAACTTAATATGGAAGAAAAGTGTTCGAAAAAGAACCTGATAATATCATCGGAACAAAACTCTCCCTGTGTTTCTAAGGATTTTTATTATTACTTAAGATCTCATTTTTATTATAATTTAAGGTTCATTTCTTTAACAGCAAAATATCACTAGAGATAGTCCTTTGAGTTACAACCGTAATGGAACTTGGCTACTACAGTTGTAAGTCGTAACTATTGTAATACAAAAAAGTCATGTGACCAACATGATTTTATGACTTTTTTGTGATGGTTGTGAAGCAAATGCAGTGGTCATAAAATGTTTGTCATGGTGATGGGCTTGGATTTGCTGAAAGTGCCTGTTTTGGGCAAAACAGTTATAAAATATGATAACATGACCATGGGATGATGCAAAAGGCTATAAATGCAGCCACATTGCAGAATGGAATGGGAATAGAATGGAATGGGAATAGAATAGAATGGAATGGGAATAGAATAGAATAGAATAGAATAGAATAGAATAGAATAGAATAGAATAGAATAGAATAAGCTGGAAAGGACCTTGGAAGTCTTCTAATCCAGCCCCCTACCCAAGTAGCCAAAGGGAATTTAGGAGTAGGTCATAAGCCTCCTTTTTCAGCTAAGTGAAAACTCTGAACAATCGCTAAGTGATTGGTCATAAGTCATTCTCACTGCCTCATGGTTAAAATTCAGGCACCTGGAATGTATTTACAATGGTTGCAGGAAGGATGGTTCCTCGCACTTACAATCATCGTAGCTTCATAGGATCAAAACACAGCACTTGACATGTACAGATAGATTCAACATCCTGGGGTCATGTAATGACCTTTTGCAACCTTTGCGGCTGGATTTGCTTAACAACGGCAGTGATTCATTTCACAATCATAGCAGAAAAGGTAATAAAAGTGGGTACAACTCATTTAACAACTGGCTTGTTTAGTAATGGAATATCTGATCCCAATTGAGAAGATAAGTTGAAGAGCCCCTGCGAAGCTTTCTGATTTATCAGCTCTCATAATTTTTTGTCCCTTTCTCTCCACTAAGAGGTCAGCCTTTGCCTTCCTGATTTCGTCCTCCCCTTTCTGCCTCTCTCTCTTTAGAACATCCTTCTATTCAACACCCTCTCTTCTTCCTTCTACTTTTTCAGCTCTCCCTGGGGATCAACAGCAAAGAGCGGAGTCTGGAGTTCCAGGCCAAGGACCGTCATGGGAAGGCAATTGGCGTAGTCTTTGCTGGCAAAGGCATCACCTCCCTTTTTGACTTGAAGTGGCACAAAATGGTGGTCAGCATTCAAAGCCAGGTGATCTCGGTCCATGTTGACTGCAATTACATCTCATCTAAGCCTCTGCAGCTGCGCCATCGGTTGGTCAGTGAAGGCAATGCGTTCGTGGGACTGGATGCAGTGCATGGGACTCCAGTGATGGTGAGTCACGGTGGCAGCAGTGGTGGTGGTGGGCACACGTGAACCTCCTGTAGCTAGGAGATACATCTCCAACTTGAGCTGACCACAGTTTTCTCCAAACTGGGCAAGATATTTTGCTTCCCCTCCAAGAGAGAGGACAACTTGCAGCCACGGGCTTCAGTGTAGCTTCTCTGGTGCTAATGCTTAGCTTAAAGAAATTGAGCCGAAACAATTGGAGAGATTCAAATTGGTTTTCTTTATTTTCTAACAGAAATACAGTAATCATTAGGCTCCTAGCCAGCAAGAGCTAAGAGCCCAGAATGCTAGAGTACTCAAGTCATATAAAGTGACAGAGTAATTGAATAATTAGTTTACAACTACAGATAAAAGACACAGAGGACTGAAAGAAGCTGGGGGCATCTAGTTTTATTTTTTCGACGGACTAATATTAGCTTTACAAAGATATAAATTCTACAGTTGTCGAAACATTGTTTATACAGGTAGTCCTGAACTCACAAAGTTTAGCAGATGTTCAGAATTACAACGGCACTGGAAAACAGTGACTTTTGAAGGGTTCTCACTCTTACAACTTTTCGTAGCATCTCCACAGCCACATGATCAAAATTTGGGTGCTTGGCATATAATTATGATGTTTTCAGCATCCTGGACCATTTGCAAACTTCCTGGCTGGCTTCTGGGAAGCTGGCTTTGCTTAACACTCACATGATTCACTTAATAGCTGTAGTAAGTTGTTCAGCAATCATGGCAAAAAAGTCATAAAATTAAGCAAGACTCATTTAACAACCATCTTGCTTAACAATGGAAATTCTGGTCCCAGTTGTGGTTGTATCCCCTCTGAAACAGTTGTCAAGAATACTTGATCCAGAGATTTGCAAAATATTCCAATTTCCTTGAATAATTCTCCCCTTTTGTAAGAGAGGAAAAAATCTTCCAAAACTTTTTGCAACTTCCCCCAAATCCTTAGAAAGTCTCAGGAAAGATAGCATCTGCTGAGAAATGTCGTTTTAAGCTCTGGATTTCTCTGGGCATTTCTCAAACTTGAGGTGGCAGCTCCAAATTTGCTCCAGGTTTTTTTTTTTTTTTATGATGATGCATGAAATGCGGTGGCAACTTTTCTTGGTGCAGGATCAATTTCAAAAGGAATGTAGCTCTAGAGAATGTGAGTCAGTGTGAAGCCCTCAGCTACTGCAGCAGTAACCGAGCCAGCTCTCTTCGAGCAAGAGACAGAGCTGCGAGGCATCAGTCCTGCTGTTTTTGGATTGGTTTTGTGTGCTGTGATATACTAACACACTTTAGATTCTTGTTGCTCTGTCATCCTTCCTTGGATATTTGATACACTATGCAAATGTTGCAAAAGCACAATCAGAATCTCTTACCTGTTAAGGAAGTGGGTTCATACCATAATGCCAAACTTCAGGACTTTGTCCCCACCTACAAAGAGAATGGAAGAATACCACAGTGGTAGCTAAAACTGAAATGAGATTTCCCCCTCCCCCGCTCTCAGTTCCAAAGTTTCTTTTCCTGAATGAATCTGAGCACAATGAATTGAAAGAGAAGCCAGACTTGCTCTTAAACAAATCGTACAGCAGTAATAACCAATGAAGAAAGAGTAGCTCATAGAAAGACGTTGCACTTTTATAATGTTCTTAAGTGTCAAACATACATTGAAACCCACCATAATGAGATGAATAAGGCACACTTAGGATATCCCTCTCCACAATATCTTGCATTTCTCTAGGTCAATGTTTCTCAATCTCAGCAGCTTAAAGATATATGGACTTTGGGTCCCAGAATTCCCCAGACAGCACCTGGTTGAGAAATACTGCTCCAAGATTTGCAATTTTCAGAATTTCCAGCTAGTACGGACAAGGGCTGTTTTGACTGGGAATGCTTTGGTAGTTCCTTTACATCTGAAATTGACCAGCTGAAGGAAGCTGTCCAGCATTTCAGAATTTTATTTGGAACATTAATCCATCTAGTCTAGCAGTTGGCCAGACTTCTTGCAACTCAGCAGGTATCCTTTATCATAACTGATTTATTTTTACTTTACTATCATATCAACTATGTGCTGTTGAGCTTGGCTGGATCGCTGGTGATTGTGAATGCCCAACATCTCAACCTGTCTCCAGTGACGACCAGTAGATTTGGACATTCCTGTAACTTTCTTGATTCTATCCATCCACCTATTCCTACCTTTTCATTATTTCATTCACTCTCGCCAAGATATTTCCTTTTCCTAGTTGGTTGTCTTCTTGCATCACATGCTCAAATATTTGAGTTTCTGCTTCTTGATCATCCCTTTCCAGGCACCATCAGTTTTACTGAGTCCAGAACTGATCGATTGGTTCTTGTATTTTATGTTACTATTAATAATTGATTTCCTAAGTCATAATTTGATGGTATTTAATACCATCATTTGATATACTCTCTATACATTTCCTTTCTCATTCTTATCAGTCTGTGTCTTCCTCAATCTTAGATCATCCACCAGAGGCATGGGAGTTTGAGGGTTCTGTACAGAACCTTAGCTGTTCCTAGTATTGCACTTTTCTGGAAAAGAGAGCTCTGATATTCTTCCTGGGACCTATTGGAACCACTCTCCCAGCTATGCAGTCACAGCCCCAGGTGCTCCTACTACCTGTAGGACTACTTGGACTTCACTTTCCACATTTATCCAGTTCACATTCAGGCCCCGGTACTTCTCCAGAGTCTCATACACCTTCTTCCTAATGTTGCTACTGCTTGGCATATCCATCACCATCTCTGTCTTCTGATCCTCTTCTGCTACTACAGTACCTGGTTGATTGACTGGTACCTAGCTGTCCTTTTGTTCTGGAAGTCCCACAAGACACGAGTCTTGTTAATTTCCATAATCTTCTGTGGAATGTCTCATCTAGAATTGGGAGGCTCTAGAGTCTAGACCATACTATTCAGTAGGTAGTCCTCAACTTATAATGTACTGCATCCAGTTTTGGTCACCACACTATAAAAAAGATGTTAAGACCCCAGAAAAAATGCAGAGATGAGCAACTAAGAGTGCAAAGAAAATGCAGAGAAGAGTAAGAGAAAAGTGCTGAGAAGAGCAACTAAAACCAATTAGGGGACTGGAGACTAACGTGTTCCAATACTTGAGGGACTGCCCCAGAGAGGAGGGGGTCAAGCTATTTTCTAAAGCACCCGAAGGCCAGACAAGGAATAATGGATGGAAACTTAGCAAGGAAACATTCAACCTGGAAGTAAGGAGAAATTTTCTGACAGTGAGAACAATCAACCAATGGAACAGAAGTTGCCCTAGGAAGTTGTAGGAGTGTCATCACTGGAGGCTTTCAAGAAGAGATTGGACTGCCATTTGTCAGAAATGGTGTAGGGTCTCCTGCTTGGGTGGGAGGTAGATGACTAGATGACTTACAAGGTCCCTTTCAACACTGTTAATCTGTCTGTTAAATCTGTTACAACCACAATTGAGCCCAAAATTTGTTAAGTGAGAAATTTGTTAAGTGAGTTGGCTCCATTTTTACGATTTTCCTTGCCTCATTTGTTAAAGTGAACCACTGCAGTTCTTAAATTAGTTACATGGTTGTTACATGAATCTGGATTCCCCATTGACTTTGCTTGACAGAAGGTCGCAAAAGGGGATCACATGATCCCAGGACACGGCAACCGTTATAAATGTGAGACAGTTGTCAATCATCCAAATGTAAATCACTTGATCATGGGGATGCTGCAAAGTTCATAAGTGTGAAAAATGGTCATGTCACTTTTTTCAGTACCATTATAACTTTGAATGGTCACTAAATGAAATGTTGAAAGTTGACTATTCTCTGTACATATACAATATAAGCAGAAACCATGGACAAGTCCAAGACAGAGCTGAGTGGAAGTAGGATCTTAAATACTTTGAATGGTAGGCGTTAGACATCTGTGAGAGCTAAATTTCATCAGGAATTGCCATCACATTTTGCTGAATGTTTTAGAGAAATTTGGAGGTTTCTGTGCAGTGTGAGCTTCCCAAAGTGCAGACTAGCAGTGTTGTTCTTTTGAGGTTGTCGTAGAATCTTGCTTCAGCAGAAGGTTAGGTGAATCTATTTTGTTTCCTGAAGGAAAAAAAAGTCCAAGAGGAATTTCAAGAAAAACTAGGACTGCTAAAATAATACTGATTAAATTCCTTCTATGACAATTCAAGCATTGCTAAAATGCACAAAACAGTAAAAAGGGGATAAAATAATTGCAGGGAGTTGATTCAAAGCTGCAGAAAAATTGAAAGAGTAAGGCAAGGGAATCTGCATAATTATAAAGAAAAAGCAACTCCATTCGCACTAACTGTGTGGTTCCAGGAAGCGACTGTGAAAGCATTTGAGCTGATCGTCCAATGCATAATTAATAAGAAACTAAGCTATTTTGATGAGAGTGCATCCTGAGATAAATCAAGCAGCTTTCAGAAACCATGTTCTAGGCCGGGCCTCTGATTGGGCACTATTGTACACATCCTCTTTCTGTTAAGGCACCAGGCTAGTACAGATTAATAAAAACAAGGACACATAGGCTGAAAAACAGCTTCTATCCCAGGGCAGTAGTTCTTTTGAATTCTGCTGTATAGTGCAGTGTCGGTGTGGTGTCGGGGGTTTCCAGTTCAATGTGTGAAGGGTAAAGGATGTGTGTTTGTGTTTCTTTTCATGGTCATGGTCATGATGTGCACTGAAGATGGTGTTTGATTTTGTTGTATGAGGTGCAATGACAATAAAGTAAAGTAAAGTAAACTAAACTAGAAAGTAGCTGAGTGTGAGTTCTATATAAAAATTTGCATCAGACTAATTAGCAGAGGATAAAAGTATACTTACTACAGTATTAACAGCATAGCCTCAAAATTAATTGTGTGAATAATTAATTATTCTAATAATTAATTGAAACTCCTGCCTTGGGCAGAGGGTTGGACTAAAAGACCTTCAAGATCCCTTCCAGTGCTATGATTCTATATAATTTTTCAAATAGATAATTATGTGATAAATTGTTAACTCCAAAACATTTGAGGATAATATTCGAAGGACATTTCCTTGTCTCTTCATCCAAAAGTACCTAACCCTGACTTAAATATTGGTGAACAATATATTTCAAAATCCACTCTTACAAAGAAGATTTCTCCTTCTAGGATTGTATGATTATACCTTCAGCCATGTCCCCAAACCAAAAAGTTCTTGATATTTTAAGAAATTCCAAATATTAGGTATACAGCCAAAAAGACCATACACAACCTTTCTTTCTATCCTGCAGCTTCTGTTAGGAGGGCTGATCCAAATCTGGGGGTGGCTCACTCAAAGGGTCTATAATTAATTTTGATGGTGGTCAACTGGGCAGGAGGTCACAAATCCTGGCTAGTGAACTCTGATGCATGCTGGATAATTTCATGGTACTCTTCCCCTACCTGATGTCACTGCTTCCTGTTGAGTGTACAAGTGCAGCATCCTCTAGAGCAGGGGTGTCCAACCTTGGCAACTTTAAGGCTTTGCTGGCTGAGGAATTCTGGGAGTTGAAGTCCACAAGTCTTAAAGTTGCCAAGGTTGGAGACCCCTGCTCTAGAGAATTCACAAGGCATCCTGTAGAAGAAGCCTGCTCCAAATGGCAGCTGAAGAACCATAGTACCAACACTGTGTAGAGAAACAGTAGAAATACAGGATTGTGGAAAAGCAAGTGTCAAAGATGAGGACAGTAGGGACTAGAGATTTAGTGTAATTTTATTTTGGAGACCTATAAAGGCAATCAGATGTACACTCCCACGTTAACAATGAAAGATCTACCACTTCCCTGGTTCCTAGAAAAACCTAAAGAAAATGAAGACATTTCTACCCTCAAGAAAATGTGTTGGTTGTAGAAGGGCGATAGTTCAGTTGCCGGAATTCCTTCAGTCCCAATCCTTTCATCCCAGTAAATCTTGCTAAAACGATTCAGTAGGATCATGCTGGGAGAAGACTTACTTTCGATTTTAGGCAGATCCTGAAAAGCCCAAGAACCTATCTGAAAACAGCATGTAGTCCTGGCTTGTGGTGATGGATGGGAGAGAAGAAAGTGATGGTGAATACGATGCTGTCATTTGGCAGGCTGGTCCAGAAATCCCCTTGCCAGAACTTGTGCAGCTTATAAGAGGAGTGAAGTCATTGGGGGGGGTGGGGGGTGTCATGACTCATAGGCTGCTGGTCTATATGAGACCACGCCTGACATCTAGGCAGCTTCCAAAGACTCAAGCACTGAAAGAAACTAGAGATAACAAACAACCAGGAGAAATAGGCCTGTTTTGTTCTTTCACTTTGAATCAGGGCCATGTTCCCTCCCCAGAGAGTCAAAAGGAACGGATTTTGAGATCTGAGGGAACCAGGGGGTGGGCGAATGAACATATTTTTCATCATAATCAGTGCTCTTCCTCTGATTCAAATTAGATGTTCTCCTAGAGTCAATATTTCAAGACATCTGAGATTAGTTGCTAGTCCTGAGATTGAAGCCATTGGCCCGATGCCCTGTCTGCAGCCCACAAAACCTAGGATTCAGGATTAAAAATTTGCTCACAGCAATTCTATCCAAAGATGGTGTGAAGTGCTGAGAAACCTGTGGTGCAAGAGCCGCTTGGGAAACCCAACATTTCTCACATACTCAGTGATGAAAGGTGGCTCGGGATTCTTCTCCAAGACCTGAAAGATGGAAGCTTTCTTCCTGGGATTTTTGATTTTAATCCAAAAGCATCTTGTTTATATTTCCTAGTTTGACATTCAGCAGCTGCACATCTACTGTGACCCAGCCATGGCAATGCATGAGGGATGTTGCGAGATCTCCGACAATGGGGTGAGTAATTGTTAAGGCTTTGCAAAAAAAATGACACTTTTAATTATGGATGACTGGGGGGGCGGGGAGGATGTGGAATGTTCTTGTCTTTTTCCATGTTATCCTACAATCATCAGATGCTTATCTGCAAACATAAATGGGCAATCTTCCTAGAGTATTGTGTCTGGGTGTGCAAATATATCTACACCCACGCCCAAAAGTGTCTGAATGATTTGTCTAGATTACATATCTATTTTGCAGATTAGCAGCATGCTTTTATTCAACGACTCGGCATGGGGTTAGTTTTCCTGTAACTACTAGGTGCATGGGACCAGCAGTGGAAGAGATATGACTTGATCTCTGGGCTTCCTACTGTAGATGCTTCTAGTAGATTAACATGGGAGATTGAATGCTGACCAGATTACCTTCATCTAGCAAGGCTGGTCTCCAATTCTCTTATTCTCAATTTAATGTACAGATAGTCCTCGACTTATGATCATGATTGAGTCCAAAATTTCTGTTATTGAGACATTTGTTAAGTGAGTTTTGCCCCCATTTTATGACTTTTCTTGCCACAGTTGTTAAGTGAATCATCACAGTTGCTAAATGAGTAATAGGGTTGTTAAATGAATCTGGCTTTCCTGTTGACGTTGCTTGTTAGAAGGTTGCAAAAAGCAATCAGTCACATGACTCTGAGACAATGCAACCATCATAAATAGGAGACTGTTGTCAAGTGTCTAAATTTTGATCATGTGACCATGGGGATGTTGCAATACTCATATGAACACTGGTCATAAGTCACTTTTTCAGTGCTATTGTAACTTCAAACAGTCACTAAATGAACTGTTGTAAGTCGAAGGCTATCTATACAACCAATAATTTCAATTAAACGGGGATCTGAATTCATGGGCACACCATTGTATTCACTGTGAACTTTAATGTGGACCGATTTGTATTTTGAACTGCTGCCACTTTCAAAGTAGATCTCTGGATATTTACAAAACTGTTATTGGTCTTAGAGATGAATCAGAAGTAAGCACTAGTGAGCTTTGTCTATAAGTAGAAAATCAAGACACTCATGGCAGTTCTAATCATCTTTATCCTTAAAATTTGTCATCAGTTTCTACCCATTGGTAGCTGGGTTCATCTATCATATGGCTGCATCATAACAGGGTTTGTTTTCTCTTTGATGGATAAGAGTTATTAATAAACCAGACAATTCTGCCTTTTTAAAAGTGTTGCGAATTAAAAACCCTGAATCCCAAAAATGTAGCCTCTCATTTCCAAACCCACTAGGAACATACCAACTTATAAATGCTTTCCATCTCTGTATTATTTTGATTCTTGATTCCATTTCAACAGTGTTTTCCAGAAGCCTCCAAAACACGACGGGATGTAGAAGTTATGGAGAACAATGAATTAATTGAGATCAATCCCCAAACAGAAGGCAAAGTTTACACACGCTGTTTCTGCCTAGAAGAACCTCAAAGCAAGCAGGTTTGTCTTTACAAGCTTTACTCCTCTTCTAAGTGTTTTGATTTTGTCTCAGGCCCACTTGCATGGGTGAACTGACTTTTATTCTTGGGGTTTATGCTTTTATGGATCCTTCTGTGCTGAGCCTCAAGGTGGCAGTTATGAATATTTTGAATTAAAACTGGCAAGAGAACAAAGAACCATGGAAGCCTTAAATCTTACCTCTGCCATGAAACCAAGACAGATGATGATATAAACAGAACTACTTTACACTGGAGACTACAGCATAAAATGGGAGTGAGCGAAGTCATGCTCAAACTCCCACAATTCTGCTTAAGCATGTGACCAAGGGCCTCCGGTTTTCTTTTAAATGAAACTTGCCAAAAGCGAACAAGAGGTTGATTGTGAAATGTGTCCTCTGCTTTCACAGAAGTTGGCTGGTTTTGAATTAGATGGATAAATAGATATAGTGGTACCTCAATATTCATTGTTAATTGATTCCAAGAGGTGCAACGAGTACTAAAAATAACAAATGTCAAACAAACCACATGACTTATCACACAACCCTTTGTTTTTGGCTGGGAAGAACTTCCTGTCTATCAATAACCTTCCCAGCATGGCCAACTTCCTGTCTGTTCTTTGTCTCCCATTTCCCACTTCAGTGCATTGAGTACCAAACAAACAATGAGTACCAGGACAACATTTTTGTATTACAATGCAGTGTGTATCCAATTCAGCAGGTTTTGTGATAGTGGTGTACTGAAGTACTACTGTAAGTAGATTCCCACCACATGTATGAAATTGCTGATATGGTGTTCACTAACCAGAAAGCTTCTGAGCCTGGCACAAAGTCCACAAACTGGGCTCCTGTAATGGTCCATGGGAATGACCTTGGAAGACAGGGAAGGAGAGGGAGAGATACAGACTGAGGAATATCTCCAAAATATATCTCAGCCCGCAGAAGGAAGGAGGTATTTCAGAAGCGACCTTCTCTGGTTTTATGGAGAATGAAAAGAAAGGAAAGGGGGAAGACTTTTAGATTTGCAAGATCTCTTAATGTAACTTTATAGTAAAGAGAGAGCTGGCATTCCTGGTTGGGCTTCCTACCTCACAAGGTGAACAGGTCTGCTTGCTCACTGGGGGGAATTCAGGGAGTCGAAGTCCTTCAAGTGGTCAAGGTTGAGGAACATTGTCCTGACAGCTGCTATATAAAAGCCATGTTGAGGTCCATGGTTTGTTCTTGTGGACATCCAGAGCCTTTGATTTGTGCGCAGCAGAATAGGGTTTTTTTTTGGGGGGGTGGGGGATGTCTGTGCACAGAGAGCCAAGATGTCGCTTTGATTTATTTTGACAGTCATGAGGTTAAATCAGACCAAATTATACTGCATGGGAAACATTTGGTTATTTTGGCCTGACCAGTCCCGCTTTTCTATTCTCTAAATACTCAGCGTCTGCAGTATGATGGAAGCACTCTTTGGAACTAAAGTGTCCCCCTTTTTCCCTCAGCCTCATCTTCTCTGTGATTTTTACAATTAAACATGAAGTATGATCTATTTCCCTTTGAAATTGCTTTCCATACATTTTAAAAGGCCCGGGGGCATCATAATGGTTCCAGTATTTAAAAAGGGAAAGGCAGCAGGGCAATTTTGTGGCTGTTGGAGAGCTAAGAAGGGTGGAGTACTGTTGCAAGATAAACAAAGGCAGGATTGTGGGGTCCGCGGTGTTCTCCGAGCTTGGTTGTTTTCTTACAGATGTTTCATTGCCAAACATGGTAGCATCAGCAACACGAGTCCTGGTGGCATAATAGTTAGAATGCACTACTGCAGGCTAACTCTGCCCACAGTCTGGAGTTCGATCCAGTCTTCCGGCCTTTCGAGGTTGGTAAAATGAGGACCCAGATTGTTGGGAGTATGACGCTGAATTGGAAAACCACTCAGAGAGTACTGAGAACGCACTACAGGTCGCCTTTGACTTACGACCACAATTGAGCCCAAAATTTCTGACATTTGTTAAGTGAGTTTTGCTCCATTTTATGACCTTTCTTGCCACAGTTGTTAAGTGAATTGCTGCAGTTGATAAATTAGTAACCTAGCTGTTAAGTGAATCTGGCTTCCTGTGAGTTATACAGTTTGTGGGTCATTGTATGTTCTCCCCTTACTAGAGAGATTGCCAGGGAGGGCAGACAATTCTTATGTAGACTTTCTCCTCCAGGAATCAAACCCGGCTATTACGCGTGCAGTGGCAAAATTCTGTGTTGCTGCAATGTCTACAAGAAAAAAAAATGGTTACAGAATTATAGCTGTCAATTTGTGCCAATTTTTGGAGATAGAACAATCTTTGGAAAATGATATTCACACACATACTTATTGGCTCTCCACTCATATAAACCAGGGACTGACCCTAACTGCTTGAGAACATGTATTTCCTTAACAGGGATGTTTTTATTCACTATTAATGTATTTTTTTATACAGTATATTGTAAATAGTGATGTCTATTGCTGGTCTAAGACTGTAATAAAGTTATATTCTATTCTATTCCGGCTTCCCCATTGACTTTGCTTGTTAGAAGGTTGTAAAACCTTCAGATGACCATGGGACACAGCAATGGTCATAAGTATAAAACAGTTGCTAAGCATATGAATTTTGATCACATGCTCATGGGAAAGCTGCAAAGGTTGTAACTGTGAAAAAACAGTCACAAGTCACTTTTTTCAGTGCTGTTGTAACTTTGGATGGTCACTAAATGAACTGTTGTAAAAGTGAGGACTACCTGTATATGGTGTTATATAAGTGCTATTCGTTTTGCTATCATTGGTGCTTGGTAATTCCTTGATAAGTGTTCTTTAGTGTTAGTTTGTTTGTCTGAGTTGGTAGTTCCTTGACTGGAGTAATGAAATATCTTTAAACAAACATCCTAGCTCAGGAAACCTCAAAGACCTCACAATTCAACCCTGAGCTACAAATATTGTCTTCTAAAGGAAGGATTTCCTAGGTTCAGAGAAGTTCACAAGTTATGACTCTTTTTTAAAAAAAATGAAGATAGTGGCTTTGAGGCCATTGCCCATTAAAAACAACATCAGGCAAAGTTTTAACTGTATTCTTGTCACATTTTCATCCACCCAAGGACCTAGGATAGGCAGGTGATGTTGTTTGATGGCATTAAGGGTATGGTCACTGAATGTATGCTGTACCAAGTAAAACAGCCTTTTGGAATTGGCTGTTATTGTTGTTTATAAAGTTGATATACAGTACCGTCAATCTCACTGATATGGTGAATCTGAGAAGCTTACAAATGTTTAAAAGATAAATATAAAACAATTTAAAATTAAACTGAAATTGAACGTAAAGATTCAGTGTAAATTTCAGATTACTATGATTTCCCGAAGGGTTGAAATTTGGGCTTTGGCTGAAAGGCATTCTAGAGCTGTCTCTAGAAATTCAAGAATTATCTAAATCAGATGCCCTGTGCCCAGTTACTGAAGACTGGGATTAACTCTGCATCAAATAAATTGGACAATGTCCCTTTAATTGCATCACCTCTGATTGGACACTAATTCATATCACTTTGGGGACAGGCAAAAAAATGGCTCTTCTTTCCCCAGAGATTCAAGAACACTTATGGAACCTTAATTACAAAATTATTTCATTAGTTTGTCTAGCTGACATCTCTTGGTTGAAGAGGATCTACAAAAGCTCGTGTGATAATAAAAATAGTCTTTAAAGCAGGGTTTCTCAAGCTGAGCAACATTAAGATTTTGGATTTCATGTTAGCTGAGGAATTCTGGAAGTTGTATCTGCAGCGAAGCCCATGACCTGAGCCCCACAACAGCTGCTGCTACTTCCACCTTGGGATTAGAGAAAAGAAGGCCTGGGGTCACCTGATAGTAATCTTCCAGTATTTGAGGGGCTGCCACAAAGGAGAGGGGGTCAACCTATTTTCCAAAGCACCACGCAAGAAACAACGGATGGCAACTAATCAAGGAGAGAAGCAACCTGGAATTAAGGAGAAACTTCCCAAGAGTGAGGATAATTAACCAGTGGAACAGCTGGCCTTCAGAGGTTGGGGGTGCTTCATCACTGGAGGTTTGAAGAAAAGACTGGACAACCATTTGTCTGAAATGGTAGAGGGTCTCCTGCTTGAGCAGGGGGTTGGACTAGAAGACCTCCAAGGTCCCTTCCAGCTGGATTAGACATCTCAACCTCAAGCTGAGGTTGAGAAACACTGCTTGAAAAGTGACACAAAACTCTTGGTTGGTTTTGCGTTGAGAGACTCCCATGGCCACCTCCTAAGAAAACAAGGAGAGTTATAATCTGGAGGTGTCCTGGCAAACACCCTACTGGAGAAACAATAAACATTTGCAACGGGAGGCCAGTGCGTCATGAAAACAACTTGTTTTGATTCAAAAAATCTGAAACTGGTATATATTTGGCATAAGTTTCACCCACTGCTGGGTACATTTTGACTTAATGGCTCTTTTGATAGAAATCTCATTTTCAGCTCCCCCAACAGTTGGGTAAATAGGCTAATAGGGAGAAAGAGCACAGTGGAATTAAATCACACTCAGCTATGTGATTTTGTGGGGAGAACATTTGCGACCAATTTGGAGATTTTATTTTTATATGTTGCTGTAAAATCTTCCAGGGAAAAAAATGTGCATTTTTTTTTTTTTTTTAAAAAAGGGATGGAATGTAAGGAATTGGAAACGGGGTAGAGCGAGGAATGTCAGTTCAAACCCAGCAGTCTGAGAGCCTAATTCCACTAATATGACAGATGAAGGAAAGCTACCCAGTTGAAAAAACAGATTAAAAACAGCAACGTAATAGATGGATCTATTGCACTCATCGCATTTAATATCTCAGCATGCCACACAGTTGCTGGAGGCAATGGGGTCATTTCATGGCAACTTCACTTTCTGGCCAGCCTTTTTGGGAAGTCTACCTCCTATTAATAGGACTAAAAACCATGAAAGGAGAACAGATCTAGGGGTGGGGGGGAAATAATGGAGGTTGCCATGTTAGTTTGTGCTCTGTACGGATAGTCCTCAACTTATGACCACACCTGAGCCCAAAATGTTCTGTTACCAAGTGAGACAATTGTTATATGAATTTTGTCCCACTATGTGACCTTCTTGCTACAGTTTAAATGAATCACTGCAATTGCTAAGTTAGTAGTAATAGCAACTTAGATTGATAGACCGCTTCACAGTGCTTTACAGCCCTCTCTAAGCAGTTTACGGAGTCAGTATTTTGCTGCCCCCCCACAACAATTTGGATCCTTGTTTTACCAACCTTGGAAGGAAGGAAGGAAGGCTGAGTCACACTTGAGCCCCATCAGGATTGAACTCTGGGCTGTGGACAGAGTTTGCCTGCAATATTGCATTCTAACCTCGGTGCCATCAGGGTTCCGTTTTTAAGTGAATCAGGCTTACCAAATTGACTTTGCTTGTCAGAAGTTTGCAAAAAGGAGATGGCCCTGGAATCCTGCAACCATCATAAATATGAACCAGTTCCCCAGCACCTGGATTTTGATCATGTGACCATGAGGATGCTGCAACTGATGTAACTGTGAAAAATGGACATACATCACTTTTTTCAGTGCTGGTGTACTGAACTGTTGTAAGTCAAGGACTAGCTGTATGCAGAGCCTGTGCTAAAGAATGTTTCGCCTTTGTAAATGATATGGTGAATCCATGCTTTCTACTGAAGGTTGAAAAAGAATGCCAAGATTTGCTTCAGAAGATAGGGTTCGCCATCCACTTCTGTTGACTAGCCCATTAACTTCAATGGGGCAGAATCAATGGAAGAAATAAAATACCTATTCTACCATTTTGCTTCCGGAGGCAGAAATGTGTGTGGGCAGGATGTAGGGGAAGCAATTGACAAAAGCAACCTGATGCCAAGGCGGTGCAAATTTTTCCACTGTTGTGTTTTAGTTGCAGCATCACATGGAGTACAAAAAGGAAGAGCTTGGGGGATCTTTCTGAGCTTGGTTGTTTTCTTGCAGATATTTTATTACCAAACTCGGTAACATCATCAGTGCTGGGAGGGAGTATTCTTGGTAGTTCCTTGATTAGGCTGTTGTTTATTGTTAACTGTTTGTCTGAATTGGTTGCTTCTTGAATGGAGCATTGTATATTTCTTGATTGTTGATTGTTGGTCTTGATTGTTGGTCTGGTATTAATCTTGGTATTAATCTCTGATTATCTGGGTATTGTTTGCTACTCAGGGGATATTTTGTTGTTTTTGTTTACTTTTTGTCTTTTTATTGTCTCCTTTGAATAGTATGTAGATGTTTATCTCTATGTGTCTGTTGATGGCTGATTTGTCTGACTGTTCATCAGAGCTTGCATCATGGAGGTGTAACACTACGTTAACATTTTGAGAAATGCACTGAGCTCTGTGGATGTCTGAGGGTGAGACCAGTAGGTGGCTTATATTTTGCTTGCACTTGCTTTAGGGAGGTGTGCACTCAACTGAAATTAGAGGAACCCAAGTCATTCTATTAAAGAGGCTAGTCACCGTTTGATAAAAATCCAGTGATGAAAGTCACATTCATCTCCATCTGCAGGGATGTGAGATGAAGGCCAAGCTTGCTGAATTATTTCACACTGGCTAATTTTGGCTTGCTTTGAGAGCTGAACTCCCCCCCAAAAAAAAAAAAAAAACCCTTGAGCATAAATATCCTTTTGATTAGTGGGCAAGGGAAGTGAGGGAAGATTTCTTCAAATTTCTCCAGTGGAGGAAAATGTCCTGAGACCATTTCTCAAAGATAGGACTTTCCAGTTAGCAGAGAGGACGGGAGTTAGTCTTGGTCTCTCATTTTACTTGGTTTTTTTCATCCTTGCTGTGCATTTTTCCTGTTTTTCCATCAAGTTTTGAAACGTCTTATAAAAGCTCATTCAAAAATCTGTATGTGTTTTGTGTGCTCAGCTATCTTTTTGTACATAGTTTTATATGTTCCTTTTCTAATATTATGCATCATTGAATAGCCGTATTGTGGTTCAAGAAGTCACATTACCAAATTAAGGGGGAAAACTATGTTGATTTGCCGGAAGCAGCTGAAGTAACTTCCTAATAAACTGCAAAGTGAATGGATTTCTCTTTTACTTTTAAATTCTGCCTTTCATCTTTACAACTGCTGTCCTTTTTTCCGGAGTTTTATTAATGATTATTCAGTGATTCAGTGATTATGCAGTGCTGATTATTCACTAGTTCATAACCACAATCCAATGCCATTAAAACCTGTCCAATTTCATTCCTAAAAGATCTCAAGATTTTGAGATGGTTCTTCTTTAACAGTCCGTACGTTGCCTAGTAATGCTGGATTGTTTGAAACAAAATCAAGATTTTTTTTTTCTCTTCTGTAACCAAAAAAGCAGGAGCTTTTCTTGGCTGTATTCCATCACTCTTGCATTAGAGCTGGTATGAAAACTATACTAAATCCACAGTGTGGCACAAAGAGCCTTTTAAAATTCTCCACCAAATTTGAGGGCAGAGAAATCAGGTGGGCTTCTAAATTTCTCTAAGAAAAGAGAATAGTTCCATCAATCACAGTAGGGAAAGATGGCCACATGCATGCACACGCACATACCCTTAGTGGCATCAAGAATATCAGAATAGAAAAGTTCAGAGTTGAATATTTTCCCCTGCAATTTATTTGAAATAAGGGAACCCGGATAGTCTGTAGCTTGTTGGAGAAAGGATGGTACAAAGTAAGTGTTGGAAATAACATCAGAATATCCATTCATCCATCCATCCATCCATCGAAAGATCTCCAAAATTTCTCTTTTCCCTTCTAAGAATTTTTAAAGCAAATTCTTTTCAAAAATGAAATGTAAAACAGTAGGTGTCAATTGTTCCAACTTGGTCAGTTGGGAAAGAAGGACTCCTGGCCCATGATTAGCCAAAAGTATGCTTTATTACAGCCAAAGTGGTTACAGAAGAGGCAGAGCTGGACCTGAGATTTTTGCGTGCAAAAAATACAATTAACTTTTCCTTGTTCCCACCTTCCCCCCCACCCGCCCCCAGTTATCAGGCAATGTCCAATCAGGTGTTAACAAATTGTTTGGGGAAAAGTCCCTTTCTTCCCGCTCCACATTCTTTTGGTGTAACCTTGACATTGCTGATGCTTCTCGTGGGATGGCACTGCTTGGTTTCGATTCCTCTGAGTTCCCACCCTGAGTCCCTTCCCTGACTGCTCCCTCCTCCTATTACTAGTGTCAGGCTGTCAGTTTATGTGCATAGCTTAGCAGACTGGCATCCGTGACTGTAGACCTTATAAGGAGTATCCATGGTAAGCAGGAAAGGGAGTATAAAATGGGGTCAAGGCCATCCAAACACCAGGTGGATACTGTTCCATAAAGGGGTTACTGTCATGGAGAAGGCCCCTATCCTGGATCCAACCCAGTGACCCTGTTTAACAGAGGGGTCCTGGAGGAAGTCTACTTTGATCTGGTGGGATGGGCAGAGAGAGAGACAGGTGGTCCTGCAAATAATCTGGTTTTGAGGGCTTTCTAAGTGATGACCAATACTTCGACTTGCCTACTAGAAACCACGGCAGCTTGCAAAGCAGTGGGTGTTGCATAGATGTACCATGTGCACCCAAAACTGCATGTGCCGTTTTCTGCTTGACCAATTACAGCTTCTGAACACTCTTCAAGAGCTGCCCCATGTGTAGTGTGCTGTAGTAGTCCAACTGGGAGGTGATTTATTTCATCCCTTAAAAAAAAAAAAACAGATTTTGATTTGCCAAAGGCAGAACTTCTGAGCTGCTTTAGAGACTCTGCTTTCTGCCAAGCTTAACCCTTGCCCTCCTTTTTCTTAGATATTCTCACCAAGGAGAGCAACAGCTTCACTCATTCACTATCTGGTGCCAGAATCAAATCTGCCTCATTTTTTTTTTCTCCACAAATACACGAACTTGAAAAGAAGCTGAAGAGATGAAGGAGAAAATCCATTTTTTTAAGGAAGGAATGGGAGAAGCCGAATAAAGAAAATGTGTGTGATTGATGTAGTGTGTGGGAGACCCTGGGTAGCAAGAGCATCAAAGTATGAATTGATGGATGGAGAGCGGGTGGACTGCCTATTGTCTAAAAAGAAGCATAAGTCAAATCTGCTAACAAGCACCTCCCAGGGATGCCAGAACAGAGGCACTTGTTGAATCAAGGAAGTGTGTCTGTGTGTGAGAGAGAGAATAAAAATAGGAGAAGGGGGTACTTTGCTAGAAGCAAGGAAGAGCAAGCAATTGAGAAGTGGACAGATCTTTTGTGTAGAGCCAACCTGATCATGAGGTTTTGGGCAGCCCCTGGGAGATCCTCAGCCATGGAAGCTATCTGTGTAGTTTTGATCTGCTCATTGTTTCCCTGCTTAGTCCACAGTGTAGTTGTCTGGGGGAGGCAAAGAAGAGAAGGGTGAACTATGGAGAACTCTGGTGGCATGGTGGTTAAGTGTGCAATATTGCAGGAATTCTGGGAATTGCCCATCTTAAAGTTACTAAGATTGAGAAACAATGAAGTATTTAGATTTCTCAGTAATCTCATTAAGCTCAGCATGAGACGTGCAATTCAGTCTCCCGGTGTGTTTTTTAACCTGTTTTTAAAAAATCAGGAAAAATATTCCAAATATTCATACACATACTATCTTCAAACATATGGAGACTTGTGTGTATCTTTTCCTGTTTTATGTAATTGTGAGCATAAATTGCCGAGAAACTGTTTTTTTAATGCAAATTGTGCTGCTTCCGTTCCATTTACAGACTGGTAAAATTCCCTGGTGTAAGTTTCTTTAGCACAAACTTTTTCATTCCAAGCTCTTTTTTCAATTGTAAGTTCTGCTGTGTGAATGCAGCTTTCCAAAGGTTGGTAAGGTACTTCGTGAGGTTATAAGTGACACGTTGAAGGGCCAGCTAAGCAAATTCCCCTCCATCGAAAGCAAGCACAGGTAGTCCTCGAATTATGACCACAATTGGGGCCAGAATTTCCACTGTAAAGCAAGATGGCTAAAGTGAGCTGCATCCAATTTATAATTGCTTTTCCTGCAGCAGTTTAGTGAATCATGAAGTTGTAAAGTGAATCTGTCTTCTCCAATTGACTCGCATCCCACTTGTCTCAGAAACACCGAGGCACTTCCAGTTTGAAAGGATTAGCTGGTGGCATCACCATTGCCTGGGAGATGCCCAGTTGGGGGCTCCTTTTGTGTTCCCGGGAGGAGCTGGAGCGAAGGAAAGGAGCTCACTCCATTGACATGGCAGCACCTGGCTCACTCAGTCCCATGGAAGCACCTGGGTCTCAAGGCTTTCTGCTTGTCAATCCAGTGTCCTAACTACACAAGCCATCGTGTTCCTTGGTCCCGTTGACTTTGCTTGGTGGAAGCCAGCTGTGAAGTCACAAACAGCAATCACATGACCTAAGGGCACTGCAAATATTGTAAATACAATCTGGCTGCCAAGTGCCTGAATTTTGATCACATGACCATGGGGATGCTGCAAGAGTAGTGATATGACCAGTTGTAGGTCACTTTTTAAATGCCGTTATAATTTTGAATGGTTGATAAACGAAAGGCTTTAAGTCGAGAACTACCTCCATATCAGATGCATATTTCAATATATTCCCATGAACCCAGGATGCTGCAACCATTGTAAATACATGCCAGTTGCCTAGTCCCTGAATTTAGATCATGGGACTTTGTAACTGTTATAAGCATGAGGACTAGTGAAAAGTCACTTTTTCCAATGCCATCATAACAGTTGCTAAGCAAATGGTTGTAAGAGAACAGTGTATTACAAACAATGGGTCACCCAGTGTATCTTAGCAAAGTGTGTTTGCGGACGGGCGATTTATGGCTCCAGTTTGGTTGTTTCTCCTTTGTGGCTTATATGGACTGAGGTTGATACAAAATGGCATACAGAAGTGTGACCAATTATTTTAGGGAAAATCTCTCTTGAATCAAGTTTGTGTCCTGGTGACCTCCTGCACACATTTATGAAAGTGGGCTTTTTTTTTTTCAAGAGTAGGAAAGTGTTGTCTCTTTTCAAAGGCTAGACTTCCTAGTCTACACTGCAGCCCTGAGATTCCTTCATGGTGTCCCATCCAAGAAGTAACTTGATCTGATTTGCTGAGCTTTCTCAAGATCAACAAAAAGAGAATGCAAGGAATCCAAAGGGCCACTAAGAGAGATTTTGTTTCAGTCCAAAGTTTTTGATCAAATATGCTGCTTTTGGGAGGGTGCTATGACAACGGGAGCAATACCATATCAGACACGAAAATAATTTGCAACCTACAGATCTGAAAATTCCTTAAAATGAGCAGTCTTGCTTATTAAAAGGAAGGGAAAAAAGCTTAGGTTTTAGAGAGAGAGAGAGAATGAGAGGGAGAGAGAAGAGAGAGAGAGAAAAACATCCTTATATTTTTCTTGAACTGATGAGAACGGTGTTAGTATAATGAACACAAAAATAATTATGCATCAGCATGGAACAATAACATGGTTAAAACATCTTGCCCAAGTTTCTTTCTAATATAAAGAAAAAGAGAAATGAACAAACAAGCAAAAGATTACTGCAAAGACGAAATAAGGCAGGAAATTGTTGTACGTAATGGAAAGTATGTGAAACTCAACAAGCATGTTCTGCAAAACCAAAGGAGATGTTTACTTTTTCAAGTTCAACAAAGATCAGCCAGCAATTAACCTGCCATCTGCTGTGACTTATGCCAGAGAACCCAGGGGGGTTAAAAAAAGAAAGTCAATATCGCAGCCACAGCCATATAAATGAAGCCCCACCCATTTTTTATGTTTATTGTAGGTGGAGCCTTGATTTATGGCTGTGACTACCATGTTGATGTTTTGACCCACTCCTGAGGACACCACCAACTTGCACCTTGAGTGGAAAAAAATCCAACTAATACATTCAGAGAAATTCTTCGGTTTCATATTGTGCTAGTGATGCCTCAACTGCATCCACCCACCCATCCATCCATCCATCCATCCATCCTTCTATCTATCCATCCATAATCTGTCTGTCTGTCTGTCTGTCTATCTATCTATCTATCTATCTATCTATCTATCTATCTATCTATCTATCATCTATCTCATCTATGTCAAACCACATTATTCAGTCTGTTCAATTGCTGCTTTAGCTGATATTTGCTGTTCTGTTTCTTGGCCTGAATACAATGAGACCCAATTCTTCTTCAAAAAAAAAGCTTCCAATTTCTCCTTTGTTCCTTGTGGGGCTGCAATAGTTAAACTCATTAGGTTAAACTAATCTCTCTGAATACCTGCTATTTTCTCCGAAAGAGAAACTGCCAGAAGCTATCGCAAAGCAAGATTTTATGACTTTTAGCCTGTAATATTGTTATTTCTCTCTTCTTTTCCTAGGAGGTGAGAGCCTCTGGGAAGGTTGCTACGAAAGGAGATCAAGGAGAAAAGGTGAGCTATATAAGGAAGATTTAATGGGACCTCCAATTGTCATATTAATTTTATTTATTCATGCACTGCAGCTTCTATGCTGTTCCATTCAAACAGGACTTTGAGCAACCTACATTATTTGATATAAGAAAATTAAAATAATAATCAATACAACAAAAAGAACATCCCCCATGCCTGAAGAGCAACCATCAGCATACACAAATCAATATCAGGAGAGTTCTCATAACAAGTCTGATTCCAAGTTGTCTGGAACAGCCAGGTTTCAATACTTCCGCAAAAACCAACAGAGTCAGGGGAAGGTTTTCAATCTAATTTTGGGGGAGGATCTGCTCTAGAAAAGGGGGTGGATTACTGAGAAGACTTTTCACTACAATCCTGAAAGAGAATGGAAGCAGATCATCCTTCTCCATCTTATTTGGTGGAAAGAAGCCACAGACAGAAGGTGGTTCTACAGTTATCCAGGTCCCCAAATCAAGTAGTTGTGCCTTTGGAAAGAGAGTTGATAGGATCTGGTAGCTTTAAAAAGATCTCCAAGCAAGGATATGCCCTTCTCAATGAACAGAATAACAGAATAATGGAATTGGAAGGGACTTTGGAGGTCTTCTAGTCCAATTCCCCTGCTTTGGAGGAGACCTTGCACCATTTTAGACTAACCTCCAGAAGTTATGAATGCTCCAACACTGGAAGTTTTAAAGAAGAGATTGGACAACTATTTGTCTGAAATAGATTGAGGTTTCCTGCCTGAGCAGAGGGTTGGACTAGAAGATCTCTAAGATCCCTTCCAACTCTGTTATTTTGTTATTCTGTTATTAAATAGTTGTCCAATCTCTTCTTAAAAACCTCCATTGATGGAGGACCCACAACTTCTGAAGGCAAGTAATTTCTGACTTTCTTTGGTATAGATAAAACCCTAAAAATCAATGACACTTTGAACTAGAATAAACTATAACAAACAGTACTTCTATCATCATAAACTAGCCTAATCATCAAGACCAAAAGTTAAAATTTCATTGATTTCAGCTTCAAGGAAAAAAATCCAAGAGTAGTTTCCAAGGGCAAATGAAGCTCAACAAAGTCTTTTCTTTAATCAAAGCAGTCAATTTTGACATCTCTGCCAATTCCATTAATTTCACCCTCCATTCTTGTGTGAATGTATGTGGGTCCTTCCATCTCTGCATGTACTGAAGCCTTGCTGCTCTGGCTTGTGAACATCTAAGGAGGAACATAAGCCTTCTCATTGTCTCTGGTCAACTGGACACAGAGGATATTAACCCTTCCATGTCCATCCTGGCTCCTGACATAGAGACAGAATCCTAGAATGGCTCTTTGAAGAAGGAGATGGCCTCATACAACTTTCTACATTCTTTTTGTTTATTTCCCATGGCTTCCAATATGTTTTCACCCCATGTTTCTGTTGTATAAAGAGAGAAACAGAGAGCGTGTTGTAGTGGTGAAGATCCCATGTTCTAGCCCATCTTCAGTCAGAAGCACCCTGAAAGAGTTTGGGCAACTAAACCCAAGGTCCAGAGTGATCTAGTGGTGAAAGTGCTAGACTATGAATGAGGAGACTGAGGTTCTATTCTTCTCTTAAGCTGATAAAAAATATTGCACATATCCCTCTCTTTAGGGCCCCAGTCTGGAAATGGAGGAAGTATAGATTCAGGAGAACTCATCATTCCCAGTTTCCTTCCATCCTCTCTGAGTCAGATCCCAGCACTTCCATCTGTGAAAATCTTGGTGAGGAAAAGTCACCTACATGGTTTTCCTATAGGAAGAACTGTCAGTAGAATTATCTCCACCCTATCCTAGCCTTAATTGCAAATAAAGGTAGTTGTTGATTATTGTTGAAAAGCCAGTAGTAATCAACCAGTAGGGTAGAGATCAGTCTAATTTGGTGGGGAGGGATGATTCTCCAGAGAAAATGGTGGTGGGGAATGGTGCTCCAGAGAAAGGGGTGTATGACTGAGAAGTCTTGTCCCCACAGACCCTGAAGATGACATTCCTTAAAAGCATTGCAAGAGATTACCTTTCCCAACCTTATTGTGTTGCCAGTATGATTAGTATAATTACTAAGACTGATTTTCCTATTACTAGAAGACTGAGGGGATTACAGTTAAATTAGGGACACTGAACCGTAGCTTAATAACCTGACTTCCAAATTATACTTACAATTATTTATTTATGATCCCAGGCTAATAAAACCAATTGCTCTTTATTTCTGAAGTTTGATTCCAATTCTTCCTATATCGCAACACTGAGATGGAGAAGGCAATTTTGTACCAAGCAAATTGAAAATTTATCTTCATATCTATCTATCTATCTATCTATCTATCTATCTATCTATCTATCTATCTATCTATCTATCTCTATCTCTATCTCTCCAATCCATCCATCTAATGTGAAAGAAAAGGCAAATTATCCATCTATCCATCCATCCATCCATCTAGCGCTCTGTATCTGTCTATTGTGAAGGAAAAGAGAATATGTCTGTCTGTCTGTCTGTCTGTCTATCTATCTATCATCCACTCTATCTAGTTTTTAGTTCTGTTGTATACCACCCTGAGTCACTTATTTATATATAGGTGGCTATATACATTTGAGCAATCAATCAATCAATCAATCAATAAATAAATAAATATATGAGAGTTGAATGTGTAAAATAACCCTACATTGGAAAGTAGTTCAGTTTCTTGAGTCAGTATGGATGGCGGAGGGCCCTAAATATTATAAAAACAGAAATTCCGTAAAATGTCCTTTTCCCCATCTCCGGCTGGTTTCAACCGTGCATCAGGCCTACAGCCCCCTTCCCCCCCATCAAAAAGCGCCTTGTGGCAGCTTTTCTTGAAAGCTGTGCAGATGCTAATCCTTTCCTGGCCAGCTTCGAACAAACAATTTCTTCATGGTGTTATTCACTGTTCCATACATCCGTGCTCCCTATGCCTGAAAGGAAGCAAGCAGTGCTGGCGCTCTTATGCACAGTTAGGAATTATCAATCTCATAAGTTTTAATGTACTATTCATGTGCAATTTCCTAACTCCAAACATTATAGGGGTTGCAGTAGCTGCCAGCATGGATATTGCTATTGGTTTGAACTCGGCTTTTCTACTGAATCTACTTCATCTTGGGCCCTGCCTAGATATAGCCATACAATTCTCCAAAGCCACATTCTGTTAAGTGCATCACACTTCATCTCAAAGGTAGCTTTCTGTGCCCCAGAATTCTTCTCCTACTCAGGCTAAAATTGGAATGCAAGAAGGATTTCCAGATTCATTTCCACTCTTAATTGTAATAAAGTCATATTGCTCTATAATACTCAGGCGGCGTTATTAGATACTTTTCGCATGACATTTTAGTAGAAAACAATAGCTATCAGAAGACATTGCTACCTATCTATTCTACAGTGGAGTCTAATTTGGAAGATTGCGAATTCTAGTTTCATTAAAATCCCTGGCCATTTTCTTTTACCCCTTGGCTGTTCTACAAAATGAATTCTCATTTACATTCGAACAGGCTAAATAAGTTTATAACAGGGGGTGGTTTTTCCAGGACCTCAGATTATAACAAGAACTCTGCTTTTGATTTTATGTTGCTTTATAAAATGATCTCTGAGTTCATTCAAGTAATGTTTTGGAAATTTCAGCCCTACCAGAATTACTTTCTTTTAAGAAAATAACAACCTTGTCCGGATGCCTTAAGTCTTAGGCATCCTTGTGAGGGCTGGTGGAACTTACAAATGGAAAATGCATCTGGAAACAGATCCTATTGAAAATACAACTAGTCCTCCTTTACTGATTGTTCGCAGTTATAACAGTGATAAAAAAGTAACTTTTTTAGCCAATTCTCTCATTTGCAGCCTTGATATGTCTGCAAAGGAAAGGGAAGCTGAACTTAGATCATAAGCACAATTGTGGTTTCTGTCATGCCCCTGTCAGAATCTGATTTGGAGGGGGAGTCTGAGCAGCTGACAGGGTGGGTGAGTGTGGCTACATTGGCTGTGGAAGAAAATGGGGAAGGGCAAAGGGCAGCTGGGCAGAAGTAGAGCAAGGGAGAGAGAATGTGGAGGAAAACCCAGGCCCACCCCCCCACTTCATCCTATGGCACGCAGGGAGGAATGGAGCAGAGAGCAACATGGGTTGCATGGCTTACAGGGGAGGAAAGGGCCCTGATTCCCTTCATTAGCTGCAGCTGGGAACACAGTGTTTAAAAAGGAAAGCTACGCACAGCAACTTGTTGGAAGCAAATCGTCAAGGGTTATCTGTGTTCCTGGCATCTTCCCAACTGTGTATGTTTTGCTGGGCTTTCAAGTCTGCAATTCCTTATCCTGCCCTGTCCAGTTAATTACTGCAGCGTGGTTTGTGTGGATTCTTATTTACAGTTTATATGTACTTTGTTTTTGGACTGAATTTCCTCCATTTAAAGACTGTTCGTGGGAGAGATTTTTCTCCAGCCGGAGGTAACCTGGACATTGGAAGCAAAGTTGGAGGTATTAAAGGGACATTTCTTGCTTATTTGACTGTGTTGCCTTTGTGGCACACCCCTTTGGGTCACCACAATTTCATTTAGCAACCTCTTTGCTTAACAAGTTGTGGTTGCTAAATAAGGACTACTTGTACAGATTAGAACTTGAGTTTGGATGTGCTTCCATTGGGTACATCTGAGTGCCCAATCCAGTATATCTAAATCTATATTGAAATTTGCATCTAATAGGCAGGTAGTCCTCTTCTTATAATCATTTCTTTAGCGACCGTTCAAACTTACAACAGCACCCCACAATCATGTGATCAAAATTCGAGTGCCTGACAATCAATATATATTTAGGATGGTTGAAATGTCCGGGGTCATTTGTTCACCATTTCCGACCTTCCCACCCAGCTTCCAATAAGCAAATTCAGTGAGCAAAACCTGATTTACTTAACAACCAGATAATTCACTGAATAACTGCAGTGCTTCGGTTAATAACCGTGACAAAAAGGTCATAAAACTGGGTGTGACTGACTTAACAACCTCCTTGTTTAGCAACAAAATTTCTGATCCCAACTGAAGTGAGGACAAGCTAAAAGTATAAGGATTGAAGGTAGTCTTTGACCTTTCTGCCAAAGGGCAGAAAAATAAAAGAAGAAATACAGAAGCAGCTATCCCATGATAGGGACACGATAGAGAGATATTGCTTCCTTAGTGTCTGCCACATAGTGTCTGCTTTCTGGCAGCAGGTGTGCCAATTGGGACTCTAAGTCAGGGGTCTCCAAACTTAGCCACTCGTGGACTTCAACTCTCAGAATTACTCAGACAGCCATGCTGAAGTCCACAAGTCTTAAAGTTTTTCTAAGGGCAGTAAAATTTTCCCTCTGAAGTTCTGGTTTTGGCTTCTAGGCAGCTTCCCCTCCCTTGGGGAAAATCTTCCACTTTACTGGTTTGTTGGGAGGAAACTGTGGTGAAACCACACTGCCTCGTTTCTCACATTTGTTTTTAGCTGCAACCAGAATTTGGCCAGGGAACAGGGCTGTTGCCCGACAGACAACCGAGTTATTTTCCTGACATCTCTAACTGAGCCATTCTACTGAATCCCACTGAATCAAGTACTACTCCCAAGCCTTCAGGAACTTAGCAACAGGCTAAGTTGCCCACATTTCATTTTATACCTAGGAAGGCGGGGGGTGGGTGGGAGGGAAATGGGATTCAAGTGAAACATTTCATAATGTGTTTTATTTTTATTATTATTTTGACCCAGGCACTTCACTCACTGGACCATTTTAAAAAGTGCTCAAACAGCCCAAGGCTGATTGCTTGGATTTTATTTGTATTCTTATTTTAGCACCCATTATAAGAATGCCCTTGTGGTTCATAGGTGGATGGCCAAGTTAATAGTTCCTGTACATTTGTATGCTTCTAGGAATGGATTATGCAATAGACATCTTTTTTTTAAAAAAATGGGGAGGGGGCACAGTATTTTACCAGGGGGAAACAGCTCCTAACGCAAGATGACCGAAGATCTTCTAAAAGGCATAATAAGTCTGCATGTTGAGGAGGAAGAGGAGTGTTCCCATCCAGTCGCTTTTTAGGACTTGTGTAAAAGACAGTTTGCTCTAAAACGAAGGCATGGAAGAAGAGGTTCAATAAATTGGGACATTGCCCCAAATAATCTAAACCTTTAAATGCAGATATTTTTTAAAAAAATCTGAGTAGGGCATGCATATCCTCAATTATGTCTCAAAGATGCTTTTTCAAAAGGCAAAGGGACTTTGTTTTTCCTGAAGGTGTTTTGCTTCTCATTCAAGAAGCTTCTTCGGTTCTGACTGAATGGAGAAAGATGGAAGGATTAGTTTGAAAGTGGGTTCAAAGAGGCCCTCTACATTCAGATGGTGGGCATGTCTTGGTGGGCATGGCAGGGGAAAGATACTGCAAAATCCCCCTTCCCTCGCCACCCCCCTAACCTGCTTTCCAGCTCTGTTCTCTTGTGCAGGGCAACAAAAGGAGACCCAGCCGATCAGCTGGGATTCAATGGGAGACAGAGAAGAGATGGGGGTGGGGGCCCATCAGAGGTAGGATTTGCCGGTTCTCTGAACTACTCAAAATTTCTACTGTTGCTGAATACCACCTTTGCACTATTAAGGTGACACTGGGGACACAGATAAACCTCCAAGTGATCTCAACAACTCTCATAAAGTTTGCTAACAACCAGATGACTGCAAGGAATATATATCCTTCCATCCTCCACCATCCCACCATTCAGTCAGAACCGAAGAATGTTTTTAGATGAGAAGCGAAATGTCTTCAAGGAAAAACAAAGTCCAGTTGCCTTTTGAAAAAGCACCTTTAGGACAACCATGATCTGGATGACTGAGAATCTCCACAGATGTATCCTCAAGTGGGCAAAGGTTTTGAGTAATCACCAAAGATCACTCAAAATTTTGAGGCTATGCTGGCCAAGTTAATTTTTCTCTAGAGTCAGTACAGGTCTTCCTTGACTGACAATCACAATTAACCCCAAAATTTATGTTGCTAAGTAAGGCACCTCTTACGTGAGTTTTGCCCCCGTTTTATGACCTTTCTTGTCACAATAGTTAACCGAATCATTGCACTTATTAAATAAGCAACATAATTGTAAAGTGAACCATTGGCTTTGCTTATTAGAAGGTCACACAAAGTGATCACATGACCCTGTGACTCTGCAACCATCATAAATATAAGCCAGTTGCTATGCGTGCAGATTTTGATTATGTGACCCTGGGGATGCTGCAAGTGAGAAAAATGGTCATAGGTCTCTTTTTTCAGTTCTGTTGTTAGTGAATGGTCATTAAACAAATGGTTATAAGTGGAGGATTACCCGTATAAGCTTTCAATGTTGCAGTAACTCCATTCGTTTCATTTCCTGTTTCAAGATTGCTGCTTTTCTTTTTTTGCAGTGTCCTCCATGTGAGAAGAGACCATCATATGCAAATGTAAGTAAGAGGTGCATGTTCCTATCCCTCTGAGATTCCAACATACTTTCAATGAAGGGAAGTGATCTGCCCCTTGGATGTTAGCTTGAACTGACACTCAATTGAACTTGTAATTTCAATAAGCAATGTTTGGCTTTTTAACACCCAGTGGTTCTTCTCTTACAAGTCCTCGACTTATAAGCTATCAAGCTCCAGCATTCTCAATCAACTTTGTAATTGTCCATGCTAGCTGGGAATTCTGGAAGTTAGGGCCTTAGAGTAGTGTTTCTCAACCTTGGCCACTTGAAGATGAATGGACTTCAACTCTCAGAATTCTCCAATCCGCAGGTTGGCAGAGGAATTTTGGAAGTTAAAGTTTACCCATTTTAAAGTTGCCAAAATTTAGAAACACTATTGTAGAGAGTAGGGAAGCTATGATCTCAAAGAATCACTTAGTGGAAATTCTCGAAGAAACAAGACAGAAGATAGGGGAGGTCTCAAGAAGGCAGAGGAAGCTGATAGATAACGGAATAATCTTGGAGGTCTTCTAGTCCAACTTTCTCTTCAGGCAGGAGACTCTATACCATCTGGGGCTAATTCAGACAAATGGTAGGTGGAAGGCACTCCTGATTTTCTGACTGTGGCCATCAGAATATTTGGAACAGCTGTTAATTGTCCCACAAGGACTAAATTCAAATCATGGCCTACAGAACTTGGGCGCAAAATGCTGATTGCAATGCCAGAAATGAGACCGTATGAGTAAACAATAATAATGAAGATGGGGGAGAGTCAAGCATCTTGGGTCACATTGTGCTTTTCTTCTTTACTGAATAACCATCGCTAACCTTCATGTCCTTGGAATGAAGACAGAAAAGTTTTCTGAGTCAACCTTAATGTTGACAAGTTTTTCTTCCTGGCAGGTCTACTGTAAGAGTGGACAACTTTGGATTGCTCCACAGAATTTTTATTATTTTTGGACCACTGGGCCCGCAGAAGATGGCTTGGTAATGAAAAGGATATTCTGGGATTTCCGTTTAATTTATATTAGGGCTTTCAGCTCAAAATGTTAGCGCTCCTCCACTCCAAAAAGCAGGACAATTGCCCACTGTCTTTCAGCCAGTCTTCTTAGTAGCTCTTCCAAGGTCCTGTCATTGCTTGCAGTCCTTCAAGAAAGTCTTCTTCTAAATGGTTTTGCTTTAGGGTGGAGCTTAAAGCAAGACGCAGGACCAAAGGAAGAATGGCAACTCTAGCAGGGAAAGTAAACCCAAGCTTTAAAATAATTTGGGGGAAGTTTTGGCAGGGGGAGGGGAAAATGACCAATTACTAGTGCAATGCAATTCCAGAACAGATGTTATCTGACCATTAAGGGACATTAGCCAGTCATTCACGTGTTCACAGTCAAAGGGGGTCATCTATGCCATCCAGTGAAACTTACTGCTCGGCACAGAAATCCAAATTAGAGGTTTTCCAACAGATGGCTACCCAGCCTTAGCTTAAATACATTCTGTGAAAGAGACTCCAATGCTTCACTTGGTGCTTAATTCCAAATTGTTTTTACTATTAGAAAGTTTTTGCCTATTGCTGAATGAAAACCTACTACCTAATTACTCCACGTCCTGCATTCTGACATAGAACAACCTCGATGATTATTTTGGCCATATTTTTTCAAGAATTTCATAGAATCAGGGGGCTTTGAAGGTCTTCTTGTCCAATCCTCTGCCCGAGGCCTTATACCACCCCGAACAAATGGCTGTCCAAGCCTTTCTTGAAAACCTCCAGCAATGGAGAACCCACAATTCCAGGAGGCAAGTTTGATTGATTAATTTGATCAATTATTATTTTGATTAATTATTGATTAATTGTTTTCAATTCTTCCTTTTTTCCAAACTGGATCTTTCTCTGATGAACCCATTGCTTCTTGTTCTGCTCTTAAGTGCATTGGAGAATAAGTCAACCTCGTTTCCCATGTGACAGCCCTTCAAGTAGGTCTCCCCTAAACCTTCTCTTAGGCTAGACATGCCCAGTTCCCTTAGCTATTCATCATAAAATTTAGCTTCTAGACCCCTTACTGTCTTTGTTGCTCTTCTCTGTACTCTTTCTGGGGCTTCGGCATCTTTTCTGTATCACTATAATGAGAACTGGATGCAGAATTCCAAGTGTGGAGCAGTATAGAGCAGTACTATCACTCCTTTAGATCCCTCCATCATCTTCTCCTCTCATGGTCAAAAAAGCAGGGCTACTTCAATGCCTCTTCCCAGAGCTTATTTTCTACTTCCCTTATCACTCTTGTTGTCTCCAGCATGAGGTGTGACATCAAGATGCTCAAGTTGCCATTTGCCCTCCTTATCCCCCAACATGGACACATATGCTTGGACATCCCTGCTTAGGAATACAAGTAGTCCTCAACTTACAACAGTTCATTTAGTGACCGTTCAAAGTTACAACAGCACTGAAAAAAGTGAATTATCTTCGTTTTTCACAGTTACAACTTTTGCAGAGTCCCCATGATCATGTGATCAAAATTCAGATGCTTGGCAACTAGTTCATATTTATGACTGTTGTGATCCCCTTCTGCAGCCTTCTCATGAGCAAAGTCAATGGGGAAGCCAGATTCACTTAACAACCAGGTTACTAACTTACAATTGCAGTACTGCAATGATTGACTTAACAACCTTGGCAAGAAAGGTTGCAAAAATGGGGCAAAACTCACTTAACAAATATCTCACTTAAACAACAGAAATGTTGGGCTCAATTGTGGTCATAAGTCAAGGAGTACCTGTATAAGCAGGGGTGTCCATAAACCCCCCAGTCTGAGTTTGATATCTGGGAAGATTGTAGAAGACTCATTATGATTCACTGTATAACAAGTTGACAACAATGTGCCAATTATCAGAAATCAGCATAGATAAATGTGTACTTATCTGTTGTTTTGAACTGGTAACTTCCTTAGTAGAATGTGGGAATGCTGTAGACATTATATGTCTTGATTTCAGCGTAGCATTTAGCAACGTACCCTTTAATCCTAGATATGTGGAATGACAAGTAGATATATAGGAGGCTCAAAAGTTGCGCCCTGGCTATCCTCTCATTCCTGCTTCCTCATCAAATTCAAGTGAGGTACTGAAAGGAGTTCCACAATCCCTGGTTCTTTCATATCCCTTTTGAGAGATAAGGACATTGTACACCATCCTCCAATCATCTCTCACCTGCTCCAGTTTTTCTTAAAAATAATATATAACGGTTCGATCAAACCATCAGCAAGTTCCTCCAATATTCTTGCATATACTTCATGTAGTTCTGATTATTTGAATTTTCATAGTAAATAGGTATTGTCCAATGATGATGCTCAAACATCAAATATTTCTCATGAGCATTTATCAATCTCAGTCTTCAAACTTTTCCTTCATCCTGTATTTTACAATGGTTTCGTGAGATATATTCTTCCTTTTCAGAGATGCCATGTGAAAATGTAGCTTATTGGTTGCCAGTATGTTTCCTGCCCCAGTGTAAGCTCTTGGTGCTAATTTTAGAGCCCTGGGACTCTTTTCTCATGTATTTGCCCAAAGTCTTTGTTCAACATTAGTGGTTCCTCCTCCAGATTTTCCTTCCTGTCACTTGCCCTATCAGGCACAATACATCAGAAGCAAGATGGTTCAAATACTATAGATTTATTGCATGCTGTCTACAAAAATCTGAATTACTAGTAGTCAAGGCAAATTGCTGGTAGATAAGAGTCAATGGAATTCAAGGTAGGCTGGGCTTAGATCTCTTGTGCGTGTAAAACTGATGACACACTTGACTCCTCCCTCAGGCCTGGTCATCTCCTTCATCTCCTTCTTTATACCTTCAAGGGATTTAGATGATGGTAGAACTGATTAGTACAATATTATTCATTCATTCATTCATTCATTTATTTATCATGCTGCCCATCTGCCCTATAAAGTAATTCTGGGTACCCCTCACCAAAGAGAATTGATGTCCATTTAGCATTAGCTTAAACTCTCGGCAGCTTTGCATTCAGTTTAATTTTAAGGGCCTAATTTTGTGCTCGGCTAGAGAATTTTATCTTCTCTGGTCCATCAACCATTGCATATTTGGGGGTGGGGTTGTTTGTTTGTTTGCCCTAATATTTTAATAACCTTTATTCAAGTTTGCTCAATAATTTTAGTGTTGAGCAGCTTAGACAAATTAAAAACACTGCAGCCCTTCTCCAAACAGTCTCTCTCCCCTAGTCAGGACTCCCAGTTGTAGCAAGAAGTGACTGCAACTGAACGAGAAATGAGGTTGAGCAACCACATTACCTACTGTGAATAATGGTGAAATCATCGGACCTCTCCATACACAGAGTGTCACAAGACCCAGCCATGTCCTTAGATCTTTTTTCTCTTTTGGCAGCTCGCCTCTGCTGACTCAAAAGAATTAGCAGCAGCTGCAGAACTGTAACCCTCAATGGATCATTGATTCATCCATTGATTAAATTGTGCCTGCATCCCAGCCACACATCTCTTTCCCGGAACCTAGTTTTCTGTCTTCTTCCTCTGTGGAAGTTGACTTGATTTCTAGCAATTTCTCACATTCATAGGTTTGAGGTCATGTGTTTTCCACAAATCATTGTCCACATCCTCCCACCCTCACCCACCTCTTCTTCTCCTTTCTGGCTTGTATCTATCAGTAACATCTGGATGGCTGAAGAAAACTCAGATGGCTTCCAGATGTCAGTAAACATTCCTATGGCAACTGCTGAAGGATGACAGGAGAAAGAGGCAAGGGAGGATTGCAGGAGGACTCATCTTTGCATTGCCCATTTTCCTTCCACGAACGGTGGCTGCCTAGTGGTTACACAGGCATTTGTGGAGGGGGAATCCCAGAGACAAAGTTGTGCTTTTATGACTTTCCCCTGGGATCATCTTGGTAGGCATGGTGACATGGACCTTCAACTTGAACTTGTAGGGAAAAGTTGTAATCTCATCCAGCAATTTTTTTTTTTCCTGAATATGTGTCCATCTAGTTCAGCATTAGCCAGAGGCTAATATTGGTTCTCCCTGCATTCAGATAAGGAAAAGGCTTTTAGATATGCCAGGAGACATCAGGGGTTAAATCTGGAGTTCTCTGCCTGCTAGTGAGGGCTCTACTACAGAGCTATGGATTTTGTCAAGTTAGAAATCTTTTTTTTCCAAGAGTTGAAAAGAAATATTTGGACCCATGCCACTTACCTGGTTCAAAAACTTATCTTCCATTAAGATTGGCATCCAAAAGTATAGGAATCTCTTAATCTTATTCCCCTCATGCTTTTTTTCCCCCTAAGTTAGAGGTTTAGACTCCAGGCTGAAATCAGGTTCAAAATATACACAGGACGTTTTGTGTGTGGGTTGTGAGATAAGCCAAGAAGATTTTAGCCAATATTTTAGATATTTTCAATAGCTGCTGCTGGCCATCAAAGGAAGATAGAAGAGACCAAAAATTTGAGTAACAACAATAACAATAGTAATAAATCTTGGAACATTACCTTTAACATCATCATCAAGTTACAACATCAGGTCCTTGTGGGAAATTTGATAGGTGGATGAAAAAGCCGTACCCATCTGGCTGACTGTGCAACCAGCCACAATAATATCATTTCCTAGTTGGTTATCCTAATCTTGTCCAATATTTTATAATCTTGGAAGCCACCTAGAGGCATTGGCATCAGGCAGTTTCTGTATTTGCTAAACAAACAACCGCAAAGCCAAATTTCTACCTACTGAGCAGTTTTGCAGCCCCAAGCGAATGGGGACGTTAATAAGCCATTAGCAGGCCACCCCTGGCTAACTGCACGAGCCTTCTGAACTGTGTCTCTCTGCTACATTGAAGTCAAATCTCGTGCCCCAAGTCTTCTCTTCTTTTGTACATCATGCCCATTTCTTATTAACAGAGCAAAAATGAGAAAGTTGATTTGAGTGTTTTTGTTGATTGTTTTGAGTTTGGTGGCTGCTGGGCGGGCAGCCAAAGAGCTAGGAAGCAGCAAGAGGAAGAACAACTCCATAAATCAACTTCCCTATGATGAAAAAAAGGCTTTCTGCACATGAGAACGTCTGGAAGAGCAGGAGGCTGTCGGCTGGGTTACTTGCTGCTGCTGTGCCAGAGACACTAAAATTGCTCCTCTGCTTATGAAAGGAGAGGGCATGAAAGAAGAGGAACCATTCCAACCATAGCACCAGGTGCCTTGGAATATGCTCTGTGGCTTTATCCCATATTGATCTCTTCCATTTATAGCAAAAAAGTAACCCGGGCTCATGATCAGCCTGGCATCTAAATGTAGATTGGTTCACATTTCCCGTAGCTACTTATGGTTGCAAAAATTGGACCATGAAATAGCTAGACAGGAGGAAAATCGACTCATTCAAGCTGTGATGATGGAGAAGGCACCTGTGCATTCCTTGGACAGTGGAGATGACACACAAACAAGTGCTGGAGGATATAAAACCAGACCTATTGCCCAAAGGTAAAATCCCAAAATTCTGCCTTACTTATTTTGGTCATGTCATGCAAGCGTACACACTGGAAAAAGCAGTTATGCTCAGCATGGTCAATGGTGAAAGGAAACGAAGCTGCCAAAACACTTGGTGGCTAATCACCATCAAAGCCGACACCAGTCAGAACATAAAACACCTGAAGATCACACAAGATCAGAAAATGTGAAGAGACTTGGTCCATAGAATTGCTGAGAATTTGGCATAATTGAATGGATAGGACCATTTATTTATTTGTTTGATTTTTATTCTAATTATCTCCCTCCACCTAAGGCAGGCTAGAAGTCATTGTTTCCTGGTGATTGACCAAAATCCAGCCAGCCAGCTTTCAATCCTGACAGGACTAGAACTCATAGTCATCTCATTTCTAGACCAGCATCTTAACCACTAGACAGCTCTCATCATCATCATGGTCCATACACTCCGCCAACTGATGGAGAACAATTCAAACCAGTACCAAATTAAAAATGGTTTTTAAAAGACAGAAGGGTCAAAAATAAGTGTTGCCCATCTTTGTCTGCACTTGGAAACTAAGCAGGATCAGATCTTATTTACAAATATGTGGAAAGTCAGAAAAATCTTGACAGTGATAGTGGTAATCTCCTTCCCTCCCAGCTGCATCCATAAAGTCAGAAGGAAATTACTGACTTCAGAACAGACATCAAGAAAGAGATGTGGTTGACTCAAAAGAGACTTGGGATTATTAAAGATAGAAATGATAATGATAGTAATCTAATGGTATGTTGATTAGATAGTAATCTAATGGTATGTTGGAATGATCTTGGGAAATGGAAGTGGGAAGAGATGCTGCCTAGGGAATAGTCAGATTAGAGAAGGCGTAGCCTGCAGGGTGGAGAAAGAGATTCAGGAGGAATACACCATTCCAAGTTCTCAGGCTGTAAAGATGGTAGTAGGAGATTTGTACTTTCAGACTTGCAAAGATTCTGTTAATGTAGCCTTACAGTAAAATAGAATTAACTCATCTGGTTGTGATTCCTACCTAGTTTCCCTGGGAAGGCTGATATCATTCTCCACCTGTTATGTAGCTGTGAGCTTTCTCCTCTTTTATCTGACCATTGTCTAAGCAGCATCTCCCCACCCCTCATCTCCCAAGGTCGTTCCCCCATATCATTACATATTAGTAAAAATGTATTTAATTAAAGCAGGCAGAAGCAGCAGATGAGGCATTCAATAACATATTTTATTATTCATGAAGTCAGTGGCTGACATACTGTGATCCATCGGTGAAAGGCCAGAGAGAAAAGGCTGTTACACTGGCTGCCGGGGGTGCAGGGAGTCCCATTGATTTAGAGGCAGCCTTTGATGAAAGCCCTTCTTCTTAATTCCAATGAAACCAACTCTGCCATAGTAGGAGGTAGAGTAGGGCTTGTCCATTAGAAATTAAGGTTTGAGCTGAAAAGCGAGGAGGTGGTTCTGAAGGGATCGTAGGCCCTAATCCATTTTCAGCTAAGCCCCGTAGATGGGGCTCACCGCCATCTCTGTAAAACCCAACAAAATAAACCAGGCAGGGATCTGACAAGATAACCACCTTTTGCAAGAAGTATGTTTGCATGGTGCATGGCACATCCTGCGAAGGTCTCCCGCAATGTCTTATTTTGGGTCTAGGACAATTTGCTACGGCCATCTTGCCATAGTCAACCCACCAAGGCAAATTGTCCCATTCTGCCCCTTCCTTGCAAAGAACTGCTGATCTTATTAGATCTGCCAACATACAGATAATCCTCGATTTAAGACCACAACTGAGAGCAGAATTTCTGTTGTTAAGCAAAGCAGTTGTTAAGCAAGCTGCACCCAATTTTATCACCTTTTTGCCACCATTGTGATTGCACAATCATTGCGGTTGTTAAGTGAGTCATGCAGTCATGAAGGGACTGATTTTGCCTGTCAGAAGTTGGCCTGGCAAGTCACAAATGGTGAATGTACATCCCCAGGTGGTTGCAACCATTGTAAATACATGTCAAGTTCCAAGTGCTTGCATTTTGATGGCAGGTGCTGAAACGGTTTCAAGTGTGAGGACTGGTTGTAAGTCACCTTTTTCAATGCTGTTGTAGCTTCAAATGGGCACTAAAAGAATGTGACCTTGTGATACTTGTATCCCCCAAGATTTAAGTGTTCTTAGTAACATAGAGAGAAAGAGGGTAACCTTACTGGATTTATATTGTACATCCTCACTAAGATGTTGCAAGCCCATCAACCTTCTCTTTATGTTTAGGACTGATTGTAGTTTTCTAAGGATTTTCACAGTTAACTCCATGTAGATAAAGATATAGTTTACTGGTTCCTTTATCAACACATCTCTATGGTTTTCTTAGCAAAAAGACATTTTCATTTTCTTTCAGCTTTTTTTTAATAAGTAATTTACATTTCTGGAATTTACAGAAAGAGAGAGAGAGCGTGTGTGCAAAATATACAATAACAAATAACAAGAATAAATATAGAAAATAAGAAATAGCAATACAAAAAAGAAAAAAGAAACTGAAAAACCAACCAACCACACAATTGTGTCTTCTACCCTTCTTCCTACCGAGGACTTATCATCTTAGAACTTTTCTGCTGCCTCTTCATTTCATTTTTAATCCCTCATCTGTTTGTTCTTCTATTCTTTCAGCAAAAAGTCCAGATAAGGCTTCCTGTCTTTGAAAAAAAAAACATTGTTTTTGCTCTGATCAAACTGGCCACTTTTGCCATTTTTGCAAATTCAGTTAATTTTATCATCCAATCTTCCACTGTAGGCATTTCACTGCTTTTCTGACTTCTGTCTCATGTATTCGAAACTATATTTATTCTTGTACCTGTATCTTGTAAGCGATTGACAAATCAAATTTAAAAAAAAATACTAAAGTGTGAGGGGATGGACAAAAAAAAAAAAATATTTCCTGGAACTTCACTGCCTCTCCATCCAGAGGTGGTTCAGGACCAATACTGCTTGGCTCTTTGGGGATCAGCCAAGACCAGAGAGGTACAAAGCTCCATTCCAGATGTTACTAAGGCATTCAATGTAGACATGAATGGCTTCTTTTTCTTCCATGCCACAGAGGGAAAAAAAATCGTACCTTTCCCACAGAGGTTTTCCTGCAAGCATCTGGCTGGCAGTTGTGGTCGGAAAAGAGAACCATTTTGGTTCGATCCCACAAAATTACACTTCCGCTCTGAATCTGACAGGCCGTCTTTAAATTATGGAAAAGAACCATTTCAAGAGTTAAACCAAATCTTCTTCTGAGCTTTCTAGCTGACTTAGTACAGCGAGCTCTAGCGTTTGCAAAAGTAGCTGCCTCGGGACCTGGTTTTCTTTGGGCGGTCAAAGTTTAGTCAGCTAATTTATTTTTCTTTGGGGGGCGGGATTTTTTGGCCAGAAGGGGCAAAGAGAGGCAAAGATATGCTACTATACCTCTGCAGAATATTTGAGCCCTGCTTTTTGTCGAATGGGCTGTGATTTCTTAGTGAAAATGATGAATTATCAACCCTTTGAGGTTGACCACACCAGGAAACCGAAATCTCCTGAACTTCTGGGACTCAGTTTTACAGGCAGTCCTCTACTTACAACCACAATTGGGTCCAAAATTCTCTTGCTAAGTGAGACATTTGTTAAGCCTTTCTTGCCACAGTTGTTATCACTGAATTACTGAGGTTGTTAAGTAAGTAACACGGTTGTTAAGCAAATTTGGTTTCCCCCTTGCTTGTCAGAAGGTTGCAAAAGGCGATCACATGACCTCAGGACACTGAAACCGTCATAAATATGAGTAGTTTCCAACTCTCTGGATATTGATTGCATGAGCCTGGGGATGCTGCAATGGTCGTAGGTGTGACAAATGGTCATAAGTTGCTGTTTTCAATGAGGAGGTAACTTTGAACAGTCACTAAACGAACTGTTGTAAGCCGAGGACTACTTGTATTTATACAGACACTAACAGCAGAATCTTGAAAATAATAGCAAAGTTTCTCTCGCTCTCCTGTTATTCCAGAGAGAACCGATCTTGTCTTTTTTTTGTACTTTCCTGTTTTTCTGGGTGAAGATTGTGTTTTATTAATATTTTCCCCGTAACTTATTTTAGGGCAGCCATCTCTCTACAGGTAGTCCTGAACTTACAACTGGTCACTAAGCATCCATGTGAAGTTCTGATGGACCTACCCAGGGTGTACTTATGATCCAGATTTAAATTTCTCAGTCATGTGACCACACTTCAGGTGCTTATGGCCATTTGCAGCATCTCACAGTCACATAACTGTGTTTTATGACGGTCTTGCCAAAAGCCTGCATTTACTTCCAGTTTTGGGCAAAATCAAACTCACAGGGAACTTTTGGTTTGCGTCATTAGCTTAATAACTGCTGCAAAAAGGCTCATAAAATTAAGTTAGTCATGTGATCAAATGTCATGAGTTACAACCCTGGTAGGCAGGCTCCATTATGGTCACAACTCAAAAACTATCTGTACTCCACTATAGTCTATGGAGATTCTCAATCATCCAGGTCATGGTTGTCCCAAAGGTGCTTTTCCAAAAGGCAACTGACGAAGCTTCTTGGATGAGAAGCTAAATGTTTTCAAAGAGGAAATCAAGAAAGCCCAGTTGTCCTTTGCAAAAAAACCAAACAAACCTACCTTTTACACTAGTATAGGAATGCACCCTAGACGTGTTCAGAGCAGTAATTTATGATCATATCCAGAACATTCATGCTTGTTCAAATTAAGCTACATCTGGTCCTTAACTGCAAGATGCGTTGGTGAGACTCCCATCCAGTTCCATGCTGAGTGACACTTAATGCAGTTACTGCTTTCTCTGACTTACTGTCTATGTCTTCCCCACAATTAGACCCCCCAAAGAGTGCCCCAGTAACATTTGGCTGTTCATCTTCTCAGCAGCCGATTTTCCATGGGTGCCTTTTCAGCCTCCCAAGCCACGGCACAGAATCACTTTCAGGTCTGAGTCTTCTCCTGTCTTGGCTGATGCCTTGCTGGCCATGGGTTGTGAATCCTCCACCTCCCTGTAGGGCATCCACACAACTCTCCTTTTCCCAGGGATAATTTGCAGGTGAAGGAGGAAACTGCAGGGGGACCAGACAGATGTGCTGAAATGTCAGGCTGAGTAACATGAGAGGTCAAGATGAACACAAGGGAGTTCATCTTAAATCATCCCAACTGATACCTCTCTAAACTCTCCATCTAAGACACCAGGACCAACAGCTGACTTTGAGGTGCAGAGTATCCTTGGGGGGATGGGTGCTAGAGCAGAGAATCAGACCTTCTCCTTCTCAGATTGTCTTGCTGGAGCTGGCAGCAAAATTGAAAGTCTACATCCAAACAACTGCTGTCCCCTTCCCGCAGGGTCAATGAATGAATGAAGCTGCCAGAAGTTTCCTTTCTGCTAAATCAATCAACCAGCCACAAATTTCCCAGAAATGAAATAAAAAGAGGTTTGTTTTTTCACTGACTTCCTCTGTTGTCATTCCTATCAACCCCCTGCAGTTCTTGGAATTTGTCTATCCTAGCCTGAAAGAGAGACAGTTTACTATGTTGGCCAAGGCATCAGGCTAGAAACTGGGAAGCAATGACTTCTAGTTTGACAGGCACAAAGACAGCTGAGTGACCTTTGCCCAGTCACTCTTTCTTAGCCTTTAGAAGTAGGCAATAACAAGCCATTTCTGAAAATCCTTGTCAACAAGACCTGCAGGAACTTGTCCAGGCAACTTCTGAGAAGGAGACACAATTGAACAGAAAAAAAAAACAACAACACTGTAAATATTATTCATTTTTTATTTCCTATTCCCCAAGGGTCTCCTGTAAGTTCATATAAGACAGTGGTGAGATGCAATTACTAAAAAAGGCAAATAAGATTTGGGGGAGCATTCAGAGAAGCACAGGGTCAAAGTTTTGGGAAGTAACCATTCTCATCTACATTATCCTACTCAGACTTCATTTAGAGTGTTGTGCTCAAATCTATCATTCAAAAAAGATAGCAACTAACTGGATCAAGTTCAGAGAAAGGCAGAGAAAGTTGTGAAGGATCTGTATTCTAAGCTGATGAAGAAGAGTCAAAGGACTTCCATCTGTTTAGCTCACATAAAAGATGAATGTCAGGAGAGACGGTAGTGGGCTTCCAATTTCTGAAGGGTTATCACACAGAAAAAGGAGCAGGTTGATAATTTGTTACCCTAGAAGCCAGGACAAGGATTAAAGCTACAAGAAAGGAGATCCAGGCAAGAAATCTGGAGGAATATCTCACTGTATGAGCTATCAGTCTCTGAAATGGGCAGATAAACTCTCCTTCACAAGAGGTCTTCTTACAAAGGCTGGGCATCTGTTAGAGATGCTCTCACAATCCCTGTACTACACCAGGGGATAGGGCAAAGAACTCTTTCCTTCCCTTCCAAATATGTGGTTCTTTGGAATCCATATAACAGATTAACAAGAGTTGAAAGGGACTTTGAAGGTCTTCTAATCCAATTCCTAGCTCAAGCAGGAGACCCTATACCATTACAGGCAAATGGTTGTCCAATCTCTTCTTAAAAACCTCTGGTGTTGGAGCATCCACAACTTCTGGCGGCAAGTTTTTCCACTGATTAATTGTTCTAACTGTCAGGAAATTTCTCCTTAGTTCTAGCTTTTCATCCATTACTTCTTGCCCTGCCTTCAAGAGCTTTAAGAATGGTTTGACTTCCTCTTCTTTGTGGCAGGCCCTTAGATATTGGAAGACTGCAATCATGTCACTCCAAGTCCTTCTCTTCATTTGACTAGACATACCCAGTTCCTGCAACCATTATAGGTTGCATGCATGCAAGATCTATTTGGAACTGATTTAAGGACATCTTTATATGTGCAGAAATCCTACCATATATTGCAGCAGAACAGCTTCCAAAGCTGAGGGCTTGCTTTAGGATGAGCCCTGGAGTTGACCATCAATATGACTTCCCATTTGTGTGATTTAAGCAACAGAAGAAGAAACCATTCCCAAAACATAGGAATGTTTAAACTAGCCCCTCTTAATCTATCATAGAAATGCATCTACCCAATCTTGGGATCAAGCAGATTATCCAGTGCTGGGTAAAGGGGTTTTATTGACCTGGCACAATGCCTAAGAAGACCACTTGGTCTGAGGATCTTGCATCTCTGCTGACTTCCCTGCTTGTCACCCTTCGCTCTCAAAGATTTAACTTCAGTGGTTACGTCACCCTTGAAATCCAGCATGTAGAATTTATCCCCAGGTCTCTCTCTCTCTCTCTCTTAGTTGCCAGGATCTCCAGAAAGCACTTGATCTCCTTTTCTCTCTTACAGTTTAGAGAATCCCTTCTGGGAATTAGCTCCTTTGCCCAACCAACTTTGTTCCCAAACTCTTCAGCTCATTGACTCTTTCCATGAAGTTTCAGAGGGTTCATTGATCCCCCCAAACATATATTACATGAAAATAACGTGATAAATACTACTTTAATCACACCATGAATAACAACAGATAATAGGTACCAACAATGATTTCATAAGAATAGGTAATATTTAAAAACATGAAAAATATAAGATTTAACAATATCTTTTTTACTAAATGGTTGATATCATTCATAGGAAGGATGAAGCTGAGTGTCAAAAAGGCTGGCGATACTTTACTGGAAAAATGATGATTTTTAATCCCATGTCACCTCATTCTTCCAGATTCAATCTATTCCTATTGACCTTCAGCCTCCTTTTGACCTCCAGCCATTTATTGACCCCTTCGATAGTCTTATGAACTTTTGGACAGCGATGTTGACCATTTTGTGGAACCCTGGGATGAATGTATGGCTTAGAACCAACCATATTCCTATCTCCTTCTCCTTAATGAACTTGCATTTTCATTTTGCGTTCCTAGCTTGACTCAGTCTTCCATCCTTTGGAGGTTGGTAAAATGAGGACTCAGATTGTTGGGAACAATAGGCTGACTCTGTAAACCTCTTAGAGAGGGCTGTAAAGCACTGTGAAGCAGTATATAAGTCTAACTGTTATTGCTATTACCTCTGCTATTCTTCCACCCTTCCCTTGGAGGAAACAAGAAGAAGGTCCTCTCCATCTTCTTAAGTTTGAATCCCTTGCTGAGTCACATGGCCTTTTACAAATCTCATATTTTATCTTTTGGAAATGCTTGTTTCTTCTACTTTACCATTTGGTTTGCTCCTGGGTGTCTCCATCAAATGCATTCATATTGTTTTTCCCCACACAGGCTACCCTGGGTCCTCCTGGTTTGAAGGTATGTCTCTCCCTTTTCTCAATCATCTCATCTGCTTCAGGCACTGAATCCCACCATTCTCCTAGTTTCCCTTTCTGTCCTATGCAAAAACCTGACCACCGTCCCCAAAATTTCTATTACTCACAGTGGCATAGTGGTTAGAATGCAGTACTGCAGGCTAATTCTGCTGACTGCAGCAGTTCGATCCTAACCAGGCTCCAGGTTGACTCAGCCTTCAATTCTTCTGAGGTCAGTAAAATGAGGACCCAGATTGTTGGGGGCAAGAGGCAGACTCTGTAATCCACTTAGAGAGGGCTGTAAAGCACTGTTAAGTTGTATACAGATCTAAGTGCTATTGCTATTTTCCACTTTCTTTTCTGATTCTCTTTGATTAGATTTATTTTTTTTGTCAAATATATTACTTCCACTACATCAAACAGTTCCAGAATCTTTGCAGATTGGTTCCAAAATCAATAATGTTTCCCAAGAGTTTAAATAGATTAAAATGCTTTCTCTGGCTTTAATAAACTCATTGTATCACCATTATTGCTAATCTTGCAGATCTCACAGGTACCCATACATAATTTAATGGTATTTTAATTTTGTGTATTTACAGTAATTTCAAGAGGAGGTGAATTGTGTTTCCTAGTCACTAATGCTATTTGATATACCCATAAACATTGTTGTTGCCATTGTGAGAACATCTGCTAAGTGTGCAGTCAATCTTTCAGGGCAGCAACTCTCACCAGCATGAATAGAGAAAGGCTCTCACTCTCTCCTCATTCGATGAGTATTTCCTTCCACCATTGTATCGCTTTCCTTCACCAACATATCTGCCATATATTCTCCTTTTCTTCCTTATGCCCAATTCCACTTCCCTATTCAGGTAATAGGAAAAGGTGAAAAAGGGAGTGTGGTTGTGTGACCACAAGAACATATTAAGGCAATTGACCAAATTCATGCAGAGATGATGGAATTGCCAATGCTCGGTGCTGAGACCCAGTTTGAAGGAGCGTTTATTTTGGACAGCTTCAAAGGGCAATTCTACAGAGAACTGCCCTGACACTGTTCTTCTAGTGGTCATTTTCTTAAGCTTTGTCTCTCTTCCCTGCAGGGTGGGAAAGGCGAACGAGGATCTCCAGGAATCTATGGATCCAAAGGAGAGAAAGGTGATCATGTAAGTAGGCCCTTTCTTAAACTTCACGGGATACCTGTCCACTTTTAGGATCTGGGGATTGAAATGGATTTTTTACTGATAGATTTTCCACATTTCTGAACCACCCATTTTCCTCAAAAAGGGATGCTGGCTTATAAGTCTTGGAACATTCAACTGCTGCAGGAAAGAGCTCAGGGCTGGAAAGAAATGAAAGCATCTCAAAAATTTAACTCATGATGAACAGAGGGATATTTCGGGATCAGTCTTGTCTGGAAGAAAGATGGCTAGCCTTTCAGTATCGTATTTTTAGAAAAAGAATTCCAGTGGCTCTCAGTGTCCCCACTTTAATTAATTCATTAATATTTATTTATTTATTAAATACACTGTCTATTAAAGAATTCACCAATAAATCTTTCTTTCTGGATTGTCCTGTGCTTATGGTTTGACAATGGTCCTTCGATGTGTCCTAAGATTATTTTATCTTCTAATTTCCCTTCAGGGTGCTGACTGTGTCCGGATCTCACCTGAGGCTCCATTACAGGTGAGGCCCCTAGTCTTAATGAGAAGACTTCTCATTACTCATGAGAAGTTGACGACTTCCGCTTTTCCTCTTTTCCCTCTGTATCCTATGTTGCCATCCTAACCCTTCCTTGTTTGTTTTTTAAGTGTGCCGAAGGTCCAAAAGGGGAGAAGGGAGATCGAGGAGAAAAGGTAGGCGTGCCTTTATCAAAACATGGGAAAAACAAAATACGTTTTATTTAAGCCTCTCCCTCTTCTTTCTCTTCGCCTTAACAGGCCTCTGATCTTCACACAAATCCCTTTCCTCATTCCAACAGATTTGACCCAGGCAGGATTTGGTCAATATTAGCTTAAGATATTATGATTTATTTTTGAAACATGCTCTGCTTGTAAAGCAAGCCTTAACTTGGGGAGGAAATATGAGGAGGAGGGGATCCCAAACATTCTTTGAGTGATGTTGGCCCAGGTATACCTGCAAAAATCAGTAGCCCTGAAAAATGGGCTGCAGAACATTGATTGTATGTAACATATGATGTTCCTGAAAAGAACAAAAATGGAGTTGTTACAGTCCAAACGTAGCCCTGGCACAGGACAAGAAGTCTTCAGATTGGCAAAGTTGTCTTCTGGGGCTGCTTCCTCCTAATGTCTTTTCTGTCTCCTTTTTTTTCACTTAAGCTAACAGCATCCATGGCTGCATTCACACAATATCATGTTATCACTGAACATTCTGAGTTTTCTGTCTATCTTGGCCCGTAAACTATACTATCCAAAAAGACTCCTTTCATACAACATAGTAAGAAAATATCTCTCTGTCTCTCTCTGTCTCTGTCTCTGTCTCTCTCTCCCTCCCTCCCCCACTATCTCTGTGTGTCACTCACACACACACATTCAAAAGCAGTCAAAGTTAAAGCAGCTTGCAAAATGAATAAACACCCATTTTTGTAACTGACTTCATAACAACTATTGTGTGAACAGGATCTTTTTGTGTGTTCTTTGCCTCTCTCAACATGCCTTCTAGGCTGGATCTGTGGAGCCTGTTTGTCTAGATGTCCTTTATTTAACCAAAAATAATTATTTAAGAAGAATAACAGAGAGAATGATGAAAGAAAGGAGACACAGTTTTGTCCGGTGCTTTTAAACATAGGGCCCTCTTAAAGGGAGACCCTTTGATCTGTCCACAGTGGTCCAATCTGCTGGAGACCAAAACAACATTATTTACAATATTTATAGTTTGTTCTGTACCAGAGAGCCAACTATCAGGCCATTCAGGTAGTCTTGACAGGAAGCACCAACCATGAATACTAACACTCTCCTTATTGTAAAGTTATATTACGAAGTCTTGCAAATCTAAACGTACATCTCCCCTACCTGTCTTTTATTCTCCCCATAACTAGGGAGAGTCCCTTTTGAAACCTCATCCTTTGTTCATCACACTATTATCTAAGCTGTGGCTCCTTCTCCTATTTTCCAAGGTCATGTCCACACACCACTACACCAACCTTGGATTAGATGAAAAAAATAAAACAGGACTGAGCTAGGTTGAACTAGGTTGAGAGACCACAGTAAAAGCCACAGTTAGAGACTGGACTTGAAGTTGGAAAGACATTATGAAAGAAGATAATGACAACTGCCTTATGCCTTATTTCTACAAATGCCAACTAAAAGAGTCTATAAAATCATCAGGGGTCAACTCAATTCAAAGGAAAATAACTTGACCTATTTTGGGATTTGCCATCATTTTGAGGGACAGAATCCTTTGTAGCATCTTTACTTGATATGTGTTTCTATCCAAGTGTAGGCAAGTATATATAATATAGCAATATAATAAGGTTATGTCAAAAAATCAGCCATGGCCAGGATAAATGCAATTTCAAATGACACAAACACCAGGGGCTACTGTGATTTCAATTGTTTAGGAATAGAGTGACAAGGCAGGATTGAAAGAGCCACATCAAAATTGTGTAAAGGAAGAGTTAATCACATCAGGGGTATAAGCGTATGTGAAAAGTCAAAGTGTCAGGTGCACTCACACAAATCCCAACCCCCTTTTTTTTAATGTGGACAAGGAGTGGGACTTCAATTGAAAAATTGCAGCTTGACATCTTGATTTTGGTGATCTGCTCTTTCAGCTACCCGAGATACCTCCATCTAAACTTTTGCTGTCTGTTGTCCTATAAACTGATGCAACTATGATCTAGAAAAGTGGCAGAGGACACAACATTGCCATACTATCATCTCAGCAAAGAGGGAGTTTCTTTATTCCCCCATAGGGATCTGGACCAAGACCAGAACCATCAAAACCACAAGAAAAAGGTGGTTCAGAATAATATTCCTTACAGTTCCAGCTATCAGCCAATAGAACAGGCTACTGTGTGAGGTAGAAAGCTTTCCTTTCCTTGCTGGAAATCTTCAAACTGTAAACACTTCAAGGAAGACCAGACTAGTAAACCAAAGTCATGGAGGCTAATACTGTTTTTATTATATAGTAACAGAATTTTGTATGTGTGAATGCACTTCCCCACTCCCTCCTGTTAGCTTTGTGAGAACTAGGAAAGGTTTCATTTAGGGCACTGTCCCAAGTTACAGTTCTGCTCTGAATTCAGATTTCTTTTATCTGATCACTGTCTTCCTCTTAACCCCCAAAGTGATTCCTTCTGCTTATTGTATAAACAGATGCTGGATGGTTATCATTCAAAGATTCTGTAGATTCTGCAACAAGCAGGGGTTTGGATTTGATGGTCTCTCCATTCCCTTACAACCCTAGGATTCTTTGCATCTTTAGAAAAACTTCACTTGGCAGGTTTCTCTGCATCTGAATCCAGGGGTTGACTTTCTTTAGCCGCCTTGCTTCAACCTGGCTTCAGTAGGGCAATATCTGTCAAGTGCAATCTCAACAGTGGACTCAGCCAGTAAACATCCTGTGACCTTCCTAATCCTGGACAGAGCCTTGCACCCAGCTGCTTAAGACTTCACCATCTCCTCTGTGCTGTTTCGCCGAGATGCTGAGGTTTTCCCCTCCTTGCAGTATTTGGAACTAAGGCTAAGGAAACAGCTCATTGCACACAGCCAAAATTTATATTGTGAATGATAAATATTTAGTTTCACTATTTTAGAGCCAGGCCTGTGAAGGCATTGCAGCTCTTCTCTGGGGCTGGCCCAATGCCTTTTGCTTTATGTGCAGAAAGAACAACCTAGAAATGTAACAAAACAAAGATTTTGGCTGGTTGTTACAAACCAATATTATTTAGTTGACTTTCCCTTTCATTCTGATCTGGTTGTCATCTTCTCATTCCTTAGGACCTCTTCCTGTTTCAGATCTCCTTTTCTTCTCCCCACTGCACCAAACCACTGGAAGTAACAGCTCCACTTAGATGATTGAGTAGCCAAACTCTACCCGGGGTACTAGACTTACTACTTTGACAAAATTCCCAAGAAGCTAGAAGGATAATAAGGATGGTCAGAGAACTGGAAATCAAGCCAAAGTTGTAGGAACTAAATCTTTATCTTTGAAGGAAAAAATGATGTAGGATCAGATCTTCCAGGTAGATCAGACTAGGAATCCAATGGCATGTAGAAATCTAATGCCATGTATCTTTTATTGTAAAGATAAAGTAGCAGAATCTTGCAAATATGAATGTGCTTTCCTCCTCTCTCCTATTATCTTCATGTGAACTAGGGAGGCTCTTGTGTGACATGCTTACTCAGATTGCATTCCTTCCCTGAACTTGTTAGGTTTTGTTTACTCTGACTACTGTCTTGGTTGCAGTTGTTACTCCTGACCCTCAAGGCCACCCCCTCTTTTCGCTCTATATAGGGAAGTCTGGATCACATTTTTTTTTAAGTATAGGGTGGAATTATATCAAAGAAGCGTATGATTCTATCATTCCAGCCATAAAAGACTTGGTATCAGACTTGGCATCAGTTACCCAAATTTGCTTCTTTCATAAGAACCAAATTAATTATAATTAATACGGTGACTCTTTGGACCTAGTAATATCCATTATGGCCTTGATAAAACTCTGGCTGAATTTAAGCAAAGGATATAGGATCAAGACATTCAGTCCAAAGTTACCCAGTTCCACCATAGTGCAATTTTTTACTCTTCTTGGACATCCCTTGGACAGTAACATTTTACATGCTCTATACCAGAGTTCCCCAACATTTCTGGGAAGGGGTGGGGATATATTTTATCTGCAGTATTTGATGTGTTCTTATCTGCCAGAAATGGTTTCACTGAAATTCTTGTTATAAGCAAAAGCTTGGATTTGATGATTTAAATCAGGATTTCTCAACCTTAGCCATTTTAAGACTGTGGACTTCAACTTCCAGAGTTCCCCAACCAGCAAGCTGAATGGGGAATTCTATAAGTTAAAGTCCACACATCTTAAAGTTGCAAAGGTTGAAAAACTCTGATCTAAATAATCTTTCCAATTCTAGAAATTGCCAGGCCTCTCCATGTCCTTTCCTATGTCTTGGCTTGGCCTTTCTGAGATATGTTTTCCATTCTCATAACTTCTTGCTTAATGACATCTAGAATTAATTGTTTTAATACAAGAGAGCAGCTTTGTGGCTAGCTTCATTTCTCTACCATTGTATGGTAGAATATAGTCTGGATTCCCAGGAGGGAAGGAGTGCATTCTAGGGGAGCAAAAGACTGAAATTTAGATAGCTTGTTTGGGAGGAAAAGGGTCAAGACAGCTCCTCCTTAGAAGTTCTTACAGTTCATCTTTAATAATGCAAGTAGTTTGCTTTACATTGACAAGATTTCTGTCTATGGATGAGGAACATTAAAGCAAACTATGTAGAAGAAACTCAATTGCCTCTCTTGTTTTTTGGAGCTTGACACTTTGTCACCATTTTCTTCAGCAGCCTTAAACTTCATGCATTTGAAGAAGTGGTTAAGACTGAAACCAAACTGTAGAGATAATATACAATCCAATGTTTCAACTCATTTATGGTTCAACCCCCAGGCCACTATGAAGAGAAAACGTATGCAGGTATATCAAGTATAGAATAGAATAGAATAGAATAGAATAGAATAGAATAGAATAGAATAGAATAGAATAGAATAGAATAGAATACTTTATTGGCCAAGTGTGATTGGACACACAAGGAATTTGTCTTGGTATAAATACTCTCAGTATACATAAAGAAAAGATACATTCGTTAAGAATCAAGAATCATAACGTACAACACTTAACGATAGTCATAGGGTACAATCAACAATCAAATCATACTAGGAAACAGTCAATATAAGGATACAAGCGACAAAGTTACAGTCCTACAATCATAAGTGGGAGGGGATGGGTGATAAGGAGTGATGAGAAGATTAACAGCACACTTTGTAAACAGTTGAACAGTGTTGAGGGAATTATTTGTTTAGCAGAGTGATGGCTTTCAGGAAAAACCTGTCCTTGTGTCTAGTTGTTCTGGTGTGCAGGGCTCTATAGTGTTGTTTTGAGGGAAGGCCTTGAAACAGTTTATGTCCGGGATGTGAGGGGTCTGTAGAAAATCATTTATCAGGAATATTATGTTGACTGTTGGCCAGCTCTCAAAACTTAACTCCTTCTATCATGTCCTTTCAATGGGTTTGTTTAATTTCTGAAAACTCTACATATTTCATCCCATAGCCTCTCTGAACACATGAATACATTGGATATATATGTGTTCCAAATAACACATTTGTAAACCTCCAAACCAGCATTCTTTTCCAATTTTGTGTCCTTTATGGTGGATTTTGAATCCCAGCTTGCAAGCCAACACTTCTGCATAGTGGCTGTTTTAGGAATGTAAAATTAATTGTTCATGATAACTGGTTCTTAAGTTTTAGTGCAGTTTAGACAAGCCTGTTGGCTGGGAAATTCTCAGAAGTGAGGTCCATACAGCTTAATGCTGCCAAGGATGAGAAACACTGGTTTAGACTATAAATTTCTACATTGCTAATTAATGGATACTTTTTTGTTTCCAGGGGCTTCAAGGATTGATCGGAACTTATGGACAGAAAGTAAGTTTTCTGGAGGTTCAGTTCAGGAATTGAATTAGAAGGGGATGCAACTGAGCAATTCAGAATCTGATTTGACATGCTTCAAAACTGAATCACGATAGACTTCCTAAATTGATTGGATTGAATTGACTAACTCCAGCTTTGGAGAATGAAGTAGAAAGTTCATGGGAAGATGGTCCACCTGATTGTTTCCCTCAAATTTCAAGCAAGGAAATTATGATTTCCTTAATGAATGGTTATGGAAGTATGCTGTGATTAAAAATAGTAGTTCACTGTTCAGTTAAGAAGCCCTAACACCACTTGGGAAAATAGCAGATCAATGAACTAGAATCAGTGATGAAATTATAGGTTAAGAAAACTTAAATTGTGGCTGAAATACACTGAATTGCGTACTAAATTCTACTAAATTGGTCATTTTCTGCAGGGGCAGAAGGGTGAGAAAGGTGACTTTGGACTTCAAGGGAAACCAGGCAGCCCTGGGCGAGATGTAAGTTGCACAACAGGCATCTTTCTCTTTGGTGTCATTTTTGTTGCGGCTTTCCTCTTGTTTCCTTTATTAGATGATTCTCAAATGATGCCCTGAGTATTACATCAATATTCAAATACTATTTTTACCAGGATCAGGAATTCAACTCTTTGTATCTTTGAGGAATGGGGCAGATATGGTTTTTTTATATTTTCAATATTTACAATATGTTCAATAGCTGTTCAACTATTTTGCTATCCTATACAGATAGAAATGGATCAAAGTAGTTGCATTAGAGATCAAACCATTGCATGACTTGAGAACAGTGACCAAGCTAAGTATAATAATAATAATAATAATAATAATAATAATAATAATAATAATAATAATAATAATAATAGGTATATAATAGTGGTCAGACTAATCACTATTGACCTCACCCCATTCCTAAGAGGTCTGTAAGGGGCGTGCATAAGTGCACCATCGTGCTTACCGTCCCTGTCCTATTGTCCCCATTTATTTGTTCCTATTTCCTGTATTCTTACTCATGTTTATATTTATATCTATTATCTTGTAAGTGATTGACAAATCTAATAAATAAATAAAATAAAATAAGTTGAACCATAATTCACTAATATGTAAGAAATGTGTGTCAGGTTCAGCCCATCCAAAGGCTTAATAATTCCTGGCTAATAACAATTTCTGTCTTGCTTCCTACACTTTTCTTAACTAAAGGGAGAGATTAGCATATTCAGGCTTAAGTAAATCTCTTATTATCCTCAGCCTCTATATAGTAACAGTAACAATATAACAGAGTTTCAAGGTTCCTTGGAGGTCTTCTAATCCAACCGCTTGCTCAAGCAGGAGACCCTGTACCATTTCAGACAAATGGTTGTCCAATCTCTTCTTAAAAGCCCCCAATGTTGGAGCATTCACAACTTCTGGAGGCAAGTTGTTCTACTGATAAATTGTTCTCACTCTCAGAAAATTCCTCCTGAGTTCTAGGTTGCTTCTCTCCTGGATTAGTTTCCATCTCTTACTTTATTCTTCGGGTGGGGTTTAGTTTCAGAATCCATCTCTGAGGAAGCTGATTGTGAATTGCATGAAGTGTAAGGAAAGGTCCTCTTCTAACAAAGCCTGTTTTTTTTGCAATTTTCTAGGGCCGACCCGGAGAGCTGTGTTTGGTAGGGCCCAAAGGCCAAAGGGTATTTATTAATTTATTTCATTAAATTCAAATACCACCCATCTCACTGTTATGTATTGTGCAAGTCGAAGACAGGGATGGAGAGGGGTATTTTTCTGAAAGAGAAATGTGGCTAATGGCTGTGTTTTTATCTTAGGGTGATCCAGGTTTTGTTGGCCCCGAAGGGCTTGCTGGAGAACCAGGACCTCCAGGGTTGCCAGGCCCACCTGGAATTGGCTTTCCGGGAAAACCAGTAAGGATGATTTTCTGACTCGCCATTACTACTCTTCTTGGAAAATAAACCATCTTTAAAAATAGAGTCTCTTTCAAATGAAGCTTGATCTCTGATGGTCTCATAGACACAGAGGTGGGCTGCACATAATGTAACAACCGGTTCGTCTAGTGAAGAGTGAAAATGTGAGCGCATGCACACACATCCGCTTGGTACACGTGTGCACCATCCACGCTTGTGTGCGGCAGCAAACACACAGCAATTTCATGCGGGTGGCAGCTGCTGTGAGTAGAGCAGGAGAGGTATGAAAGTCAGCTGGGCTGCGTAGGCAGGGCAAGTGAGCCAGAGAGTGAGATATATATAGAACGGGACAGCATCAGAGTGGGTGGGCGGGCCCATCCGATGGTTGGAACTACCTGTCCGGGCAAACCGGTCCAAACTGGCAGCAGCTTATCACTGCATAAACATATCTAGGTATTTTTCTTGGGAATAATAACATGTCATTGCCTTCTTCTCTTTCCACATCACAGTCTAGTGTACAGTCCTCATAATCCCATAAACCAATCTTGTTTAGTGGTTAAAGTGCTGGCCCAGAAACTAGGAGGTGGTGAGTTCTAGTCCTAATTTAGGCATGAAAGCCAGCTGGATGACTTTGGGCTAATCACAAGATGACTCTGAGCACTGGTGCCAACTTAGGCATGAAAAGTCTACTGGGTGAATTTGAGCCAGTCCCCCTCTCTCAGCCCAACCCATTTCATGGGGTTGTTGCTGTGGGGGACATAAGAGGAGGAAGGAGTATTAGGAATCTTCAGTGCCTTGAATAACAACAACAACAACAACAACAACAACAACAACAACAACAACAATAATAATAATACTTTATTTGTGGTCACAGACCAAAACACAAGTACAACAACAGAAGAACATGGGAAAATTAATCATGAACAATTTGTCACCAAAAACTTGACTAAGGGGGATTACAGCGTTCTCCTCTGTTGGTTACAGCTTTTTTTAAAAAATTGGAAACCGAAGAAGTGATATATGAGGAGCTATCCCCTAGACAATATAAGAACAAATTACTAACATTGGGTCTAGGGGGGTCCGTTTCAAGGAGAGACAGTAACTTAGATCTGCCTGCGTTATACATAGGGCAATATAAAAAGACATGCTCCACAGTTTCAACCTCAGCTCTGTCAGAGGGGCATAGCTACTCGCTAATCAGGAGCCTCTTAAATCGCCCACCCAGTAGTGATGAGGGCAGAACATTCAAGCGAGCTAGGGAGAAAGCTCTTCTATACTTGGGAACGGTTAGAGTGTAAAAATAGGAAGCCACCCTCAGTCTGTAATTATTAAATCGGCTGAAGATCAGAGGGGAGCAAGTTTTGTTAGCTCTGGCTCATAGATATTGCAAGTCAATGTCCACAAGCCGTTGGACTACCCTAAATTGGACGTCCTTAAGGCCATAATCTCCCAGGGCATCCCCCGTAAAACCTAGGAGGTGTAATTTCTTCATCAGCTCCCTCTCCCAATGAGAAATATGAGAGTCAGCAAATGCCAAGGAGAGGTAGATACCAGGAACTGCCAGAAAGAGCACCCGAAACCACCATTTAAAGGTGTTAATCCATGCCATACATTCGACTGATTGAGTGCCCATTTCCAGGTACATCAGAGCAAAGCCAACACAAGGAGGAAGACCCAGAAGTTTTCTAAAAAAAGACAGCCTGGGTTCTTTCAATACAATCCTTAAAGCCCCGTATCCATATGGGAATAGCCTTGAATTACTTATAAAGCAATAGATGTGGGATAAAAACCTAATAGATAAATAAGGACCTCCCATCTACAGTAAATACTAACCATGCTCAACCTTGTTCACCTTCTACGCACAAACTAGGTCAGCCAGATACTGCCACCTGCTGATACTTTCTCTACTTGTGCTTTAAACCTGTAATTCAGAGAAGACCTAAATTACTTAGGACTTGATGGGAACACCATGAAGAGGTGTTCTACTTTTACTGCTGGGCTTATTTTTCCAATTCAAGAAAATGGATGGAGGTTGAGGTAAAAGCAGATAAATTGCAGTAAGGGAGGTGAAGGCATTTAACCCTTCTGCACTTCATTTCCTCTGGCCTAAATATCTCACCACCACCACCACCACCACCCCAAAAAAACCCTGCTATTTCATGCTTTCAAAGGAGATATATGTTCCTGGAGACCAGTTTTAGGTTGAGAAAATGTAAACCTAGATTAAATTCAAAGAACTTTGAATCTTCCACTAATAAGCCTCTCCAATCGTATCAAAATATTGCTTTAGCTCTGGTTACATTTTTCAGTTTCTATATAGGGCATATCAAGATTCATTTTGGGGCTCCTGCAGAGAGAATGACAAACCTGGCTAGAAACTTGATGAGGTTGCGGATGATGATGAACATGATGATGATGATGATGATAATAACTGTGATGTTGAGGAGGAAGATTTTCTTGGAAGTGATAACCATAATGGGTTGATGACTGTTTCTGACTGAGCCTGAGTGGTTGTCCAATATTTACATCCATTCAGATCTTAGACTTTTCCCTTTCTCTTACAGTGCTTCCCTCTTGGGAGATTTCCTTTTCTCTTAACACTAATCTCCAACTGTCTGTTTAGGGACATATGGTTGTTTACATTCTTTGCATTTGTACTGTCCCTTCAGCTAATTCTACCAATGGAACAGGAATCTTCCAGCCCCTTAATCCTGATAGGGATGCTTCTGATAAAACTAACATAAAGTTGAAGGGGGACTGGGCTGGAGGTTTCAAAAGTGGAATCAGTTCATTGCTTTTTCCTGTGTGAACTGTACTGGCTGATGGATAGGTACGACCTCGTGTTTAATGTTTTTGCCTGGGGTGCATTTATTTTGAGCTCTGTTACAATCTCAGCAACCTGTGATAGAGTTTTGATTTCCCTGTGGTGGGCAGACATGCTAACAGCTGGGGACATCTGTTTTATTACCAGGAAGAGGGTTGGTTCCTTCAGTTAGTGCACTTTTTGTAGCATCCCTTTGAATGGTTCTCCACTATTCCAGAAGCTATCATACTGATAGAATACCTACAGGGCATAACTCTGGATTATTATTTTTTTATCAGATTGTGTTTCCTGTCGTTAATAGTACTCTTGATGGCTCATTTCTGAACAACTTTGACAGTTTGGTTTTCATTTCAGGGTGATCCTGGTGGCCCCCCAGGTTTGAAAGGAGATAAGGTATGTGACAAACCTTTAACAGCTTTGCGACCTCCAATGGTTCTAATCTTGAAATGAACATCATGTTTTTGTTCTTAATAGTGTCACTACTGGGCTAAACTTCATTGCCATCCATCTTGTTCTCTATTTCCAGGGGAGTTCAGGATCTCCAGGGGACAGTGGATCTCCTGGGAAGCCAGTAAGTTCTTTCTCCAGCATACAAATCAATGAACCAAAGTCCACAACATCTAAGGAGCTTCTAGTCATTTGATTTCCAAGCTCTTGATTGGGCTGCCTTACCCAAGTCATGAGATCACAGAGAGATCCTTGGGAAACTGGATGATCCATGATCAGTTTATCTTAAAACAGGCATCTTCGGCCTGCTTTCTCCTGTTGTGGTCATGGTCTTCCATGATTTGAGATACATTTCATCAAGCAAAATCAAGAGTTTCCTAGTTGTAGGGAACTAGTTGAAAACAAGGCCTCCTGTCTTAAGGAATTTCATGATGGCAGAAGATCTCTATGCATTTTCAGCAATTTAATCCCCATTCTGTTGGCAGAATAAAGAAATGTTCCCAGGTGTTTGAAGCAGGAGACCTGCTCAATCTTGTGGTCATATATCCCCCAGGAGTGGCTTTTGAGCCTTTTGGCAAATGCAGTGATTTGGGTTTTCTGATAATTGAGTACTGGCTGGTCTTCCATGCTGTACTGGGCTAATGATTTCAGCGTTCTTTAAGGCCAGTCAATGTTCTGGAAAGTATTGCTGCTTTGTCTACATAGAGTAGAACAAAGATATGCCTCTCAGCAAGTTTAGTGTGTGGGAATAAAAGTTCATGTTGAGGAGATGGCCCAACATTAATATAAAAAAAATGAAGTGGGGTGGGGGATTTGCAGCCTTGCTTGATGCCTGTTTCCATTTGAATGGCTGAAGAAAGGCAGAAAAAAAGACAAAGAAATAAAACAATAAGAGGAAAAGAAAAAACTAGAGAGAGAGAGTTGCTTTGATTTTGCTGTGATTTAGAAAAAGATCTTTTTCTTTTGATCTGTTTCTCCCTTTTTCCTTTCTTTCTTTCTTTTTCATTCTTTCTTCCTCCCTCCCTCCCTCTCCTTCTTTCTTTCTTTCCTTTCTTTCCTTTCATTCTCTCTCTCTCTCTCTCTCTCTCTCTCCCTTCTCCATTTATTTTTTCCTTTTCTTTTCAGGGTATTATATTCATATATAAATATATACACAATTTCCACAACAGTTTCAGTAACACATAACCATTTGTTCTGCATCTGGAACTGTATTTCATCTGTATTTGCTTTTTCTTTTGGGAAAATGTGTGTCCCAAAGTTTCCAGTGTGCATTGAATGTGCAAATTTACATAGTGCATGCAATTTCCCTCCCTATATTTATTTCTGGCATATTTTTCCTATGAAGGAAAGGCATATAAATGCCAGTTGTGTCCTGTTGGTGCTCTGAGTATGGGTTCCCTAGCAGCTTATCCTTGGGAAACAGTCCAACTTCACTGCTGTCTATTTTCACATTCCATTGTGAACATTGCAATCTGAGAAACACTTGATTTGAATCCTTGTCAGCTCTAATTCCTTTTGTTTAGGGTTGTTTAGGAGAACAGATCTTGTGGAAAATTGGAAGCATTTGCTACCCACTCCCCATTGGTTGCTTTTGTTAAATGTTATTTTTATGTCTTTTGTGCGCATGTGTCTTCTAATGTCATGGAAGTTATTTTTTTGCAAAGACTACTCTATGTCCCAGTTTATATGAAACTAAAGTATTATATGATTTAATACAGTTTATATCAAACTAAAGCCCTACTAATACTTTGTGACTCTGGATGACAAAGGGGCCATCAGGTTATTTGGGTAAAGGACTGGCAGAAACCGAGAAAATGTACTTCTGAGATTGCTTTCCAAAAATGAAGCTCATTGGACCTTTGGCTTCAATTTCAGGCAGAAACATTACAAACACTCACACATTCAGCTATTGATTCCTACATGCTTAATTCTTACATCTTAGTATGTCATGGAGGACAGAAATGTAATACAAGTTTTCTGTATGTTCTGAAATATGTCATCCATGTGGAACAGGGATGTCAAACTCACGTCATCACAGCGGCGTCACATGATGTATTTTTTTCCCCTTCACTAAACTGGTCATGGGTGTGGCCAGAGCATGATGCATCTGGTCCATGGGCCGGGAATTTGACAGCCCTGATATAGAATTAGGTTAATATCTGGGACATCTTTTGATGAGGCTGCAGGTGGAAAGGAAGGCAGGAAGGGAAGGAGTATAAGGAGCAAACATTCATTTCTTTCTCTTTCCTATACACTTTACTTAATTTCACCCCAAACATCTCTTCAGAGTAGGCTGGCTTTCAAACAAAGAGGGCTGCAATCTTCGCTCCTATTCTAGGCTTTGGGCTCAGAGGTGAGTTTCTTATACAAATGAAACATTATTAATAGACATGTCCCTTAAAACAGCGGCCCCCAACCTTTTTTGTGCCACGGCCCGGTACCGGCATCACAAAATGATTCACAGCCCAGTACCGGCATCAGCATGCATGACCAAGGCAAGATGAGCCGAGCGACCGGCCAGCCAGCTGTCCCCCGCTTCTCCCCGCCACCTTCAAATCCTCCTTTTACCTATTTTGTGCTTTCTTAATCTCCTCCGCCATTGGGACGGCTCTTCATTGGAAGCTGCCCCCCACTTCAATGAAACTAAGGTGCAAGGATTCCTTCAGGACCCAAACGCCGCTTTCCAACCAGAAAAGCTCACCCGGAAGCACTTTCTCGTCGAAACAAGATGGCAGCGCCCAGCAAATCGGCAGCCTGGTAGAAAATGATCCACGGACTGGTACCGGTCTGGGGCCCAGTGGTTGGGGACCCCTGCTTTAAAAGACAGTGGCACCTGGAGACAACTTAAGGAAGTAGTAACTATCTGTCCTTACCTGTGACCTTCCTGATCAGAAAAATTAAAACATTCTTCTTTATGTGTTGAGCAGCCATGTTTTTGCCTCTTGGTGAGACCAGAGTTGACCAGGATTGAAAAAGGCAGACAGCACTGGATATTACTAGCCTCATTACAATAGCCGTTCCCAAACTTGCTGTATATATCTCAAGTCCATTTGGCTGGAATTTTGTAGGATCAATCCACCGCATCTAAAAGACGTTAAGTTGTTGAGGGTTTCCTTGAAGCAAATATCCATGGAATAGATAAAACTGCCCCCAGATCTTTGGAGGAAGCCCCAAAATTGAGCAGAGGGTGCTTGTTTGAGCCATGTCATATAATAAAAGACATAGAGGCCAGCCACTCTCCACCCATTTGGGGAAGAGGACAGATGCCAGAAGAGTCACCACCATCTTAATCTGTTCCCAGTCCTTCTTTCCTCTGTGTATTCATCTTCTCTTGAGATGGCGTTCCTCTGAATTTAATGGGTCTGGCCTTGTGGGTGAGGTGGTGGGACTTCAAGTAAGTTCAGAAAGCACAATGACACCGTTTTCATACCTCTTGTGCATATGAAGGATAGGTTAGGAGATGGTCCTGCTAGTATTTTATCAACAAAATTAAATCCATTCCCCTTTCTCTCCAGGGCAAACCAGGGACCCCAGGCCTGAAAGGAGAAAAGGTAAGTATAAATAGGTCAGGATCAAGACAACCGTTCAGAGGGGAAACCAACAGCTCTGCCATTGTGAGTCCAATGGCATTGAAACTAAATGGGGACCTCTGAGAAATGGTTAACATGGATCTCTGAGAAAGAAGATGACAAACGAGGTAGACTTCCCTTTCACTCCTTGATCTTTTCTGAGGTTCTTAGGGAATGGTACCATCTGGAAAAGCACCCAAGTTTGCACAAGGATAACTTTATTTTGAGAAATCCAATCCAAAGGAGATGTGCTTCTTTCCAGGGATGGGAGTCTACCAGTTCTGTGAACTGGTAGCTCTGAAGAGCAGCAGACAGAGAGCATACATAGAACCAGTTCTATGTCTGCTGCTGTTTTGGCCCACCTGCCCGCCCGGGCTCTTACCTGACCTTTATTTCCTGCTTTTCAAACCGCAGCTGCTTTGTGCAACACAGCTGCGGTTGAAAAAGCAGGAAAAAAGTGCTTTTCAAACCGTTGCGCACGCTGCTCAGCTGTCCAGGCAGCTAGCTGATGATGATATACATGCGCGCAACTGAACCCGTAGTTACACCAGCCGGATCCCACCCCTGCTTCTTTCCCTTTAGAACTTTGTACATTTGTTTGGTCCCTGAGAAAGTTCAGTTACCATAAAATGTTGAATGGAAAAGAAAAGTTGAAAGGGAAGGAGGATTCCAAAGGAGCATATCTGGGTTCGTGGGTTGGAAATCTAACCTTCCTAATGCAGAGTGATGATACAGGTAGCCCTTGACTTATAACCATTCATTTAGCGACCATTCAAAGTTACAGCAATACTGAAAAAAGGAACTTACAACCAGTCCTCCCACATATGACTGTTGCAGCATCCCAACAGTCATGTGATCAAAATTTGGGTGCTTGGCAACTAGCATAGATTTACAATGGTTATAGCATCGAAGGATCATCCGATCACCATTAATGACCTTCGCAGCTGGCTTCCGACAAGCAAGGTCAGTGGCAGAAGTCATATCTGCTTAACAACTACATGATTCACTTAACAGTGGTGGCAGAACAGGTCATAAAATCAGGCATGAGTCCCTTAACTACCTTCCTTAGTAATATAAATCCTGCTCCCGATTAGCGTAAGTCGAGGGCTACCCATATGGCAGTTTGGAGATTCAGTTGGTTCCTTCTAATGATAAACTTGGAAGTTTTAGTGCTTATCCATATGCAGAAATTAAAAAAACGCAGAATAAAATAAGTCACCTCAAAAAAGAATGCTGCAAGAACGCAGAAGTATATATATTTGTAAATTGAAAACAACTTTTTTAAAAAAACTTATCATTTTTATCAAGTATGAATTCCCCTCTTTGGAAGCTTCCCTTCACTTCTTTAGATAGGAGCAGCTTCTCTTTAAGGCTCTCTGAACTGCACCATTCCTGGTTGGGCCTGGCAATGTATTGCAAGACTTTGCTCTAAATAGCCAGCTGGGCATGTTGGTCTACAGAGCAAGGCAATCATAAATCAAAAATATGTACGTACCTTCCAACAGAGCTCAAATGCTGGTGATTTTATGGATATATCCATATAGTGTTCAGTTTAGACCATCTTCTTCTTGTGGGATGTTTTTTAACTTCCACTCTAACTTCCAGGCCTGGAATTCTGTGGAAGCCACACAAGATTAGTCAGATGTTTTGGACTGGTGGAACATCCAAAAAATATGATCAGTGAGGCTCTTTCCTGGTGCAGAGATGTACAATTATGTAGCTATGCATTTGAACATTGGCACCTGCAGAGATGGCAAAGGGGGACAAACAATGAACTGTATATTATGACATCACAATGCAAAATCTACGCCTTTGGATAGAAAATATGCAATGGGCAGTGCTTGCGTTGTGACACTGCAATGTGTGTTTGAGGCCTCAGTCTTGTTGGGGATGCATACAATTGCTGCAATGTTGTTTCCAACCATTTCCATCTATGTAGCAAAGATAGGAATACAGAGCATGCTAGGGTGGATCATAGTTTTTGTTAGTGCTTTTAATCTTTGCAGGGTTGGGGTTTCCTTTGCCTTGTGTTGTTGGTTTCAACTTCCTTTGTATTATTTTTTTTTTTTTGAATGCATTTTTATGTATTCCCAACAGGGCGATCCATGTGAAGTTTGCCCCATTATTACTGATGAAAACCAAATCGGCCTCCCTGGGAATCCAGGAGCCAAGGGCGAACCTGGACCACCTGGGAAACCTGGCAAATCAGTGAGTCCCCTTCATAGATTGCTTTGTTCTTTGAGGTCGTGGTGAAGAAGCCATCCAAATGCTCTTGGGAAATGGGAATTTGCTGGGCTGATTAGCTAGCAGAAATGACTTCTGAAGCCTTCCATAGATTCTCCTTTCTTTTCCTTTTTGCAGGACAAATCTGGGCCTCCAGGAGTTAAAGGCAACAGGGTAAGTATTGGATTCAGCTCCTGTGAGGAAAAGAGAAAGGGAAAAAGAGATTATAGGTGCAGTTCTATGATTCACACAGGACCCCGGATGGTGCAGTGGTTAGAATGCAGCATTGCAGGCAAATTCTGCTGACTGCCAAGAATTTGATCCTGACTGGCTCAAGGCTGACTCAGCCTTACATCCTTCCGAGGTGGGTAAATGGGGATTGTTGGGGGCAAAAGGCTGACTCTGTAAACTTCTTAGCGAGGGTCTAAACTAAAGGACTATGGCGCTAAGTGCTATTGCTATCTGCAAAATGAAAATCCCAGGTTCAGCCTCTTGTCTCGGTAGTTTCAGTTTTAAAAAATATGGTCTGTTTAATCCTAGGCTAGACCAGGATCAGACCCTTGTCTCCAATTTAAGTTGGGAGATGGATTGAGTTATTGGACATTCCAATAGGTACTTATCAAAAGTACTTATCACCTTTTCGGCCCAAGGCACAAAATGGAAGTCATATTCATTTTGTTTTGAATTACAATGCACATTTTCAATTTAAAAACAATACATTAGAGGAAAGTCTGCCTAAAATGCGTATGTTTAGAAGAATGCTCTAGTAGGCCTTATACTAGATAAATGAATTGCATTTATCTATCTGAGTAAAATGCTGTGATAGGTGGCAAAGGTCTCTATCTCTGGGTTTGAATTGGCATAGGAAAGATTGTGTATGGAATTTAAAAGGAGCAAAGACTAGCAAGCTGGAGTGGATAAATATAGCTAAATATATTTATGTATGTATGTGTGTGTCTTTGAAACGAAGAGAAGGGTAGAAATTAATAGATCAGAAGAAAGGGGGGTGATCTTGTGGTGTGTAAATGATGAATGGATGCAGGGAATTTACTGATGTACAATTTTAGCCTTTATGTTTAATTATGAATGGGAGGGCTAAAAAGGATGTCATTTGGTATGAATTAGTGGCATTTTGGTTATTATGGATGCATATGAAAGTAGAAATCGATGGACTGCTGATCAGCGTATGTTATGCTCCAGTGAATAATAATAATGGAAGAATTGGATATGACTTTTGGGGGGAAATTGTGCAACCTTCTGAATGTATATGACCCAGGACAGATAAATATTCATTTTAGTGACTTGCTTGGATGGCTGGGAATGAGATGAGAAAGAACAGAAAAAGTGATTGCACCATTAGGAGACCCAATATGGAAGGAATAAGGTGAATATTGAATGAGCAGAGACATGGCTGTTGGCTTCAAGGATTTAAGCATAAATCTCCATGTATACATTGGGCAAGGGAAGAAGTGTAAATCTAAAACAATGGCTGGTTTTGTTTCTTGAACGGTTATCTGTTGATTAGACAGACAGAAAAATAAATGCTACAAATCCCAGAAGAAAGTAATATGCTGCTGCTTATTAATATATATTTAGATCCAAACATATATATTGATAATGTTCCCATTACTTAGCTAATGAATAATGAGCTAATGCATGTTATCTACCCCAGATAGAAGCATCTGCAGGGAATGGCGGTCGGTGGGTATTAAACTATCAAGATGACATTCACAGCCATGTAATTAAAGCCCCAGCTGGATGGCCTTACCTCAAATTATGAACTAATGTGTACAGGAGGGGACCAGGCTGAGGCCAAGGGAGGGGTCAAATGTGTCATAAGTCACGAGTTCCTGTGCACCTTGAAGTGCACTTTGAATGCCTCTCTTATCTCCCACTCATTTGCTTTGACCAATAGTAGTTCAGATTCTAGTAGAGAGCTTAAGCTTGCAATAAATCTTTATATTCATTTGAATCATTCGTTCAAATGATTTTCCTGGCACTTGACAGTGTGGTTCTATAACAGAACAATGACGTCATTTTTTTTACTACATGTCATACTTGGAAAATCCATAGTTTTTCCTATATTGAATAATTTGACATTAATTCAAAATCACATTCATATCTTTAAACCATATTAATTTCCCCAAAGCATTATAAAATAACTTAGGGCTATTAGACCAGACAAAAATATGGCAGAACCTTATCTTACATACAAGTGTCCCCTCTATTGTTTTATATTTCCTGTATTATTAATAGCCAAACCTTTTAAAATGTTTTCTGAGGTGTCGAATAAACATGATTGATTTTTGGTGTTTTTGCTGATCTTGGTCATTTCTGCAGCAGGAACTCACAGTGTCATCTATTGCGGTCATGTGATGTCTCACTTAATGAATGCAGGTGTTCCATTTAATGTGGAAAAAAAACCTTGTTACTTATTTATTTAAAACATTTATACAGTCACCCATTTTACTCCAATGAAAAGTTAAAGCAACATAAAAACCGTAGCCAAAGTATAAAATTAAATACATTGAAAACAGCACATCTCACTTAATGACTGCACTACATAATGATGGATTTTCTGATCCCTACTGTGGTTGTGAGGATTACCTGTGAGAATAAGGAGAGGTAAACAGCATATTCTTGACCATTTCCATGAAATATTTTGACAGGTGTGATGCTATGTGCAGAGTCTGTCGGAAATTCTCTTTCCGACTACTTGGGCATTACTTATTAATTAAGATAACAGCTGCCTCACCAATTCACAAAGGAGCCCCACAGACCAAAAAGGCTCCTGACTTGGCAACCTGCATGATGGATTAGATTCTAAAGTGAAAGCAAGCCAATTGCTAGATTTGCTGGAAGTTTTTCCTGTCCCCTTTCAATAAATCCTGTTACACTCAGGGAAAATCTACTTTCTGTTGAAGAGGGTTGCCAAGAGCTTCACAACACATGAGGCAATAATTCCATGTGCAATATTTATGTATTTATTTGTCAAATTTCACAAAAAAAGTGACAGCATACAACGAAGCAGAAAAACAGTTAAGTTGATAAATACCATAGTAAAACTATTATCATTGTAATTATTTTATAAAAGCATTTAAAAACAATAAAAGACAAAGCAGAAAAGGAAGAAATATTAGGTGAAGATATATAAGTTAGTAATAATTAATAATGCCATTAGCACTGACGCGTTCCCTGTCTGTCAATTGCAAAAGGTAGCTTTACTGGGAACAATTTACATCCTGCAATGATATCACTAACCACATCCACAAGAACCTATCAGGTTCTTGGAAAGAATTCGAAAGGCAGACAAAAATGCCAAATCTAGTCTGAACATCTGGTGGACTATGCAACAAACAATAACGAATAATAGTATTATAATTATATTAATATATTTCCCCTCAATAACTCATCAGTCCTTGGGGTACCCAGGCCTTCCCCTGGAGTGGAATAGAAATGGAGATTTTGCAGGATCCTTCCCCTGCCACGCCCACCAAGCCACACCATGCCCACCAAGCCATGCCCACAGAACCAGTAGTAAAAAAATTGAATACCACCACTGGTGTCAGCCCATACAGCATCAAAGGTGGCATAGTTCTAGAACCAGTGGGCACCCAACCCAACATCACTCAGTCTTGCCAGGGTTCAAACCTATTATTTGAGACCCCCACAGCTTCCAGGGACCTAGAGAAGACATTAACAGCATAACCAAAGAGAGAAGCAACCTAGAATTAAGAAGAACTTTACAACAGTGAGGACACTAGCTTGCCTTCAGAAATCATGGGTGCTCCTTCACTGGAGGTTTTTAAGAAGAGACTTATTTGAAATAGTATAGGTTCTCCTGCTTGAGCAGGGGAATGGACTAGAAGACCTCCAAGGTCCCTTCCAGCTCTATTCTATTCTATTCCCTCTCCCCCAGTAACCACCTACTGAAATCAACCCCAGAGAAACCAGGTGAACTAGTACAACACCATGTTGGCAGCATCCAACTTCTGGGTGTGCAGCTAATGAATAGACTGGCTTGGTTGCTCAACAGCGAGACATTAGTGAAGTGAGCACAGCTTCACATGAGAAAAGCTCACCATCCTCCCCCTGTCCTTATCACTTTCTATAAAGGGACGATCGAGAGCATCCTGTCGTACTGCATTGCGGTCTAGGTTGGAAGCATTACTGCTTCAGACAGGAAGGCGGGGCAGAGAGTGGCGAGGATGGCCGAAAAGATTATTCGCGGTTCACTCCCTTCTCTCCAGGGCATGGCATATAAGCATTGCTTGAGCAGGGTCTGCAGGATTGTCTGGGATGCTACATATCCTCTTCACAGCCTCTTTTCCTTGTTACCTTCTGGGAGGGGGCTTCACGGTATCTGAAGCAGAACATCCAGGTTCAGCCACAGTACAGTATCAACATTGTAATTTTCAAGCTTCTTCTTTCCACTACATATTCAAGATGGACAGTGATTAATATTTATATGTATGTTAGGGTGTAGGTACAGAGGGTGAGATTCTCCTGGTGTAAAAGCCGGCTCGCTAATCGCGCGCTTTGGGCACACACAGGTGCTTGCACAGCTATTGCAATTACTTACCTTCAATGTTACTTCAGGGAAGTAACACAGCTGAGGCATGGCAATCCGCTCTGCCACACCAATCAGCTGAGCACACATAAGTGAGTAGAGTGCAGAGGCGGCTGGGCAGGCCCACTGGTTGGATCGAACCAGTTAGGAGCCAACTGATCATGGCAGCTAGGGGTTCACCCGAACCGGTCCGAACTGGGAGAATCCCACCCCTGTGTAGATATATACAAATGTATGTATATAGCATGTCTAGTTGTGTGTTAGATACATGTACATTTAGGAGAGCAGGCAATAGATTTTCATTTTTAGTGTGTGCCAGTGTGCCCACAGGGGGAAAAAAGGACAATAAAGGCTATCTTATCTTGTCCCCAATCTTCTGAGCCAATCTAGAAGGATATCTTGGTCAATGGTATTGAAAGCCACTGAGAGGTCAGGTGGGACAAGGTTGAATGTACAGCCCCCTCCTCATCCATGCCAGTGATCATCCAAAAACATGACCCAGGGCTGTTTCCATCCACAGTATTCTTGGCGGGGGCGGGGGCGGGGTCTAAATAAAAACATGGTGATTTATTAAGTTCATGATATATTTTGTTGTCAGCATAGTAGAGTACAGGTAGTCCTGTAGCAGTTTGTTTAGTGACCATTCGAAGCTACAATATCACTGGAAAAAGGGATGTATGGCTGTACTTTTTTCACCCTTAGAACCATCCACTTGGTCACATAATCAAAATTCAGATGCTTGGCAACTGACTCATATTTGTGACGGTTGCAGTGTCCTGGGGTCATGTGTGATCCCCTTTTGCAACCTCCTGACAAGCAAAATCCATGGGGAAGACAGATTCACCAAACAACCATGTTACTAACTTGACAACTGTAGTGATTCGCTTAACAACTGTGGCAAGAAAGGTCATAAAATGGAGCAAATGTCTCTCTTAGCAACAGAAAATTTGGGTTCAGTTATGGTTGTATTTAAAAAGGCTATCTTTACAATGTACAATGCACGCTATACAATGTATAGTACAATCTAGCTGCCATTTCAGCCAAGAACCCAATTATTTAGCAGGTTTTTCTACATTCCTAATACATTCTTTGCTTTATGTAATTCAATCAGTATTCTATACCAAGTCCATAAATTAAAATTAAGTTCTAATTTAGCCAACATAAAAGGTTTACCAATTTTGATATAGATTGTTTCTATACGTGGTCAAGAGTTTTTTAACTCTGATCTCCAAATTTTCTTTTTTCTTTCTTTTTCCATGAAACATTTGCATTAATAAGTCCAAAAATATATGTCTTAAAATATTTCAAACAACCATTACATTCTCAATTTAAAAAAACCTTCAAAATACTGTTTAATCTATTTTAGTAAAAATATCTTTAATAATGAGGTTATATCTAAAATATATAATGTTGCTGGAGGATGATCAGATATTTCTGTAGAAATAAATATTGCATTTATCCATCCAATTAACTGAGGATCAAAATAGTAAAAATTAATCAAGTTGGGAACAAGTTTAATATGTAATTTTAAAAAAAGAATATTCTTGCTGTGAATGATTTAAAACTTACCATACAATTACAAAATTAAACTCCAGCATATAAAATTGTAACATTTCCATGAATAACAGGTAAATTTAGTCAAGCAATATAATGATATGAGAAAGGATCTAATAACTCATCAAAATATTTAGTCCTAAATATCTTAACTCACTAGCAAACTAAAAATGTATTAAAATACCTATATACGACAATGGGTGGTCTTTAGTTATGCCATAATAATTAATCGATGCAGTGTGATTAATATAACCTTTATCCATCTTTTTTTTTAAAAAAAATCCTCCTTGTTCATTACAAAATTTGAAGATTTAATGATCAACAATATTGATTTTGAATTTCTGTCAGATTTTGAATTCCAGTAATATATGATTGACAACTCTTTCTCTAGCTAAGCAATCTCTCTTATATGGAAGGATGCTTATTGACTTGCATATTAAGCTCATATGTTTAATTCAGGGGTGTCAAACTCGCATCGCCGCATGATATATTGGGACATTTTTCCCCTTGCTAAACCGGGTGGGGGCGGGGCCAGCATGTGACACATCTGGCCTGCAATCCGCAAGTTCGACACCCCTGGTTTAATGGAAACAAACTAATCAGCCCGCAAGCAGTATGGCAGAAAATGGGGAGACCGGGAGAAGAATGAGAGAGAGGTTAGGCAAGCATAAACCATTGAGACATAGAAGGCACAGCTAGTCCTTGACTTATGACCCTAAGGGAGCCTGCCCATCATGGTTGTAAGTCATGACAGTTGTATGATTTTACAATCTATTTTGCAAGGGTTGTTAAGTGAACAGGATGGTCCTAAAGCATTCAGTGAACGCCATAGCTCCTAAGTGAACTAATAGTTCATTATTGTCCTGACCTAGGCTTCCCCCAAAAGCACTAAGCAGACTCGTTGTCCCGGCAGGACCCCTTTTATTAAACAAAGGTGAATTTCTTGCATTCACCTTCAGCCAAAGGCCTGGCAAACCGTCTTTCAAGGGTATAATTAGGAGCACAGACCTTATCTAGCTTGGAGAGCTGCCAAGTAAATATTTTCAGACGCAGTGCTGACAAGGAAGGACTTGGCACAGAGTCTTTGAGATGCACAGACACATCTTCACACTGCTGCAGCAAATGAATTGTTTCCTGCAAAAGCCCCCTCCCCTTTTGCTCCTCTTTTAATCCTTATGGTAGGGACCATTCACCGTCCACCTGTGGCCTTACTCCCACATTGACCCTTAGTTTGTAATTGTTGTTTTCTTTTGGCAGCTGTGTGCATGCACAGACTGGGAACCGGCTCCAGCCTCACTGCTGTCTGATTCCGAAGGCAGCTGATAACTGCCAGACTGCCCTGGCCCCATCTCTGCCTCTGACGCAGAGCCCTCGTCCAAGCCTTCCTCAGCCTCCAGGATTGGCCCAGGTTCCTCCCCAACCTACTCACTGTCCGACTCTGCTGCCAGCTCCGCTAGCCACTGGTAGACCAGAACAACTATGGGCAGTTTTGCCAAACATTGGAAGGAAATGCTGGTGTGTGGGGGGGAAGGGGGTTTGGCAAAACCATTATAAAATGCAGTCATATTACTGCAGGGCACTACAAACAGCCATAAATGAAGTTTAATTGCTGAGCATCTGAAGTTGGGTCACATGATTTCAGGGGGCAGTCACCATTGGAACTCTGAATCCAGGTTGAAAGTAGCACCCTGATAGGTCCATCATAACTTTGACCAATCGCTAAGCAACTAGTCATAAGTCAAGGACTCCCTGTAATACATTGACAGCCTACCTTATAAACAACTCAGCCCAGGTGGAAAGATACCTGGGAAAAATCATTGGAAGAGACTCTGCTCTAATCTGCTCACCTTAAATGTGGCATGGATTAGGAATAGGATTAAGATTCAACATGGCAGGCGAGCTAGTCTCCTCCATAAATGGGGAAAGTTCTCCTCTTTGTAGTGCTCTGAAGCAAACAGTGTGGCACATTGTGGAACAGAGTCCTCTGAGGAGATTTCAGGGAGAGCCCAGAGACTTTCTGTAGGCAACTCCATCTTGTATTGGCTATATAAATAAGTCTACCTTTCAATTTGTAAAAAAAACGACTAAACGGGTTCATGTTTGCCCATTGAGAATGTAGTTGTGATATTTGCCATATGCTAAATAAATAAATAAGGGCTCAAAATTCATCTTCCAGTTTCCAGGGTACTGTGTTTACCCCAAGACTAGCATGAAAGAAAACTTCCTGAAGTCTGTAGAGTTCTTGTTTCCTGAAATTGGCCCAGCTGGATATTGCCTTTGCTTCATATTAATCTTGGAAACTGCAAAAGAAATTTCCAACCTTCACTTTTTTATGAGTTCATCAAGGTACAGCGTCTTCAAATTTGAAATGCTTCTTGCAACAGAAACCTGGAAGGGGTCTTCTCTTCCATCTCAAGGACTAAGTGGTCCCAGAGATAATGAAGTCCTGCACTGTGCAGCTGATAATTAGAAACCTAAATTGCATTCAGAAGCAACGTGATACCGATAGCCCTAGGTTTATGACCATTCATTTAGTTACAGCAGCACTGAAAAAAGTGACTTAGAACCAGTCCTCCCACTTATGATTGTTAAAGCATTCCTCTGGTTGCATGATTGTGATTTGGGTGCTTGGCGAGCATTGTGCATTTGCAATGGTTGCACTATCCTCAATCACATGATCACCATTTCTGATGTTCCCAGACAGCTTCCCACAAGTAAAGTTGGGAGGGAAGGTTGCAAGTCACAACCATGTGATGCCTTACATAACAATGCTGGTATAAAGAGTTGTGAAATCAGGTGCAAACATGTGGTGCCTCCCTTAATGACTACACCATTTAACAATGAACATTGGGGATCCCTCTAGTCATAATTCTAGGACTACCTACTCTATACAGTTCTCAAAATAATGGGCCATATTTGCTTGGGCTTCTGCATTCTGGGCCAACTGAAGCTTTCAGGTGAAAGGACTTGCTTACATAGAGTAGTATTGTAGTCAGTAGAAGCAAAACTGGTAGCTGTGATTTCACATTTTTGTAATAATAATAATAACAGTAACAACAATAATAATAACCAACTCTGTGCTACTTGGAACAACACACATTTTAAGATGATACTTGGTTGATACCTAGGATGTTGCCAGCATCCCATATCAACCATCAGTACCAGTCAATAATATTTGTGATATGTTTTTAAATGTTCAGTTGATTGAATTTCATGTTTAATAAATAAAAGTTTATAATAATAATTTAGCAATGGCTTATACCTGGAGCATTAAAAAAAACAACTGAAGACTTGGTTGCTCAAGACCAAATTATTCAAGCTAATGCAACCAAGGACAGAATGGAAAAATCATCAAATAATTCAAAGTGCAGATTGTACAAAGAGGCAAAAGAAACAGCTGATCTTGTACTCAGCTTTTCACAAACTGATTATAAACAATTACATAACACAGTTGCCAAAAATGATTTATTGCAGCATATGTAAAAATTATCATGTTTCACAATAATGAAAAATTGGGAACCTAGAGTTGAAAAAGTTGTTGAAAATGAGCAGATTAAAATATTAGGAGATTTCCCAACACAAACTGATCAAACAATCAAAACACATCAGATGTAACCAGAAAAAGAAGAAAAGAAATAAAATGCAGATAATTGATGTAGCAATACCAGAATATACCGTAGAATAGAATGGAATAGAAGGCAAAGAATTGGAGAAGATCAGAATGAAGATCACACAATTTCCAGATTTCAATATCTGAAAATCAAAGGTGAAAGATTGTAGCCTAAACCAGTTGTGATGGTCCCAGTTGTTGTAATCAGCACACTGGATACTATACCAAAGGGTCTTAGACAGTACTCAGAAAATCTGTGCATTGAGAAAATTTCTATTTGTCAATTGCAAAAGGCTTCAGTGCTTGGACCCATACATATACTACAATGATATATTATGACATTCTAGGTTCTTGGGGAGAATTTAATGAGTATGAAGGCCAACTAGTAAAACCTTGTTACATAGTCTGCATTTCCCAACTATTTGTATAGGCAGATCTGAAAAAAATATTATCTTCCTTATATTCTATTCCAAAGATTCTGTTATCCAATATAAATGTAGGATATCATCCTATTGTCATCTGAAACATCACAATAGTCCAAGGTTTCTCTTCTGAACAGAAATAGAAACTCCATGTTAACCTGTTTCAATTTCTATTTAATATTATGGCTGCATTGAAAAGACTTTGTATATAAATGAAGAATGTATTAGCCTGCATTCCAATCTGCATTGTCAGGAATGTTTAAAATGTTATGATGTACAGCTTGTAAATGGTTCACTTCATCTTGAACCTGCTTATTTACTTTCAACATAGTTTTGATCTTGATGGCAAATTGCTGATCAGAATTCTTAAGCTGATTTCTTCTTATGTGAATTAATCGCTAAGGTTTTGAACTCCTGCCTGTTTCCCCATCTAAAAAATAAAAAATACCAAAGCTCTCTTTTATTTGTAGAAGTCCTGTTTCACCTTATATACTGTGCTCATTCTCTTTATAAATTTGGTTTTTATAAAAAAAAAATCTATAAATCATAAGAAAGGGCTTTTTTTCAAGAGATAAGTATTATAAGCTGCTCCTGTATTGTATTATAAGCTGCTCTTGATAAGTATTATAAGCTGCTCCTGTATCTGTTATGCGTTCCCTGCAGCTGATTAGACAGTTAAAGTTTTATTTCATCAAGGCCAAGTAGCCCCTTTGCCCTATGACAATGTTTTTCAACCTTGGCAACTTAAAGATGTCTGAACTTTAGCTCCCAGATTCTGGGAACTGAAGTTCAGATATCGTCAAGTTGCCAAGGTTGAGAAATACTGCTCTAAGAACTGCAATGGTTATCAGTTGACTTCTGGGAGAAATTCAAATTATTACCTTAAAGGAGTGGTGTAATCTGCGTCTGGAGTAAGACTGGGAGAAATATTTTTTTCAAGAGCATCGCAGTTTCCCAGGGAAGAGCCCATGACAAGACATTGCACAGACCTGAACCAGATGAGGAAGGAGGAAAAGGCTCTGGGTAACCACACCTTGGAATCTCCCAGGGCATCTCTATTAGGTTATAAGGTTATAGCTTTAATCTGGTAAGGCTTGGTTCTTTAGGTGTAAGGAAATAAAGAACTGGACTCAATTTGGATCTTGTTGCATTGTCTTTGGGCTTAGGCCAGATAAAAAGCCTTGATGCATGATTATTTTCAGGAACAAGGAATTCCTTTGAAGTTGTTCTCCTCTTTACAAAAATCTTGCCAGACCAATTTTGTTCTCTTGGGAACAGGCAGATGAAGACTTCAGAAGTCTGGCCTCTGTTGTTTCTTCTCACAATGTGACTCTAAGCTAGTCAGCCTCTTTACTCCCCCTCCTCTACACTAGCTAGAGATTTCACCACAGCTATCCAAAGAGCCACCTGTTTTTCATGGCTTCTGCCCAACCTGTACAATCAGGCAGAGTGGGCGTGCTCTTTGCCCTGTTAATTAAATTGTGTATCTAGTGACACCCCAGGATGTATGCCTTTTCTGTTGCCTTCTGGAACACCATCTTCCCTAAGATCTCCCCACTATCCATGTTCAAAACATGGATAGAAAATCTGGCTGATTCTCCAGCCTTTGGAGTTAGAATGAGTGGCAGGTCTTGCATGTCTCCTGGCAGCTGGGTGTTATTTGTTAGTTTTAATTGTACGGTATGATTATTTTAACTAGACACTGTCCAGACTTGTCATAGAGCAGCCTTACATATTTCTGCAATAAATAAATAAAGTTCCGGAATAAATCCAGTTTTTGACTGCTCTTCAGTTTGAAGAAACTGTACTTGCTTAGACGGAGAGCAGTAAGAAGCCATTTCCGCTTTCTCTGTAATTTTAACCTCCGTCTTGTCATTCATCAACCTAGAGCTTAGTTTAAACAAAGGAAAACAAGGGGAGCTTTTGACTTAACAATTAATAGAACAATCAAAAGAAGAGCAGAGAAGCTGTTTCCTTCAGTGAAGAACCAAGACTGTGAAGTCAGCACATTGCCTTTCTCAGCTGGAAAGCAAAGAAATTAATACAAATCTAAAAGCATGATTGATTTGATGGTCCATGGTGAAAGACTGAGACAATTAGCTAAGCGATGCTTTCAATGTGAGACAAATCGTTTATCAGTGAGAAAAAGTGGTTCTCGGGAAAAATTAAACATGGAAGGAAATTGAAGAAAGAGAAATAACAAGGGTGAAAGTAGAAATTATTGCAGGGAGAAAAAAAAATAGAAATCAGGTATCAAAAAGAGTTTCAGATACAAAGGAAGAAATTGTGGAAGCTGCACAAAACAAAATCAATCACATTTCCGGATGCCACAGCAGGTGTGGAATTACAATAATGGGATATGTGGGGAAAAAAAGTAATGGCATGATGAAGGAAAAGAGGTTGTGGATGAAAAATAATGCATATAAGAGAATGATTGCTGCAAAATAGAAAGCTGAACGATGTTTAATAATATGTATTGAAAGAGAAGAATTTGCAAAAATATAGTCCGAAAAAATAAGGAATGGTTAAGATTAAAAGAACCTGAGAAAACGTAGGGAGATTTTGATAGAAATAAAATGCCTACTGTTTTGCAAGTAGGGAGAGAGGATTAAACAAGGAATCTCCTGCAGAGTGCATAGAATTAAAAATAAAAGTGATGAAATGAAATTCTCCTTCAAAAGTGAAATGAGAAAATGTTGCAAGGAATATTTTAGAGAGTAGTAAATGGAAGGGGGAACTGAAATAAATACTTGTTCAACTTTATTATCTAAGTAACAAGAGCTGAAAAATGAAGACCTGTGTGTTGTGTGGGTGTTGAAAAAAGGCTAAGGCTAAGGAGTATATGGAATTATTGGAGAACCACTGAAATTTGGATGCTGTGTGTTCTGTTTACTCTATGTGTACAGAATGCATTTATGTCTGATGATTGGAGCTGTATTGTCATTACGGCCTATGCAAAGGAAAAGATCGCAAGGACAAATGCAAATATTACAGGGGAATTAAATTTATTAAGTGTATCTGGGAAACCATTTGGTAGAATTTTGACTGAAAAAGTATCAAAAATGGCAATTTGGAAAGTGCACCATGGCTTTACAGTAAGCAGGGAGAGCACAGATCAGAATTTCACTCTTCAGTAGGTCCTTAAGAAGCAAAGGAGAAAGAAAATATTTTGATTTAGAGAAGGCATGTGAGAGTTGCTTGATAGTAGGATAGGTGGCATATGCGTGTAATAATAACTCCCCTTTTCAGTCCTGTAATCCCTTAATTCAGGGTAGAGTTGGGGCAACTGGATGGAGCTGAGAGTTTACTGACATCACATGGAGTTTGCAGCAGATACTTTTTTTTCTTTGCGCCCTAGGAGAGAAATATCTGTTGCTACCTAGGACTAAACTTCAACCTTCTGAATTGGAGACAACCATCTTTACCATTAAGCCACCTCACTGCTCTTTGAAAGCATGCAAATACGAGTAGATAAATGAGTCCGCTTTGGTGGGAAAGTAACAGCATTTTGTGTGCCTTCAGCAAATCAAAGAGAGAAGCAATTTGGAATTAAGGAGAAACATCCTAACTGTGAGGACAATTAACCAGTGGAACAGCTTGCCTCCAGAAATTGTGGGCACACCATCACTGGAAGTTTTTAAGAAGAGAGTAGACAGTCATTTATCTAAAATGGTATAGGTGTTTCTGCTCAAGCAGGGGGCTGGACTAGAAGACCTCCAAGGTCCCTTTCATCTCTATTCTCTTCTATTATATTCTAGCATATAATCATGTTGGCCACATGATAACAGAAATGTCTTCAGACAACATTGCTGCCCCAGACAAGAAATAGAGATGAGCACCATCCCCTAGAGTCAGACACAACTGGACACAGGAAACTTTTACCACTTTATCTGTATAATGGTTATGTCAGGATTCCAGCAATTGCCCTAATTAAATCGGGATCCTCGAGCCAAACTTCAAAAAACTTCAAAGGATTCATTAGAGGCAACATACTGGCCCTGCCCTGTATGAAGCCAATTCTACCCTACGTAATTTACAGTCCCCTGTGACCTTGTTTCCCCCCTCTCCCCCAAGGTGTCTCATAAACCAGATTCTCCAATTGAGCACGTCCATGGGCTGGGTGTCATCATTCACGTTCTCCAATTAAATAAATTTGAGACCAAAAGCTCTGGTATTTTAGTTATAATCTTTTAAAGATAACAGTTGGAATGTCCTTTCGCTTTCAAACTGCTGCACTGCTCTTCCAGATTTCCTTCCTCCCCACCACTCCCTTTTTTTTTTAATGGCAACTACTAAAAGAGGCATAGGAATGTTTCATGAGTTGACAGGTTAGGGATATGAATGTAGCTGATAACATTCTTGGCTGAAAGCCCAAATGTTGTGCAGCAAACATTAGTAGCAATAAGAAACACTTCTAAAAATGAATGTTTCAATGACCATCTTAGTTGTGTTTCACAGGGAAAATGGAGTAAGAATTATAAATCATAGTGTATATCAAAGGAAAAAATGTTGAAAATTAATTAATTGGTGCACTTCAGTGAAATTCTTATTAAAGATAGGGAAGTTAAGATATTCAATTACTTGGTAGAAGATTAGTACCAGTAGGTAATATGTTGTCATCAGAAGAAGCCAAAAGGGCCATATGTTAGACCATGTTTCTGCCAGCATAGGTGCATGGAAGTTAATGCTGAATATGTCAGAAAACACATAGGAAACTGCTGAATGCAATGGGTCAGCATGGTTAAGTGTGTGTGATGATAAAACAAGAATGAAGAAGTAAGGAAGGTGTATGTATCACCTATATGGAAGAAGTGCATTTCAGCGGCTTGGCTAAAAACAGAAAATAAAGTAATACTGTATCAAATTGCACAACAAGTATGCAAACGGGGAAAAATGGGTTGAGGGAGAAGAACAAGGAAAGTCATGGTTGAATGGAATTGATGAGATCTTCAGAAAGAGAAGTGAGAGCTTTAAAGAACAAAGGAAATGCACAAAGCAGTGGAGGGATATGAGAGAAACAAGATGAGTGTGCAGAATAGAACTTCATGGAGAGGTATGGCAAATGCTATCTGGGTTAAGTGTTCATTTACTCGATGTTGATAGCTGTGATTCCAGGTAGTTTACAATGAAATAGATAAAATGCACACTATAGTAAACCATGCAGCTGTTGGGCATCATCCAAACTATGAACACAAGAAGGAGATGGTCTCGGTCTCGGTCTCGGTCTCTCTCTCTCTCTCTCTCTCACACACACACACACACACATCTACAAGCTCAACATAAAACCAAGTTTCTTAAGTTGTTTCTTTGCATGTAAAATAGTTGTGAAAACTTTTCTGTTTTGAGTAAAACTGCAGGTCCAGATGTACAACTTTGAGATTTACCAAAATACGCCCATATTCTTGTGTTGTTGTTTTTTAAGTGCATTTCAGATTTGCAAGCTGGGCTTAAAAAATTTGCAAACTCGAGGTGGAAAAAAGAGCACCTTTTCCCAGTCTTAGTTTAAGACTTCCTTTGTGTTCTTTCAGAGAGCCCTTAGCTGGGAAGAAGAGATTTCTGACTTGCTCACACCAGCAGGACCCAGAAATATAAGGGGCACAAAGGAAAGTAAAAAGTAACCACAAGGGCCATTAAGCAGGCAATCACTGCAGCCTGATTCCAGCACACTTCCAAAATTAGTGAGTGTCTTTGCTTGGTTACATCCAATTCCACTCATGCTGACTATGGTATGACAGACATGAGTCACCTCTGAAGTTAAGCATTGAACCGGTTCTGGAACTTTTACTGACAAATGCCCAATTGGGCACCAATCCATTCAGCCCCCTGTCTTCTAAGTCACCAGGTGGAAGGGGTTGGAAGAACTGTCACTGAGTACACAACAGCTGTTTGGAACTATTTTCAGACTTCTGTCAACTGTATTTACTGTCTGGATTCCCAGATGCAGCAGCCTTGCCATGGTGAACAACTCTCAGCTGGAGGCAGGGTTGTTCATTTTTTCTACTCCCAATTTCCATTTCTTGTTTTTTTTTCTTTTTTCCTTTTAGGGGGACCCTGGGATTAATGGCATTAAAGGAGAAAAGGTAATTGGCAATTTCTCTGGATAATCCCTTTCTTATCTCTCCTTGGGCCTATTTTCTCTTTAATTTTAGGCTCCCCCCTCCCTTCCCCCATTGCTGACTTCCTGTCTTCAGATCCTATTCAACGAATCAACGCTATGATGTTCTCTCTGCCTCCTTCTCCTCTTGGTAAATTCCTCTCTTTTGCTGATTTTACTCACAAGTCTGCTACAGACCACTAAGCATGTGTAAAACAAATAATCATAATAGCTCTGAAACTGAGATTGATCTCTTTTCCCATTTATGTATAGTATACACTATATAGTGCCTTGGTAAGACGACACTTGGAATACTGCATCCAGTTTCGGTCACCACGATACAAAAAAAGGTGTTGAGACTCTGGAAAGAGTACAAAGAACAGCAACAAAGGTCATTAGAGGGCTGGAGGCTGAAACATATGATGAATGGTTGCAGGAACTGGGTAGGTCCAGTCTAACAAAGAGAAGAACTAGGGGTGACATGATAGCTGTCTTCTGATATCTGAAATGCTGTCATAAAAAAGAGGGAGACAACCTTTTCCACGAAAAAGGTTGAGACAGAAAAAGAAGTAATGGATGGAGATTTATCAAAGAGAGATCTAACCTAGAACTAAGGAGAAATTTCCTGCCAGTGAGAACAATTAATCAGTGTTGAACGTCTTGCCTTCAGAAGTTGTGGATGGTTCATCCCTAGAGGTTTTAGGAAGAGATTGGACATCCATCTGCTCAGAATAGTATAGGGTCTCTTGCTTAGGCAGGAGGTTGGATAAGAAGACCTCCAACGTCCTTTCAAACTCAGTTATTCTGTATTCTGTATTCCTTAGATTAAGTCTATTTACTAGACACTAACTCGGTCTGCTTCTGACCCCCTTTGACACCATCTTTGGTGGAAGCTTTACTGACTTAACAGCTAGCAGAACTGAACTGGTCCTATCTAAATCTTGGCTTTTTGCTCTCTGTCTTTTTAGGGTGAACCCTGTTTGTCATGCATCAGTTTTGAATCACATCTTCGTGAGAAAAATAGTTCTGTAGGAAGCCTTTCATTTGGACTTCCCGTATGTACAAACTCCTTTTTTTATGACTTTAAGCCTCTAGCAGGTAGAGGGATGAAGAGCAATAAGGAGAATGTGAAGGAGAGTTTCCGGTCCTCATTGATAGAATGTAATGCCCTGAACATTCTCTGTAAATAGAAAAGTCCATGATGTTCACATCATCTTCTGAGCCCCTTTTTGCTCATTGCCTCAGCCTTCTTCTACAAAGTTGGCTGATGATATTGAAGAGCACAAAATACTGTACATTAATATCAAAGGTTTGGTTGATGGGTCATTGGGGGCGGGGGGAGCATTGTTCAAGAAAGTTTAACTGTTTTAAACTATTTAAATGGGCCATCCAATTAATTAATTGACAGCATCTAAGATCCGTTCTGGGCTGGTTACCAGGACCTGAGTTTTAGTCTTCCAAGCTTTTGGACTCATTCTGGAGCCCATCTTCAGGGAACATCTTTATCACCAGAATGTATCATTCTGACTAAACCCTATAGTCCCAGTCACTGACCCAGATTGGATCCTGTAACATTATTCTGGAACACATATATTTGCCTTCATTCGTGACAGCGTCGTATGAGCCGTGGTGGCTCAGTGGTTAGAATGCAGTATTGCAGTCTAATTCTGCTGACTGCTGGCTGTCAGCAGTTTGGCATTTCGATCCTCACTGGCTCAAGGTTGACTCAACCGTCAATCCTTCCCAGGTCAGTAAAATGAGGGTCCAGTTTGCTGGGTCGCAATAGGCTGACTCTATAAAAAGTTTAGAGAGGGCTGTAAAGCACTGTGAAGTGGTATATAAGTCTGAGTGCTATTGCTCTCTACAGTAGTTGACATTAGCTGGTCTTGAAATCTGGCCAGGATCGTAGGCTAGATTGAAAAATGGAAGAAGTCACAAATACAGTGGCAAACCATTTCTATATTGTTACAAAGAATACTGTTTCTCTGGATATATTACAGGTAGTCCTCAAGTTACAACCTTTTGTTTAGTGACCATTTGCAGTTAAACGACATTGAAACAAGGGGTTTATGACCAGTGCTCATAAATTTAATGACTGTTGCAGCATCCCTATGGCCACATGATCATAATTCGATTGCTTGGCAACTGGTGTGTATTTGTGACAGTTGGACTATCCCGGCCTCATAGGGTCCTTTGTAACTTTCCCAGATGGTTTTTGACAAACAGAGTCCGTGAGAGTAGCCAGATTTCCTGAATGACTTCCTGATTAATTTAACAACTGCAACAATTCATTCAACAACTGTTGCAAAAAAAAAAAATCAGGCGTGACTTATTTAACAACCACCTTAGTAACAGTAATTCCGGTCCTGACTATAGTTGCAGGTTGAAGACTACTTTATTTTTGATAAATTATCTTGATAAGCGCCATATTAATAGTTTCCTCACTAAAGTTGGCCACTGTTCTTCCCACCCCACAGGGCAAACCTGGCCCTCCTGGAATGCCTGGATTTAAAGGAGAAAAGGTAAAATGTTCAGCATGTATAATTCAGTTTCAGGTGTTTCTTCACTCAAAGTTTAATGAAACTGTAACTTTTTACATGTGTATCTGCATGCTTGCATAATATGCATATACTGTTCTGTCTTTTCCTTCATAATCCTCCCTGTTTTTACTTGCTTGGATTATTACTGAGTTATTCAAAGAACACATAAATCTACAGTCTTAGATTTAGGCTCATAAACCTGAATCCCTTATCTACTTTTACAAGGCAGAGATTCCAGTGGCATGTTCACAATGCATGAACATGTAAGCTTCCTGTCTTGGTGAAGGCTACGTATTTGCAGGTTTAACCTAATGATCTTCCATAGAAATCTGCAGAGTTTGCTGGGAACTTATAATCATCATTGAGGCTGTTTAATGTCACTCAATGACAGTTTTTCAGATTCTTTATGTGAGCATCAAAATCAATTCAGTGTACCAACTTTGAGCTGCCAATAGTGCTTAATACCATATTATTGTTTGCTTGGAATGAGAAATGTTGCACCCTGAGCTATGATTTATGCTTTCATTTATTCCTCTGCCATTTCCCAGGTTAATCCTTTGATCAATAGGCTGTTTTTATCTCAGAAATTCCATTATGGCCCATTTTCTTCTTTCAGTAACCCACCTGTGTTTATCTATTCCCTAGGGAGATGCTGGACTTTTCGGACCTATGGGCAAACCTGTGAGTAGGTTCTCTCCAGAATCACCTTCTGTGGTCTGAATAGTGTGAAGATGTTGTGAAAGTGAACGAAAGCCATATGAATTGTGAGAAATGACAGTGAAATAAAATGTCACCATTTCCGAGTTCTCAAAAAATTCAGTGTTTCAGATCACCTTCCAGGTACTGGCTAGTTTGGTCTAGTGGTGAAGGCACCATGCTAGAAGCCAGGAGATGGTGATTCTAGTTCTAGTCCCACCTTAGGCTGAGTGAATTTGAATCAATCACCAGAGACTGTGAGTCCTGATTCTACTTTAGGCATGAAAGTTAAATGGTTGACTTTGGACCAATCACCAGGAGACTGTAAGTTCTAGTCTTGACATAGGTATGAAAGACAGCTGGGTGACCTTGGGCCAATCCCTCTGTCTCAGTTCAACTCATCTCATATTTGTTGTTTTCAGAAAAAGAGGAGGAGGAATAGATATATGTTTGTCACCTTCAATTATTTATAAAATAATAAAAGTGGGATAAAAATATCTAACAATAACAAAAAATTAATAACCAAGGAGAGGGGAATGCATTTTTAAATGAGTGTAGAAGGAGAGATTGTTGTAGCAAAGAATAGTAATTCTATATTCTTATGAATGAATTGCATACAGTTAGGCTCTCTGTGGGATTATTTTCCTCCTCAGAAATTCTGTTCCAGATGTTACAACACAGACACTCACACACAGGAGCTCGGAGAGCTGTTCAATACATTCTAACTCTGGACAATTAACTTTAATGATTGGTTTCATTATCTATCTAAACCACAGTGCCAACAAGATTAAAAGAACCCTCTGGCTTTTCCCCTTTTCCTTTTCTTCCTTCTTAATTGCATCTTAATTTCTTCTCTGTGTTCAGGGAATCCGGGGAAATAAAGGGGACACTGGAGGTCCAGGAGTCAAAGGCGAGAAGGTGAGCAACTTGATAACAAGAAATGAAACAAGCATGACTCACCTCTTCCTGTAAGAAAGCTATGAATTTTGACAAGTCTTTTCTCTTATTCCACCACCTTTTCTCAGGGAGAATCGTGCACGTCCTGTTCTTCTCTAGAAGGTGGAAAGGTTACCATCAGTGTTCCTGGGCCTCAGGGTGAAAAGGGTGAACTGGGTCCGCCTGGGATTGGACTTCCGGGAAAACAAGTGAGTGGACCCTCATTATATCTCATTTGAGGGGAGGAGAAAGGGGAGCTGTTCTCCTAATAGGACTTGCTGGAAGATGGTACCTAGATGTGGAAGGAAACCACCTTTTCCTGACCTAGTGGAATGCGTTCATTTACTTTGCAATTGAGCTGCAGCAGAGATGCAGTGATATTTATGTATTCATTATCTGTTTGTTTATTTGTTAAATGTATACATACATCACACCAATAAGATGACTCTATCAATAAAAGAGGATTGTATTTAAGTTGAAAGGTGTCTAGATTTTATTTTAGTTCAATATCTTGAATACATAAACTTGCTCAAAATAGAGTTGGCTTACAAAAGTGCTTTTCGAAAGGCAAGTGGACTTTTGGGGTTTTTTTCCTTGAAAACATGTCACTTCTCACCTAAGAAGCTTCTTCAGTTGAGCTTCTTGGATGAAAAGTGACATGTTTTCAAGGAAAAAAAATCCAAAAAAGCCCAGTTGCCATTTGAAAAGCACCTTTGGGACAACCGTGACCTGAATGATTGAGGATCTCCATAGACAGTTGGCTTACAAAATCCCTTTCTGGATTTCAACCCTTTTGGCAGCAGTGACAGCCTGGAGTTCTGTCCAGACTGTACTTGCTTAAGCTCAGTTTGTGTATCTCCTTGCTTCTTTACTCCATCATCACAAGAAAGCAAGTTCAATCACTTCCCCTTTCGTTGAAGGGTTCTGAAGAACTTGTGGCTCCCATTGCATGTCTTTTACATCAACCTGGTGACTCCCCATGTGGATTATCAGTCAGGTGTATCCATTGATAGATTGGTAAAAAATGGGGGTGGGGGGAAGTAGGAGCATTATTGTACCCTTCAGGTAGGCTAGAAGGGGAAACTGGCAGAATTGTTGCCAAATTCACTGGGAAGGGAAGGAGAGAGGGAGGGAAGGAAGGAAAGGAAGGGAGGGAGGGAGGAAAGAAGAAAGGATCAACATACCCCCATTTGTAAAAGAAAAAAGGGGCACATTTAATTCATTTTGCCATTGCATTTCTTAAAAAAAGGATTCACCAGTGAAGGTCTCTTTTGAAGAGGGTATTCAATAGAGCAAGTCAAGACAAAATAGCTTGGAAAGCAGTAACCAGTGATGGGGACAGGAGGGTTCTGCCACAGTAGCCCATATAAAGGAATTCGGTTACAAAGAATTCTAGCACAGCAGGCAACACCACTTGAACTGCTGACCTTACCAAGAAATCAACTCTGCAAGAAGGCGAAAACTGCTTTAATTGAGATTGGCAAAGATAACCAAATGTTGCAAGTCTCCTTGGATTGTACTTCGTGCTCTTTCAGTGAATTAGAGACCATTCTGTCTGAGCCAGATTTAAAAGTTTATCTGAACTCAGAAAAGATTTACCCCTTGCCAATGGAGCTTTGCATATCTCCATCTAGCCATTTTCCTTACTTTCTATGAGCTGGCCTAACTAGGAGACTGCTGTTTGCGGTGTTGCTGGAAAAGGTGGGCGGACCATTTTGTTAGACTGAGGGGAGGTGGAGGATAACAATATCTCTGTGTTTCAGCCCTTGGGAACTGATCATTGGGCTGTTCAAACTGCTTATGCAAATTAGCCCAAAGAGTACCAAAACATGGTGGGAAATCCCATTGGTGTAATTGATCAGTATATCACCCAGATTGGGCCACCATTGGTTGACTATTAATGAAAACAGTTTTCAGTCAGAAATGTGGAGCGCACGAAACAGTATGTTTTACTAATAGAACAGAATATTTGTAGTTCAGGGATGAACTGTGGGGTTGTTGATGCTCTATGAGCTTGGTGGGTTTTTTGCAGATGTTTCACTACCCAACTAGGTAACATCAGAGTTAAAAGGGAGTGCCAATAAGGTTATCTAGTTGGATAATGAAACATCTGCAAGAAAACCACCAAGCTTAGAGAGCACCAAACACTCCTCAGTGCATCTTGCTATGATTTGACAGCTGATGCCATTGTTCCATGCAGAACATGATTGTGGAAGATACTGCAAACAGCTTTCTTATTAGATTGCCTGCCAAGCCTCTATAAAAGGAATTTCCGGCTTCCAGAAGGTAGTTGCAATCAATCAGTCTGGGTGGAAAACTATTGAGTTCATATTTGTTTTCTCTGCTTTAGGGAATACCTGGAGAAGCTGGACTAAAAGGGCAGAAGGTAAGGCAAAGCTTTGGTTTTTCAGCCCAAAAGTAAACAGGATGAGCTCCTGACTGTGGCTAGGAACATAATTTGTTTCCCAAAACACTGATGTGTTGCAAAGCAAGTGCATTCATTTGCATTATTAAGGCTGGATCATAGCAAAAATGCATAAATTATATATTGACATGAACTAATTGTGGAAGAAAACTGCAATAATTTGTAATGCAATCAAGTTATAAAAGCTACAGAGAAAACACTGGAAATATCCGCAGATATATTTCCTTTGTTTGCCAGCTTTATTATTCTGTTATTCATTCCATTTCTTAACCATCACCCAGATCTACAGTATGATATGAGTAGAAAATTGCTCCTTCAGTGGAGTCTGTTTTATTATTCTGATTAAACCCTTTTTAAATAAGCCCTGGCAGAAAATGAGTCCATTCGTGCATTCCTTATTAATGGAAAACAGATTATTTCCTCAATCTTTATAAGAATAATATTGTTCCACATGTATTGCATCTTTTAAAACTGAGCACTTGGAACGCTGCAGAGTAAGAAAAGATGGAAATGGGTCTGCCTTTATCCTATCACCAGCAGGGACCAATTCCCATCAGATGTGTCATGGCTACAACAGGAAGTTTGAGGGAGATGCAGTTAGACAGATTCACCTAGTTACACCAAACCAAGGTTTTATTCATCCTGGTCTACTGAAATATGGTACAATGGGCTGGTTCACACATCAAACAAAGGCTCGAAACAGCAGTTCACACAACCTTTTCTTATTCAAAAATCAGCAATCCTTGTGATGCATTCACTTTATAGTGACCCTAATTTTGGGGAAAATAAAGGACAAACCAGAAAAGGGGGCAAATCTGAAAGAGATTTATAAGGAGATATACACACGTACATTTTTTTGCTACAGAAAGGAAATGCAAAGGCCAAACCGAGAAAATAAACAATTAAATTAAATAAATCTAAAGAACAGGTTTTTTAAAAAAATAAAGAATGGCCCTTTATAATAAAGGATGGATGGTCACTGTAATTTACCTATACAGGGAAATTATCTGTACAGGTAAATTATCTATACATCATTTATTTATTGTCCTTTCGAAGTTACTGTGGTGCTGAAGAAGTCACAACCCTCACAGCATACCTGTGGTCATGTGACCAAAATCCAGGCCATTGGCATGTATTTATGACACTTGAAGTGTCCTTAAATTGGATACTTTCTTTAAAGAGGAAGGTATGGTCTTATTTGGATATCATTTCTGGAATTAGTGCTTGTGAAGAAAAAAAAAATGAAACTTCGATTTTTGTTTCATTGATTAGAAAAAAATGGAGTTATAGAAATGCCTAGTTACATATTAATACGTAAAAGCAAAAAGTTGAGTTTGGAGTGTGTTTATCTTGTATTGTGCTAGGAAGAGTTGGAAGTCAATGCTCCGTTTTATTTCTTTTTCTCCTCCCCCTTATATCTCACACCCCGTCTTCCCTGTTCCCTTTCCCCCCTTAATTTCCTATTTTCTTTTCTTTCCTTTTGTATTTTATACAATAAAAAAATAAAAAATAAGAGAGTTGCAGTGTCCTGGTGTCACATGAGCATAACTTGTGACCTTCCCAGCTAACTTCCAACCTGCAAAGTCAATGGGAGAAATGTGGATTCACTTAAGTAGCTACAATTCACTTACTGGCCACTTAAACAAGTGTGTGTCATAAAAAATGGCAAAATCAGATGTGGCTCACTTATTGACCATTTTTCTTAACAATCTACATTCAGGCCCCAATTGTGGTTGTAAATTGAGGACTACCTGTATGGGTGCAAATATATATATGTTACAGGTAGTCGAGGACTACCTGTAGATGGGTTCAAATGCATATATGCATGTTAGGCCAGAGCAAAATGAAGAGAAAGAAAAAAAACGTTTCTTGCATCGTTCAAGAATATAGATAAAATAATTTCAGCAGAAGCAGCTTGTTCTTCAGAACTGAGAAATAATTTAATTCTGGAAATTCCTTTTTATGCAGTTCTGAAAGGCACACAGGCCCCAAGACTCAAGAATTAGAACCACAGTTGCCTGGCAACCCTTACAAAGCAAGCCATTTTGGCCTGTGCAGCCGCACACCTTTCCTCTTCCAGCCAGCATCACCCGAAAGCCTGAGGGTTGCCTGGCAACCTTGCCCTGGGATCCTGGAATTAGCATTAGGAATTAGAAAGGTTTCGTAGAATTTAGGAGAAACAATATGTACAATTGTGGTGAGAGGACTTGGTATTGTGTTAACTGACACCCATCATAGAGCTGTAACCTTACTGATTAAAGCACAAAAGGCACTTATTATTATTATTATTATTATTATTATTATTATTATTATTATTATTATTTACAAAAAAAGCGGAAATCACAGCTGCCGGAAATCCTTAGCTAGTGTTGGCCTTCATTCACATCATGTTCTTCCCAAGATACCATTGATATCATATCAGCATGGTACAGGTAGTCCTCAACTTAAAATAGTTCACTTAATGACCATTCAAACTTATAACAGCACTGAAAAAAGGAACATGACTATTTTTCACACTTACAATGAGAGGTGGGCTGCACTTATGTTAACAACCAGTTTGCTGGGTGTGGCCATATCAAATATTCACACTTTCTTATAATTAGTGAGGCAGAAGTTGTTGACCTTCTAGATGTTGTTATCCTATAATGCCAACATTCCTCACCATTGTAGTAAGTACTAGTCAGTGCACATGATTCATTCCCCTCTTTTCTTTACAACAGCCCTGCAAAATAATTGAACCAATTGCTCTTATTTCGTAGCTAAGAGAAGGCTCATATCTGACATTTGTTACACCATTAGTATCAGTTCTATGGCCATGCTACAGAAGGCCTGCTCTGGCCCTTGTAACATATTGCTCTGGGTATAGTCTGATGCAGGGGTGGGATTCTACCAGTTCGCACCTATTCGCTAGAACCGGTTGTTAACATTCTAAGCAGTTCGGAGAACCAGTTGTTAGAAGAAATTACTAGCCTAATCCTGTAAGGAAGGCAGGAAGGAAACATTCTGGTGTTGCTTTCAGAAACTGCCTCTCCATTAACCATTTTTACATTCTTGGCAGGACTAGACTTCCTGTCTCAGGAACTTGTCTGTAGTTTTTTCCCCTCCTTTGCTGGTACTTTGCTTGTGTGGAGTGACCGTTCAAAGTTACAATGGCACTGAAAAAAGTGACATGACCATTTTTCACACTTACAACTGTTGCAGCATCCCCACAGTCATGAGAGGCCAGGCAAGGAGATGCGTGCCTCGATGTGAGTGATATTGAGTTGGCCACACCCAGCCAATAACATGACCACCAAGCCACATCCACCCAGTCACATGACCACCAAATCACGCCCACCAACTAAGCCACGTCTACAGAACCGGTTGTTAAAAAATTTGAATGCCACCCCTGCTCTGATGTCATATTGTATAGCATCACAGACACAACATATACAGAAGCACACACTTAGGGAGTTGTGCATCTGTAACTATATACATCTGAACTCACTTGAGTGTGATGCATGAACATAGCCACACTGAGCACCAGATTTGGATCATCTGAATCCAGCATGTTTTGCTGTCTACAGAAGACTCACTTTGGTTTAGAAGGATGAACTTTCTTTCATATCTTACACGTGTGTGTGTGTTGTGTGTATGTGTATGCACGCATAGTTCCAATTCTTCAAAGACTGAGGAATAAGAGAGAAGGCCATTCTCAAAAGTGTTTTCATCTCCCTGTCTCCTTCTATCTTCTGTGCTTTCCAGGGTGATGCAGGAAACCCAGGTGATATGGGCACACCTGGGGAAGCGGGTTTAAACGGCCTTCCTGGGGAGCCTGGCATCAGAGGACCAGAAGGGGTGAAAGGTGAAAAGGTGAGAGTCTGCTTTTTTGAAATAGTCGGAACTTGTAAGAAAAATAGCTTGGACACATACTAATATGTATGTTAATTAAGCTCAGCTCGACTAAATTGTTTCTCATCCACCAGCTGTCTGCAAGTAGAAAGGATAATTTTAACACATTTTTAAATCCATAGGAACACAGTCATTAATAAATAGAGTAGGTAGGGTGTCACAGTTATGGTTTAAAAAAAGTCAAGGTATAATACATATGACATACTGTTCTGACCAAGGCTTCCTGAGACATTAACAAACACAAGTTAGTCTCGAAAATCTTTTATTTTATTTCAACGGCTGTGAATTATAGTAATTCACAGCCCATAATGAGTTTCAAGCAGTTTGTAACTAGTCCCACAGAAGTCCGCCAAAGTCCTTCAGGATAAGTCTGATAAGCATGCACCTTTATCTTTCTTGAAATGCTGCCAACGACAAAAATGCCAGTTAGTTATATAAGACCAAACGGAGCACAAATTCAACATGGAGCTTCAGGTTTCAAACTGACCACTACGAACGAAGTTGCTTCCTGAAAAGGTTCCTGTCCCTTTGCTCCTCCTTTATGTCTTAAGGGAGGGCCAATCACCTCCAAGCCTTACTCCCAAGTCGCCCCTTTTGTCTTAACTATTCTTACCTTCTGGCAGCTCTGTGCACATATGCACCGGTAACAGGCTCCCCCTGTTCCTCTGCCTCACTGCTGTCAGATTCTGGAAGTGCCAGAGTCAGCATATAACTCCCAGATGGCCCTGGCCCCATCTCTGTATCAGACGCAGGACCCTCATCAGAGTCCTCCCCAGACTCCCGGACTGGCCCATGTTCCTCCCCATTGTCTGACTCTGCTGCCAGCTCTGCAGGCTGCCAGTGGACCACAACACCGACTGAGGAAGATTTGCTAAAATGGTGCTTCCCTCCCCACCCACTCAAAAAAACATATCTCTAGAAGCATTTTTACTCTTACATGAATTTTTTAAGATACAAACTGCGATTTCATATATTTCCACAGAATAGTGGATTCCCTTGCTACCAGTTATTTGCACCTTATTCAGATGACATGGGGAGGTTATAGAAAAGTAGGTTCAAGGATGTCTATGAGCCTCTGGTTGCTCATTCTTCTTTCTGTAAACCTTCTTCAAAAGTTATTTAAACAATCTGTTTGCACAAAGCTTGTGCAAAGCTTTTTGGCCACACTGTTGTGGTTGTGGAGAGCATGACCAGTGAAGAGTCTCACATCTTCCATTCCAGTTCTGCAACTTTCTGTCACCAATGGCTGTGTGACATGTTGTATGAAGAAATAACACAGTATTTGTATCAAACTTGGAACTGACATCACTGTGTGTTGTTTCTCACCTGCCTTCTCTCATCCTACAGGGAGATGCTTGTGAGTCATGCCCCATGATCAACACAGATTCTGGAGTAGTTGGTATCCCAGGCCCACCTGGTAAAAAAGGGGAACCTGGTCTTCCAGGTGTGAGTCAGCCAGGCATACCTGTAAGTAACTTTCTAACCAATACAACCTGTGATCAGTTATGAGTTTATTTTCTTACTATTTATGTTTATCCTGCCTTTGTTATTGTTTATAAATAACTCAAGGTGACAAATACACCCAATATTCTTTCCTCTTCCTCCTACTTTCCCCATAACAGGTAAATGACTTTTATGCCTAAGACAGGACTACCGTAGAACTCTCTGTCTCCTGGTTTCTAGCCTGGTGCCTTCACCACCAAACCAAATTAGAACATTTTTTTTTAAATTGAGAACTTGGTCTGATATAGCCAAGACTCCTTCCTGTTCTTTCCAGTTATTTGTATAAAAAGGGCAGAACATTTCAGCCTGCATCTTTAGCAACCCATGTCACTCTGTATTTTTGGAACTGAACTTGTTAGCTAGTCAATGGATCTTTAGAAATGCCTTGATGCTTTTGATTAACTTGCCAGCTCATCCAGGGCTGGGTTCAGTTTTCCAGTAATTGAATTTCCTTTGATGTCAGATTGCAGACTCCCATGGTTCTCACTCCACGTGGCCTTGAGTAGGTTGTCTAGGGATTATGGGCTTTGTAATCAGGAAGGCATCAAATTGGGGAAGAGTAGCCGACCACTCTCATGGCTAATAGCTATTGCCAGAATTCTTTTTCCCCCGAATCTTTCTAATCCCTTAAAATGAGCCATTGCCAGAGCATACAGAAATGACTTTCATCAGTTAATTACGCATTGCATGAAGATACATTTCCTCTCATCTGCTGGTTCCAATCAAGTTTATTTGAAGGCACCGTGTTAACTGCTGGTTTTTATTCCTTTAATTAACTGATTTGATTTACATATCAGAACACCTCCATCAAGCAGCTTGTTTGAATAAAAGGTGACCATTGCGAAACAATGAATGTCAAATCATTAATGTTCCCAGACTTTGATTAACAAAAGAAAATCTATCTGCGTGAGTTTTTTTCTATTAAGGCTACAAAATAAACCAAGCTGTTATCTTATTAAGCTGAGAATATATCTGATGATTTGGAGGATAACACAGCAATAGCACTTTAGTTATATTCTCACATATATTGCTCTTTAACCTTAATTTGAGAGAGATGCCCTTATTCATGCCAGCAAGGTTGACCCCCCCCCCCACTCTAATTTTCTGTGTATTTTGTAATTTCATTCATGCACAGAAGCAGCCTAGAATTTCCCACGGGGATTCAGATTCCAGCTTGCTCAAAATCTCCATGTTGATTTTACTTTAAAAGAAGAAATGCATTTCTACCCTCCGGATTGTGAAATAAAGTTTAAAAGGGTGAAGAGAAATGAAAGTATTGGGGCCTATTTTGGCCTTCAGAAGGTTGCAGATTATATTAGAGCCGTCTAAATACCTGAGGATATCACACAAAGGAAGCTAAGACCTTTCTCATCCCAGAGTGCAAGACAAAGAATAATGGGTTTAAATTGTGGAAAGGCAGGTAGTGAAATGTGGTGAAACTGGAACCAATTACTAAATGAGGTGAATTTCTCTGCGGTAGATATACTGGCGTAGAGACTGAGGAGCCATCTGCTGATAATGCTTTAATTTGGCTTCTTACTTGAAGTGTAAGATTCATCTTGATTACCTGAATAACCCCTTCCAAAATTTAGAGGTGTAAAGACTTAAGGCTTTATATAACTGTTCACTGTGGTTCATCCTTTTGAGGGTAAATAAACATTTTTTTTTCTGTTTTGCCAAATCAACTGTAGGGTCCTCAGTTTTCTCCCTCAGAATTATCTATCAGTTGGATGCTAGTCAAGCAGGGATGGGGAACTTGCAACTGTAGCTACTACTCCTGACAACCCTCATTATCAGCTAGGAATATGAGGATTTTACAAACCAACATCCGGAGCGCTTCAGATTTCCATCCCTTTGATAAAGCCATCTTCTCAGCCGTACAGATATGTGCTCTCTGAACTTAGTTGCTTTTTTATAGACATTTCATTACCAAACTAGGTAACATCATCATCACCATGGATGGAGTTGCTTAGTTTGGTAATGAAATGGAAAACCACCAAACTTGGAGAGCATCAAGGACCTCACAGTTCAACCCTAAAATACAAATCTTTTCTTCTATCAGTACATACAGAAGTAATTCACCATACAGGCTGGGAATTATAGGAAGTGATCCAGTATATCTGGAATAGACTGTTGTCAAAGATGGAAGACAATTCTCTTGAGTTTTGTTGACGATGCCTTCAGAAGGGAAGAGTTGTAAAGTTTACAATGTGTTGGGCTAATTCTTTGTTCCACCTCCAATTTTCAGGGAAAACCAGGACTTCCAGGTATTCAGGGGCCTCCTGGTTTGAAGGGGTTGCAGGTGAGTATCAATCAGGGTTGTATTTATTCAAAGACTCTTTCTCGGGCATCCAGTTTTAGCTTTCCTGGGGTGGTAGAAGAGACTGGCCAAAAAAAATAAAAATAGAATGGCTATGGTTAAGTAGCTACTATGAGCTCCATATCAATTTTAGGGCAAATAAATAAAGCTTATGGAACAGGATGGAGGTAAGGGGTGATCCGAGGTCCTACATAGGATGGGTTAAGACATTGATTCTGATTTCTTGGAGGAAGAAAACAGGGAGGAAAAACATTAAGCTAATTCTTCTCAAGAGTTGTGCAATGAAAGGTTTTCCACTAAGTTTCATGTTTCTACTAACACAACTTTTGCAACTTTTTAGGGAGAACCAGGTACCCCTGGCATAGGAATCCAAGGGCCTGAAGTGAGTAACCCCCTTTTTAATCTGTGGTACAGATTGCTTCAACCATGCATTACCGTTAGCATCAACCCCAAATGTTTGTCTGTGCTTTTCGCAGGGAGAACCTGGGCATAAAGGTTTACCAGGAAATCCAGTAAGTATCAACCAACCGGGCACCTTGACCACATGGAGATCACCTTTTCCCAAGAGTCTCAACCCATCCAACCAGATCTAGCAGAATGGGCATGCGTGCTGCAGATCTCATCAGCCAAAGATTGTCAGCTGGCAGGGTCTAGAATATAAGCTTTTCCTGGAGTGGCCTCATTCTATGGAACAATCTCTCTTCAGAGATTTGAACGGCCCCAACCCTATAGGTCTTTCATGAAGCTCTAAAACCTGGCTATGCCCCTGAGACTAGGATGCTGAATATGTTAAGGCTCTCTTTTCCTAGCTATATTGCTAATTGGTCAAGTATCTCAGCTGCTACGTATATTTATTTTGGATGTGACTATTGTTTTTATTGTTTTAAGGTATTTTTAATATTTTGATTGTTATATATTTTTTTGAATTGTGAGCCACATAGAGTCATGGACAGAAATAGGCAGCTGTAGAAATCAAATGAATGAATGAATGAATGAATGAATGAATGAATGAATGAATGAACGATAGCCATCCTTCACTGCATGCCAGATACTTGATGCACAGGATAGCTGACCCCAATCATTTGGGCAATTTTAGGGCAAAAAAATAACGCTCATGGAATAAGATGGGGGTAGAGTGGTGATCAAAGAGCCTCCATAGGATAGTTTCATCCAGGAATCCATGGTTTTATTGCACGTGGACTTTGCAGATTCTTGGGAATCCATATGGAGTTGGAGGAATGCAAATAATAAAATAACATCTGGCACTAACCAGGAAATTACAACACCTTTGCTTTTGCTGTACAATAATTGTTTTCCCTCCTTTTTTTCTGATCTTCAGGGGCCACCAGGAATAAAAGGTGCAAAGGTGAGTATCTAGAAAGATTTCATTCTCTATGGTTGAGGAAACAGTTGGAAAAAGCCATGATGGCCCAGTGGTTAGAATGCAGTATTGCAGGCTGATTCTGCTGATTGCCAGCAGTTCGATTCTCACTGGTTTGAGGTTTACTCAGCCTTCCATCCTTCTGAAGTCAGTAAAATGAGGGCAAGAGATTCTTGGGGGCAATATGCTGACTCAGTAAACCACTTAGAGAGGGCTGTAAAGCACTGTGGAGCAGTAAATAAGTCTACGTGCTATTGTTATTTAGGAATTTCCATGTGAGTGCTTAATCCATCTTTATGTTCTTTATGTTCTTATTCCTGTCTATATATTTATTGTGAAATGTATCTGACAAGCAATTTTGCCTCAGGCATAAGGAATCAGAATAACACCATGAGCTGATAGACAAGTTTCCACCACACCATCTTACCTGTAGCTCTCAGAGCAGAGAGAGAGAGAGAGAGAAATGTTATATTCTTCCCCCCATGTATGCAGTTTAACATGACTTCCATTTACTCTTGGGGGTGCAGTTTATTCTATTTTTATCCAGCATATTTTCTTTGTGGTGTTTTTAATCACATTGACCACATGAGCCACTGCATTATTGGCTTCATCCTTATTGACAATTATCAAGTGTGTGTAATCAGATGTTATTTTACAGGGTTCAAACCTCTTTGGGGCATTGAACTCTCATGCACCATCGAACTCTTGTACAATAAAATACTCTAGTTTTAGGAGTTATACAGATCCTGATGCTCAGTGATGTTGTAGGAAGAAATACATAGTACAGAATATGTCAGAATGAGATCAATGGTCACTTCAGCTCTCAGAGAAACGCATGTTATGTTGATGTTGAATCTGGGGCTAAAAGACAAATCAGCCTTGAGTGCTTGATTTGCAGTCAGAGGCCCAGAAGGGACCCTCCCTATAACCTTCACACAACTGATAGTTATGCAGAGTATGCTTTAGTCTGGCAAGATTCTATCTGCCGGCAAACAGCAACAAAGAAGCTACTCTGAGCAATTAATTGTGTTGTTTTTCATTCATACACCCGACAGTCAAGCCCCTACATACACAATTCTGGCTACCCATGTCTGATAGTGTCCAGTAAGGATAATACCAGTAGCATGGTGCTTCCTGATGATCGACGTAACCATACCATTGAACGTTTGCCATTGAGGTGTTGTTGGAGTCCATCACATGCCCAATGGCCAGCTCTGGGCTAATACAAGTTGTAATCCAGCTCCAACAGATGGCTACAGGTTATCTGTGCTTCTTTCACTGAGACATGTGACAATTAACTTGGCATCATTTCAGTGCAAAAACTCTTTTCTTCCCCTTGCTTTTTCATGCCTTTGTTTGTTTTTTGGTTATCTCTGATGACAGAATGTAATAATACTGCAGTACATGATTACATCTTTTGTTTTCTGGTCACTGAACTTAAAATTGTTTTGTTTCATGTTGAGATCTCTTCTGAGAGATTTGCTGCCATGCTGCTAATAAAATCTAAATAAGAATCAATATGGAAGCTATGAGCTCCCCTGATTAATTATTTTTTCTCCATTCCCCATATTTGTTACCATAAATAAGTGTCTCAAATCAGCTGCCAGTTTGTGAATATTCTGGGATACTTTGGGTAGAGAAGAGGGCAAATTACAAAGCCAAGTTGGAGGCTTTAGCATTTGGACTGGACTGAGACGTCTGGAACCTGTGCATAACACAGGTAGACTTTTACTTAAAACTGCAGTTGGGACCAGCATTTCTGTTGCAAATTTTTGCCACAGTTGTTAAGCAAATCACTGCAGTTGTTAAATGACTCATACAGTCATTAAGTGAATTTAGCTTCTCCCATTTTCAGAAACTATCTGGGAAGATCCCAAATAGAGATCACATGACTGCAGGGCACTGTGCCCATCATAAATACATACCAAATTTGTCAGCTCCCCCCAGTTTTGATTTCTTGAATTACTTGAGGCAACAGCTGTATGTGTGAATTGGGGGGAGGGAATGTAGGGGGTGAGGCAACAGCTGTATGTGTGAAGACTGGTTAGAAGTAGTTTCTTTCAGTGCCATTATAAATTTGAACTGTTGCTAAGCAAATGATTGTAAGTCAAGGAGGACCTATAATGTTTTGTTTTGTTTTTCCATATAGGGTTCACCAGGTGTTAAAGGTGCCATTGGTCCCCCTGGGCTTCCAGGTCTACCAATTCCTGGCCCACAGGTAAGTATAAGAATCTTTCCCTCTCCCTCACTTTCATCTTAGACCCTGGAAATTTTAAGCTGGCCACCATCCAGTCTTGTTCACTCTCTCCGGGGGTAATATCTCTGGTTGGAATCTTCCAGTTCTTTTCCTGGGCTCTGTATTTAGCAGAGCCTGAGCATGCAAATAGGAACAAGCTAGCAAGTGGAGGATGAGTGTGATGAGGTCCAGTAAGACCACCAAGGTTTCCAAGCTAGAAATTTGTCATCTGGGATCAGAGGAGGAGGTAAGAAAGGGCTGTCTTTCCGTTAGAAAGCTCAGTGAATGGTTATAATAGTATGTGAGAATGGCCCTGGAAGATGAATGGAAGAAATGCTGCCTAGGTAATGATCAGACAAGAGATGGAGGATCCCAGTCACTCAAGGGTCAAGGAAAGAAACTTAGGAAGGCACCACCCTCATGGATTGACCAGAAACGTACTTTCAGACTTGCACAATACTGTTAATACTGCATTCTTACAATAAAGTAAATTTAACTTACCTAGTTGTGTTTTCTGTCTGGTTGTGTTTTCTGTAATCAGGAGGACTGATTATGGTAGAGTTTTAAAGGATCAGTTGTCCAAGCAGGGGAAACAAATGAAAAAATAAAGAGGGGGCCTCAGACTCTTGGCTCCCTCTCCTCCTAGTGTCCCATAATTGGCTGATAGTGGCCAAAATGATGTTTCTGGAGCTGTCTCTACAACACTGTCTCAACCCTTTGCTATATTTCTTTTCAGGGTCCAGAAGGCCAGCAGGGGCCCCCTGGAGTTTCTGGTTCCAATGGTTTGATGGTACGTAAGCTGCAACCTGAGTTCCTCTGAGGGAAGATTTATACAAAACTTCCAAGATCTCTTCCAGTACACCCTTTTGAGTTACCTGCAAACTTCTCAAATCTCAAAGCACTAGCGACAGATAATTCTTCTCCAAAACCCTGTTGGATTTCAGAATGGTGTCAGAAAGCACTTTTTCTTTGGAAGAGGTTGGCCTACTTGGAAAGCTTGTAATTACTAAAGCACCATCTCTCTACCTTTTGCCAAACTCTGCAGCTGTTTGGAGCAAGCTCTGAAACAGAAGTACAGTACAAAATACAAAGAAAGAAAGAATCAGATTCATAGAATGTCACCAAATTCAGCCTTGACACAGCCCAGGTGTGAACATTGGTGCAAATTAGAGTAAATGGCTTTTTCCAGGCCATAAGGCACATGAATAGTGAGCCCAGGTCTACAGTTCCAGAATTAGCAAAGCCAAAGAGAGAGAGGAGCCAGGCGGATTTAATTTCACATGAATGTAAATCAAATCCCATTGAATTAATTTAGTATAAAGGTTTTGTCTCCACTTATTGAATATTTTTGTTCTTCTGCCTCTTATGCCCCAAAGATTCTTTTTTCAAAAGGCAGCTGAATTTTCAAAAAAGTCCAGTTGCCTTTTGAAAAAGTGCTTTTTGGGCAACCATGTGTCAGTGTTCCAAGTAGCCAACCTCCAAACTGAAACAAACAATTCTTATTAGAGTTGTCATATTGATACAGCTGGGAAAACCTAAATCTGAGAGCTCCGGGTTTTCTCTTCCCAAAAGAGAATAAAAAAATCCACCCCCCTGCACCCATCAGTCCATCACATGCAGTAGTGGGATTCAAATTTTTTTATTACCAGTTCTGTGGACATGGCTTGGTGGGCATGGCAGCGAAAGGATGCTATAAGGGGTATTTTCTGGTTCTTCAAACTACTCAAAATTTCTGCTCCTGGTTCTCCAGAACTGGTCAGAACCTGCTGAATTCCACCTCTGATCACATGGTCCAATCAAGCCTTTGTCCCAACTGGAGACATCCATCCCAGTCACTCCCCTTCAGGTGCAGGGCAACATGTCCTTGACTCTCTGAGAAAGAATGTTGTTGTGTCTAGTCTTTTACCCCACTATGAAATCCCCCCTCCCAAATTCCCAGGCACTGAATGCGGCAGCCTCGAAGCTTCAAAAAAAAAATAGCTTCCAAGGCTGACATCATGATCTGGATGACTGAGAATCTTCCTAGACATTCTTCTGCCTCATATAAGAATTGCAGCTTTCTAGCAACCTTTGGAGGGGCTGTAAAGACAACCCTCCCAAGCTTTGAGGATCTGGACATAGGGCACTTGGATTGCACATCCCTGGTGAAAATTTTGGATTTCCACTGGAAAATAAGGCTGACATAACCATGGTTAGACTAGCAGGGTGATAGAGAAAAAAATCAAGGGGAACACAACATGCCGTCTCATTTGCAAAGCATAGGCAATTGTTCGTGGTTATTGGAAAAGTACAGCTCAAATGTTCACTGCTGTTCTAATAGCAAGCTGTGTTTCAAAGGCCAGCATACAACATTGAAAACCAAATTGGATTTGGGCCGTTTTTTATTATTTAATAACTTCAGAATGTGATCAGCCACTGAGATAAAGAGTTATTAATTATACATTCTCTCTCACAAGGGGAGACTTTTGACTCTTCCAATCCAAAAACCATTATGCAGAGTCTTCAGAGACCTGTTCTTTGGTTATTAAGTAATTCCAATTGATTTTTGCATGTATCTCGCCTGTTTTTTTAATGCAGCGATGCTGTTCAGGGGCTGGGTGGAATATGGATTTGGAGACACGTCTCTGCTGAAGCCAAGCTGGAGATGGGATTTTCTTTGCTTCTGTGAACTGCAAATGAAAAATTGTAACCTGGCCAGGGTGTCTGCATGGTGCATCACACCTTTAAAAAAAAAATAGGCAGAATGGGGTTGTACTGTCATGACTTGCCATACTAATTTTTTGGCCACACCTCCAGTTGCCCTTGTAACCCTCTGAGATAGTGATAATCCAGCCCAAGATGGGTTGTGCAACAGCCCACCAGCATGATCTTCTCTGTGCATAAAGAGAAGGAAAAAGGACAGGGGAAAGAGAAATACATTAAACTGTGTAAATACAATATCTCTAGACCAGTGTTTTTCAACCTTGGCAACTGTAAGGTATGTGTTCCAAAGGTGCTTTCTCAAGAGGCAACTAGACTTTCTGGGTTTTTTTTTCCTTTGAAGGTGTTTCACTTCTCATCCAAGAAGCTTCTTCACCTCTGAGAGTCCAGTTGTCTCTTGAAAAAGCACCTTTGGGACAACCATGACCAGGATGACTGAGAATCTCCATAGACCTGTCAGATACGTGAACTTCAACTCCCAGAATTCCTCAGCCAATTCTAGGAATTGAAGTCCATCTATTTTTAAGTTGCTGGTCGAGAAAGGGAGCCCACAGGAGCTGGATGGGAGCTCTCTCTGGTGATTTTAGAAAGCAATTTTCTTCTGATGGATGTGTTAGCTCCTTAATTTGACCCAGGAACGAAATCCACATTTAGATTTGGGGATACAAATAAGGAAATCAACTAATGGCTATAAATATTTTCTAATCTAAATGGATGATGTTGTTTAGAAATAACAGTACCATATGATGGATGAAGCGAAATAAGTTTTAGACAAAGAGGTAGGCTTGGAACTGGATATGGGTAGTCCTTGACTTATGACTGATCAGTTATAAGTCATGACAGTTATGACAGACCCAAAAATAGATTCAAAATTCTGAAAATGTAAATTTTCAGTCACATGATCACATTTTGGCGCTTGACAACCAGATTATATTTGCGGCCATTTGTAGCATGCCATAGTCATGTGACCAAAATTTACATTTCTTGGTTGAAAATCGGTGTTTACTTGCAGTGTCCAGGAAAAAAATATACATGGCAGACAATGAGTTCACTTAACAGTCATGGTGTCGCCTTTATGACTGAAACAAAAAAAAAATGTAAAATTGGGTTGGTCACATGATGAGCTGCTTAACAACAGTCACAATGTTGTATGGCTATAATTCCAGTCTCAATTATAGTTGTTGTCAGGGTTCTGACCTAATACAATTAAGAGCCTCAAGCCACCTGTCAATAAAAATCCAATCTTTTATTAGGAGCACCATGTCAGCCTTACCTGGGTGAAGCCAACTCTGACTTCACCCCCTTTGAGCCTCACCTCTGACCCTGTTTCCTCCTCCCCCCAAAATGTGTCACCCGTCACGTTCCCCAATGAGGTAATTTCGCGGGTTGTGGAAGTCACTCCCTCCAGGCATTGCTGATATCCATTGGAGATGCCCTTGACTTGCTTGGCCAGATTGCGTCCTGTTATGACTGAGGAGTAAATTTCCCGGCACAGTTGTAAGGCGCAATTTCCCATCCCCTGCCTATGGCAATTCAGGAGCGGGTCAGGGAAGCTTCACGAGTTGACAATTGTCAGTCAAGAATTACCTGTACTTTTAATATAGATGTTCTTTTAAAAAAATTACTGCTATTAGTATTATTATTAAACTGGCTTCTTTGAAATGGGTGGCCATATAAATTTGACTAATACATACATAAAAATAATTTTTAAAAATGCCTTCTGTGCAGAATCCTAGAGGATATTTTGAAAATACTGACTTGTCTGAGGAAATCAAGCCAAACTCAATTTCATAGGCATTGATTCAAAAAAGAAAAGTGTGAAAACAGCTTTTGGGGTTAAAGCATTTGTTACAAAAAATGGCTTGTTAGCAACGATTGGATCTAAAGTTTTAAAAGCCTGAAAATTTTGTAAAGGATGCATGATGCAGTCAACTTATTTTTAAAAGGAAAGAGATCGGCTTCACTAGCAGATATTGTTAGATTGTGAGGGTTGGGGAGTGTAACATTTTGTATGAAAGTAACCAATAACACAGATGTTTCTCCTTGCAAAAATCCTTTTGAGACATATTGTACTGTATGGGAGCTAAGCTGAATGAAAAACAGAATAAGATTCTTTCTGCGTTTTGCTCAGAATCCCTCCCCCCACCCCAAAAGGGACACCTGTTAAAAATGTTTAGAGTGGGGCAGACTTTTGCTCCAAAAAAGGACACCTCAATACACTTCTTCTCCTCTAAGGAATTTTGTTTTAGCGAACAAATTGGGAAGGGATGCATTAAAGTTTGCAAATCCATTGACTCTCTTTCTAAGTCCATCTGAATCAGATTTGGATCTGATGTCCTTTTCTTGGCCTGGCCTGAAACACCTGGATAAAAGAGTCACGGTGGTGCAGTGGTTAGAGTGCAATATTGCAGGCTACTTCCGCTGACTGCCAGCTGCCTGCAATTTGGCAGTTCGAATCTCACCAGGCTCAAGTTGACTCAGCCTTCCATTCTTCCAAGGTCGGTAAATTGAGGACCTAGATTGTTTGGGGCAATATGCTGACTCTGTAAACCGCTTAGAGAGGGCTGTTTAAAGAACCGTGAAGCAGTATATGTCTAAGTGCTATTGCTATTGTTATTTAAGAAAATATTTTTCAACCTCAGCAACTTTAAGACATGTAAATGTCAATTCCCAAAATTCCCTGGTCAGCATAGTGGGCTAGGAAATTCTGGGAGTTGAAGTCCACACATTTTTAAGTTGCCAAGAGACAAAGGCTTAAGGTATGATAAAATTGGGAGGGATACCAAAATTGTTACCAAAACAGATTTCATAGTAGTCCCAAAGTGCTTTGTTTTCCCTTGAAAGTATTTTGCTTCTCATCCAAGAACTGAAGAAGCTTCTTGGATGGGAAACAAAAAGGCCTTCAAGGAAAAACAAAGTCCAGTTGCCTTTCAAAAAAGCACCTTTAGAACAGCCACGACCTGAATGACTGACAATCTCCACGGAGATTTCATAGTAGAATTATGATCTGGGATATATTTATGTTTGTTTGTTCATTGTAATGCTAGCCTGATTTGGAACAAGATCTCTTTCGGGTGGACAAGGCTGAAGTTGAGTCAGAACTAAAATGGTTTGAAGATGATCTCTCAGTCTTTCTGCCATCTTCCTTTCTTTTCCCTCTTTCGCTTTTCTTCAATCCCCTAAGAGAGATGTCCGAAAGAGAAGCATCTTCTTGACAGATACATGTAGACACATACTTGCAGAGACATTTTCAAGGGAGACACAGGGCTGGGAGTCTTCTAGGGCCCCCATTTCCCTATTCCTGATGCAGAAGTTCCTCAGCCTAATTCCTAGTAACTCCAAAGAATTTGAGAATCAAACTCTTGATTGGGACCTGGCTGGACTTGAAATCTGTCCCAGTGAATGGTAAACTAGTAAAACTTTTGGTAGAACTGAGAACGTACCTTAAAAAAGGACTAGACGGGGTCTCAGTAAAGATATGTCTGAGATATGCTAGTCAAGGGGACTCTGCAAGATTTCGGAGCTAGTTCTGAGTTTCATCTGATAATGATCTAAGTGAGCCTCTTAATACCACAATAGTGCCCATGTTTGATTTTGCTTTCTTTCCTTTTCCATTTTTGTCTAGGGTGAAAAAGGTGCGAAAGGCGAGAAGGTGGGTTAATCTTCTCATCCTACTACATAATTATTTGGTACATTTGCTTGTTTTTAACTTCAATTTTGAGGGCCTTCAATGCCATCAATGTTTTATACAAACCCCTCACTTTGGTTTATGGATCAAGCGAAAATCTTCAGTAGCAAAGGATGCCCTGTTCCCCACACCTGTCCTCACTAGGTTCTTCAAGCCCACATACCTGTTTTTTTTATCTTCCCAGGGAGATTCTGGCGAATGCACCTGCCAGCCTGGCCCTCGGACGGACACAAGCCATGTTGGGCTTCCGGTAAGCGTCGCCCCACACTCCTGCTTCCCCACAGCCCTGGGGATTTGCTGCCAGGCTGGATGAGAGTTCAAGCCACCCATACCCCATTCTTCGCTCAACTGCTCAACGCCTTTGCTGCTCCGGAAGCTGGAACCCATGTCCTGCTTGGCCTTTGCTAAATGCTCTCCCCTTTTGGATCCCACAGGGCGCTCCGGGACTGTGGATCGGGAACCCCTGGCAGCCTCAGCCGGGCCCTCAGGTGTGTGTGTGGGTGTATGTGCATGCTTGCTCCTCTGTGTGTGGCAACTTTGACTCCTCAATCCTGGGGAGGGTTCCATGTTCTCTGAAGAGCCGAATTTTCTTATTACTTTTTCTTTTAATTTGTGGCTTGCAGGGACCTCCAGGTGCTCCAGGACCTCCAGGCCCACCAGGAGCCCCTGGAACTCAGGTAAGTGATCGGAGGGCCAGGTTTACTTTCTGACAAACAGGAACAAGGGCACAAAAATTTTCATTATTGTCGCCTTTGGAACTGAGGAGGCCTTGTAAATATAGCACCACTACAGTGACCCTCATTAAAGTGGTACACTCAGAAATCCCTCCCTGATGTTCTTGTGGCTGCACAAAATCCCCATCAGTAGTGTTTTGAGCAGTAGTAGCTAAGTTCTAGCCCTCCAGATGTTCTTGGTCCACAACCTTCTTTATTCCTGGCCTTCAGCCATTTTAACTGCAACCGATGGGTGCTAGAGTGCAACCACATCTAAAGGACCACCTTTCACCCAGTAGTGCTTTGCAGAGGAAGGTGACCTAGGAGATTTTGCATCAAGCCCCCCAGGAGCAAGATTCTCAGCATCAACTTTAACCAGATTGAAAAGAAAAGGGATTTGGTTTCAGAAATGTTAGCAGTTGGATACATTTACTTTTAACATCCAATTTATTTTGCTAAATGTGACACAATGAGGTGGCTACCCGTTTTGCCGATAAAAGAAGATTGTGCAGGCATCTGTGCTAGTAATATTTTGCAAATGGCCAATCTATTTCCCAGGCTCTGAAAAACCCATTACAGTCTTGCTGCTGTGTTTTTTTTTTCTACAGGACACCCTTTCATTTGAATGATTTGTAATGGACAAGTGGGGCTCTCCAGTAATCCCTTTAGTGCTGTTTCTTTCTATTTTTCCTGTTCAGTTCAGAAATACTGATCTGAAGATAACTGGAGAGGCCAGCACTTGTTTTCATCAAGAAGCAGCAGAAGGATTGTCTAATGGTGTTGGGGGAAGGGGGAGCAATAAGCGAACAAACAACAGATATGTGTTCATCTATAGTCCTACGGGGTTCTCCTCATCTGCATGATAGCTACAAATCAAAACTGCAGAGGGATAGTATCAAGATCACGTGAAGTGTATGGTATACAGTAGTATATACTATATACTGCCTTGGTAAGACCACATTTGGGATACGGCATCCAATTCGGGCCACCATAATACAAAAAAGATGTGGAGACTTTAGAAAGAGTGCAGAGAAGGGGCAACAAAGATGATTGTCTCAAAGGTGCTTTTCAAGAGGCAACTGGATTTTCTGGTTTCCTTTGAATGTTCTTGACTGTGAGTTTTCTTTTTCTAAGAAAAACCAGAAAGTCCAGTTGCCTCGTGAAAAAGCACCTTTGGGACAACCATGACCTGGATGACCAAGAATCTCCATAGACATTAAACAAAGATGATTAGGGGTCTGGTGGATAAAACATATGATGAACGATTGGGGGAACTGGATATGGCTAGTCTAACAAAGAGATAACTGAGATGACATGATAGCAGTCTTCTGATGTTTGATGGGTGGTCACAGAAGAGGGGGTTGAGCATCTGAGGACAGGACAATCGATGGAAGTTTATCAAAGAGAGAACCCATCTAGAATTAAGGAGAAACTTTCTGACAGTGAAAATAATCAATCAGCGAAAACAATTTGCCTCCAGAAGTTTTGAGGTTTTTACGAAGAGATTAGATAACCATGTGTCCAAACTGGTTTATGGTCTCCAGCTCAAGGAGGAGGTTAGATTAGAGGACCTCAAAGGTCCATTCCAATTCTATTATTCTGTATTCTCCCTCCCACTGTCCTTCAGCACTCTGCTGCTGCTGCTTACTTCAAAGACAAGAACAACATTTTGGTCTTTCTTTCAGCCACAGTGAACAAAGTCATGATGTAACTAACACAAACAGGGTTGAGGAAAATCCCCCTGCCCCACAAAAAAAAGAGAAATCCAGAAAGTAGCATTTCGGCTCTCAAATAATGGCTTGTGCAAAACCGCACTAATTTTCCATGCAAAGTCAGGCTGCCAGATTTTACCAATGAAATTGCTAGAAGGCTGGAAAGTGCAAAGTGGGAAGCTGAGGGATGGCCAAATAAAAAGAGGCAAAGGACAGAAATAATTTCCCTCCTCTTGTATAACTTTGTGCAGCATGGTGTTAAATGTCAATTAGTTTTTGGAAAGATAGTGAAGTGTAATATGCCTTGGAAATATTATGTTCCCCTGGGAGATCATCTGTGGCTTTATTGGTCTCAGAGCAGGAAATCAGGAGAGGTTCTCTTTCAGCAAGGCATTCGACAAGTAGACCATAACCTACTTCTTGGCAAGATACAAAAAAGTGGGATCGATAGCATCACCACCATATGGATTCTTAACTGGCTGATAAACTGTACCCAATGAGTAGTCCTTAATGGATCTACGTCTACATGAATGGAAGTAAGCAGTGGGGTACCACAAAGTTCCATCTTAGGCCCAGTACTCTTCAATATCTTCATAAATGACTTAGACGAGGGAATAGAAGTGGAACTTACCAAATTCGTGGATGATACCTAACTGGCAGGAATAGCCAACACCCTACATGATAGGCTCAAGATCCAGAGGGATATTGATAGACTTGAACACTGGGCCCTATCTAACAAAATGAAATTGAATTTAGAGAAAAGTAAAGCCTTACGCTTAGACAAGAAAAACCAAAAGCACACATATAGATTGGGTGAAATCAGGCTTAAGAGCAGTAACTGAGTGGGGGATCTTGGAGTCTTAGTGGACAACCAGCTAAATATGAGCCAGCAGTGTGCAACGGCAACCAAAAAAGCCAATGCAATCCTAAGTTGCATTAACAGAGGGAAACAATCAAGATAAATGGGGTACTAATACCATTCTATCAGGCCTTAGTAAGACCACATCTAGAAAAATTCATCCAATTTTGGTCACCACACTATAAAAAGGATGCTGAAACTCTAGAAAAAGTGCAGAGAAGAGCAACCAGAATGATTAGGGGCAGTGGTGGGATTCAATTTTTTTTACTACTGGTTCTGTGGTGTTGGGCATGGCTTGGTGGGTGTAGCTTGGCTTGGTGGGCATGGCTTGGTGGGCATGACAGGGGAAGGATACTCTAAAATATCCATGCCCACCCCACTCCAGATGGAAAGTTACTGCAAAATCCCATTCCCTCTCCACCCCATTAACCTGCTTTGGTTTTATTGTATTGAGAACAGCTGCTGGGGTGCATCCACAGTTTCGTTGTACTTGTACAATGACAATAAATTCTTCTTCTTCTTCTTCTTCTTCTTCTTCTTCTTCTTCTTCTTCTTCTTCTTCTTCTTCTTCTTCTTCTTCTTCTTCTTCTTCTTCTTCTTCTCCTCCTCCTCCTCCTCTTTTTCCTCCTCCTCCTTTTCCTCCTCCTTCTCTTCTTCTTCTTCTTCTTCTTCTTCTTCTTCTTCTTCTTCTCCTTCTCCTTCTTCTTCTTCTTCTTCTTCTTCTTCTTCTTCTTCTTCTTCTTCTTCTTCTTTCCGGCTCCATTCTTCTGTGCAGGGCAACCAAAGAAGACCCAGCCAATCAGCTGGGACTCAGGAGGCAGAGAATAGATGGGGACATTTTTCATACATTTGTAGATATTGATTCTGTATCTGAGAAAGCTGGGCATCATAAATCATGATGGGTCATACAAGGAAAAGTGTAGAGGGGAGTGGAAAAGTAAGTTAACGAGAATCGGATTCCCTAGGATTTGACAGGGGTGAAGGGAGAAATTTCAGAATTGGCTGAAGGGGGACATTTCTCTGTACAGTTTGGGTTCTCATCCAGAGGTAGAAGTTACAGAGACATGGGTGTTCACAACTACTGCTACATCTCCAAAGATCCATCTTCTTCTACACCACCGTAGCCCTGTCTTTTCAGGAAAACGGCCGGAAAAATAGGTGAAGGGTCTGAAAAAGCGTGGAGGAGAATCTTTGGGCAGGTGTTAGGTGAAGGGGAACAGGGCCTTGAAGTCCCATTGGGTGGCAACCGGATTCCTTTGGAAGACAATAGCCAGGGAGGATTCACGTATTCAAAGTTTCTCCTTGCCTTTAGGGCATCCCAGGAGAGAATGGCTTGCCGGGAGTACCTGGGCTATCAGATGGAAGGGTAGGTACAGGACTGCAGCGTCCGCTATTCCCTGCCCTTGCTCAGGCCTGTGCTTGCTGCTCTCCCCTTTGTGCAGCTGCCGCCATCTTCCAAGTGCAGAAGAGCTTCCAAAGCAAAGCAAAGCAAAGCAAAGCAAAGCAAAGCAAAGCAAAGCAAAGCAAAGCAAAGCAAAGCAAAGCAAAAAAAAAAAAAAAAGCAGAGCAACATCAATGAAGAATTGCTTAGGGACTCCCACCGCTTTTGGCAACAACCCTAGAAGCTCATAACTCTGTTGTGCTTTTTTTTTCCTGTAAAAGAAAACAAAACTAGAACTACCTTTTTTTCCATGCACCCTTTATTTCTCTTGCTTTCTCTCCCCATTGCAGAATCCTCTACCACAAGAGAGCATTTCTGTAGAAACGGTAGGACAATATGACCATCATCATAATGTTTCTTTTATGTAGTTCAGGTGGTCCTTGACCTGTGACTGTTGTTAGTCAATGAAGTCATTCAGTGGGTCACCATGTGATGAGTCCCAATGTTATGACTTTTTCTATCGTGGTCATTAAGCAAACACTGTGGTGGTGAAGCGAATTCATTATACCCAATCGGCATATTTTGTTGGAAACTAAAAGTAAAGAGCAGCAAAGAGTGCCAAAAATCTTGGTCATGTCACCATGGGACATTGCAAATAGCCATAAAAATGAGCTAGTTCCCAAGCACCCAAAAATGTGACTGTGTGACCATGGAGAGGTGGTAACTTCAAAATCGGGTCATAAATACATCTTTGTAACCGCCTTATAACTTTGAATGGTCACTAGGCAATCAGTCATAAGTTGAGGACAATTTAGTACAATACATGTAGTCCACGACTTACAGCAGTTCATTTAGTGACCGTTTACTGAAAAAAATGACATAACTGTTTTTCACACTTAACGACCATTGTAGCATCCCCATGGTCACCTGATTTATATTTGGATGCTTGACAATTTACTCATTTTTATGATGATTGTAGTATCCCAGAGTCATGAAATTGCCTTTTGCGACCTTCTGACAAGCAAAGTCAATGAGGAAACCAAATTTAATTAACAACCATGTTAACTAATTTAACAGCTGCAATGATTCACTTAAATGTGGCAAGGAAAATCGTAAAATGGGGTAAAATTCACTTAACAAATTTCTCACTTAACAGAGTAATTTTGGGCTCAATTGTGGTCATATGTTGAGGACTACCTGTACAATATTGCAACGCAATACAAAATATCAATCCTGAATTTGCTCATTTGGGTTATTGGTTATTCTGCAAAGAAAACAATGGATTTTCTGAGAGGGTTCAGGATACTGATCATTAAATCTAAACTACATTTTTCAACTGTTCTAAACACTAACACAAGTAACTACTGTAAGAGCAGAGAAGAACATGGGAAATTGTTCATTTATCAAGGGCTCAGAGAAAATGGAATACCATAGAAAAAGATGACAATCATAGGACTAGAAACTAGGTCTAACAGAGATACTGGGAGTTTTCCTTGAGAAAAAATGAATAAGCAGGAGATACGATAATGCTCTGGATTTCTTAATGTTGGCAACTTTAAAATAAGTGGACTTCAATTCCCAGAATTCCTCAGTCGGCATAGCTGGCTGGGGAATTCTAAGAGTTGAAATCCATATATCAGTGGTGGGGTTCAATTTTTTTTACTACCGGTTCTGTGGCCGTGGCTTGGTGGGCGTGGCAGGGGAAGGATACTGTAAAATCTCCAGTCAGAGGTGGCAATTGCCAGTTCTCTGAACTACTCAAAATTTCCGCTACTGGTTCTCCAAAACTGGTCAGAACCTGCTGAATACCACCTCTGCCATATATGTTAAAGTTGCTAAGGTAGCACTCTAGAAATACTCTGAAGCAAATCATAAGGAATTTTCACCAAAGCTGTAAAACTTCACCCAAGAATTATAGAGTATTATAAATTATTATAAAGAGTATTATAAATCATTTACTTTAGAGAGATATGAATGGCTGAATGAAAGTAGAAATTGATTATGTGTGGCCCATTTTCTATGATTTCAGAAGGCATGAATTTTTAGACTGATTTTTAGACTGATGCTAAGATAAGTGTTGCCTTATTGGGAAGATGGGCAGCATATAAATTAAATAATTGAGCAAAATTCAACTTTATGTGAAGAAATATTTCCAGGCACAAGAGCAGTTCAGTAGTAGGGTCAATTACCAAAGGAAGTTGGAGGACTGTCCTTCATTCAGCAGGTCCAAGCAGAAGTTGGATGGTCTTCCTTCGGGGACACTTCAATTTAGATTTCTCCATGAAGCAGAAGGTTGGACTCTGTGGTTCTTCCAGAATCAGACATGTATGAAATACTATCACTCCATCTGATCCAGCTTATATCTCTAGCTGAGAAACATCCATTTATTTTTATTTATTTAATTTATTTATTTATTTGATTTGTCAATCACTTACAAGATTATAGATATAAGTATAAACATAGTTATAAATATATGAAATGGATAATATAAGAGAAAAAAAAGAATCAATAGGACAGGGACAGTAGGCACGTTGGTGCGCTTATCCATGCCCCCTACAGACCTTTTAGGAAAGGGGTGAGGTCAATAGTAGATAGTCTAAGTTTAAAGTTTTTGGGGTTTGGGGAAGAAACCACAGAGTCAGGTAGAGTATTCCAGACATTGACCACTCTGTTGCTGAAGTCGTATTTCCTGCAATCAATTTCGGTGCGGTTTACCTTGGGTTTGTATCTATTGTGTGCTCTTGTATTATTATGGTTGAAGCTGAAGTATTCATTGACACGTAGGACATTGCAATGTAAGATTTTATATACTAAACTTCGATCAGACCAAAGGCGGCATAGTTCTAGGTTTTCTAGGACTAGAATTTTGAGTCTGGTGGCATAAGATATTCTGCAACGAGTAGAGGAGTGGAGAACTCTTTTTGTGAAATATTTCTGGACTTTCTCAACTGTGTTAATATCAGATACATAATGTGGGTTCCAGACTGATGAGATGTATTCAAGTATTGGTCTAGCAAATGTTTTGTATGCTCTAGTTAGTAGTGTGATATCACCAGAGAAAAAGCTATGTAAAATTAGGTTAACAACTCTTAATGCCTTTTTGGCTATGTAGTTACAGTGGGCTCTAGCACTTAGATCATTAGAGTACTCCAAGGTCCTTGACAGCATTTGGATAATCAACAAGGTCTTGACAATTCAACTTGTATTTTATTTTCGGATTTTGGGGCAGGCAATATGTAAGACAGAACATTTATTTGTTGAGATTTGAAGCTGTCATTTGTTTGACCATTCTGACACATAGTCGAGGTCTTTTTGAAGGGTAGCAGTATTGTCTGTGGTGTCGAATAGCTTTACATCATCAGCAAAGAGAACACAGTTGCTCTTAATATGATCACAGAGGTCATTTAGCATGAAGAGAGTTGGTCCTAGAACTCTGCCTTGGGGGACACCACTGTTGACAGGTACAAAATCTGATAGGACGCTCCCAATATTGACCATTTGTTGTCTGTTTGACAGGAATGCTTCTATCCAGTTATGCAGGTGTCCAGAGATACCATAAGATTTTAGTTTTAGGAGTAGTTTATACCACTGAATCAAAGGCTTTATAGAAGTCTATGTAGCTTGCGTCTATTGCTTTGCCCTGATTGAGTTGTGTAGTCCATATGTTTTTGCAGTGTAAGAGTTGCAGATTACAGGATAGTTTTTTTCTGAAACCAAATTGTTTATTAGAGAGTAGGTTGTTTGTCTCTAAGTGGAGGATAATGGATTGGTTAATAATTGATTCCATGATTTTACAGGTGATGCAGCATAAAAGATTGGTCTGTAATTTTCAACTAGGCTGGGATCTCCCTATTTGAAGATGGGGATGACTGTGGCTTGTGACCATAGGTTTTGCAAAGAGCTGGTCCTGAAAGATTTTTCAAAGATTATGCTTAGAGGTTCAGTTATGGCAGTAGATAGCTTTTTAAGAAGTAGGCACATATTCCATCCGGTCCAATAGATAGAGATGGTTTTAGATTGCGTAGTGCTTTTTCAACATTGTCTTCTGTAAAATCGATATGTATTAGATCATCTGTGGTTCGACTAGGAAATACTGGGCATGATCCATTGCTTTTTACAAATACTGAACCAAAGAATGTGTTAAAGAGGTTGGTTTTAATGGTGTCATCGTTGCAGTCTTTACCATTAGGTCCTTTCAGGGGTTGGAAGGAGCTTGACTCTTTTAGTTTGTTGTTTACAAAATTGTAGAAAGTGTGGGTGGAATTGGTGCGTAGAAGGTTTTCCTCTTGTTTAATGTAATAATTGGTGCATTCAGTCTTTATCTGGTGGCATAAATTTTTGTATCAGCTTTTGAAGTTGACAACATGACCAGATTTGTGCGGATTTTGTGCGGACATATGTTGAGACAAAAGTCAATCATGTTGTGGTCACTGTTGGAAAAGGGTTCTTTAATTTGTATTCCATAAATTGAATTCAAACTATTGCAGAAGATGAGAGCGAGGCAGTTGTTAAGCCTAGTATTGTTGGTTACTAGTTGTTCCAGTCCCAGATTTGTTACAGCATTGTAGAAGGTTGCATGTATGAGTTCAGTTGTACATTTGTTTAGGGTCCAGTTAATATGAGGTAGATTGAAGTCACCAAGAAAGATAAAAGCGTGTGGGCAGGATGCTGCCCATGTTAGTAGTGTATTTAGCTTGTTTACATGTTCAATGTCATAATCAGGGGCTCTGTAACATTGTAAGAACCAAAATGTGATATTTAAGGACAGTTCACAGACTATGGTCTCAGGAAGAGCAAGCTCCTAGGTAACTTGGATGTTTTTTAGATGTAGGGATTTTTTATAGAAGATAGCAACACCACCTCCTCTACGGATTTCACAATCTGGTTGGTAAACATGATAGTCTCTTACTGTGGTAATGGAGTCAGGGAGAGATGCATTGAGCCATGTTTCACAGAAAAATATGATGTTGAATTTAGCCATATTTAGTAAGAGGAGAAATTCAGGTATTTTATTCACAAGGCTTCTTGCATTGAGTAGCTTGCATTTAAGGCCAGTTGTAGTTGGAATTGAAGTAGTTAGGGGTGTGCGTGCCTAGTTTTGAGTGATGGTGGGATGGATGTGGTAGGGTTGGATGCTGAGTTGTGGGTTGTGTGACTTACTTTTGATACAATCAGTGCAGTAGTCAATGTACAGGTCCTTCTCTCCGTTGTCTAGACGTCTTTTGAATTCAGTGTGGAGTTCACAGGAGCGGATTCTTTGCAGTATGGATAAGTCTGGCCCTGAGCGAAGTTTTTTGTGGTTGGGATTGTTTTTTGCAATGATGTTTATTGTATGAATGAATATACATTTGCTGGACTCATTTTTGCATACAACTCTACAAAATTTTGGGGCCACCGAGCCATCATTATATTTGAACTCAGGGCCATCTCTGGTTATTTCAATCCATATTTCAAGTGGTAAACCTTATTAGACTTACATTCTTTCTCTTCTCTTATAGCAGAAAACCTACTGTGCAGATTGCAACTCCCAAAGCTCTAATGGGATAAAAGGAGAAAAGGGAGATCAGGGACAACCCGGAGCTCCAGGAATAGATAATTGTGCACAGGTGAGTTAACTCTGAGTCTCTTCAGCCACAAAGCAGATTCAGTGGGCTTGCAAGGGTGTCCATCTGAAATGCACACACTTTCAATCATTGTGCAGTCACACTGCATATGTGTGATGGAATCTCCAGCTGGACTGGAGGGAAGCATTAAGAGGAATCCTTGCATTGCAGAAAATGGCACAGGTCTGACCATCCCAAAAATCTTTTTGGAACTTTCTTTATTTCTGGGATCCTAATATAGGTAGTCCATGACACAGTGATTTTGTCTTAAAACTACAAACATACATTGCTGGTTTATATATTGCCAACCCAACTAATTGGTGGACAGATTCCTAACAATAGTCTTTTAGATCTCATATAGCAGGAGGCATTCTCAGTTGAAATTGGATGATCTCAAGGTTTGGTTTGGTTGATATTTGGTTTGGAGGGTTGACAAAACCCCAGACTGAATGATAGATTGTGAATTTTAAAAATATTCAGTAAAAGAGTAGTAAAGCATTTCTGTATCATTGCCAAATGAGCTATTAGATATTTCCAGCAGTCGTGAGAAGTTGAGTTCCACTTAAGGATGTCTTGACTTGACTTAACACATTGAGATTTCCCAACCAATTGAAGCAAATTGGAGATACTATATCTCCATCAGCTTCACTCACCTGAGCAATTTCTTTGTGTGATTCCATAAATACATTCAGGTCTCATGCGCTGCCATATATCACAAAGGGGAACAAACCTAAGTGCAATGCCTGACCCACAATTTATACCTTACCATGATCACAAGGGGACCTGGAACATGCTCATCAGTTGCCAATTGCTTTATTGGCATCCTGAAAAATATATAGGCTCAAAAGAAAACTTGAGTGGATTCTTCAATTGAATTAGTCCTGCACTGATCAAGCAAATTTAGTATCTGCAGAACTTTAGTGTGCTGTAAATTCTGGATTAGGAATTAAACTCATGATGCATCTCTTCTACTTTCAGTGCCACACTGAGTTCCGTGCAGAAGAACCCCAGGTGAGTAAATCTCTAGGCCAGATATTTATCCATAAGGCTGCAAAGCAAAGATAAAGACATAACAAATTAGTATCACTTCTTTTCTACCAAATAATATGCAAAAAACAACAGGATACCTATTTCTGTACTCAGGAATCAATTCTCACCAAAATTATATTGGGAATTTGATCTTTCTAAAAACAAGCCATTTGTATGGGCCTTTGCAAAGCTGGTTTAGGTATTAGTTCTTCTGGAAAAACTGGACTGCTGTCTAAATAAACATTTCAATGAATTTTTTAAAGGATATTGGCTATTCACATTTCTGAAGTTCTGTATTTTAGTTGTGACCTTAAGTTGGATAGTAGTGTGGTATTATATTAATTCTTGATTCTGTTGATACCATCAATTATTATTATTTATTTTGTCTAGCTATTGGTATATAAAGACAACAACTATTACTTATTGGTAACACATAAAATAGTAGATATTGTAAGGTACCCAAAATCTTTTGGAGTGAGTGGCCATAATAAATTTAATTACCATCATCATCATGAAATGATGGTCAGTAGATGGTTGTTTCACTGAAAGAGGTCTTCCCCACAGTACAGTTGTCCTTAACACCAACACAGCCAATATTCTTGACCCAAGCCATTTCACTCTTTCTCTAAAGAGTGAAACATAGTCACTCAGTGACTGTGTTCATTCAACCCTCTTAACCACACATGGCCACACATTTCCAAACTTGGTCAGCATGCTAAGTTGGGTTGCATGAACACACATTATTTGAGTAATCTAAGGTTCAATAGTTTTGTAAAATTTGGGTTAATCTAACAGAGCGCATTGTGTGCATGCAGCCATTGTTTGAGCACTGAAGCTACGTGACAAGAACTAGGTTTGCTAGAGATGAGAGAAAACAGCTAGAAAATGTCTAAATCCAGAAAATATTTTCTGATGCCAGCTGTGCCATGGAAAATGGGAAAAAGAATTCTCACCCAACTGCCACAAAGCATCCAAAATGGTGCAATTGTTCCTGTATTGCACAAGGATCGTGCAAGTAATTGAGTGGAGTAAAAGAAACAAACACACTGTAAATAAGCACCAAGCAATTCCGACTAAGCATGCTTAAAATGTATGAACAGTCACAGTTTTTCTATAAAAGAATTAAAAAGATAAAACAGCTGTTCAAAAGGCTGATTTGTTTTGTTTAGTCCCAGGACTCAAGAACATTTGTGGATCAGGTGTTTCCAAACAGGGATTTGGTGGGTCTCTAAGTTCAGGACACTCCAGAGTTCGTTAGCAGTCATTAATAAATTAAGAAATGCCAAATTGTCCAAAGTTATTACTGAGTTGATATTCTATGGTTGATTTCCCTATGAATATTTAAAAATTTCCAATCCAGCTGGAGCTGGTGGCAGAAGTGTCTGCAGTCAAAAAATGTCAAGGCTACAACTGCATGATTAACTGCATGATGCCCTCCTGGAGTCACAAAGAGCAGGTGGCCGTCATGATTGGAGAACCTTTGCTCCATTTTGTATTGTGCACCAGTTACACCCTTTCCTAGGCAGGGAGGCCTCCTGCTAGGTCACTCATCTCAATATGTTCTGCACAGGGCTACCCTTGAAAAGTATCCAGAAGCTTCAGCTGGTACAGAATGTGATGGCACGGGCAATCTTGGGCACCCAAAGAACCGTGCCTGTAACATCTCTATTGTACAAGTTGCTCTGTTTCTTGGGCCAATTCAAGGTGTTGGTGATTCAAAGCCCTACATGGCATGGGGCTAGGCTACCTATGGAACCATCTTTACCTCATCACATCATTCTGTCCTACCCAGTCAGGAAGAGAATCTATCTTGAAGGCTTCTGGTGGCGCTTCCATCAACAACGGATCAGAGACCGTGATCGTGCGTGGCCTCAATCTATGTTTACCTTGTTGGAGGGTCCCAAACAGGACCGGATCTACCTCGGAGGGGTGGGGAAAGAGGGGGAGACTGCCAGCGGGGTCAAGGGGAGCCACATCTCCCCTCCCTGGCTTGGCCTACTCCCCTTGAAGACAGGAGTAAGCGGCAGTCTTTAATGGTTGCACTGAAGATGGGAAGCCATTCAGGAAATAAGATCATGCTGAAGCAGAGAAGAAGTCGGCAGTGTAGAGACCAGGCAAACTAATTAACATATGGACACTAAGGTACCCCAGAATTAAGCTAAAAAGAAACCTTAAGAAAGAAAGATAGTAAAAGCGTTGACCAGAAAAAGTGGGGGAAAATTGACAGCTGAAAGTGGCTTTGAACTTTGAAAGGAGCTAAATTCAAGGAGGAAGCTAGAAGAAAAAACTTGTTGGATAAATAAATGATTTTGGCACTAAATAGGCATAAATAAAAGCTGGACTTGAATGTGTCAAAAAAAAAACCCAGTAATTGTTAATTGGACTTAAAAGCCCTAATGAGAGAAAAGTAAGTGGCGGGGTGTGTGTGGAACTTGGACATAACAGACAGCGCCACCAAATGGTAAAAGAAAAATTTTAGTGACTCTTTAAAAACGCCTGGTTCTTTCAAAAGTGGAATTTGATACAAAATAAGAGAAACTTTGTTTCAATAAAATAGAAACCCTGGAAAGTGAAAGTTTTAAATACAGAATATCAAAATAAAAGAAAGAAACGTGAAGAAATTACTCTGGGATTGTTTGGTGATTTGGCAAAAATTTAAACTTATGGACACTGGACTGTTTGATGAACTTGGAAAAACTTAAAGAGGATTTAATGGAAGCTCATAGTTAGAAATAAACATCAAAGACACTGGTTAAATTAAATTACTGGACAATTGGTTTGGATTTAAAGACTAAAGAAAGGGATAAAGAAAATATAAAAGAAGTGCTTAAAAATGGCAGAACTTTTTTTGGAACTAAAAATGGAATTAAGAAACATGAAAGAAATGTTACATGAAAGAGGTGAGACGTACTACCTAGCTTTACAATAATTAGAAATGGCAATTTTGGAGTATGAAGAATTAAAGAAGATGCCAGCTTCAATGAACAAAGGGATATTAAAGCAAAAGAGAAAAAGAATAGGAATTAAAACTTGGAGATTTGAGGAGGCAATTAAAAAGGGAAATCTTTTGAAAGCCAAAGAATATGAAAATAGCAGAAAAGGAGATTACAGAGGGAAATTTTAAAGAGGGAGGGGATAAAAACTGGAGCAAGAAATGGAGGGGAAAAATGAAGGAAAAAAAGAAACAATAAGAGAAAGGACCAGGAAACGAGGAGATATGGAAATTGTACAAAAATGAAAAGACATTGTTTAGTCAAGAGACATAAAGATAATGGATAGATTAGAGTTAAGAAAGGGGCTTCTGCAAGGTAATGTGGTGTAATATAATGGCATTTGAACTATCTAGGATATAGAAAAATATAGATTCTCAAAATGTAAAGATTGGAACTGATGTTTCTTTGTTACTAGACTACTTGATATTGTTAAATTACATACAGAGATAAATGGAATAAATGTGGGAAAAAGAAACTATGATAAATATGCTAAATATGTTTAATAAATTTAAGAATATAGTTAAAATGCATTAAGAGGATTTCTACAAAAAGACTAAGATCAATTTTTTATGATTAATTGAATAGATTGATTCATTTGAAATTATAAATGATTTAATGTAATTGAAGGGGAAAATACCATGTGGAATCTGGCCTAAAATGTATATGTGTTAAGTAGTTATTAGGAGATTATTATTATTACTGATTCTCAAGATGATAAGTGAATACATTGTGATAAATTACTATTATGAATTAAACAGGAGTTAACTAAATGATATATAATAAGATAAAGGGGTGGTACACTCAAATTAGTAAGCAAAGGGGAAACTTTTTTGAATTATTAGAATCAAGATTGAACTTTTGGAATAATGAAATAAGAATATGTGATGAAATTGCAAATGTGACAGATTAAAATATAAAGTATAATGAAGGTGAAGATATGAGAACTATTTAAAATAAAAAGAAATAAGTTAAGAAAGGAATAGAACGTATATAAAATAAATTTGAAGACCATAAGAATATCTGAGAAAATGGATAGAAAATATGAAATGTAATGATATGATATAAACTAAATGTGAAAGATGAATATATAACTAAGGTCATGCTTGTATGGAAATGTGAAAACCTGGAACCGTGCTGTTCACTAAAAGAGATGTTTTTGAAATATAAAAAATGAAAAACTTTTTACAAAAAAAAAAAGGAAGAGAAGCTATCCTGTGGAACCCATCAGCCAAAAAAGTCTGACAGGCGGGGGTCCAGAAAAAGAGCCTTCTAGACCAGGGTCTCCAACCTTGGCCACTTTAAGACTTGTGGATTCAACTCCCAGAATTCCTCCGCCAGCAATTGCTGGCGGAGGAATTCTGGGAGTTGAAATCCACAAGTCTTAAAGCGGCCAAGGTTGGAGACCCCTGTTCTAGACCATTGCAACCCCGCCTGCATGGAACACTCCCCCTCACAGACCTCTTGACAAAGAGCTCTCTAGCTCTCAGAGGAGCATGCAGCCTTGGGTCTGTTTAGTGCCCTGAAACCATCCCCTCTTGCAATTACTGTTTTTATGCTTCTAATATTTTATTATACACCACCCAGAGTCTCTCTGGGTGAGAGAGATGAGCAGTTCTTAAATATGATAGATTATAGATTAAAATTTCCCATAGGACTTCAATGGTGCGATTGCAGCCACCATCTTGATTTTGTTTTTACCATTACCACCATTGCTGTTGGCTGGTGATATTAGAGAAATATCATGGAATTGGGGTGGGGGTGGGGCGCTGGGGGTTGAAATATTTCTTTCTCTATGTGAGTCAGTTAGGCAAGAGTTTTGAGTGCTATTGCAATCTAGGAGCCTGCAAGCGCATTTTCCATTTAAGAAAAACAATGGTTGGCTACCTAATAATCTCCTGATGTGGCGTCTAGTCTGGCCTTCAGAATAGCTCTAAGCCTAGAAATAGTGTGTCTGTGCCCAACAAGGCATGTAAATATACAAAGCAGCCCTGAAAAATTCACTCACACCATTTACCATGGCCCAAGGGACATGGAGGGTTCTAAACTCATTCCTGTTCATTCATGCAATCAGTCTGGGGTTCTGACATTTGGTTCCACCAAAGATTGGTTCCCCCTTCCCCCTTCAAAAAAAACCCTCATTTGGCTCCTTGGAATTTTATTCATGGAATAAATAATTTTATTCATGGAATAAAATTCATGGAATTTTATCCCTAGTAATTCCCAGTCTCAATCCATGGCTATCCAGCAGTCAATTAAATGAGATTTCTTGATATTTGCTTGAAACAAACTCAAATGGATGTTCATAGGTACTGGCATGGGTGGAAATCCAGATTTGGATGGAGGCAATTTACTAAGTGGGAGAGTGCTTCATTCTCAATATTTAATCTTAAATAATATTTAAGTTTGGTCTTTTGGAAAGCTTTAGAGTGAGCAGAAGCCCAGGAAGAGGTAGAAATCTGTCAGGAAACAGTGACCACTAGAATTACTGTGGCAGAAATGGAGCTTTCATCCAGCAGAGTCCATCTTGGGTTTTGAAACTGTTGCAGATCCTTAACCACTTGAGTCATCTTGTCTTCTCTTCCAGTCTGATAACAATGATCCTGATTGTGCTGGAGGACATCCTGGAAGCCCTGGCTATCCTGGACAGAGGGGTGAGCAGGTAAAGCCACTGGAGAGATCAAGGAGCCAGGATGGTATTGCAGTTCCTTGAATTCAGAAATGAATTTTGTCTTGGCTTCTCCTTAGGGCCCACCAGGCTTACGAGGCTCTCCAGGCCCACCTGGACCAACTGTAAGTATATCCTTTGAACCAATTTCTGCTTAGATCTTTCCCCTAAGCCTTTACCCCCTGCAGCATCATGGATTGGCATAATCTGATGCCTGTCTAAGAAACATGGAATGTAAAGCCACTTAAGGCCAGCCTTCCCCCTCAGTGGATGCTTCTACAACTGGACAGTGTTCAGTTGGGTGGCTGCTGTCTTGCTCTTCAGCAAGAGCCCAACTGATTCTGGTCCCACAAATGTCCTGTTTATTCATCCACACCTACACCCACAAAGGGAGGGATGGACTGTTTGTTCTCTTGGCAGCTATTTGGAGCAATAGAACTTGGAAGTTTACACTTGAATTAAGCAGAAATGCATAATATGTTGCAAAGGATTGGCCTTATCTTCAACAAAAGCTCCTTTGTTTGCCTGCTTTCCCTAGTCCAGCCAATGTGATGACTGAGTGATGACCTCCCTGTTTCTTCCTGTAGGGGCCCCCAGGTTTTCCGGGAATGACTGGCCCACCTGGATTACCTGTAAGAACCGATAAAGCACGTGCTCTGTGCAGTCCTTTGTTGCTGCTGTTTGTTTGGCTTCTCATCCTACTTCCTCCCTTCTTCTCCAGGTTATGGGTCTAATATCTCACCCAGCCTATATTCCCATGTGCTGCCACCTGGTCTGTAGCTCTTCCTCAGTCCTTCTCCTGGCTCAGGGATGCTATGCTATCTAGAATTTTTCTTTCAATCAGAACTTTCCCTTCCAACGATCAATTGCGATAGAAAACTATCTAGTTCCATAGGCAACACGGGGTTCACTTGATCTAGAGAATTCCCCTTTAAGGGTAAGCTCTCAGACAAGATCCTTCCTCAGCCTTCCTTCAGAAAAGCACACTAGAAGACTCCACAATCCCAATTTGTGATGGGATATTCTGGGTTTGGAACTATTTATCAGGCAGTGAGTAGACTGATTATTTCTAGACAGCTGATATTTCTCCCCAGAGATATTTCATATAAAGTAGATTCCAACACACAATTTTCCCCCCAGGGCTTAGCTTATCAATTAGAGACTCTGGTCATGAATACCTACTGAGCTGAATCCCTTCAGAGGAAGCAGTTGGACCCAGGTTCAAATACATACCTGAGAAAGAATCTGTGGACTTGAGAAGAAGCTGTCACTTTTCCTAAACTAAAGAGCCTCCCTTGTCATGTCTGTGAGTTGTGCTTCCAGCTCTTGAAACATCATTGTATCCTCACCTGACCATCACCACCATTCATTAATTCCTGATTTTCATCTCACTAATGACACTGTAACTCCCAGTCTGTGTGATTAATCGCTCCGTGATGTGGCCCTGTCACTGTCTGGTGTCAAGAGTACATCCAATAAAAGCCATCACCATGTAACCTCAACTAACTCTACCCTGCAATGGTTCATGAAAACCTCCCACATGTGTGTGGGGTGTAATTAATGGAGATTCATTCTTGTATTATAGGTTGTGTAGGTCTTTCTCTACTTAGCAAGAAATTACAGTTGAGAGATGCTTGTGATGTGGGACTTTTGGATACTAAAGAGTCTCTGGAGACATCCCCATTGATTGGATGAATGCACAAGCGAGGTCCTACAAGCAACCAGTGTCAACTGGAAGCATTGCTTTCTCTCCTAGTCACCAGGCGTTCTTAGGGGAGATTCCAAATTGGGCTAGTATTTGCATTTAGTAGGAAAATTCAGAATCTCTTTGGGTCTGTAGATGAGGAAATCGAACTGAAGCCTTTCACGGCTGGACCACAAAGGGAAATGAATACAATGTTGGCCAAAATGCTTTGACAATGGTTTTCATTTGACAATGGTTTTAGCAAGATAAGTATAAGTCCTTTTTTTCTAACTTGGCCCTGCAAGTAGAAAGATTGTCCATTTTTCCTAGTTTGACTATTTGCAAGTAAGAAAAACAGTCTCGGTCCTCAAATCTTCCCTTTATAATTGGCTCATCAGAATATGAAAACAGAAAAGACATCTGTAGGCAGCCTTTGTAAAAACAGTATTTCATAATTGCGGTGCAGGAAAAAAAACAACTTAAGTTAGTAAAAAGTGATTGCCTCCTTCCCTTCAACTACTACACAATGAAAAAACATATTCTAGAAGCATTTTAGGAATATATTATTGGATGCCCTGATAAAACAAAGCCCCATTCCTCCCTAATCCAACAATTTTATCCTACAATGAACTTATGGCATGAATTACTTGCTGAATCTCCTCATGGATCCAGTCCCAGGCTTTGGACCAAACTGAACAGTATCCAGGATGATGAAGTAACATGAGAAAAAGGAGGGGAGAATTATCAAAATATAATTCTCTTTCAGATATGTCAATAGGGTGAGATCAAAACTTCAGGTCATAAATATGCAATCAAAGGCCCACAATTTTTTTTTTACATATGAAGCACAGTCGTGTCTTTTTGACCCACCCTGAAGATATTCTGCCTTCTTCAGCTTTTTGCTCAACATAAAAATGTATATTTGCTAAGGCAAGGGTCTTCAAAGTTGGAAATTTAAGACTTGTGGACTTCAACTCCCAGAATTCCCGAACTAACATGACTGGAGGAGGAATTCTGGGAGGTGAAGTCCAGAAGTCGTAAAGCTGTCAAGTTTGAAGACCTCTGTGCTAAGGAAAGAACATTGTGGATCATTTTTTTATGTTTCATTTTTCTCTTAGATCAATCTATTTTTGCTAACTTTCATATCTTCAATCGAAACCTGATCCTAAATTACAGGCCATTTTCTACTTCTGTCCTCCTGGTGAGGCTTCATGTATTTTCCTCATGATCTGTTCCCATGATCACAGAGGAAGGAGCTGATTGGGCACTTATTAGAATGACAGCATAAGAAAGAAAGAAAGAAAGAAAGGAAGGAAGGAAGGAAGGAAGGAAGGAAGGAGGGAGGGAGGGAGGGAGGGAGGGAGGGAGGGAGGAAGATCATCTATCTAAATCAAAGACCAGCACAATCTATCTATCTTTGATGGGGGGAGGGATAGATGATAGATAAATAGATAGATGATAGATAGATAGATAGATAGATAGATAGATAGATAGATAGATAGATAGATAGATAGATAGATAGGTAGGTTTCTCTAAGGATTTTTGCACAGGATTGCAACCTTAGATGTTCCATTTTTTTCTGTGGGAACTAGTCACCAGTTCCCATTGAATTATGAATCATGGCTGTGACTTTAATTTAAATGTTTGGCCAGGATCAGTAATGGAGACTGAAGTGGAATCTAATCAGATTCAATGGTTCTTGTGTAAGTAGTAAAGAGAAAAAAAACAGTGAAATTATTTGATAATGATTTCATCTTCTCTAGAGCTTCCAAGATGCCAATGCAGGAAATGTGACAGCCACATAATACCACTCACTTTGTCTTGGAATTTAGATGTGTGTACTTAAAAACTTGCTGATTTTTTTTCTGCACCACATGCTGTCTTGAATACTCAGAGAAAGCTTTTCCTAGATCATAGGAAAGAAATCCAAATAAAGTTAATTCTTTTCATCTAGCAATGTGTTTCCAATAGTGCTTTGTGGGGATTGGAATATGTCTCCCTGGGACAATTAAGACCTTATACAGGTGGTCCTCGCTTACCAACTATAATGCCTGTTCAATATTACAGTGCTGTAAGAAATAGCTTTATGGCCAATCCTCACATTAATGACCATTGCAGCATCCTGCAGTCACGCGATTGCCATTCAGATGCTTCCCAACCAGCTTGTGATTAGCAGAGTTAATAGAGATGGCGAAAATAAAATTGTAAGTGCAATCACGTGATGTTTTGCTTAGCGACTGCAGCACTTAGGAATGGAGCTCCAATTTTGGTCATTAAGCGAGGACTACCTGTATTTGGAACAAAATGTAAGTGTGTATATGTGTGCGTGTAAGGGAGAGAGAGAACATTTGTGAATATTCTGTCCTTGCCCAGATCATGATCCAAACCCATTTTGATTGTTCCTTGTCTCAATTAGCAATGTCATGTGTGCCCAGAATTTCTGCTGCAAACACTGCCCTTCTAAAACCTGGCTATTCGGAAGACTAACCCGTCAAATCTGTGTGCATTCTATTGATCTCTGTAAGCCTAGAAAAAGCTATGGAAAACTGTGTTCCAGATGCTGATGGTAGCTTTCCTGGCACCAGTGGTTAATTAAAGAAGTGGTGACTACCTCAAGACTACTCGATACTTATGCTGTATTCCTATTTCTATAACTTATTCTCCATCTGTTCCCAGCCTGTTCCCAGGTACATAGCTAGAGAGGCCACCTTCGCAACCGTGGTTCAGTTAAATGGGGGGAGGGCAGACAACATGAAACATGCCTTGTATCTTTTTCTTTCCGAAGGGACTCCAAGGTGAACGTGGGCCAACTGGATTCCCTGGATCCAAGGGAGAACCAGTGAGTGTTGGATCCAACTGATAATTTCAGAGAAGCCTTGAGCTATGCATGGCTCTCTACAGATCGATTGAGACAGCAACTTGTCTGCAAGATGCTAGGTTGGGAAAGGACAGGTCTGAATTCCCTTCGATTGCACAGCTTAGAAGACTGATGACAAGCCTCATGGATGGGTACAGTTGAGATTGATGGAGAACATTTTGGTGTGATCATGACTCCAAATGCCTCAAATAACAAGTTACAGATGACTTGAGGCAGGAGCTAGAATGCCCCATACGTTTTTTTAAAGCAATGACAGAACCTGAAGAGTGTTTCGCTTGTAATCAACCACAAACAGATGATATCAGATCTGGAAAATCTATAATTAGAGGCTGTGTCCATGAGCATCCAGCTGTTGTTGGGCCTCTTCTCTCTCTGATTTAAGTGCATTAAATAGATTCTTCTAATTTGCAGTAACAAGTAAATGGAGAACTCTAGAAGCATTTATCTCCTCTGAAGATGCCATGGAAGTGACAATATTCTCCCTCTCTGCCTAGAGGAAAAAAAATCAAACGAGGAATAGTAGAAGGGAGGACATTTAAATAGGTGGAGGAAGAACATCTCATCTTCTGAGCAGTGAAGGCATTGTAACTGGCCACATTCAAAATAGAAGTTATTTTGTAAAAGCACTTGCTGCGTGCTATCAAAATGCCTGATTGTCCACAAAGAGTTAACTGTGATTTAAAGTGATGGTTTTTGTCTGCTTAACGATAGGGAGGCAAAGCCAGGTAAGCCAGAAAAGGTCTACAGAATATCTTAGCATGCTAAGCTTATTACTGAATTAACCTGTTTAGGGTTTGCACAGTAGGAACTATGAGCTGAGTGGGACCCCCAACTGACCCCAACTCCCCTGAAATAAAAGCTGATTGTGTCGCATCAAAGTAGCCAGCAACTTTCTGGCTGATTTAGTTCAGCCTGTCATCTGAACATAGTAGCTACCCAGTGTACAGACCTAGAGAGGTTTCATGCATTCAAGGCTCCCCTTTCCATTCTACAGTGAGATATATATATATATCCCCCCGCCCCCCTTAGTTTGATGTTTCTCAATCTTGGCCCCAGCTTCTCTTCCACTTCCCACTAGTTTCTCTTCCTAGCTTGAGCCGTGGTGGTGCAGTGGTTAGAATGCAGTACTGCAGGCTACTTCTGCTGCCTGCCTGCCTGCTTGCCTGCAATTTGGCAGTTCAAATCTCACCAGACTCAAGGTTGACTCAGCCTTCCATCCTTCTGAGCTCGGAAAAATGAGGAGCCAGATTGTTGGGGGCAATTGGCTGACTCTGTAAATGGCTTAGAGGGGGCTGTAAAGCACTGTGAAGCAATATATAAGTCTGCTATTGCTATCTGGGGAATTCTGGAGTTGAAGCCCATGCATCTTAAAGTGGCCAAGGTTGAAAAACCTTGCCTTAGTTCCATGATTGCAATTTTAATCTAAGAAATTCTAGATTTCATCTGATCTAAATCTAAGAAATTTCTAATCTAGTTGGAATCCTCACTTGACCTGCAAGGTTGCAGTAAAAAAAGAACAGCTGTCCACCTATTTATTATTCTGACGGAGGATTTGACAAGATGCCAAGAAGGGCCACCACTCCATGTTCAAGTAACTTGAGCACAAGGACATGGATTCTGCTGCATATTGCCGAAGGGGTTAAATGAGAAAAGGAAGACTTGCCTGCCGTGTTTGAGCATCTACCTAAACATCCCAATGGAACTGCGTGGATGCCATAGAGAGCTGGTTCTGCCAGGTTAACTTGAAGCTTCAGTAGTAGCCTGCATTGAGATATTTTCAATGTTCTTCTCTTTAGGGTCCTCCAGGTCAGCCTGGATATCCTGGATCAGTTGGACCACCTGGGCTCCCTGTGAGTATGACCTTCCTTTGTAGCCCTTCTTTCTCCTGGATCTCAAGGGTGTGTGTGCCTTGTACTGTCTCTTCTAATTTCTCCCCACTGCCACAGTCCTGTGAGGGCAGTTCAGCTAAGCAGTAATGACCCTTTTGGCACTCAGAAGGGTTTCATCATCTGCCTCTGCTGGTTGGCTTAGATGCTGATGGGAGCGCTCCATACTGAAGGTGGCTGGTGGACTGACAGGGAAGAGGAGGGCACCCCCATACCAATCTTGCCTTGCGTTTCTCATCTTTGTATCTAATATTTTTATACTTATTATTTTAATTGTAATTAAGTCCACTGAGAGCCAGTTTGCAGAGTGAGATGGGCAGCATATAAATTAGATAGATAGATAGATAGATAGATAGATAGATAGATAGATAGATAGATAGATAGATAGATAGATAGATGATAGATGATAGATATAGATAGATGATTGATAGATAGAAAGATAGATAGATGATAGATAGATAGATAGATAGATAGATAGATAGATAGATAGATAGATAGATAGATAGATAGATAGATAGATAGATAGATAGATAGATAGATAGATAGATAGATAGATATAGATAGATGAGACATGATAGATAGATAGATAGATAGATAGATAGATAGATAGATAGATAGATAGATAGAAGAAAGATGATAGAGATAGACGGACAGACAGATAGCATTGTTGGAGTTGTGGAAGATTAGAATTACACGTATCTATTTCTATTATTGTTGTTACTGTTGCTTAAAAAAGACTTCACCCAGTCAATGCAATGCCCACAAAACATGTATGTTTATATTGAAAAATAAAAAAAAAACTTATTTAACAAAAAAAGACAGAAAGACAGACAGAAGATCATCGATGGACTTCCATGGCTGCCGATGGGCCTGGACCTGGGTCTCCTAACTCATGCCAAAGAGATGGGCTGAATGGCTACATGATGCCTTGCTTTGGGGACTTAAGAAGGAACCTAGTGCCACCCAAAAACCATTTTCTGAATCCCAAGAAAGATGTTGGGTGTTCATCAATTACCCACAGTGGAGCAGAATTGCCTTGTAGAAAGAAAAAAAATTCAAAGACATTTTTTCTGATCCAAAGTTTGCTCATATTTCTCTTCTTCTCATATGATTCTCTTTAGAATACAGTATGCCTTCTTAAAGCCCTATTGGATTTCTATTGCATGTAGGGGAAAGTATAAAATATTCAGATTTTATCATGTGTGTTAAATTTTTCACCATTTTTAGAATCAATAGTTGGAAACTTAAAACATTGGTTTCAAAAGCAGAGTTTGCCAAATTATGTTTGACCTTTTATTAAGAAAAATATTTGCAGAACTTTTATTATTTTATTAGAAGAATGGAAGAAAGAGGGGATTCTTGTTTTACTGCAGTGCTCACTTGCTTTGGCTGCTGTTAATTGCTAGTTTAAGTGTAGGGATAAAGGCACCAGGTTAGAAATGGGAGACTGTGCGTTCTTGTCCCACTTTGGCCACAAAGACAACTGGGTGACCTTGAGCCAAGCAGTTCCTCTTACCCCTAGGAAACAGAGAATGGCAAACTCAGTGCAAATTACTTCTGAAAAACTTGGATCAAGAAAACTGCAGAGACATGATCTGGGGAGTCTCTGAGAATTAGAAATGGTTGAATGGAGGGAGGGGTTTGCTCTTATAGCACTGCTGACAATATTCCCTTTTCATGTTTATGTATTTGCTTACCATTAGGGTGCCAAAGGGGAACGGGGCTATGTTGGACCCTCAGGAGAGAAAGGGGAATCGGTAAGTAACTGGAAGAGGTTTTATCTTAAATGTCCTTTCCTGTAATCCTTTCAGAGCTCATCCTTGGAACTGTGGCTGGGGAAGAAGATCCTTTTTTCTCTCTCCGTATAATCAGAAGTGGAATTCAAACGTTTTAACAACTGTGGGTGTGGTGCTGTGGGTGTTCTGTGGGTGTGGCTTAATTTGTGGGTGTGGCTTGCTTCTTCGTGGCTGGGGGAGAAGGAGAATGTTCCTTTCTTTCCCAGCCAGCACAGCCACGGCCTTGCAGTGGGGCGGCAACTAGCTAGTTAGGTCATAACAAAGCAAGCCAGGCAAGCCCGCGGATGGCAGCTGGGGAGAGCTCAGTGGCCTAGGCTGGCCCAGGAGCCAACTCAACCAGGGCTTGCTTATAGGCTCACTCACCCAGGGAGATCAGGGCCACGGTGGAAAGCAGGTAGCAATGGTGGGTGAAGGTGGGCGAGATGAGGAATGACTTGGTGGGGTGAGTGGGTGGGCAGGAAGGGTCGGGGCCAGCCAAGGGCACAATTTACCGGTTCTCCAAACTGCGCAGAATCATAGCAACCGGTTCTACCGAACCAATCCGAACTGGTAGAATCCCACCCCTGCGTATAACCCTCTTCTCGTTTTTACAAAGCTCTCTCTCCTATCTTTACAGCTGCAAGTTATATCCTCAAAGGCCTTTTAAAATATCATTGGTATACATTTTATTCTGTAGTAGTTATATCCGCATTTTTAAAAAGTATTTTAATTTATGGCTTTAACTGTTTAACATTGCTATAAATCAGCCTGAAAGTAGGAATATGAAAGGGCAAGAAATGCATTAAGATTCATATTAAGTTAGGTAAATATAAAATACCTTGGTGAGGTAAGCTGCCGTACTTTAAGGGCATTGCTAAGCCAAGAGGGAGCCCTGGTTTTAGTGGTGCATTTCTTAACGATACCTTGGAAACGTGTGGATTTCAACTGGCTGGGGAATTCTGGGAGTTGAAGCCCACATATCTTCAGGCTGCCGAGATTGGCAAACACTGTTTTAGCTGAAGCAGATTTCCTAGTTATCAAACAACATTCTGACCAAAAGCCGGTGATTCCATAAAATTTTGATGTATTCTCCTTTATCTTTTCTATGGATAAGGAATTTCATGACATTATAGCTGTATTTCAGTACTTGAGGGACTGTCCCAGAGAAGAGGGAATTGACTTATTCTCCAAAGCACCTAGAGGCAGGACAAATAAGCAATGGGTGGAAGATCATTAAAGAGAGATCCAATCTAGAACCACAGAGACATTTTCTGACTGTGAGAACAATGAATCAATGGAATAGTTTGCCTCCTAGAATTGTGGGTGCTCCATCACTGGAAGCTTTCAAAGATAGACTGGATAATCACCTGCCTGGGGTGGTATAGGATCTCCTGCCATGAGCAGGGTGTTGGATGAGAAAAGATCTCCAAGGATCCCTTCCAGCCCTATGTTCTAGGATTCTATGGTAGTCACTCTCTGTGAATCTAACCAACCAGGAAAGATAATCTCAAGTTCAGTCCAAACCAAGTTATGGAGAAGAAGAAAGCTCACAGGGTGGCACCTTGCATGTCAATGTCTCCCCTGCCAAAGAAAAGGAGAATTGTTCCTTCCAAATTACCCAGAAAAAAAAATACTCAAAGGAGCTAATTAACATCCTTTGCCACCCATTCATTTCATCTGAGCTACAATATGTGTGGGAAAACTGAAAGGAAGGAAAGGTAGGGACTAGGTAGGACTACATCATCAAGAACCAGGAGACCCACCATGGGCTCATTCTCTACTGAAATAGACTGATGGGTTGAGAGACCTAAGGGCTGGTCACGTGAAAGTGTTCTAATTCCCAAGACCATCTTGCTCAAATGGCTGTGGATTAACCTTTCCAAGCCTGACCCTTTTTAGGAGTGTTTGCCACAGCATCCACCATCTCCTGCCAGCATGTAAGTCAGAGGAAAAACCAACCTACAACAACTGAGTATGATTCTTTGGGGTTTAAAAAAAGGGGGACTTTCAAAACTTCTCTGGCAGATTTTACAAATCAATTTTGGAGCCTCTTGCATGTAAACAATTTTACGAGTATCTCAGTAAGGCATAACTATCTGTTCATTAACGATGATATAAATCCTACACCCACTCTCACAAATGATGTCAAGGCTCTCATAATTTTTATTTATATATTAGATTATATTAATTAAGTCTGCAATTTAGTAAATAAAAATAATAAACAGGTTTATGGAAGCGTGTACTTGTTCTTTTTAAACTGTCTTATTCTCTGAAGCCATTATTGTTACATCAACAATTGTCAACTCAAGAGCTTATCTCCTCCCTTCCATCCTCCACTAGGAGCATTCTTAATTTCTAGGAATGTTGCTGATGGAATGTCTCCTTTTGCTCTCCAGGGACCCCCTGGCGGAGACGGACCCATAGGACCCATAGGACCCTCGGTAAGCTTATCAGCTCACTGTATACAGCACGACTGTAGTGCAGGAAATCTTGAGGCTTCCACTGCCTCCGAGGACAACTGAGCTGCAGCAAGCCTTGCCTTCTGTAGCAAATACTTGATGGGAAGTCATTTATGTTTTGCAAACAACAGGTTTGATAGGTCTTGCCTTGAGGAGTTCCCAATCTAAAAACAGTCGGCAGTCAGAAAAGAAGGAATGGTATCAAAGGTTGGGTATCAGAGGTTGAGTCAACAGGGTAAGCGTTTGTGATTTCCTTAGAGATAGATAGATAGATAGATAGATAGATAGATAGATAGATAGATAGATACCAATATAGATATAGATATACTAGTTAGCATGTTTGAGAATGCAGGAAGGGAATCTATTTTGTGTACATTATATATGATCTGGGTCATAGTTCTCACTAAGGAGGTGAACCTGACTCTGGAGTTTATCATACCAGGCTAGATTATTTGAAGGGTTCTCTGGATTCAAAGCTGCTCTACCAATTGAGTAGGAGCACGTCAGGGACAAAGGTTCCAGCTTTCATTCATTCATCATCATCTAAGCCTAACCAGCCCAGGGAGAAGTTCAAGCCTGCAGTGCAACAAGTCCAAGCAAACAACACTCACGTTATTCTTTCCTTGCATCAGGGTCCCAGAGGAGAAAGAGGGTTGCCAGGCAGCTCAGGGGAAAAAGGAGACCAGGTAAGCTATTCTGGGCCAGGAGTGTTCCACTCTGGAAGTGGCCACCACGTGGGGCAATGTGCCCACAGGTTATCCCCGGACACTGCAATAGTGTCCCTGTGCCTCACTGCTTTGAGTGTCATTTCCTCCAGCCTCTGTTGGAGGCTTAATCTGGAGTGCTAGGAGTGATTGCATGGCATGGGCTTGAAAAGGGCGAGTGCGGTCAAAATTCTGTCTGTTTTATGTCAACTGTCCTACCTACTGGTTAGACAGTAAGAGAAACTCCTGGGACATTCTTTTAACCAAGAGTTTACTGAACTCTTAAAGTTTTACTCAAAGTTTACTGAAAATAAATAAAGACTTTACCGAAAATCCCAAATGGGCACAGAAATAGAAACTCCAGTTCTTGTGCAAACAGCGTTAAGAAAACTTTGCCATTTCCCCTCCTGGCCCTCCCATTGTCCATTGTCCACCAATCATTTGCACTTTACTTGCTCTGTGAACAGTCTGCCTGCCTTGGAGGTTCCCAGCCGATGATCTTGGGGTCTTGAGTCTGTCTCAAACTTCCAAGAGGGAAGTAAGGAAGTCCTTTAAAAGCTTAATGCCACCTGAATAAATAATACAGAAATCCAATACAGTAGTTATTTGTCCTTGCCTCCTTCTGAGAGCTTTTTTTCCTCTTCCCAGTTTAGTCATCTGCCCCAAGATTTCTCTGTGGTCTCCTGTCCAAAATGCTAATGTGGTTTTACTCGACTTAGCTTTTTCAGATCAGCACCGCTTGCATCAGGGGGGCTATTTTGCCTATCTGTCTTGGGCATTGCTGGGTATTAATCTACATTTGTTTTATTCACAGGGTTTTCAAGGCCAGCCTGGTTTTCCAGGGGCACCGGTAAGTTTGGTACATTCTAAAATATTTTGTCCTGGAGTGTTGGATCTCCTTAGACAATCACTTTCAAAATGTCTGTGAATTGAAACAGCGCATGGCCACAAGTAAAGAGTCACAGCGCCTCTTCCCATAGATTCCAATCACATCAATTAAGATTCTCCTTAGGGATAAAATCCCCAAGAGAAATCTGTTTAAGAAGAAAAGCAGTACTAGCATGAGAAAAACCAATGTACTAATAGAAGAAAATATTTATAGCCCAGAGCTGAACTTTGGGCTCCTTAGTGCTCTCTGAGCTTGGTTGTTTTCTTGCATGACCCAATTAGGTAGCATCAGAACACTGATAATTAGAACAATTAATCAATGGAACGACTTGGCTCCAGAAGTTGTGGGTGCTCCAACACTGGAGGTTTTTAAGAATCATTTGTCTGAAATGCAGGGGGTTGGAGTAGAAGACCTGCAAGGTCTCTTCCAACTCTGTTACTCTGTTATTCTGTGGGTAATGATGCATCTTCAAGAAAACAACTAAAACAGCTCAAAAACAAACATCACAGACCTTTCTCTGGCAGTGCAGAAATGGAAAATTAACTTTCCACCAGCTTCCAATCATCTTTTTCCAATCTGATGCCATCCAGATATGGTTTGGACCTGACAGGATGGAAATTGATAATCCAGCATAGCTGGAGAACTTCAACATAAAACATTCTGCTTAAAGCTAACCAAAGACACTATCTGTGAGAACTTCATCAGTTCATCACAGAACCACACAACTTTTTGCCCGTTTTTCTCACTTCCTGATTGCTACTTGGGGTGGAAAATCTCAACGGGGGGCTCCCCTCGGCCTACTAGGACAAAACATCAACCCATTTTCTATTCAGAAGCCAGCATGAGCATTCTTTTCACCACAACGCATAGCCTCACATCAACATCTCATAATACCATGAAGCACCTGATCCGACTAAAATCTCAGAAGCTCCAAAGTTAAATAATGAGTAAAATTAGTGGGGAGTTTTGATTTTTGCAGAGCTTCTGCCCCTCTCTATGATAGGCTATAGAAATGTATAGTAACCTAATTCAAGTCATTTAGACCTATTGCAGAATCCCTGCTTGTCCTATTACAAAATTCCACACTTAGACTGAATAGACCTTTTCTTACTAATGTAGCATATTTAGTGTTCTGAAATCATTGCTGGTGTCTTCTTCAGGGTCCTCCAGGTTTTCCAGGAAAAGCAGGGCCTCCTGGACCTCAAGGACCTCCAGCCGAAAAGGTGAGTGACCAAAGTCAAATCTTGAGGGGAGGGAAGATAAACGAAGCAGGAGCAATTTTGCAAGAAGCGGGAAGGATGTAAACATACCTGCCATCCGATTTCAACGGGAGCAAAATTGCACCAGCTAATGAAAACACCCTTTTTCTTGGCATTTTCATTCACACAAAGAAGTTGTTCAAGAAAGATGCATCAAGAAGATTATATGTATCAAGGGGTAGTTGAGCTGAAATGATACTTCTGTATAAAAACATGGATGCAGTGTGTTTCTAAAAAATATAAAAGGGAAAGTCGCATACAAAACCATACACCTAAAGTGAAAACAATTCTATTACAACTGATTTTCCTGGATGATTTTTTTTTCAGCTGCAGAAATATTGACAGAGGGAAAGAATGCATGGAAATCCGTGTGGTTAACCCAAATGCAGCCTTAAAAGTGCTGTTATAAACTGCTGGGGGAAAGGGATTCTCCGGTATCCTGGGCTTGAAGAAGAGGGGCGGGTTCTGGCTTCCAAACTGAAAGAACAAGGCCAAAAGAAACAAAATATGAAGGTCAACTTCCCTGCTGGCCTTGAAATTTTATACCAATTGCAGGAGTGTTGCTACAGAAAGCAGCATGACTTCCTCCTTCCTCATTCATCCCTTCCTTTCTCCTTTTGCAGAATCTGCACTTATCTGCAGACAAAATTGGGATAATGACAGCATTGACTCTATATCTCCCTTCCCCTTCCTCTATCTTCAGGCAACTTGATCTCTGCGAGAGCAGCACTCCAGATGCCAGTCCATCTTTCGTTCCTGAGATTCTCTTGGAGGTTATATTTTCTTTCCCCAAACTCCGCGTCTAAAATGCTGCTCTTGCAGTCTTCTAATATTACTTAGAGCTGAACAGAAGGAGCAACCAAGGGAGACATAAAGACTTTGTCTCCACTAGTTTAGCTAAACCTAAACCTGCAACCATCCATTTAGCAACCATTCCAAGTTTCAATGGCGCTGAAAAAAAGTGACTTTTGATTATTCCTCACACTTACAACCATCGTAGCATTTGATCAAAATCCAAACGCTTGGCAACTGGCATGTATTTATGAAGATTGTAGTGTCCCAGAATTGCATGATTGCATGATTTGTGGCCTTCCCACCTGGCTTCCAACAAGTGAAGTCCATGGGGAAAACCAGATTTGCTTAATAACCCTGTGATTCACTTAACGGCAGTGATTCTCTTAACAGCCATGACCAAAAAAAAATGGGCATGATGGACCTTTCTTGGGAGTGGAAATTCTGGTCCCAATTCTGGTCATAACTCAAGGACTGCCTGTGCTGCCTTCCCGCTAGGTACAGGAAGCAAGAGACACAGCCATGAGATATTTCAGAGGCAGGAGAGTAAGAAGGCACGAATTGTCTCATCCACTCACATTTTCCATCTTCTAGACAAGCAGTTGTGCGGTAAATGAAGACCCTTCTTCCCCCAGAGCTACAAACTCTCACACTACTACTTCAGTTTGCTGGCTCTCTGTCCAACAAGACCGTGGATGAACACCCTTCAGAAGAGCAAGGGGGGGAACTGGGGTTTTTTTTGCTCAAAGGAGGAGTTTCCACAGGGATTTGTAGAAGACACATACTACTTAAGGCAGAGAGTTTTATCTATGTATTACGGGTCATGGGAATTCTTTCTGCAGATAGAAGGCTGGATGGAGAAGGCATTGGAAGCGTGGATCTGGAAAGGAGCCCCTTTGAGGATGCCAAGAGAAAAATAGCTGTTGGGTTGCAACGGGGAAGAGATTAGGAGAAGTGGGAGAGGGAGGGGAGCCTGCCAAGTGCTGGCTTGTACTGACATCTGCTGCGTTTTCTCAGGACTGCAGCCTGGAGATTTTGTTTGGCTCTTGGGAAATAGGAAGAGGCATGTTGAAGGGAAGCAAACCTTGAGCCTAATTTAAGAAGGGTTTGTGTCTATGGAGATTTTCAATCATCGTTATAGGTCATAGTTGTCGTTATAGGTCATAGTTGTCCTCATCATCGTTATAGGTCATAGTTGTCCTCAAGGTGCTTTTCTTTTTTTCTTTTTTTTTTCAAAAGGCAGCTCGATTTTCTAAGGTTTTTTTTTTTTCCCCTTTGAAAACATTTCGACTCTCATCCAAGAAGCTTCTTCCGAACTGAAAAAGCTTATTGGATGAGAAGCGAAATCTTTTCAAGGGGGAAAAAAAAAAACGCAAGAAAAGTCCAGCTGCCTTTTTTAAAATGGCCCCATTTGGGTTTAAGAAAGATTGTACGTTGCGATGGGGGACCTCCCTCTGTGGAGGGCTGGCAAAGCATAATTCTCACTTCTCCCAGGAGCAGATCAGCTTTCTGTCATCCGGGGAAGGGGACATTTTCCAGCAAAGGAAGCTAAGAGGAAGCCTAGAGGAGATGGGGCAACATAAACATTTAGTACAAGTAGTCCTCAACTTACAACCACAATTGAGTCCAACATTCCTGTTATTAAGTGAGGCGTTTGTGAAGTGAGGTTTGTTCCCTTTTACAGCCTTTCTTGCCACAGCCCTTAAGGGAATCACTGAAGTTGTTAAGTTAGTAACCCTGCGGTGAAGTGAATCTGGCTTCCTCACCGACTTTACTTATGGCCAAGGGGGGAATCATGTGACCTTGGGACACAGCCACGGTCATAAGTATGAACCAGTTTCAGAAGCCGGGCTTCTGAATTTTGATCACGTGATCATGGGGATGCTACAAAGGTGGTAGGTCAGAAAACGGCCACCAGTCATTTTTATCGGTGCCATTGTAAGTTTGAATGGTTGCTAAGTGAACTGTTGTAAGTCAAGGACTGCCTGTAAATGCGATGGAAAGGAAGAGGCATGGGAATCTAATTGCATTTCTCCCCAGCCCAAGCTGTGTCCTCTCCTTGGCTTCTTTCTCCTTCACTCTTCTTCTCCATGGCAGCCAACAGCAGCAGAATCACTGCAAGGGCTTCTCTCCTCTGTTTTCTGCAGGGCAGCGAAGGGATGCGTGGGACTCCTGGCATGGCTGGTCCCCCTGGGCCTCCAGGGCAACCTGGACTGCAGGTAAGTAGGCTGGAGACCCAATGGGCTAAATCAGACTTTCCCCACCTTTGCGGACCAATGGTATGTGTGTGTGTGTGTGAGGGGGAGATGGGAAAGGAGATGGTACTGCATGAGTACCTGGCAGTCATGCATGCACACAGGTCCATTTGCACGAGTGGTGTGCAGGTGTGATCACCACTCATGCAAGTGGGGCATGAATGCACACGCTCCCCCGTTGCTCGGGCAAGTGGGAATGCATGTGCACTCACCTGCTGTTTCCGTGGCCTGGTTGCAAACAGCTCACGACCCACTAGCGGGCTGTGGTTCTGAGGCTGGGAACCCCTGGTCTAAATCCCCCTACAATGAAGGTGACAAAACAGCAGGTTTCACCCACGGTGGAAAATCAGCAGTACGGCTTTCCTGTTTCCACCCTAAGAAGTCCCTTTCAGGCGCTGAAGCCCACTCATTGTCAACTCATAAAATATTTCTCTGGTCTTTTTAGAGTTGCCAACAGAAAGGGAGGGGGAAGCAGTGAGGCAGCTTGGAAAGTGAAACTCTATTCCATACATAGTTTTCAAAGATAGTAACTAGGTGACTGAAGTTTCTGCAGCGCAAAATTCTAACTGGGGAGCATGATTGGTGATTCTGGGCTATGGAGGTATCCCATTGGAGAATATGAATTACGGTACACCCAGGGGGTGGGGGAAAACCAGGGTCAAGGGTGACAATGAATTATGTGCCTCAGAGTTGGCTACACCCAGGCAACACCAGACATCTTAACTGCCAATAAATCCTTTTGAAGTTTTGGAAGTTTGGCTCGAGACTCATGATTTAAATGGGAGGAACGGCCGGAATCCTGACACTCATCTCATTCTGTTCTTAAACTACCAAATTAAACTCAAGTGTATCTCCTCATCACCCATTCTAAAACAAGGAAACTGTGGCAACTTGAAGTTGGAAAGTAAAAGGTTTAAACGTTCCATCCACTGAGGCACTTGGTGGGGACCAAGACTGGCGAGCAAGGAGCAAGAAGATGCTTTATTATTTTTGTAACAGAAACTATGGCTCCTGTTCTTCCATAAAATATTTATGATGTGCGCCCTGTATTCAAAATGTCCTGCTTCCCCAGATGTACTTTTGTACTAAGAGCCCAAGAGTTTGTTTTGTTGTCTTGTTTCAACATATCAACCCCCTTGCAAGACTGCCATAGGTAAAGATTAGAAGGAGTCTGTTCGCCCTTTTCCAAATGAACCAATTTTATGAAAAGGCTTAGAAAAGGGCACTTGTTTAAATTAGATCTCGCTAAAAGCCATGGCTTACACAGCCGTCCATTTAGATTCTTTAGCTGTGATTTGCACAACAAGCAAATGACACCGTAACAAGCAGAATATTACGTAAATTTGCTTGACAATATTCACTTTCCATTTAGCTTCAGAGGCTGATATTGCAGCAATTTTCAGGTGTGGGTTTCCAGTTCTAACTGCAGTGCACTATTTTCCCCATTACACAGCATCCAATTTAGCATCAAGGATATTTTGCAAGTCTACATGCAAACATAATTTCTGATTCTATAGGGCTATCAATTACAAACTATGCTTGATCATCATACCAGATCATTACAGTGAGACATCACTGTGTGTGGCTCATTTATTTTCATCTTAACAACTATGGTTAAAATGTTCCGGCTTAAAGATATCCATCCATAAACCAAACTTCAGCACATTAAGCTGTCTTAATATGTATAGTGCATTAAATAAACATAAAGCGTTGACCGTTGCACTTGGATTTTTTTTTTTCCTCTTGGCAGTTCAAAGAAAGAATGCACGTGTAATCTAAGTTTATTTTTAGGGTCCATCTGGCCTGGAGGGACAAGATGGAAAAGATGGAAAACCAGGGTCACGGGTAAGAATGTGTGTCCCAGTAGCAAATTACACTAGCCTTTCTTACAACTTTCACATGAACAATCATCCCCTAGCAATAGGTTGCATTCTATAGTCACTGCTGGCTCTTTAGGATTGAAAAGCGAACCATTAAGAAAGTTTGGGGTCAGCTGGCCTTCACCTCCTTGAGAATACAAATAGTCCTCAACTTAACAACAGTTGACTTAGTGACCGTTCAAACTTACAATAGCACTGAGAAAAGGTACTTATGATCATTTTTCACACTTATGAATATCGCAGTATCCCCGTAGCACATTTGGATGCTTGGCAACTGGTTCATAGTTATGACGGTTGCAGCATCCTGGGGTCACGTGATCCCCTTTTGTGACCTTCTGGCAAGCAAAGTCAATAGGGAAGCCAGATTCACTTAACAACCGTGTCACTGACTTAAGAGCTGCAGTGATTCGCTTAACAAATGTGGCAAGGAAAGTCGTAAAACAAGGCAAAACTCACAACAAATTTCTCACTTAGCGAAATAAATTCTGAGCTTCAATTGTGGTCGTAAGTGCAAGATTACCTGTAATAGCAAGGTGATGATTATATGACTCCTGGGAAAAGAGAGTGGACCCGTTTATATCCGGATGGGAAGTAGGGAGAGAAGACAACTTTGGTATGCTGAAGACTAGGAATGTTGCAGTTGTCTTTCTCTTGACTTCTTCTAGGGTGACCCCGGACCTCCAGGACCTCCAGGAATGATGGGACCTCCAGTAAGTTGTTGGCTATCCAAGATTCTACTAGTCATTGGGAAAGAGGGGAACAGAGATTTCTTTCTTCCATTTCTTTCTTAGTTTCTTGGGAGATTTGATGGTGCCATTTTTTCATCAGCTAGATGATGCCCTTTTAGCTTTGTCTTGGCATGCAGATGTTTACCAGCTGTTCTCAACTGTAATGATTGTTGACAGATACTAAAACCAGGCTAGGTTCTTTTGTGGGGAAGTACATTTCTGGTCTGTTGGCAGTCCTGAATCTTCAGTGCCTGCTGACTTTGAGCCAAGTTTACAGCCTCTCTATTGTTGTTTTCTTTTTCTTCTCCCTAGGGATTCAAAGGGAAAACAGGTCATCCTGGCCTGCCAGGACAGAAGGTTAGCCTTGTCACTGACTGCAAGATCAAAATGTGATACATGTTCCTTCTTATTTATTCAACCTCATGTCAAATTGGTCAAATATATTGTCTAGGGGATGGTTTCTCCTTGCCTGAAAATTGGAAAGGCCAAAGTAGCGTGAGCCTGAATGCAGGAAAACTGTAATTCTCACTGATATAAACCACTGATTGTTAATGAGCTCCTTAAGAACAATTTGTTTGGGTAAATGCATTATAATCTATCAAGACTCTTCACAGCTGATGATAAACACAACAATCAAGTTAACTAGAAATGTTAAAAACAATGCTCACCATTAAAATCAGCAACTAAAATCCTTTTTTTAAAGAAGTGCTTGGTCTTAAAAGCTTTTAAACCAAGACTTGCCATAATGCAGTAGAAAATACACCCCCCCCCCAAACTGGGTGACCACGAAGAAAACTCCAGTAGACCTTGAATCCTACAGCAAGAGGAACTTTCTCAAGAAGCCTTGATACAAACCACAGGCATCTTATAAAAGCAATAAGCAGCCCTTTGTATTTTGTCTGGAAAGAAATAGGCAACACATGATGGTATCAACAGAGAAGTTATAGCTCAGGGTTGAACTGTGGGTTCTTTTGGTGCTTGGTTGTTTTCTTGCAGACATTTCATTAACATCATCACTGCTTAAGTTACCCAGGTAACCGGTGATGTTACCTAGTCAGATAATGAAACATCTGCAAGAAAACAATCAATGACCCCACATGATGACACAATTTTACCTCAGACGAGTTCTGTCAGACCCACAGATAACATGTTGCAGATGTCACACTCAGGCACCACACTATGAAGGTCATTTTCTTCCAACTGGCCAGTCAGATCAAAGATACTTCTGACCATTGACTGCATGAGAGTTTAACATCTAGGAGCATCTCCAAGCTACACACTCGCTTCTTCCTCCTCCTCATTTCAGAATAGAGAGATCTCTCAGTTCTCTGGAAAGGTGACCCTCTGACAGAATCTGTCTTGTATTGTTGCATTTTCTGTATAGTATTCTACATGCAACTCATTATCTGTGGAAAATTTTTCTGCATACATTTGGCTGCTCCCGAAGGTGAGAATCTAAGATAAGCAATGCAAGCCGTTTTAAGAATTACAACAGAAAAGAGATTTGTTTCAGGAAGAACAAGATAGGGATAAACAAAGCCTAGCACCTAGCTAACTACAACTTGCCAGAAAGAGAATGAGAGAATGTGCATTCTTTAGGTGCATATCTGGAAGAAAAGGAAGAGACAGGGATTTGAGATTAGCTGTCTCAGAGATCAGGAGCAAGCAGAGTATTTAGGCAAGGAATAAATTATTAGCTTTCTTTCTTTGCCCCACTGACCTTTGTCCCTGTGGTCAGCAGGTGACAAAGTGCTGAAGAGTCTGTACCGCTGAAGTCACAGGTCCAACATTATTAACTGCAGGCTGGTGTTCATGACCATTGTTTGGTCAAGTATTAGGGCAAGTGACCAGGTGCCCAAGCCATTGCTTCTTTTGCATCCAGAAATAATGAACAAACCGGTAAATAAAGGGGTTTTAAGCTTTTTTATTAGTTCAAGCAAACTGATTGAAAGGCATAACATAAAAAGCTTACAGACCAAGCAAGCTAGTACCCAAATCTCTTACATGCTGTTAGGAACTCCTTAATAACAACAACAGAGATATCCTAAGGACGGCCAATTTCTACAATACCAATGTGAGGTTACATGCAGAAGCTCCTCACAAATAAGTCCAAAGTTTGGATCAAAACCGGGCACTGTGACTTTATGGTCGTACTATGGTCAGAAGACCCCAAGACCTGATTTTGCTTGGTAGCAGGTGATTCTGGGATGTAAATCAAATGTCTGAGACTTTCACAGCGAAAAAAGCTACACAAAGATTACTTCCTTTCTCCTTTATTCAGTAAACAAAAGTGAAAGGCAAGCAGGTTACCTCCAAATGATCTCTAAACTGGTCTTAATATAAAGGGGGAATATTATTAAGCTCCTCATAATAACCATGGTCTTCTTCATTGCCACTTCAACCATTTCTTGACAGTGTTATGAAAGTAGATTTCAGGGTCATCAACTCAACAATCATGCAAGGGCAATCCAGCTTGTTACATTAGAAGCTGAAAAATATTGGAGACCGAGAGAGATTATAAAGGCCCCTGTTTTGAGAAGAAATTCTTTCTAAGAGCAAAAAGAAATTCAGTAAAAAGATATCAAGTAGACTCTGTAGAACAGCTGTCAAATAGGGCAGATCCATCTCTCCCAAACTTATCCCTTCAGAAACCCCCTGAATTCCCATTGAGAATTCTGGGAATCGAAACCCAATAATTGGAAACTTGAAGAATAGTGACGGAGTTCCCCATGGGCTCTGTGGACCATTGATTTAATCTGGCTCTAGGCAACTTCACACACCTCTTCAATCCCAAAGGTGTGTTTGGGTGTGACAAAGCATTCAGAGATTTGGGCCCGTTGGGACAGTGAGGAGGACAGCTGATCCTCATGACCGTCTGTCACCAAGGCTGGTTGAACAAGAAGACCAGGAAGTTTACTGGAAAAAGATAGGCTTCGGTTGCTTTATATCGTCCATAATATACACATTCTAAGCCATGCCTCCTTGTCTTTCTAGGGTGATTGTGGTAAGCCAGGACTTCCTGGAAATACAGGCCGGCCTGGAGCTGAGGTGAGTTGTCAACAACCAGACAAAAATGAATTGCAATGTCAGGAATACACTCTTGAGTTAATCCTGCACTGTGTTTGCCTGGATTCAGCAGTGGGCAGGGCGGTGGTGTATGAATATGTGGAAATCATTATAGAAGAATCTTCGTTCATTGTCATAATATACCATGACTGACTAAAGGAACTCAAGTTGAGAATGCGGAGTAGATGAAGGATGGAGATATACAAAATGCTGTGGGTGGCTCAATTCATAACACTTTGGTTTGTGTTCCATGGGACAAAGAAAGTGAGTTGGAATAATCAAGATGTTGGGAAGAGAGCAAAGTAAATCCACAAGATTAATTCCTCTACTAGTAGTTTACCTCAGTTACCTTCATACAGATGTGTATAGAAAGAGAGAGGTGGGGAGGGAAGGAGGGAGGGAGGGAGAGAGAGGGGGGGGGAGAGAGAATATGAGGGACATTGATGCAACAACAATCTTCATTACCAAACCTTCTCCACAACCTTGTGCTGTGCAAATTATTATATGATGTACGCAGAGATTACTTGCTATGCCAAGGGAAGATAGATTGCTATGCAAACATATGCTTTATGGAAGTAGAGGAAGTCCTCAACTTACTATGTAATTGAACCCAGAACTATGGTCATAAGTTATTGCAGTTGTTAAGTAGCTCACCATGTCACAAGACACAATTTTATGACTTTTTTTGTAGCAGTTGTTAAGTGAACACAGCAGTTGTTAAGCATATCCATTTTATTCAATGGGCGTGTTTTGCCGGAAGCTGGAAATGAACACCAGCAACGGGCAAAAAAAGTCAAAAATTATCACAGGACTATAGGATGCTGTAAACAAAGGTGAGCTGGTTGCCAAGTGCCCAAATGTGATCATGTGACCACATGGGGGTGCTGCTGTCATGGATACGTTCACCACCATGAGTTATTTGCAAAAATAACAAAGGTGGGATACAAATAACTTTCATTCCCTTCCAATGTCTATTCTATTCTATTCTATTCTATTCTATTCTATTCTATTCTATTCTATTCTATTCTATTCTATTCTATTCTATTCTATTCCATTCCACTCTACTCTACTCTACTCTACCCTACCCTACCCTACCCTACCCTACTCTACTTTCTGAATAATGGTGATAGTAATGACCTTCAAAATTGGGTCATAAGTAGCTTTGTGGAAGTCCAGTGTAACATCTAAGCAACCAGTTGTAAGTTGAGGGCTGACTACCTATAGATGAAATCAGAGAACAGTAGACGAGGCATAGTTCCATGTATACATCCCAAAATATGTATGTTTCAATGCTATAGCATTGGTTAGCTTAGTTATAACTTGCCCAGAAGTCTCTGGCAATGTATTTATATAATTTGCTCCAAGAATAACCTAACACAGATAAATATTTGCTCTAATGTTCTTTTGCTTCTGCAGGGAGAGCCAGGTCCTATGGGGCCTCAAGGTAGACCAGGCCCTCCTGGACATGTCGTAAGTCAAAATACTCTTTCTTGAATTTTGTGTGAGCAGATTTATAGTTGGGTTGCAAAGATGTCTATAAAGCTACCAGGTCAGGCTTCTGGGCCACTGCTAAAGGCAGACACCACTTGGCATAAAAGCCAAAGTAAAATGTCAACTGTTAAATTCTCCATTTGTATCATTTTGTTCTTTTCTGAATTCCCTTTTTTAAAACAAAAATAAAGCACCATTCACATTTTGGTTTTTATAAGATAAACCAAACAAACAAACAAAAATGAGCCCACCAAACCTATTCCTCAGAAATAACAGCAGTTCTACAGATAGTCAGAATAAGCTATTCCAATTGCCAATCCCTCCTCAATCCAATAATTAAAGATTGGTCACTCAAAAGCTGTATGGAGACTATTGAACTTCTGTTATTGCAAATAACCTGTAGATTTCAGTATATTTTATTCTCAATCTGGACTGATATTTAGAAATTTATGTTCCTGTCAACTATAAAACTATAAATTGGAGTAACTGCCGGAATCCTGACAGATCCACTTTATCCACTGAAGAGAATCTAGTTAGTTAAGGCATCAAGCTAGAAACTAGAAGGCCATGAGTTCTAGTCCTGCTTCAGGCATGAATGCCAGCTGAGTGATATTGGGCCAATCATCAGGAAACTCTGTTTTAATTCCGCTTCAGGTATGAAAAAAATTGATAATCTAGGGCTAATCACTCTCTCTCAGTCCAACTCACCTCACAGGGTTGTTGTGGGGAGAAAAATAAGGATATTAGACATGTTCACTGTCTTGAGTTGTTTATAAAAATAATAAAGCAGGAATATAAATAGATTAAATAAATAGTTTTGCCAAATCTTAATTCTATAACTCCCATCCATCCATAACTAGGCACCAACTGGGGCAAGCATTAATATTGTGAGATCCTTGGTGCTCTCGAGTTTAGTTGTATTCTTTCAGACGTTTCAGGCATGTTTCAGATGTTTCAGGCGTGTTGTGCAACAAGGTCACATAGTGGGAGTGGGTTAGGGACTTCTGTTCTCACTGTGAGTTGTGTTGTGGGTGGTGGTGCACGAAGGGAGGCTCAGCCAATCTCATTGTACGCATGTTGTTCTCTGACAATAAAGGTAGTAATAATAATCATTACCAAACTAGGTAACATCATCAGTGCTAGATTAGTGCTATCTTAACATTGCACATTAGAATTTTAACCAGAGCCAACCTAGATGGCACAGACCAGTGTGTCTGGTTGCTCAGAGCTGCCATATTTATCCATTTACATCTGGGAACTTACATTGGAAATGTAGCAGGAAGCTAGACAGCACCCTGTCTTAATTTCTTATGTGTGCTATGCTTCTCTGCAGCCCGAATCATGAAACAGGCTGTGTGAAGAATATCTGGGCAGATAAGAACAGAGATTTAAGTGGGGAGAGACCAGGTTTCCCCTTGCTTGAATAGCCCTTGTGATGTCAAGATCAGATACCCTTTGAGATCAGACTTAACTTACAAACAAGAAACGTAACTACTCCAGATTTCTCCCTTGGTCTCTATTCAGCAAGGATTCTGACATGAATGAATATGTCTGAGCTTTCTAAAATGCACCCAAGAGAACTTTATAAAGAATGCTGTTTTAGACGTCCATGACTAACTCCCGAGTATGCTTTTCTCTAATAATTCATTTTGGATTTATTTTTTAGACATGAAAGGCAGAGTCAGTCTTACTGGGGAAATACTCAATGGTGATAAGTATATTCAGTGTTTCCAAATTTCAGCAGCTTTAAGAGGTCTGGATTTAAACTCCCAGAATTCTTCAGCCAGCATGGGGAATTCTGGGAGTTGAAGTCCAGATCTCTTAAAGTTACCAAGGTTGAGAAACATTGGGTTTGTCTACATTCTTACATCCTTTTGCAATGTTTCTGTCTCTTCAGGGTCCACCTGGAAGCCCTGGTCAACCTGGTCCATCAGGGCTTGCTGGAGTTGTGAGTATCCTCCCTTCCCCTTTTGGCATTCTTAGGCTCTGGTCTTCTTGAGTCTGATCCAACATGGATCCTCTTCACTTCTGAATGAAGCCACAGTATAGGAACCATTCATTTTTTGAAGCTTGCAAATCTCTCTCCGCTGGAACCCCTTTCCCATTTCTTTGTAAAGACAGTGAATCCCTACCTCCAAAATCATGTCCAACCAAATAAGAAAATGATCTGATTGTCTCCAGGAAACATTCATTGAATTGTCAATTGTTAAGATGCCATCTTGGAAGGTGACATTTCATAGATTGGTACCGGACTGCAGAGGGCGCTCCCAAGAACTTCCCATCCTTCTCTAGCCAGATGTATCTGGACAATCTTGGAAATACTCATCTTCTTAGCCAACCCAATCCTGGGGGCCAGGGAGGATGCAATCTACTATATCTAAAGACTGCCATGTTGGGGTGTAGGGGGAGGCAAACCTACCATCTAGCAAAGTAGAAATACTCTGTGCTATTCAGTCAACATTTTTTTAGAACTTGGCTAAATATTTGGCCATGATTTTTTCTAGATGTGAGATTGACTCAAGACATGGAGATCTTTATCCCTGTCCCCATTATCATTCACCTCTGCTTTCTTGTCAATGAAGAAGCAGATGTGTGGAGAGAAACATGCCAGAAAGTTGCCCACCACTCCTCTATGTATACAAAAATAGCTGCAACTGGAGAGGGGACCTTGAGTTCTCCCACAAAAACGAATCTCAGACCGTGGTGGGATTCAAATATTTTTACAACCATTTCTTGGTGGGCTTGGCAGGGGAAAGATACTGTAAAATCCCCATTCTCTCCCCATCCCACTAACCTGCTTTCCAGCTCCGTTCTCCTATGCAGGTCAACCAAAGAAGACCCAACCAATCAACTGGGACTCGATGGGAGGCAGATAATAGATGGGGGGCAGGGCCAGTCAGAGGCAGTATTGGCTGGTTCACCAAACTACTCCAAATTTCTACTACCGGTTCTCCAGAATTGGTCAGAACCTGCTGAAGGCCACCTCTGATCTCAGAGCACATGCATTGGGAAGAACAGTGTGGAGCTGGTCATCTATCTGAAGGAGTCACCTCAAAACAGTGCATCTCCTTGATTGTCTCCAATAGTTTCTGACACCATCTCTCCTTTTCCCAGGGTCTGAAGGGTGAACGGGGATTGACTGGAGAAAGAGGCCTCAGTGGGCTCCCAGGCCAGCCAGGAACACCGGGTCACCCAGGTCCACCGGTGAGTCTCCCTTGATGGAGTCAACATGTTTCAGAATCAATCATGAAGAGCTTATGGGAAAAGCCTCTTGTTGAGAATGGATGGATGGATGCATGGATGGTTTGTAATGCTTCCTAGTCTTAATACTTCGTTCAGTATTAGGCTGAAAGAGATTAACAACACGACTATTTGACTTAGTAGTAGAGAAATGAAACTAAATCCTCTTTTCCCCTTATTTTCTTTTTTGGTTCCTAGGGTGAGCCAGGCTCGGATGGACTGGGAGGCAAAGAGGTATGGTGACTCTTACTTTCTCATCACCTTCTTGAACAGAAGAGCCTTATTTACCCACATCTCACAACCAAAAATAGGAGTAACCCACTGTAACAAAGGAGGAAGCCACCTACATCACCTTTCTTATGCCCAAAACAATGTTCACATTTTTCATTCACACACAGGGGTGATATGGACCAGGGAGAGAAAGAAGTTTCTTGGAAGGCAGCCCTTGGTCCACCTTGCATGCAGTATATCTTCAACTATTGCATTCCCACACTACCTCCTCTGCTTCCTGGAAGTTGACTTCCAAATGCTTTGTTTGTAATGCAGGGAGTTCTTAAATTACATACATAATTGAGCCTGGAATTATGGTTGTAAGTCATTGTGATTGTAAGTCAAGGCACCCATGCCACCAACCTACTGGCCTTTTTCAATGTGGTCATTAAGTAAAAATATTCATTTGAATGGGGGTTTTTAGTCAGAAACTGGCAAAAACATCATGAATTGTGGTCACATGACTGTGAACACCCCAACAAATCTAAAACTGATCTACCAGGCATGCAGTCATATGGCCAAAGGGAATGGGTGGGCGCAGCCATTTATGGTGGCCAGGAGTGCTTTAGAGACTGTAAAGCAGCCATTCCACGGCCGTTATTTCAAACAGCCATAAAACAGCCAGTCTTTAAGTGAGGACTACCTTGATTACACAATAATGGAGACAAGTAACAGATAAAGAACACCTCCTGTAAAGGGCAGGTAAACAGCTTCAAGTTAAATGGTAGGAGGAGGGCTACTTGAGGAGGCAAAATAGCCTTAAGCTAATATTCTCTTCCACTCAAATGCATGATGGGTATTTATCACTATGTTGAAGGTGGCTTCTTACTTTTCCACAGGGATCTCCTGGAAAACCAGGTCCTCCTGGTCCTTCTGGACAGAAAGTAAGTGGGACACCGCTGGGAGTGAATGTCAGGCTCTTCTCCTAGGACAACCTTTCATGGAATTGTCCTCTTTCTTCTTTCAGGGGGACCATGGCATTCCAGGGGAGATGGGTCACCCTGGAGAGAAAGGAAGAGCAGGGATGCCAGGAGGCCCAGGAAAAAGTGGTGAAATGGGCCCCATGGGACCGCGTGGGTCCCCCGGGGAGAGAGGACACCCTGGCTCACCTGGCCCTGCAGGGAACCCTGGGAACCCAGGACTTCCGGGGACATCGGTAAGAACCGGGGCAAAGACAATGCGAGGCATGCCGTGTAATGGGCAACTGAACTATTAAGTCTTCTGTCATTTTGGTTCAGTCTAAAAGTAGATGCAGTTAGAAGGAGCATCTGTCTTCTTCGATGGGTTCTAGGATGTGCCACCAGTGGTTGATATTCACTTGAAAGAGTTTTTCATACAACTTCACTGATGCATAAGGTGCCAAAACTTACTTGGCCGTGCCATCATGGGCCCAACCTTGCCTCTTGGCTTCTCCTGCAATACAGAACTGCTGAGGAGATCCAGTGTAGTTCAGAGCTGCTAATCTCCACATGCAACTACTCCAAAACACAAAGCTGCTGAATCCTTCCTGAAGTTAAGCAGGAGAGGGGGTTGCTTGTCCAGGATCCAGGACTGAGGAGCCCCGGAGGGTCCCACAAAGCATTGCTTCTCATGGATGAGAGGAAGTTAAAATAACAGCATGCTGGGAGATTGATTATCATGATTGATTATCATCAGCAGCCACTCTTTCAGCTACGGAGGGAACAAGTGTGGAAGGAAAAAGATATGGATGGCAGGGTTGGAAGATTTGGTTCTGGGAGATTTTCTGGAGCTTGGGGGAATGGCTGCATGTGGGGTGAAGCTGAGCATGTGAAAGTGGTCAAATGATACAAGTTAACATGCAAGATAAGGCAGAAATTGACTTCTGCTTTTCCCTCTTCCTTGTTTTTCTCAACAGGGAGATGCCATCAGCTATGACCAGATCAGGATGTTCATCAGAGAGGAGTTCCAAAAAATGTTTGATGGTGGGTGAAGAGAACAGATTGATGGCAGGGGGGAAGGCACAGGGTCTCTCTCTGCAGGTTGGAGACCCTAGAACACCAAGCAGAATTAGTTAAGAGGGTCAGGAAATGAATCAAGTTATGATGCCAAATCTTACCCCAAACTCCACCATAGAGAAGGTTATTTCAGTTCTGCTCAATTTCATTCATTCGTTCATTCATTCAATTTCTATAACTGCTTATATCAAATCAATGGCTCTGGGTGGCTTCCAACTCCAAACTATAAAAATAATTAAAACAATAAAAGCATTTTAAAAACAATAAAATATTCAAAAGAAATATCTAAAAAGATTAAAGCATCGCAACTGGACCAAATATTTAACGTCTTTAGGTACTTTTGGCCTGAACGATTGCGTCTTCATTTACATGTTCAAAATATACTGTATGTCAGGGGTTCCCAACCTGGGGTGCTCGCACTGCCTGGGGGTGCGAGACGATATTCCAGGGGGTGCGAGAAAAGTCCAGGTAAATAATAGGATATTGGCTATATGTTGGCATTTTTATTTATTATGCAATGGATTAACTTTGTTTTCATTTTAGAGTTAAGTATTGTTATTTAGTGGCCGTCACATACACAGCTGAAAAAATTCAATCCTACCATATAGTTAACGCGTTCAGTAGTTCCTAAAGACTAAATTTCAGGGGGTGCGAGGTTTGAGTGAAATTTCTTTAGGGGTACAGGGCGAAAAAAAGGTTGGGGACCACTGCTGTATATAGTAGCCAAGTTAACAATAAAGCCAAATTATGAGGCTCTTAACAAATCCAGCATCCCAGACTAAAGGAATATAGCCAGGTTTTTAAAGTCTTAGGAAAGGCCAACAGGGTTTAGGTCATTCTAATCTCCTAGGGGAAGATATTCCACAGAGTAGGAGCCACTGCAGAAAAGGCCCGGGTCTTTATCCCCACCAGCTGACATTCTTTGGGTGACAGGATCTGCAGCAGGCCCAATTTGCTAGGTCCAATTGGACACTTAGAGAGTCTTGGAAAAAGGCAATCCCTCAAGGAACTCAGTCCCAAAACACGTAAGGCTTTAAAGGCGACAGCAGCATCTTGAGTTGCACCCGGAGTATGCCACTAGCAGTTCACATAGCAGCAATGTTACATGTGCTGTATATCTGTCACCTTTTACTATCTGCACAACCGTGTTCTCATCCGTTAAAGTTTCTGAATGCTCTTCAGGGCAATCTCATGTAGAGCACATTTGGAATAACAATGCAATACATCTTTTCTGCCATGGACATCTAGAACAGATTTTGGTCTTTTCCAAGAAAGGAAAATGTTTGCATAACGCCTACAAAGCCCTACAGGGAAATTATGAATTTTCATCTATTTTAGAGCCGCCGGGTGTTTTCAGAATTCCTGCGTGAGTCCTCTGCAGCAGAGTGGTGTCAAAAGAGTTGCGAAAAAGACCACACCTATGTAATCAAAACCTTGCTCTGTCTTATGTTTTCCAACCATTAAGAGGAAGTGAAACTTCAATCGCATGTTCACAGTTATCATCTTGACTTTCCTGATCATCTCTCTGCAGATCCCTCCTTACCACTCTGCCGGATAAATCACTATTTTAGGGTGGAAAAAAAGCAATAATATTCAATAGCCCATCTTTCTTTGCAGACTCTGAGGATCTTTCTTTTTCTTTCTTTCTCTTTCTTTTCTTTTCTTTTCTTTCCTTCCTTTCTTTTTCTTTCAACTGTTCTAGAGAAGAAAATAAATGAAAGCTAAGAATAGCGTGATCAGAATCAGAATTCAGACTTAATATTCCACAAGCTTCTATCTTTTTCACCATAACCCCAGGCACTCTGGAAAATAAAAATAAGCAAAGAGAAAATGCTGAGAAAAGCCCGATTTGGCAAGGCTGTTGTAGGCTCCCATTTTAGTGTGGAATTGAGAATTTGTCTCAATATGCCTGTTGTTATAATATGACACAGCTGCCCAGGAGAATGTATTTTAACTACAAGTGCCCCCAGGCCTGCTGTGAATTAAAATTAACCCCACTCCTGACCTAAGAGGGTAGTTGGCTCCATCATTTCTGCAAATAGACCGGAAATTGACTAAAAGATGCCCCGATAAACTCAAACATTACAAATGCAGATAATAAGACCAGATACAATTAATGATAAAGATAATACAAGATTGCAGAAGGAGTCCTAATCAATAGTTTGACTAATTCCTGAAGGAGGTCAGCTATAAAAGTGTGTGTCCAAGGAAGGTTATAGTACTATTAATTATGGTTGGCTGCATTGTCAGCCAGACGTTTAGACTGGATTTGGCATTTTGCCAAGTCCTTCCCTAGGTCCTGGAACAGGCAGATGTCGTTATTTAAAAACATTACATATATTGTTGCAGGACATAAGATGATGGATGATAGATGATGATGATGATTTTGGGAAGAAGCAGAAAAATCCAATAGTTGCAGTGGTATTCTTTGTTAATAATAGTTTGGCTTGAATGTCTCTCAGGAAAAACACCCAGAATTGCCTCTCAGCGTGAGATATGCAGCATGCAAATTTAAATGAAGTAAAAAGCAAAGTAAAATAAAACGCCACTTTTTAAATTAACAGAATAGCCAGATCAACTTATCAATGAGTCTCTCCGGAGAACACATCTGCTTCCAAAGATTCCTGTAAGGGCTTATCTTAAGGGTTTCTATTCAACAGCTACAGAGAAAGTCGTCCTCCCCACAAACAGGTTTTCCTATTTCCTTACCTCACCAGTTCCTGTCCACCCCTTGAGCAGCAGAGCAAACAATGGCTCCCTTCTCTTTCCTACAGAACGGATGCAGTACTACGCTTCCCGACTGCCCATATCACCAGTAGAAGTCCTTTCCCAGCCAGGGAGACCAGGGTCACCTGGGAAAGACGGAACGCCAGGACGGCCAGGCCCTCCTGGTTCTCCAGGCCTGCCTGGACAAATTGGAAGGGAAGGCCGGCAAGGTGTGCCCGGCATGAGAGGTAAGCCTTGCAACTCCTCCTCCTGACAGAAGGTAGACTTACAGAGGCACATCATAGACCAGAGTTTCTCCACCTTGGTGACTTTAAGTGGACTTCAACTCCCGGAATCCTTCAACCAGCCTTAAAGCTGTCAAGCTTGGAGAATTTGAACCTTGATGGAGTTTTCAATGGCTCTGCAAATAGTGTAAATTTAGGCAATGGGCAAAATCAGAAGCCAGGTTAAGCAGGTGACCACTCAGCCAGTAGATTCATGTCATCTAGGTGGCACATCAGCAGGAGTCCCCAAATTTGGGGTGTGCCTGGGTTCTATAACTTTGTCCCAGCAGATTCCTCAGATGAATACTTAATCCCAGTTGGGCAAGAATGTGGTCACAGCTCTAAAGAAATACAAACAAGACTCTTTGCAAACAAGACTCAGATGTAGCCTGATGTTGTAAATGGATAGAGGCTTCGGTCAATTCACTTTCATGTTTTCTTCCTCAATGCAGGTGAGCCCGGAACCAAAGGAGAAAAAGGAGACAAAGGGACTGGAATCATGGGGGAGACTGGAGCACCAGGCCCTCCAGGTAAATTTGGCTCCCCTCGAAGTTAAACCTGCTTGCTTAAGTCTGCTTGCTTTCATCAGTCATTGGCTTTTATCCATTACCAAGACATAGAGCATACGTAGAGTTTTTCTGCAGACCAGTGGTGCCATTCCGAGTCTTACTATATGCATTAGGTTGCATCTTCATTCAGAAAACAGTTTTTTCTTATGGGTGTTGTTGCTGCCTTTAGCAATTTTAAACCATGATGTTATAGTTCCTTTCATGGTCATTCAAAAGGATGGAAAAAATCCCTTTAGATCTACACCACTAGTGAAATGATCAACTTTGGTCTTACTAGCGATTGGAAAAAGAGGAGAGTCTCATAGCTTACTCCAACTCAATGAACCTAGAATAGGCCAAGCTTCTCTCCAGAAGCCTTGAACCATACTTCAATCTCTGTAGAGCGGAAGGTGGAAATATTGCTCTGGTTAGCCAAAATAGAGGTTGTTCTTAAGTTTTTCTTGTAAGAACAAGGAGCCTGTTCTGAAATAATTTGTTCTTTAAATTCTCAAGCGTTGCTTTGCAGAGCAAGATAGCGTTGCTTTGCAGAGCAAGCATCTAATAAATAAGTATGTAATGAAATAGGTGATTTTCTTAGTGTCGCTGGTAGGACTACAAATCAAAACGTTCAGGTAGTATTTGGAGGGCTACCACTGGTTCTGCTGAGGACTGAGGCCTTCAACAGCAAGATCAACCTATTTGGCTCAACGCTGAGCTTTCTAACAGATTCAAATCAACATTCCCTGAAAACTTTCTTCACAAAGAAATGAGGCCTTCCCAACACACCTTTCCCCAACCTGGAATTTTTTTCAGGTTTGTGGACTTTACTTCCAGAATTCTTTAGAGTGGAGAATTTTGGGAGTTGAAGTCTACTGGTCTGAAGAGCATCCTCACGGGAAAGGTTTCTCCAATGTTTCCTATAATTTCAGGAAAGGAAAAACAGACCACCGAATGTAGGACTCTCCATTATACTTGTCTATTTCTTGTTTTCCTTTCTCAGGTATCCAGGGGCCTCCAGGTTATGGGAAAATGGGTCTTCCAGGGCCTATGGGGCAGCAAGGTATTCCGGGCATCCCAGGGCCACCAGGAATCACAGGCCCTCCTGGGAAAGTCGGTCACTGCAATCCTTCAGACTGTTTTGGCATGATGCCCATGGAGCAGCCCATGTACCCGCCCAAAAACATGAAGGGGCCTATGGGCTAAAGAATATTCTCCTTTCCGCCCCCACAAAGGACTCCATTTGGAATAGCCAAAGATCAAGTCTTCCATCATGACTAGCTGTGATGATGCTTTCATTGTTGTTAATATTTTGACTATATTTTTCTCCAGTGGAGTTCAACTTCTTATCATGATGGCATTTTTTTTTAAAAAAAGATCTACCAGGATATCTGTGTCTGTCTGTGTATGTATGTGTGTGTGTGCGAGAGAGAGAGAGAGAAGATTTCTGTGTGTGAATGTCTCCATATTCTGAGTGATTTTTACCGACGGTGAGCAAAATCTATTCAAGACAAAACTTCTGCTCATTATTTTCCCGCCTCATTAGGAGTTATTATTTCCACAATATAGACGAAATCTGTTAAAAATTTTAAGAAAATATGCAAAGGGGAGACGGGGAAGAGGAAATACTGTGGTTTAATTTCAGTTTTGATTGGGTTTTCCCTTTTAGAATGAGTTATAATGGGTATCTGGAAAGTAAGAGATAAACAGTTCTAAAATGCAATTGATAGAACAAAAATTGCCTGAGTATGGAATCACACCAGCAGAGCCATCGCAAATCAAGAAGTTGTCACCTATCACTTCTTGAGAGCACACACCGAGAAGGGCTGCCCTACCTAGCATTTACACACCTCTCTTGGAGCAAATTGCACAAGTAAATGCAGCAGAATTTACTTCTAGTAGATATATATAAAATTGTACAGGAAAAAAAAAATCACTTCATACTCGGAGACATTCCCCCCCTTAATTGAAATGAAAAAGTGGAACAGAAATTAATGTATTAAAAATTGTGTTGTCTTTGGAGAGGGGAAAAAAAATGGAAAGAACTCCTGAACTTAAAACAACTTGTGTGGTATTTAGGATGTATGAATGGGAATATCATCTTATGGTGTAATTACTTTTCCAGATGTCCAACATTCTGTTTTCTTCCTGTTGTACGAAATGTGTGGGACCATGTACCTTCTGGAATTAATTAATTTTTCTTGAATGTTCCTGATTTTGTTTTTTCATTGTTTTTATATCAAATATATTGAGCTTCATCCAAACCAGATTTAATTCTAGTTGCTCATATGTCTGGGCATCAGAACTGTGAAATCCTGGAGGATCAGGGGAAGATAAGACTGGGGTGGGAGCGGTCATTATCTGTGGCTAAGATGCCCCTTCACGGTGGGAAATTGTGGAAGGAATAGCGGTTGTCCCTTGCCTGCTGTCACCTTCACACAAATAACCTGAATTATCTTATTTGCAATGACATAAATTATATAATTCTCATGATTTGCATGATGATCTCATGATCCAAGTAATATTATTGTGGCTTGTAGCAGACACCTGCAACTTCCTTTGACCACAAAAGAGAGAAAAAAATTCTTTACTTAATCCCCCTCCCCATTCTTCCTCCAAACGATCCACAAGGTCTTCCTTCAAACTTCAAATCACATCTATTCAGAAACTAGAATTGGCAGTAATCTAATCTTTAAGCCCCTTTATTAACTCTTTCAAGGTCCACCCCACCACAAACACAGAGATTATGTGAACACACTGTGTGCCCCTTACATTCTTGACCCAAATGGGTCTCCCCTAGAGGAGAATCTCTCTCACACATGCACATTTGGGCCATTGACCCCAAGAGTTAACCATCACCACCCTAATTTTAATGTTTAAATAAATGATGCCTTGTTTCCTAATTGGTATTTGGCTCATGTTCATTTCAAACCACTGATTTACAAGCCACCATTAGGTCATTCTGTCAGCAAAGTCCATTCAATGAACAGGTACAGTAGAAGCAGAGAAATGAACTGTAATGTGGAATCCTTGGTGCTCCCTCAGCTTGGTTGTTTTCCTGCAGATGTTTCATTACCCAACTAGGTAACATCATCAGTGCATTAGTGTACAGTGACTAGTTATGTCAGTGACTATAGTCTTCTATTAGAAACATGTAGACTAGCAACCCCTGTTGGTTCATCATGCAGCTTTGGTCCTTTAGATAAAAATAAACACATTCTCATCAGAAATCATTTCTGCAATGATAGGATCTTGCCTCAAGGCAAGGCAACATGGTGACTGTCCTTCTCGTTGTCATGCCATAGACAAAAATTTTCTGACTGTATTTTTGAATGATGAAACCACAAGCCTGCTAGTCAAAAACGGTATGAGTTTCCTCCCCTTAGCTCCGCATGGCGTGCGTAGCAAGTTCATCCCACTCTCTAGCAGCTACCATGATCCCCTGTGCTACTAAGTCTTTGGTCCTACACAACACCACCAAGATCTCCTCTTTGTGAATGTCCGTCTCTCATCTCCACCTCATCTTTCGAAAGAAGCAAGTTGCTGCTCATCATTTTTCAAGTCAGAAGATAACTCCCGAGGAACATGGTGACAGCTTCTTCCCCCATGACAAGGCTGCTGGCCAAAAGACTAAGTGGCTTCTTTCCTCTGTCAATCTCGAAAAAGGAAAGAGCAAGAGTAAAATGGTCCTGCTTCTATGTCAGATAAACACCACAGAACAACATCCAGCAGAGATTTTCAAGCATTAGAGAAAATATTTGTAGTTACTCCTTCAAAGGGGTATCAAGAGGCTGATCCATCAAGTCAAGTCATTCTCTTCAAAATGTGGCTTGCTGCAAATTGATCAGAGAAAACCACACATAAATTCTTGATGGTCATATTTTCATAGTTGTCTCTGGACTGAAAAAAGCGTATGATTTGAGAAGAACAAGAGATAGATTTTTTTTTTAAATGAATTGGCAATTTTGGGAACAATAATTCCATAGAAGTCACCAGCATTCTTTAGCTGTCAGCTCAGGTTTTATGACTTTTTCTATTTGTTTTTGTTCTCTCTCTCTCTCTCTCTCTCTCTCTCTCTCTCTCTCCCTCCCTCCCTCCCTCCCTCTCTCTCTCTCTCTGAACAAGGACTATCCATTTAGCTGAAAAGCTCCACAACAAAACTCCAATCATCTATCCAATGGTGTGGATACTCCATAGCACTTCATGTCCATAAGCCCAGAGGGAAAATTGCTTCAATATTGACAATGATGCCAGTTCCTCCATATTCCTTTTTTCACCACCGTCACAGCTTTGCAAAAGTGTATAAATTCACATCAAAAACCTGCTATTTTCCCACTTCACCTTTTGCTATGGGCATCCTCTTTCCCATTGCAAAGACAGTATTTGTCCATGTGTGTACAGAGGTGGGAAATGTATCTGCTTGTATCTGCTCTTAAAATGTTGCTCCTATAGATGTACTGATTCACAGAGCAATGGGTTATATGAAGCAATTACCAACCTCTAGCAGATAACATCCAAATTATTATTCTCAGAAATTATTGTTCTGGGACTATTTACTCACACATTCCCTTCCCTAAGCTATATGGCTCCAGTCAAACATTTTGTTGCAAATTACAGCTTATTTCAACATTGCAAAACACAATACTCTGATAGGACATCTCGGTACAAAGTACTTGCTAGTACTTTAGTTTGCATTCAGATGTATGAAATACTTGCAGGTATATAAATGACAAAAGTTTGGTGCGGTGATTAGAGTCACCAGGCTAAGAATGGGAAACCTTGAGTTCCAATTCTGAAAGCTGGCTAGCTGGGTAGCTTGGCCCAGTTCCTGTTTCAGCCGGAGAAAGAAGAGCAAGCCACTTCTGAAAAATTGTTGGCAATAAAACTGAGTCCTTTCTTTCTTTGTTTCATTCCTTCCTCCATTTGTTCCTTCCTCCTTCCTTCCTATTTCATTCTCACTTTCATGTTTCATTTCTTCCTATTTCATTTTTGCTTTTGCTTTTTCTTCCTTCTTACCTTTTTCCTTCTTGTTTTCACCTTTCCTTTCCTTTTTGTTGGAAGAAACGTCCCTCTGGGCTCAGTTCCAAGTGGGAAGAAAGACACTGGAAACATGGAGGCTATTTGGAAAGATGATTTAATGGTGGACAGGACCACGTGGTTTGAAGTCCTGGCTGGCTGACCACATGGAGGAGAGTGAGATATATTTATACCCTCTCTTGGGCTTTGAACTTGCTTCCTGTCCCTGTTAAAGAAATGTATTCTGATTGGTTGCCAGACTCCCATGGAGCCATGAAGGGGTCACTTTGTAGGTTGTCTTGAGTCCCAGGTTTGCTTGAATCTTGCTGGGTGATGTTAATCTTCCCAGGTGCCATGTGGTGAGATGGGTAGAGGGCTAATCCTATCATGTCCTGAGAGTGAAGGTCTTTCGTGTTGTGGATAAGCTGGCCCAGCCTTTTGTCTAGTAGATAGGATGGCACAGTCTATTTCTGGGGCTATTAAGAAAGTTGGGGGGCTGCTTTCCAAGAACATGTTTCTCCTTTTTTCATCCAGGGAAGTATAATTGGTCTTCAACACCAATAAGACCAAGGAGCTTATACTGGATTATAGAAGGAACAGATCAGACATCCAGCCCTTGCTTATCAATGGAAACCGAATGGAGCAAGTGGCCAGTTTTAATTTTCTGGGTGTTACCCTAAAAGAGGACCTGAACTGGGGTGCCCACATTGCAGCCCTGGTCAAAAGGGCCCAGCAGAGATTATACTACCTGAAACTTCTCAGAAAACAAGAAGTGTATGGAAAACTGCTGGTAACCTTCAACCGCTGCACCACAGAGAGCATTTTAACATACTGCACCTCTGTATGGTTTGCCAATTGCACAGTGGCAGATAGCAAAGCACTCCAGAGGGTTAATGTCATTGCACAGAAGATCATGGGTTGCCCTCTCCCCTCTTTGGAAGAGCTTTATAGCTCCCGCTGCCTTAAGAAAGTTCAAAAGATTCTCAAAGATCCATCTCATCCTGGGAACCCTTTTTTTTTAACTATTACCATCTGGGAGACGGTACAGAATAATAAAAATAGGGACAAATAGGCTGAAAAACAGCTTCTATCCCAAGGCACTAGCTCTTTTGAATTCTGCTGTATAGTGCAGTGTTGGTGCGGTGTTGGGGGTTTTCGGTTCAATGTCTGAAGGGTGAAGGATGTGTGTTTGTGTTTATTTTCATGGTCATGATGTGCACTGAAGATGGTGTTTGATTTCGTTGTTCGAGGTGCAATGACAATAAAGTAAAGTAATATTCTGCCTTTTTAATGTTTCCTAGAATGCTTCATTCTTCTAGAAAGGTGAGTGCTAACTTTCTACACTTTTATTCTTAGTTTTCCTACCTTCCATTCCTTTCTCTCCTTTTGATTCTTTCTTTCCCATTCTCATTTTTTTCCTTCCTTCCTTCCTTCTCCCTCCCTCCCTCCAAAACAACAGCAAAAAATAAATAAAATCCAGCCCTTTCAATAATAAAATGAACTCTGAAACAGAACCACAAAATATTTGAAATACGCCTTTCTTTCAAGAGAAGTAAACTTTTGAGAAACTGCATGTACATTTTGGCACAGTGACTATCTGAACAAAGAGAAAGTGATGCTTTCAAAAGTAACATAAGGAACAGCAATGAAATATCAGGAAATTGGAGTTCTGGCATCAAGTAAGAATAGGGAAAAGGGAAAATATTGCAGGATGAAAATGATTTGTTTTGGCACACAAGCTGTAACTATGGGAGCATTACAGAACCTCAACTGATGGCGTGGTTTTGTGTCTCAGTAAATGATGCCATGAAAAGAATTTGCTCATCCTCGGGACTCGATGCCTTTTTGTCAGTAAAATTGTTTCTTCGAATCAATTTGTTATCCACGGATTTTGTCTCCCCTTTTTTCTACTCCGTCTTTTCAGCCTTCTGGATTGACTTGCTTATAACGAGCGATGCTTCTGGCTCCTGCTTGTTGAATGAAATAACACCCTGTGCTACCCTGTTATTTATTCCCATTCCGCTAGATAGTAATTCAGACATTAAAAATAATGCCTGTGTAGCCGCATGCCTTAAATGTGATTCCACAAAGATTTGTGGCTCTATTATTGCAATGACAGGATCTTTTTTTTCCCCTTTCGTAGCATTTTGCTACAGGTAGTGGGTCTGCTTTTCAGATCAACCAAATGCCATGACAGATAATCCTACCGAAATGCAAGGCCCCTGGAGGCCTTTTCCCAATTGCATTAGGTTGAGCTATTCTTGCTCCCCCACTCAACAAAGCTGGCCTTTCAAACTTTTGCAAAGGTTGTTTTTTGTAGCCATAAATGAATTGTTCTAAATTAAATATATGATGAAACTTGCCCCTTTGATCAAAGATCACAACAGGAGGCAGCGCCTTGTGACCTTGGGTGATTTTGAAAAGAAGGGTTGAATTTAATTAGGATGGCAAACTGCTCCAAAAAATAATAATCCCAAATTTAGAGTTTAGATTGAAAAGAGGGCAAAAGTTGTTTTCAAAAATCTCCCCAAATCCTGCACTGATTCCAAAAATGGGGGTAAGGGACGGGTAGTCCTCAATTGATGGCCACAATGGAGCCCAACGTTTCCAAAGATGGTTAAGTCAGCTTTGCCTCATTTTGTAACTTTTCTTTCCACAGTTAAGTGAATCACCGCCGTTGTTAAGTTAGTAACACCGTTTTCAAATGAATCTGGCTTCCCCATTGACTTTGCTTGTCAGAAGGTCACAAAAGAGTATCACAGGACACTGGAAGCCTCCTAAATAACATGCCAGTTGCCACGAGCCCGAATTTGGATCGCGTGACCATAGAGATAGCAATAGCACTTAGACTTATATACCGCTTCATTGTGCTTTACAGCCCCGTCTAAGCGGTTTACAGAGTCAGCATATTGCCCCCAACAATTTGGGTCCTCATTTTACCCACTTTGGAAAGATGGAAGGCTGAGTCAGCCTTAAGCCTTGCAGTAGGAGTAGCTTGTAGTACTGCACTCTAACTGCTGCGCAGCCGAGATCCTGCAATTGTGTATAAAACATTTTTCAGTGCCGTTGTAACTTTGAACAAGCATTTGAACAAGCATCACTAAGCATTTTGTTGCAAGTCAAGGACTACCTAAATTTCTCACTTAATGATGGTAATTGCGAGTGGGCTTTCCATCACCAATAAATGTAGTCATAAAGCATGCTATCCACATGACTGCATCCTTTAGCAATGGCAATCCTGGCTGTCTCTGTTGCCATCGTTAAGCAAGGATCACATAGCCAGGCTCCTTGGGAGAAAAAGTGATGGGAATGTGAGCGAATAATCTGGGCAACATACAATTTTCCCCATCAGTTTCCAAGAAGGAAAGTGGCAAATGGCAGCCACACAACTTCAGGTTGCTGCAACCATGTGAGCCTGTTGCCAAGCACCCAGTTCACAATCACATGGAATCATGGAGTCCTAGGGCTAGAAGGGACCCTGGAGGTCTTTTTGTCTAACCCTGTGCTCAAGCAAGAGATCCAGTACCAAAGATAGGCAACTATGGCTCCTTTACGACCTACGGACTTCATTCCCAGAATTCCTGAGCCAACTCTGGGAGTTGAAGTCCACAGGTTGTAAAGGGGCCATAGTTGCCCATCTCTGCCCTATACCATTCCGGACAAATGGTTGACCAATCTCTTCTTGAAATCTTCCAGTGATGGAACACCCACAATTTCCAGAGGTAAACTATTCCACCAATTGTTAATTAATTGTTAATTAATTGTTCTCAATTCTAAGCTGGGTCTCTTTTTTCATAATCATCTGTCCATTACTTCTTATCCTGCCTTCAAGTACTATCCCATCCCTGTGGTGGCTTCAAGTATTAGAAGCCACCACAGGTTTCTTCCTTAGGCTAAACATACCAAGTTTCCTTAGCTGCTCATCGTGCCATTTAACATCCAGATCCCTTAACTTTGTTGTGCTTCTCTGCACTCTTCCTGGGGCCTCAGCACCTCACCACATGACAGGGATGCTGTGATGGCCAGAACTTTGAAGACCGGTTCTAAGTCCCCTTAGTTCACCATGATCATAACAGTTGCTGAATGAGTGGTTGCACTCCAAGGACCCTTGACTGGAGTCTAAAACATGTGAAGAACAGTTACAGGAATTGGGTATGGAAAAAAAGAACTAGGGGAGGCATGATGGCAATGTTCTAATATTTGAGTGGCTTCTACAAAGATGAGAGGGTCAAACTATTTTCCAGACAACTAAAAGGCAAGATGAGAAACAATGGTTGGAAACTAACCAAGGAGAGAAGCAACCTAGAAGTAAGGAGAAATTTCCTAATGGTGAGAGCAATCAACCAATGGAACAACTTGCCAATTGAACAACGTGCTCCACTGTTGGTGGCTTTCAAAAAGGGACAGGACAATCATTTATCTGAAATGATATAGGGCCTCCTGCTTGAGCAGGGGGTTGGACTAGAAGACCTCCAAAGCCCCTTCCATTATTCTATGTTTTACGTTCCACCTTTCTTTGAAAATACTGTATCGGATGCTAGAAAGGCTGCAGAAAGCTAAAAAATACAATAGAGAGATCTGGCCACCTTGGTAAAGACATCTTACAACTAAATCACTGAAATTCATTCTCCTTTGGGGAAAAGAAATCAAATTCATTTTCATCAAATTGAATGGAAACGGGTAGGAATAAAATGCAGGATATTTACTCATAATGCTAATTCAGTTCCTAAACAAAACATGACAGGATTTTTGTTTGAAAATTACTCAGTAATTTCCAATTTAGTTCTCACCCAACACTCTCCCAGTCAGTCCCCATATGTTCAGAACAAGCACACACACACAATTCAGATCAGCCAGCAAATACATAGCTCCCTGTTTATTTCTTACACCTTAGCCTTCATTTATTCCAGCCTTAACCCTTTTATTTCCACAACAGCAATAGAATAAGGTGGAAAGTAGGATACCAGGAGATCCCTCCTCTTGTGTATCATGAAGGAAACAATTTGATGATAGTGATAATACTATATATCCAATAGTTTTTCTTCTTAATTCTAATAGAATAGAACAGAATAGAATAGAATAGAATTCTTTATTGGCCAAGCGTGATTGGACACACAAGGAATTTGTCTTGGTGCAAATGCTCTCAGTGTACATAAAAGAAAATATCCATTCATCAAGAGTCAAGAATCATAAGGTACAATACTTAATAATATTTAATAATTTCCCACAAAAGCAAAACTATATTTACTTTAGGGCAGATATTTACCATGGAGAGATAGTTCTCAATTTACAATCATGTGTTTATTGACTGTACAAGTTATGGCTGATCTGAAAAAGGGGACTTGCAGCCCAGTTTTGAAGTTCTGACAGTCATGCCTTCTATGGTCACATGATTGAAGATATTTTCTAGAGATATTAGAGATATTTTCACATGGCACTTTACAATGGTTTTGCCGAAAACTGGCACTTATTTCTAAGCTTTGGCAAAACTGCATCGGTAGCGAACCATTGATTTGCTTGATGACCATGGCATTTTCTTAATGATTTTACGACAGCCATGTTCACTTAACAACTGCCGCAAAAAAAAGGTCATAGTCAGGTCTACTCTCATGATTACTTACTTTACTCCATCAGGACTTACGACCATGATTGCCAGGCTGAATTATGATTGTTGGTCGAGGACCACGTTACTATAACTGGCATCTGGCATACTATAACTTAGAGCTGATATTTCAACTCCCCTGCTTCTCTTTGCTACGTCGCTTCCAAGGTGCTATGTCTGTCCACGCCATCTTGCTTCTAATCAAGAAGATACCCACTGAGGATGACTCCTGTAAAGCCCACAGGATGCCACTCTTGTGCCACTGCTTAATTTCCCATGCAAACTGAACCAGCAACCTAAAATCCCCAGATACTGCACTCACTGCACACCCAACATAACTCCTTGTCTGTCCTTTCATAAGGAGAAGCTTCACTACAACTAGCAAGTCAACACACTCAGTGATTTCCTCAAGGCTGAAAAACATGTCTTAGGGCAACGATGCTTTCATGTCAGACTCCTGATGACCGTCTGGATTAGCTCCTGCAGTTTTCTTGGCAAGGTTTTTTTCTGAAATGGTTAGGTATTGCTTTCTTCCTAGGGCTGAGAAGGGAAGGACTGGATCAAGGTCCAAGGTGGTTTTGTGCCTAAACCAGGACTAAAATTCATGATTTTTCCAGGCTGGTGCCTTCACCACTGCATCAAACTGACTAATTGCACCCCAGATTTGGCATAATTCCAAGGTTGTGAGCTCAGAAAGAGATAACCAGGATCCCATAACATCATAGAACATAACCTAGTTCTATTATTATTACGAGTAATCCTCGACTTATGAACACAATTGAGCCCAACATTTATATTGCTAATCGAGACATTTGTTAAGTGAGTTTTGCCTCTTTTTACAACCTTTCCTGACACATTTTTTTAAAGTAAATCACTGTGGTTCTTACGTCAGCAACATGATTCTAAAGTGAATCTGGCATGACTCCAGGACACTGCAACAGTCATATGAACCAGTTGCCAAGCATCCAAATTCTGATCACGTGACCTGAGATGCTGCAATGGTCATAAGCATGAAAAATGGCCATAAGTTCCTTTTTTCAGTGCCATTGTAACTGTGAATGGTCACTAACGGAACTATTGTAAGTCAAGGATACCTGTATTACCACCACCGCCATCATTCCTTATCTGCTCAACACCCAACATTCAGCTGTATTTTTCAAACTCAGCAAGGTGTAGACTTCATCTCCTAGATTTCCCCAGCCAACTGGGATGGACTTTGATTCTGGGACTTGGTTGCTGAGGTTAAGAAATCCTGGCTTAGTCCTTCAAGGGTCTCAAGACTTAGTGGCTTTTTCTCTGAATTTGTACTCACTTTCCCCCTCAAAACAACCTATGCATGCTTTACCCAAGGAAGGAAAGATGAAAACGATAAAAGGTGTGATTCAATAGTGAGAGAAGCTTTTGGAAACCTGCCCAATAAGTCAGTAATCAGATTAACCCGCAAGTCACTGTCATCCCCCAATACATTAAGCAATAAACCAGGTTCACAAACCACCTTGATCCAACCAGGACTGGGCTGCATCAAGTGATTACAAAATCCGTCCGGGAAAAGGCTCTGTAACAAGATCCGCACTGTATTTTTGGCCAAAAATGTTGGGTTTCCCCTCCAAAATATTTCATTCTTCTAGGAGGGAGGGGCTTCCCACAAAGTATTTGATAAAACACAGAACGTGAATGATTAAACACTGTATATTAAAGAGAGTAGACGCCACTCGTCGGCACCTGATTGGCACATACTAGTGATTTTGGGACGAGCCTACCTTACAGGGCTTGTGTAAATGCGGGCAGAGTAACACACACATTTATCTAGGCCGCTGGCGTATTTCTGTTCTGATGCAAACCAGAACAGAAATACGCCATACGGACGATTGGAAAGTTATGGGCTGCCCCACCTGACAACGTCTAACCGCCCCACTTAGTGGGGAAGAAGAAAACCGCATCTTGCCCTTTTATAGCGTTCACGCTCGCGAAGCCCCGCCCACCCAGGTGAGTGACAGTTGATCCGCCCACGTTCGTGCTCCCCCCCTCGAGGGTCATCTCGTCCAATCAACTAGACCGGGGGGGGTGGAAGGGCGGAGAGAAAGAAGGAAGGGCGTTCCCGCGCGACAAGAAGGAAGATTTCATGGCGGCCAGTTACCCGTATGGGCAGGTGAGGCGGCGTGCACGCGCGCGAAAGAGGCGTCGGGCTCACCTCGCCGCGCGGTGGTCGACGGGAGCCCCCGTACCCGAAAGCGAGATCGAGTGGGCTCTGGATTGAAGGGGCTGGAAGTTGCCTAGGCAACCAGAAAGGGGTGGGGAGAGCCGAGAGGATGGCCCCGGCAAGAAAACGAATCCCGCTTCTCGGGGTGACGTCACGGTCAGGCCAACGGAGTACTGTAGTGATGTCATTGTGTGTGGGGGGGAATGGAGATTGTTGGGGATGGAGGGGAAGGAAGGAAGCTCCCCAAAACAAGGTTAGGAAGTGTTTTCATTGGCTGGGGGAATTCTGGGAGTTGAAGTCCGCCCACTTTCACAGTTGCTGAGCGGGAGTGACACCCCCTTGGGGAGCCTGGTGAGTTAGTTAACGCTCAGGGTGTTGTGCAAGCGGGGGAACGTAGGTGGTTATTTCATCAAGAGTGGGACACAGGTCGTCTGAGGACAGCCCTCAAACGGCTCTTCTGCCAGGGGACCAAACTTTCCTCCCCATTCTGCCTTGGCTCACAAGAAACACAATGAAGCAATTAGGAAACACTTACAAAATCAGACTTTTGAAAGGGATAAAAACCAGGGACTCAGCCACCTGGAGGTCATCTGTGTCCCCAAAGCAAGACTGATGACAAAGTTTCAAAGGGGTTCACCGCCAAGGGTTGCTAATGCAAGTTGGGCAGCCGTATAAATTGGAGGGAATTGAATCAATAAATGCATAAAATACTTTGGCCATCTGACTCCTGCAGGGGAGGAGGGCACAGGCTGCCTTTAAGATTTAAGAGAAAAGTGGTGGTACTGGCAGAGCTTTTCTTGCAGAGATGAGAGAAGTGCATTCATTAAAACCTTGTCTTTTTACACACTTTGTGCCTTAAGGCCTGCTCCTTGTAACCTGCATTTTGCAATGAATCCGAATGTTCAAAAATGGCCATCTACCTTGGCTGCACACATGACTAAGGCTCAGAATAAGAGAAAAGTTGGAAGAGACCTTGGAGGTCTTCTAGTCCAACCCCTTGCTCAAGATTCACACCTTCCATTAAGCCAAGATTGTGTGGCTTATTGCAATATGTGAATCCAGCCTTCTTTTTTTTTTTTTAGCCCCTCCTGTATCTGTTCTGGTAATTTTGTCTTTCCTAATTAAATTCATTTCCAAGGATAACAACATGGATTCAGATGTCTCTCTTGATTACCTGGACCAAGTTATTAATTGAGTCATCCACTCTGCCAGGAAATTGACTTATCGGTGCATGACTGAAATCAGTCAGCAAGGTTTTCTGACATACTGCCACAAAGGTGGCAGGAGGCTTTATTTCTTTATTGCACCATGTGGAGAAATAAAAAACGTAGGGATGCATTGGAGCCCAAAGCCATCTTTTTCATTTCACTCTGGTTATTGGGATATTGCATTATTGAATATTGAGCTTTAAGACTTCATTATTGCCTTGTAATCAGGAAGGAAGAATCTTCCATCCTGTTCCTCAATAATAATAAAAAAAAACAGTTAACCAAACGGTTGGTTTAGTCTTGGGGTTGATAAATTGCTAAGATAAACCTTCCTTCTCTGGGTCAGTTGTGTTGGGGTTTAATAACTGGTATTTTCACGACACATTAAACTCATGCTCTCTGTCCCAGTTTAGCATGTGTGAACAAGACCTCTTCTGGGAAAGGAAATGCTCTTCGTTGTTTAGTGAAATTAAATTCATGGTGGTTCAGAATTGAAGCTCAATGTTAAGGAGATTTTATTTTAAATATGCATCAGTGTACTCGACTTCAGAATAAAAGGTATCTTAGACTGTTTCCAAGACACTGTTACAAGAGTTACAAGGAGCAAAGTATTGCATAAAAATTAACATTTTGGGGATTTGCCATTTTATATGCCTATTTCATTTCTTAAAAGACTATTAGCTATACACTATCAGCTAATCAATAAAATATTGGCAAAATTATCTCTATGGATCAATCTGGCTTTATCCCAAATTAAAATATATTTACCGCATCAGGAAATTATGAAATATTATACAATTTAATAAAATTAATGTCTTCTCTAGCCACTTGTTCTTTAGATATATTTAAAGCTTTTTGATTCTCTAAAAATAGAATTTTTAAAACAAATATTAAGTAAAATCAAACTTGGAGTTGGTATTTGTAAGATAATATAAAATGTTTATGGGCTAACTGAAGCTCAGACAATCCATGTTGCTGTCAAAAGAGCATATTTTACTGATTTCTCAGGCTGGCAATCAGTTCGGAGATAGAATCTGATACCTTCAACTGGGGAAATGTCTTTTTTATAGTTGCACTTGTGTTTTTCTACCCCTAAAAAATAATGTCTCTTTTCTTCTGGAGTAAGAAGAGTTGGACTTCATCAACAGCAAAAGTGGTGCTTCAGTTCTGTTTACCCTGATAACTTGATGAGGAGTTGCCAGGGGGGGTCAGGCGAGATCACAGCAGCAGGATGCCATTGTGTAAATGATGTGACTCACGTAAGGGGTATATTTTCCACCATGACTACTTCTTTATTTATACCACCACCAATTTCTACGAATGGCGTCCTAGCCATTCACAGCTTAGGGTATATACCTTTTGTAAGGCCGTAGGGTGGAACAAGGACCATTTCACAACCACGGAAGTTACGAAGAAGGAAAAAGGACCATTTCACAATAAGGGAGTGAGAAACCTAGGCCCTGTGCTGATTCATTGTCTGCCTTTTTACAGTTCCTTCCTTCTCTCATTCCTTGACAGGGCTTCCCTGGGACTGCAGGACAGGCTCCAGGAGCTCCTCAAGGCAGCTATCCTGGTGGACAGTATGGTAGTGGACTGCCTTCTGGAGGAGCATATGGGAGCCCAGCACCTGGAGGGCCATATGGGCCGCCGCCTAGCGGAGACCCATATGGATACGCTTCCTCTGGCCCTCCGGGAGGAATGTATGGGGGTGGCCCAGTCCCAGGAGGGTCGTATGGACAGCCTGCTAATCCCTATGGTGCTCCCCAGCCTGGAGCTTATGGAGCATCTTATGGTCCTGGAGGTGAGTGGTAGGAGTTCAGTTGTGTTTCAGTTCAGTTGTCAGCTATTCGTTGTTGAACCGGGGTATCCTGATTTATCTGGATTTGCTCTATTGACCATCCCTTTTCTCCCCCATCAGTTGCAACGTTGATCCCTTTTTTTTTTTTTAGCAAGCAAACATTTCAAACCAAGTCTGTTATCAGGTTTCCTCTCTTAAGAACCGGTTGATCTTGACCCTCAAATTTGCATTTTTCCACTGCAATGTTTTTGCCTCCCTTCTACAAAACCTGTGATTACTAGATCTGGAATTTCAAGTTATAGTGAGAAATGTGTGGTGTCGCTTGTTGGTTTGTTCTTACTTTGGAGCATTTCTTATCTGTTTTCTGGTTGCTGATCAAAAGCTGCAAATAAACCACAAACCTGCATTGGGGCAGGTTGTGAGCCAAGTAGCACTTTTTTTCTGGGCTAGCGACATTTTGCAAGTGTTTTTGGAATACAGAAGTGGCTACATTTTGCAGACTTTTTGAAAGCCTTTGAGATGAAACCATTTCCCAAAGGAGGCAAACTTGTCTGTAGCTCCAGGGCTCCCTCGGCTACACAAGCCAGGTGTTAAGGAACAACCCAGGTGCCTGTGACATCTCTCACTTATGGACTGGTTCCACAGCTGCAGCAGTGGGTGCCTGTTTTTTATTGCAGAATTGGAAAAACTGTCCGTAATTTGAATTATTCCTCTTAATTTAAACCAGGGGTTCGGAAAGGCATTCCTATTGCATTATTTATTAAGGTTCCAAGGTGAGAACTGAAAAGAACCAAAGTTGCCTTCCTAGGGAAATGGACATAGAACTTTGCCACTGTGCAAAAGCCTCCTAAACATAACAGCGTTTGCATCCTGCTGAAGCGAGATGCTTCTCCATGTTGGCATTGAGCCTTACAGATCATTGGCAGAGACCTCATTTGTTTTCTTTCTGTTTTTACAAGATTTTGCATCCCACTGCCTAAGTGAACTTTCTTCCCAAGGCTCACATTTAATATACTCACCCTACCCTTTTGGGGGGCGGGGGGCGTGGGGTGTGTGAAGAGGCTGATTCAGCAAAGGTTTGAGTCTCATCTTGTCCATTTGTCAGAAGCTTACTAGATGTTTCCTGTCAATGTTGGTGGGTACTTGGCATGCTCTGGTCAAAGGCCCCGCCTTCCTCTGTATATGTTCTTTATATCTCGTTCTTTCCCACACAGGCCACGTCCCCCCTGGTGTGGACCCAGAAGCTTTCTCTTGGTTCCAGAGTGTAGATGCTGACCACAGTGGCTACATCACGACCAAGGAGCTCAAGCAGGCCCTTGTCAACTCCAATTGGTCTGCTTTCAGCGATGATACTTGCTTGATGATGATAAGTAAGTTCAGGGTAAAAGAATTTATACTCAGTGTGGTGAAAAGCATGTGAGGACCCTGTAATACTGTAGGCCTGATTCCCCATCAGAGTCTCTGGAGCTATTCTCTACTAGGATGTGGCTGTCAGAAGATCAAGTACATCCATGCAAGACAGTTCAGAAAGCTTCCACACAATATTTTTTTTTAAAGGTGTTTGTATCTGAATGTGAACAAAATAGAATCTGTGGCTTCCCTTATATTTGCATTTTCTTGAGTCAGTATAATATATTTTTATGTTGTACCCAGACTAGATTTTCCCACTAAATCAGCCTTTATTGTGATCGAAGATCAGCATTAAAAGTGTGAGATACAAAGAATGTAAAAACATAACAAATATTTAAAAAGGCATTAAAAAACTAAAGATTATAAAAATAAAAAAACAAACTCTAAAAGGAGGGATAAAAACAAATGGACATAAAAACATGGCAAACAAAATCCATATAATACAATTAAATCTAATACAAATACTCTATAATAATAGTCTAGGCTAGGGTATGTTGTAGCAGGGATGGTATGTAAGAGCAGCAGGGAGGTGTAAAATCATCCTGTGTGCCTTGGTTATTTATGCAATAATGGTGCAAAGAGACTTACCGGTAATAGGAATCTCTCTCTATATATATATAGCCACTGGAGAAATCTTTTCAAGATATTCTGAAAAAATTAAGCTGCTGGTCAATCCCTACTTACTCATCCAATTTAGAATAGGAAGAGATAATTGAAGCCATCAAAGTTGATCTCCTTTGGTGCACCAATGCAAATTAAAGCATTTCTAAGCAGCAGCAGCAGCCCAGCTTCTTATCTGTACGCATCCAAGAAAGGTGCCCCATGCTCCTGTAGGCCTTTAGTCCCATTGGCTGAACATTCTTACTCAGGTTCTGCAAGGTGGCTTAAATTTAGCTCAAGGAAGAGCTTCACACCTTGGAGGAAACCCGATTCTCTTTGTTGAAGCAAAGAAACAACCTGCTGTGTCCCAGGGCAGCATCTCACCTGCCTCAAGAGTTTCCCTACATCCCTCACCTTTGTCACTTGTGAAAGCTGGGAGAGTCTTTTGATCAGACTTAATTGCTGGAGGAGATTCTGGCAAGTGCTGCTGGAGAAAACTGCAAGGAGACCCCAGCCTTCTCCAGCGGAAGGAAAGTTCTTTGAAGGTTCTGCACATGGGCAGAGTGTCCTTCCAGCTGTTGCATGAGCCAGAGGCTGATAAGCAGCTGCAAAGTAAACCAACATGGTTATTTCTCTCCACTTTTAGAAGGGGTCACTTTTCTTCACGAAGCCATTTCAAGGGAAATTTCACTCAATTTTTCATCAAAGCAAATCTCTTTGAAGATTTGCACAACCCTGGCTCTTAACATTAGGACATTTCCCCCCCTAGTATTCAACCAGAAAACTCCTTCCTGTCATTTTATAATCATTCTGTGTCTGCACACCGGGATGACAGAGAATAAGCCTTGTTCTTTGGACATTTTCCCTTCGGGTGTTTAAAGATTGTTCTCTTATCCCTTGTGATCATCTTTTCCTAAAGCTAAAGCTTCCAGCTCCTTCAATTCTCTCCTTTGGAAGAGCTCAACGCTGGGGATCCATGAAATAGTAAAAGAAGCAAATGTTATAGGCTGCTTTGCATGTAATAGAAAAGAGAACAGAATAATAGAATAATGAAGTGACTCAAACATAATGAAATGCTAAAGATAATTATAAACATAATTATGCTTGAAGTTCATGGATTTTGATGCTTCCCTCCCTCAAAGGAGCTGTTTCTTCCAACTGCATTTTTCTTTTCCCATGTAAACAAGGGAGAAGTTGTGTTTTTCTCCACTGTTGTTCCATGGCTAGTAATTTGAAACGCAAATAGGAGCTACAGGTTCTGCACGCATATACAGGTGAAACTCGAAAAATTTGAATATCGTGCATAAGTTCATTTATTTCAGTAATGCAGCTTAAAAAGTGAACCTAATATATGAGATAGACTCATTACATGCAAAGCAAAATAGTTCAAGCTGTGATGTGTCATAATTGAGATGATTATGGCTTACAGCTCATGAAAACCCCAAATCCACAATCTCAGAAAATTAGAATATTGTGAAAAGGTTCAATATTCTAGGCTCAAAGTGTCCCACTCTAATCAGCTAATTAAGCCATAACACCTGCAAAGGGTTCCTGAGCCTTTAAATGGTCTCTCAGTCTGGTTCAGTAGGAATCACAATCATGGGAAAGATTGCTGACCTGACAGTTGAGCAGAAAACCATCCTTGACACCCTCCATAAGGAGGGAAAGCCTCAAAAGATAATTGCAAAAGAAATTGGATGTTCCCAAAGTGCTGTACTGAAGCACATTAATAGAAAGTTACGTGGAAGGGAAAAATGTGGAAGAAAAAGGTGCACAAGCAACAGGGATGACTGCAGCCTGGAGAGGATTGTCAGGAAAAGGCCATTCAAAAGTTTTGGGGACTTTCACAAGGACTGGACTGAGGCTGCAGTCAGTGCATCAAGAGCCACCACACACAGACGGATCCTGGACATGGGCTTCAAATGTCGTATTCCTCTTGTCAAGCCGCTCCTGAACAACAAACAATGTCAGAAGTGTCTTACCTGGGCTAAAGAAAATCAGACCTGGTCTTTTGCTCAGTGGTCCAAAGTCCTCTTTTCTGATGAGAGCAACTTTTGCATCTCATTTGGAAACCAAGGACCCAGAGTCTGGAGGAAGAATGGAGAGGCACACACTGCAAGATCCTTGAAGTCCAGTGTGAAGTTTCCACAGTCTGTGTTGATTTGGGGAGCCATGTCATCTGCTGGTGTTGGTCCACTGTGCTTCATTAAGTCCAGGGTCAACGCAGCCATTTACCAGGAGATTTCGGAGCACTTCATGCTTCCTTCCGCAGATGAGCTTATGGGGAGGCTGACTTCATTTTCTAGCAGGACTTGGCACCTGCCCACACTGCCAAAAGCACCAAAACCTGGTTCAATGACCGTGGGATTACTGGGCTTGATTGGCCAGCAAACTCGCTTGACCTGAACCCCATAGAGAATCTATGGGGCATTGCCAAGAGAAAGATGAGAGACATGAGACCGAACAATGCAGAAGAGCTGAAGGCCACTATTGAAGCATCCTGGTCTTCCATAACATCTCAACAGTGCCACAGGCTGATAGCTTCCATGCCACGTCGCATTGAGGCAGTAATTGCTGCAAAAGGGGCCCAAACCAAGTACTGAGTACATATGCATGCTTATACTTTTCAGAGGTCCAATATTGTTCTAAGTACAATCAATTGTTTTATTGATTGCGTGTGATATTCTAATTTTCTGAGATTGTGGATTTGGGGTTTTCATGAGCTATAAGCCATAATCATCTCAATTATGACAAATCACAGCTTGAACTATCTTGCTTTGCATGTAATGAGTCTATCTCATATATTGGTTTTACCTTTTAAGTTGCATTACTGAAATAAATGAACTTGCACGATATTCTAATTTTTCAAGTTTCACCTGTATACCTTCCTCAATATCTAAATCAGTAAATTGGGCTAAAGAATAAGGATAGCGTCCCAAAGATAGTTCACCATTGCCTTTGGCATATTTCAAGGAGAATCATTTTCCCAATTTCAGCCAAGTCTTCGGTTCTTTCTCCTGATGTCTTACTGAAATACAGATGGCATTCTAAGGAACAGGATAAATTTAGAAGATGTTCTTAAATAGGTTCAAATGGTATGCTAGTGCTTTTTTTTGTTTTTTATATTTTTTTTTCCGTCCCAGTTTTTCCTGGGTTGAATAAATGGGTGAAGATTTTGGAAGCTTGTAAAAAGCTTCTACCTGTTTAAGCAGTCTCAAAAAGTGGTATGATCTCTCAGCTTTTGGTTAGGGGAAAGTAGTTATTATACCGGCAATGAAACGTTACTATTTAGTGCTCCGCTCTTGCCTTTCTGTCTTGGCAGACATGTTTGATAAAAGCAAATCTGGTCGGATCGATCTCTATGGGTTTTCAGCCCTGTGGCGTTTTATTCAACAGTGGAGGAATCTGTTCCAGCAGTTTGATCGGGACCATTCAGGAAACATTACTTCTAGTGAGCTACACCAAGGTGAGAAAATTGAGGTTGGAGGTGGCAATGTTCTCCGTTGGTTTTGACTTTAGATTGTCAGGTCCTTGGAATTCTCTGAGCTTGGTGGTTTTCTTGCAGACATTTCATTACCCCGTTAGGTAACATCATCATTTGCACCATTCCATTCTAACACTGAAGATATTACCTAGTTGGGTAATGAAACACCTGCAAGCAACCAGCCAAGCTCAGAGAGCACTGAAGATTCCACACAGCATCTCCAGCAGCTAACACCCAGATAAGCAGGGATTAACACCAGACAAATAATACTCGGATCAAGGAACTGCCAAGGAGAAAAATTATACCCCACTGACATCAGGGTAAGCCACTGTATATAAGAGAGAGCAAACCCCACTTTGTTTTGGCACTGATGATATCTAGTTGGGTAATGAAATATCTGCAAGAAAACAACCAAGCTCAGAGAGCACCAAGGTCCCCACAGTTAAACTCTGAGCTTCCTCTATTCGAAATGACATTCCCTGTGGGTTGGATTTCCAAGAGTGGTGCTGGCATTCCAAAGTCAGGTTCCATTTTTTCCAGGATTCCTCAGCTTAAAATCTTATCCAAGGCTGGATCTACCACTGGCTCAGCCCAGTGTTCTTAGCTGTTATTGGCTGGATCAATCCCACTATAATTTCCACTATAAAAGATCCTAGGGTTCAATTTCTGGCATTTAAAAATCTGTTGACAAGCAGCAGATTATCTGGCAATCAAAGTAATACTGAGCTGTTGAGCCAAGTAGTTTAATAAAAAGACAGCTGCTTCTACCTGTCTGATTCAGTTCGTCAGAAAGCCACGCTCCTAAGGTGGATGTAGACTTCCTGGCAGGAAGGGCTGAGCTTGGAGACACAGAAAGCAGCTGTACGTCCACTGAAAGGAGAAGATGGCAAAGGAAGCAAAAATTGTGGGGGGAAACCTTAGGTTCCATTAATTGTCAGGTAGTTCTTCCATGTTGGAATGTTTGGCTGATATAAAAATATCAGTCATGCCACTCTGTCACCAACTATTTGAGTCATCAGCATGGTGGATTTTCACTAGGGATTAAGTGTGAGTTATGTTAAAGCTAGTTCTCACTTTGTCAGAGGAATACTATCTGATATCCAATCAATCCATTGCCATTTTGTTTATTCATTTAACAAATGTATATAGCCTCCCATCTACTCAAGACCACCCAGAAACAAAACATAATAAACTATTAAAAAACCAGTTCAAAAGAGCCAGGCTCGATGACTCTAAAAGTCACATTATCAGCATACCAAACAGAACTTGCCAGAGCTTGATTAAAATCCCAGCTCAGGGTCCAGGAGAAGAGCCAGGTATGTCCTATCTTCTGAAAGGCTAATAGGGTGGGATTGTCGGTGTCTTACAGCAGAGGTGCCATAATAGAAAAGTTGTTTTCCTTACCAGAGACATTGATTCATTGACAGGGCCAGGAGCGTGCCCATTTTCGCCAGCTCTAGTACGATGGGCAGAAACTACTGGGCCTGGGCAGTCTGACAAGGAAGGCTTTCGCTCTCCCCCAAAAGAGAGATTGATGTGGACGACTGCATAGTTCAGGCAGGAGAAAGAACTGCCCAAAGATGAACATTGGTTTCCCTGTAAATAGGGCTCACTTTTGATTCATAGCCTTAAAGTTTCTTAGCTTTTCTGCAATGAATTACTGATTAGGAAAAAAAAAAATCTTAGTATTTGGGAGATTGTTTAATTGGTTTCAACCCAACCCTGCTGGGGAGAGACTTGACAGATTCCTCTATCGCATTTCTATTGCTTCCCTTCCAGCTCTTTGCCAAATGGGGTACAACTTGAGCCCCCAGTTTTCCCAGCTGCTGGTGTCCCGTTATTCACAAAAGGGCTGCACTCCTGGCATCCAGTTGGACCGCTTCATCCAGACCTGCACTCTCCTTCAAACCATGACCGAAGCCTTCCGGGAGAAGGATACTGGCATGACGGGCACTGCACGGATCAGCTACGAAGATTTCCTCATGATGTCTGCTTCCCGCATGCTGTGAAACCTTTCCATCTGAGAAAGAGAGGGTGGGGGGTAACACTGAGGACCCTGCATTGGATGGTTGGCTTTCCAGCAAGACAGAGAAGGGAAGGCCACCGTGGGCACAAGGTGTTGGGGATGAAGGAAACTGAAATAGCCATCGTTTATTTTTATGAAGCTGATGCCTCAGTTCTACAAATGGACTCTTTGACATTGTTCTGCAGATAGATTTGATTGTTGTGGATTGTTGTTGCATCATGTAACTCCTAAGGGAAGAAATTGCTCACTCTATCAGATTTCCCCAATGGAAATTCTTCCAGATACACAGGAATTTATTCCCCAGAATCCTTCAGCCAGGTTGGTTGAAGATTCTGTTTGAATTGAACTCCAAAATAATCTGGAGGCACCAGGTCAGAACAGAGCACCTGATACCCTCTTCCCTAGATTTTCTTCTTTGGCCCCGGGCATAAAATTATATCAGCCTTCCATTTAGGATTATCTTCTGGCTTTGGAGCAAGTAGCCCAGCGTATTGAATAATAGCTCTTCTGAATTTTCCACCTGCATGTCACTATGAATTTACATGGGTCTACCTTGAGCAGACCTGGATTCCACAGCAGAAAGTGCCTGTAAGGTCAGACTGAGGATTCTGTCCCTGATGCCCCTTTGAAACCCAGCTCCCAGTTCACTATTAGGAGGTAGCCAGCATTCCATCTACCCATCCTGCCAAAATTTCCTTTTTGAGTGGACGTTCCTGGTTATCTTCATCTCCAGGTTATCACTCTTTGCTTCAAAACTACAGGTCCCCTTGCCAATAATTAGCTTAGGTGCTTGTCTTTTTTCTTGCCAATGTTTTGCTTGTAACTTTCATAGTGGCCCAAATCATGGTTAACGATGTGCTAGCCAGAGATGTATGATTTATACTTGAATGCAATGTACAATAAACAATCCCAAGCACTGTGATTCTTCTTCTCTTCCTCCTCCTTCTCCTTCAGTGTAATAAATCTCTAGAGTTACATGGGGACAGAATGGCACAGCCTAATTTAAAACTCTATAAAGTTTCTTTGGGGAAAAAAATGCTAAGATACAGATGTGAAAACTAAAACATGGTTAGAAGCTAGAGAACTGATGGAACAAGCATCCCTTTGGTGGGAGGTCTCTAAAGACTTACTAGGTCAATACATGTGAATAGAAACCCCATATGGAGAATCACATCTATGTCTCTTTTTAGAAACATACCATCAACTTTGATTTCTGGGTCTTGGAATTGTAAGAGGAATTTGGAACTATTCTGAGAGACAGAAGCAGATGACAGACTGCTTTGAGTCAAGGGGCAACATATTAGTGTCCTTTCCATGCCTTGGTTTGCATAGCCAGTTCTCTATATGTTTATGTGCTTATGACATTTTTACACTACCAACTTTAAACAGATTGGTCACTTCTCATTTCACAAAGCTACACCAAATCCTTAAAATTTTTATACAACTAGCCTACTCTAGCCTGCATCTAATGAACATCTTCCTTACTTCCTGTAGCTCTGAAGGACAGCTCTGCTGTTACCTGCCCTCTAAAAGGCTGTCAGAGGGTACTGTTGAACATCCAAGACCTAAATTGTTTTCTAACATTGGAGCATCATGCTGTCACCCCCTCTTCCCTGTTCAAATATTTACTCCAATCCTTTCAAGATTACAAACTGGGTGGGTTGAGTCTACTTAAAGAAGATTGTCAGATGCCAAGACATAAAGACCTTTATTGATTTAAAGTAATACTTTTTTAAACCACTGGGGAATCTGCTAGAAGAAAGTGTAGAACCCTCAATACCAATGTTATATAGCCCTGGCAGTTCTAAGACACCAGCAGGCTGGCTAGGGCATCAAAGGTTTGACTTTGAGAAGAACACAAATCATTTAAATGCTTCTGACTAATTTTTAAAAGATTTCCAATGTAGAACGGGTTCCACACTATACCAAAGTTGGTTTTTACTGGTGGTGTTGAATAAGGTTGAGTTGACAGAAAAATATCCAAGGTTTATGGTCAAATGAATTCAACGTGCCATGGGGAAACCCAATTAATTATAGTTTACTATAGAGTATGAACTTATCTAAGGATCTCTAAGTATTTGGGGGCATCATTTGAAGGGGAAATTTCTTATTGATTCAGGAGAACATATATTTTACCTGTCTCTAATTCTTGGATCTCTCAAGTTTCACATTCCTTGAGCAGGGCCCTTATCTTTTGCATCCTCTGCTCCTGAACATGGAGGTTCCATCAAGGAGTCAGAACTGACTTATCAGGAGGATAATTTAATGGAAATTCTAACTATAGCCAGTCTTCTATCTGCAGGTTCACTTGATTCATCTAAATCCTTTTGGATCAAGGTAAAGTTTTTGTTAGGTAAATTAATCTTGAAAGACCTTTTACCCTTACGCTTATATGCAAAGCTCACCATGAGAAAGATGGAGCTAGGTGAATCAAAAGTTGGAATTAAGATTGCCGGGAGAAATATCAACAACCTCAGATATGCAGATGATACCACCCTAATGGCAGAAAGTGAAGAGGAACTAAAGAGCCTCTTGATGTGGGTAAAGAAGGAGAGTGCAAAAGTTGGCTTGAAACTCAACGTTAAGAAAACTAAGATCATGGCATCCGGCCTCCTCAATTCCTGGCAAATAGATGGGGAAGAAATTGAGGTAGTGACAGATTTTATTTTCCTGGGCTCCAAGATCACCGCAGATGGGGACTGCAGCCAAGAAATTAAAAGATGCTTGCTCCTGGGGAGGAAAGCTATGGCAAATCTAGACAGCATACTAAAAAGCAGAGACATCACCCTGCCAACAAAAGTGCGTATAGTCAAGGCTATGGTTTTCCCAGTTGCAATGTGTGGCTGTGAAAGTTGGACCATAAGCTGATTGCCAAAGAATGGAGGCCTTTGAACTATGGTGCCAAAGAAGATTGCTATGAGTCCCTTGGACTGCAAGGCGATCAAACCAATCAGTCCTAGAGGAGATCAACCCTGACTGCTCTTTAGAAGGCCAGATCCTGAAGATGAAACTCAAAGACTTTGGCCACCTAATGAGAAGGAAGGACTCCCTGGAGAAGAGCCTAATGCTGGAAACGATTGAGAGCAAAAGAAGAAGACAGAGAATGAGGTGGCTGGATGGAGTCACTGAATCAGTAGGCATGAGCTTAAATGGACTCCGGAGGATGGTAGTGGACAGGAAGGCCTGAGGGAACATTGTCCATGGGGTCACAATGGGTCAGACACGACTTCGCAACTAACAGCAACACTTTTTTCCAAGGCTGGAATTTCCCATGCAAGAACACACCATGGATTTTCTCCTTCCATTATTGGTGGAAAAACTATGATGCTTTGCGCTAACTTATTTTTTTTAAAAAAAAACTGTTTTAGATGGATCTGCTGCCTTCTGGATGGAGACATTCACTTCGAAGACAAAGCTGTTTCAGGTTCTTATTGTTTGGGGGCAAGGAAGACTAGGGAAGAAAAAGAGTCTACCATGTAAATGATGGGATAATTTTTTTAGCTTTGGAAGAAAATTGAGCCACTAATTATGCTGTCTGCTCTTCAGAAGCAGTTTTCTCATTAGACATGGGGTGTAATTCCAGCTTTTCAGTCAAGTGGTTGGCTTTCCTTGTAGTCAAAAAACATTCCTTTGCTAAATTCCTTTGCTAAATTTGCTACAATTCCCATCTCTATCTTTTTGGTAGTCTTGGTCGTCTTGCAAATTCATTTCTAACTCATCTCTACTACTCGATTCTTCATGGCCTATCAATCGTTCGTAGAATTCTTGGGCTTTTTCCATGGAGTCTAATTTTTCTTTCTTCCCAAGTGATTAGCATTCCCTCTGGGATTAGCCATCTAAATATGATACCTTTTTGATTTAATTGGTTCCCCAAGAATTTATAATCTCACCTCTGCTCTCTCACTCTTCTTGGGATCTGTTTAAGCACCAAGATTTCTTTCCCTTTGTATGTAATTTTTTCTTCTCTAGAAATTTTGTATATAATATCTCGAACTTTGCTTCTGGCAAATCTCACATGGACCTCTTTTGGATGTTTATGTCATCTTGCATAATTTGTGCTCACTCTGTATACTTCGCCTAACTCTTTCAGAATATCGTCCTTATCTTTTTCCAATAGGCCTGCTAATATTCCTGCCATCACTTGTTCTAAGTCCTCTTCTTTAGATTCCATTATATTTTGGAATCTTAGATATGCTGCGGCCTTATCCATTTCCAAATATACCAAGGAGTCGTCCATTTCTTTACTCACATTTCTTAATTGCTGACCAACCATTTCCAGCTTCTTTTCCGTTTTTTCTGTCCTTTTCTCAACCTCCTTTATTGTTGATTCATTCCTTTCTAGTGCTTGCTGTATTGTTTCAATTTTTTGATCCAGCTTTAGGATGTCTAGTTTCATTTCTGCCTTTAAGTTTCCCATCTCTTCTTTTAGTTCATTTGTGTCAGCTCTTGATTCGATATGATTTTTTACCACTATTTCCTGAAGCTTCAGCATGGACTCTTGTAAAGTAAGAAGGGTCGATTGAATATTGGCATTTGTGATGATAGGTTTTTTTGCTCCAGATAAAGTTTCTTCAATTGTCTTTTGTGCCATCACTGAGGTTGATGGCATTGAAGTTGTTTCTATTGAAGAAGTCTTCTTTCCAGTTTTAAGCATTGTATTAGTGACGGAGGTCATTTCTTGTAAAATTTGTTTTTGTTTTATATTAAATGCCCACTACGCTAAACAATATGATATGTTACAGGATTAACCTCTCTTATCGATATATATATATTTTTCAGAACACTTTTACAGCTAATTTCTAAATCAAATACCTGGATGTGTAATTCTTAATAACATATCAAATTCCTCAATTTAAATTTAAATAATATTAACCTGTATATCTATAAATGCTATATTTCAAATACTTCAAATACTTACAAATCTAAATATAGATATATCAACCTTACTATACAATAATTAATTAGTTAATCTATAATAATCACAATTAATCGCAATTAATTATTTAATTCAATCTAATCAATGCCTATAATCAAATATCTATATCTAAATAATTAATTATCACCTCCCTTTTTATGTGTGTTATAACCAAATATAAACTACAATATTACTAATGTATCAATTAAATATATTTAAATATTTACCACATTCAAAAATCAGTTAAGTTGGTGTCAAGAAATAATTGTTGCAATCCGCAAATTTAAAAGCTTAAAGTGTCTTCATATAATTATTCAGTTCTTCAAGATTCCTTCACCAAGCGCACCGGAAGTACAGAGTTGCTGAGTAAAGTCTCTGATTTCACTATCTCACCACACTTTCCACTGTAGTTGTTTCTCCTTTCGTTTGAAAGTTTAACAAGTCAATTTTCAGATTCAAATAGTCTCTTTCTTTAATAAATCTTCTCCACTTACTACAGCTCCAGTCCAATAATCCAAAAGGAGACTAGTAAATTCTTCAGTTTCATTCGTGGAATATTTAAAGTTGTAATTTAATTCCTTACTTCAAGTCTCCCCCCATCTCAAGTTCGTCCTTCCAATTTTCCACAAAGTCCACAATTCAAATCTTTCAAAGTTCCCTTAAATTAAATTATTGTTCTTTCTTTCTTTTTTTTTTCTCTCACCCAATTATTATCAGTCTCTCAGATCCCTCCGATTCTCTTATCTTCTCTGTCCGATCGCTCACGTCCTTACCCTCTTCCGTCTCACGAGCCCGTTTGCTTTCGCCGCCACTCATATCTGCTTTGGCCGCTGTTTTCGGGCTTCACTCTGACTAAGATACTCCAATATTCAATGCTCAATCAGGATCGCAAATTCTTTCACTCGCACTCTTCGTTCACCACAGTCTGTCACTCACTCGCTTCCTCTTGTATGCAACGATCAAGGCTTTAGGACCACCATTGCTGACAGTCTCTTGTTGTCGGTCTCCACATGGTTTTTCTACGTCGCAATGAGAATCGCCTTTTCTACACCATGACTTGAGTCTCCCCACACTGGCACACTTCTCTACAAGATGCATGCACCCCTATGGGTCACTCCAACCAAGAGGAGATAGCATGAAACCCAGAGTGAGCTTCAGCACCTCCGTTCGCCCATATCTCGTCACCGGAAAATAAGACCTCTCATGGTGGAAGTATATAATGAGGTCCTACTAGCAGCAGGAATGCCGGATTCATGGAAGGAGACATTGATATCGTTGATTCCGAAAGAAGATTCAGATTTACAACATATACAAAACTATAGACCAATTTCCCTGTTAAATACTGATTATAAAATATTTACTACAATTATAGCAAATAGATTGAAAAAAATATTGAATGAATATATACATAAAGATCAAAACAGATTTCTTCCTAATAGACAAATCAGGAATAATTTAAGGATAGTATTAAATGTTTTGATATACTACGAAGCCCACCCGGAAAAACAAATAGCCCTTGTATTCTTGGATGCACAGAAGGCCTTTGACAATTTAAATTGGCAATTCCTAATTCAACAAATTTACAATATGAATCTAGGCACTAAGTTTGAAAACATCATAACTACAATTTATGATTCACAAAAGGCGAATATTATAATTAATGGAGAGTACACGTGCTCAATAAAAATAGAGAAAGGAGTCAGGCAGGGATGTCCATTATCCCCCCTGCTCTTCATATTATCTTTGGAAACATTGCTTACATGAATTAGACAGAACCTAGGAATAAAAGAACTAAAAATGAAAAAAGAAGAATATAAACTCCAGTCATTTGCGGATGATAGGGTATTTTTCACAGAGGAACCAATTGAAACAGGTCAAAAATTACTGAAAGAGTTAGATCAATTTGGGGAAGTTGCAGGACTTAAAATTAATAGGGAAAAAACAAAATTAGTAACTAAAAATTTAACAGAAAAACAAAAACTAAAATTGGAAAGGATAATGGGATTACAAATCGTAAAAAAAGTTAAATACCTAGGAATTTGGTTGACGGCTCAATGCAAAACTCTAATGGAAAATAATTATAATAAATTATTATAGCAAGTCAAAAAAGATTTAGAGATATGGGTTAAATTGCAAATCTCCTTATTAGGGAGGATTGCCACTATAAAAATTAATATTCTGCTCAAATTTATTTACATATTCCAAACAATACCAATAAAAATACATAAAAATTACTTTGTGGAACTTAACTATATCAGATAATTACCAAATTTATCTGACAAGGGAAAAAACTGAGGATAAACGTAAAGGCAATGCAAGATATGAAGAGCAGGGGAGGTATGGCACTCCCAGATTGGGAATTATACTATAGTGCAGCCTCCTTACTCTGGTTGAAAGAGTGGGTAAATCTGTCGAAGAAAAGGATCTTATTTTTAGAAGGCCATGGTTTACAGAGGGGATGGCATGCATTTTTATGGGACATTGGGGAAATTAAGCAGAAGTATTTCCACAGACATATAATTAGAGATTCCTTGATGGCTAATTGGAACAAAATAAAAAAAACATTATTTAAAAATCCCAATTTGGATCTCAACGATGGAGGTGATGATACATCCAAATAATCTAGATCTTAATAAAATAATAACATACAAAGACCTTCTTGATGCGCAAGGAACTTTAAAATCATGGCAATATCTCCAAGAACAGGGGCTACAAGTAGACTGGTGGGCTTACTTGCAAATTCAAAATAGATATAGCCAAGACAAGAAAAAATTTGGAATTTATACTAAAGCACAACAAATAGATAAAATTTTATTAGGTCCAGATAAAAAAAAAATAACTAAATTTTATAATTATTTACTAGACACAGAATTAGAAGAGGAAGTAGTCAAAGGCAACATGATAGCTTGGAGCAGAAACATAGGACGTAGCATTACATTATTAGAATGGGAAAAGGTTTGGACAAGGAATAATAAAATTACAAGATCAGCAGCATATAAAGAAAATGCCTATAAAATGTTTTATAGATGGCATCTCTCACCCTTGAGAATAGCGAAAATGTCTCCTAACATGAATCCAAATTGCTGGAAATGTAAAAAAAAAGGGAACTTTTTTTTCATATGTGGTGGTCCTGCACTGAAGCCCAAAGATACTGGCATAGAATAAAAAAGTGGTTAGAGGAAATAACGGCGGAGCAAATTGAATTAAAACCAGAATTCTTCCTATTGGGGATATTTAATAGACAAATTCCTAAAAATGTCAAATATATAATACTGCATATTCTTACTGCAGCCAGAATAACCTTTGCAGATATTCCAAGAGAGGAGATGTTATACAGAAGATAACAGCCTGTGCAGAGATGGACAAGTTAACCTTAGCACTTAAGGAAAAAGATCACAATATTATAGAAGCTGGTATGACTGGATAGAACAAAAATAGAAAATATATTAATAAATAACGTAAAATGTAAATCATAATTATATATCCGCAACAAGATATATTTGTAAATGTATCAGCAATATTGACAACAAACAAGGAACCATAGATTGTCAATAGTAGAATTGTTAGTTTTTTAATCATTTTCTGTTTTTCTATTTCTTTTCTTTCTTCTTCTGTGTGTTGTGTTTGTTTGATATTTTGGTTTTGTAATCAATAAAGTTTGTTTTAAAAAAAAGAAAGAAAAAGAAAGAAGGCTTTTAAAAATATATGTATTTGTATTTGAAACATTTATTCATAACTGTAGGCTTTAGCAAAATACATTTAAAATTGCAGCAATTATATCAGTTCTATACATTCTAATATTGACAGCACTATTTGTCAGAGTGTGTTTTTGTAGCTTCCTTGCAGCTGTTGCAAACAATGCAACTTGTTTATTACATGTTCATCTTCAATAGACAAAAAGAAGAAAGATTTTCTCTCTCTAGTAAACTAGATTGATTCTGTTGGATTAACAAGGGCACAATGAATCTAGTTCTAAATTCCTGATAAAAGTTTGCAATATAATAAATCATGGGTCAGATCTTTCACCTGTACGTTATTACAAATGCAAGAACTGTGTATGTGGTTGTTTAATCCTTGATATCTTCCATCCAAATAGGCAGTTGGCATTGCTAGGAAGTGAAGTTCTGTAAAGGCTTATCTCAGGCAATGGGTTTTAATTGACTCTAAATGATAGGACATTCCTTCTCCTTCTTTAAAAAGAATTGATGCCACTTAACCAACCAACCACTCTCTATCACGACTAAAATCTTTAAAAAATAAATACAGGTAATCCTCAACTTATGATCACAATTGAGTCCAAAATTTCTGTTGCTGAGACAGATGTTAAGTGAATTTTGCCCCATTTTATGGCCTTTCTGGCCACAGTTGTTAAGTGAATCATTAAGTTACTAACATGGTTGTGAAGTGAATCTGCCTCTCCCGTTTGACTTTGCTTGTTGGAAGGTCACAAAAAGTGATCTCATAGTCATAAATATGAGCCAGTTGCCAAGCCACCAAATTTTGATTATGTGGCTATGGCTTTGCTGCAAAAGGCATGTGAAAAATGGCAATTAATCACATTTTAGTGCCCTTGCAACTTTGCACGGTCATTAAATGAACTACCTGTAGTCCCTCAATAGTGTATGATAATTTATGTCACTCCGAAGTTCCTGATCCAGTGAGAATTGTGAGAGTAGTTTTAGACACAAATTGATATTTTTCTCTGTTCATTTTTCCTTCCCTTTCTAGTATGTGTTTGGTTTTTTTGGTTTGTTTTTCATTTATTGTTACATAAATGTTTTGTTTGCTTTTCATTTATTGTTGCACATATGGTACTTTGTAAAGTTGGTTGGGCTACTTTTATTTAGAAAGTTGCATAAAATAGATTAAATTATACAAGCCTGAAGTGTTGCAAATCATGATTTGTCATTTATATTCATTTATGTTCTTTGAACAAACTGAGATTTATTCAATAGCCATGACATATTGTGCTCTGCAGACAGAGTCTAAGAGCTGAGAAGGAACCTACAGATGTCTTTCTCTGAGGAGAGTCTCATCATGTTTCTCATCATTTTAAACATCAGGTTACATTTCTGATAAATAATAAAATCAAGAATTTGTCTTGGCAGCAAAAGAAAGCACACACGAAAACTGATGGCTCTCAGAAATGAACTTCACCTCTGCTTCAATCAGTTGCTCATGTTTTGCACTCCTTTTCTTGTCTGACATGTCAGGTTCACGCAACAGAGGAACCCAAAGCAAAGCCCTTTTTCTAAGCTCATGCAGTGGGTCAACCCATCCTGGCTTTGGAAGAATGCTACTTTTAGAACTGTACTCCAGAAAGTCTGCAGATGATCGACAATGAACTTCTTCAAAGGATGAGGATGGACACACTCACTTCAGACATCAGATCCACGCCTGGTTGACATAACTGTGAAACTAATATGGATCACAGATAAGAGTCCAGAGAAAATAGACTGGAAAGATCTATCAGTCTAATTTCTTGGCCATGAGGTAGGAACATTTGGTTTCAAATGTTGCGACCTTGAAATCCCGTGTGTCTCATTTTATTGAGACCATCCACTTTTGCTTCTCTGATTCATTCTGCTTTTGCTCTCCAACTGAGAAATCTGAAATGGATATTTTCCAACTATATTCTTTAGTCATGTCATCCACAAGACAAAATTCAATTTGGTTCCTCTTGATTCATTTGGGTGGGGTCATGCTTTGTGAGTGAATGACTGTAAAATCAGCTTTCCAAATTCTCAAGGTTTGGAAATATAACTTCATCCTCACCTGAACCCCAAGAGAGACATCTATTGTTGTCCATTACAGACCTAGCGAATTGGATGAATTTAAAAAAAGATTTTGTATAGATGGTTTCTATGGTTTCCTATGTCTGATGGGAAGACCAGCAGTATTTGTAATAACTATTTCAAAACTGTAAAGTAGAAATTAGTGCTTACAATAGGACTAGAATACAACCCTCTCCTTAATATCAAGCCTATTCCTCTCCTTTCCTCTCCCCTCCCCTTCCTCTCTCCTTTGTATTTCCCCTGACAATATCATATTATTCTGGCTGGAGGCATGCCTGAAGAAACAACATTTTTTTAATCAGACTCAAAATTAGAGGGACACTTTAGAGTTAGGGTTAGTTGTTGGAATGGGAAAACTTGCTACTTTCCATACTTTTAATGCAGGTGTCGGCAGGAGTCACTGGTCTCAAATTGGAAGACCAACCGCAAGTAAGAGAGTTTGCATGGGGGTCCAAAGGCAGAATTTTAATGTTATGGTTGTGCTATCATTCTGTCCCCACCCCCTTAAGAACAAAAGCAAGGATAGAGAAATATTGGATGATGAGACCAATACAAGACAAACAAGTCCTTACTTTTTTTGTTGTTCAGTTTTTATTTATTTTTATTTATTTATTTATTTTGATTTGTCAATCGCTTACAAGATAATAGGTATAAGTATATACATAGTTGTGAATGCATGAAATGGGTACATATAAGAAAAATAAAAGAAACAATAGGACAGGGACGGTAGGCACGTTGGTGCGCTTATGCACGCCCCCTACTGACCTCTTAGGAAAGGGGTGAGGTTTCTTACCCTCGAGATGTATTTTGATATTACTTTTCAGAATATTAATGGGAAACATACCCCTCTCTGTCCATGTGTGTGTGTTAAACAGATTATTTTGTTGTTGTTTATTTAAGTTTTTATTGGTTTTTAAAAACAAACATAAACAAACAAAACATAAAAACATCAAGCCATCTTCCATATGTATACATACAGTGTGCCGGTTGGTTTACAAATTGTTTTGTGCTTCCATTTCGTAGTGTTCAATTACAATTACATTGCCTATAATCTCGTATTTTCAATCAAAAATTAAATAACTTAGTATCATTATTAATCAATCATTTGACTATACTTTTATTCATTCATGTTTTACAAGATAATCATAATTTACTTAGTTTGTTTTATAACAGTTCATATTATCATCCCAAATCTATCCTAAAATCATTTTGTACATATAATACGAAAGAAATACATCTTTATATATTTATTATTTTCTAAGAGTCTACAAATTGTGGTCTCAAAATTATAAAATGACAATGTCAACAGCATATAAAGAAAATTTGTATAAGATGTTTTACAGGTGGCATTTTCCCCCGACAAGAATAGCAAGACTTCAAGAACAAATCCGAAAAATGTTGGAAATGTCATCAGACACCTGGCCCATATTACCATATGCGGATGCTAAAAAATACTGGACTAAAATGCACATGTGTTTGGAAAAAATGACAAAAAAACATACAGACTTGAAACCAGAGATATTTTTATTGGGAATTTTACCTGAAATATATAGTAAAGACTTAAAATATCTGATTGTAAATGTATTAACAGCGTCTGGGATTGTATTTGCCAAAAACTGGAAAAATGAGAAAACACCATCACAGGAGGAAATAATTAAGAAAATACTGGAATGTGCTGAAATGAGTAGATTGACATTTGAAATTAGAGAACAAGAACAAAATCTGGGATCTATTCTATCAATGGTTAGACAATAAAATACAGTAATTAAATATGTAAACTCTTAGATTATTTTGCTTTCAGTTAGCCACCAGCATGTCTTTGATTTAAATTATTATGACTAAATGGTCTGAAGACTTGAAACCAGCACTGTAGAATTTTAAAAGGAAATTCCAAAACAAATTGAACACCAAGGATGAGCGAAAAGCAAATCAGAAAGGATGGATGAGTTTAAAAACTGAGTTAAAAATATCAGGGCAGGCAGGACTCTCCAAAAATAGACACACTTTCCTCTTTGACATAGTCTCAAAACATCCCAGAGTTAAGATATTTCCCAACACTTTAAAAAAAAAACCTGATTTATAATTGTAGCCAATGGAGTAAATCTGTACTCAGTTGTACTGAGAACAAAGGCTATTGAGAAGTAGGGAGATGCAGTATTCCCTCTTCACCTTAGGAAGCTAATTGTCACAGCATGTTCTGTGAAGAAATTAAATTCAACAGTAGACTTTGCATGCAAAACATCCCCCTGTCTGACTCTGGCAGGGCTGCTTTTAGCTTTAGAAGCTGCCTTCTGAACAGGACATACTAAATAGGATTGATCAGTGAACTAACCTTCCTAGCAGGCAATCTTATCTGGCTTGTAAAAATGGCCACCATCTATTTTGGAAGGGTCATTACTTTACAAGAAACCATCTGCCTGCATACCAAAAGGGCCATCATTCAAATCATGGTCAGGAAAGACTTCTGCTCAGAATGGACAGGGGGATGTGCAGCTCCAGCTTGGGGAGCTGGTTCGTGGTTTAATGAGCCCAGTGCTGGCTGGGGAATTCTGGGAATTGAAGTTTAGTTCAGTGGTGAGAACAGTAAAGTCCTGCACCTCGAGAGGAAAAAAACCAAGTGCATAAAGTATAGAATAGGCAGTACCTGGCTCAATGGTAGTAGCTGTGAGAGGGATCTAGGTGCCTAGTGGACCACCATGGGAGTATGAGCCAGCAGTGTGGTGTGGCTGCCAAAAGATCCAATGCAATCCTAGGCTGCATTAATAGAGAAATGGCATCAAGACCATGAGAAGTGATAATACCGCTTTATACTGCACTGGTGAGGCCACACTTGGAGTACTGCATCCATTTCTGGTCACCACAGTACAAAAAAGATGCCGCTTCCAGTTTGAGCTTCTTCGGCAACAGACTGAAACCTCGTCTCTCCGAGGCTTTGATCCGTGCTCGCTGCTGAAACTCCCCGAGCCGGCTGGTTTCAGGGCTAAGCCACCCTGTAGAGGTGGTGAAGAGGGGGAAGACTGCCTGCAGGGTTGAGGAGAGCCGCATCTCTCCTCCTCAGCTGGCCATTACTCCCTTCCCTGAAAGCGGTTGTAGCGGTGGTCAGAAATGGACACCACAAAGAAGAACTCAACCAGAAAAGAAAGTGCAGGAGGAAGATAAGAAGAGAAAGTTTTGGTTGACCGGGTCAAACAGCAAAAGCAACAAATAAGGTGCCCTGGAATTTAAACTTAACAACATTGTTCCCAAAGAAGATTGTGAAGCTGCGAACGAGAGAGAGAAGGGAAAGGATTAGGTTTTTTTTTTCTTCCCTTCCTTATACTGACAGCTAAGAGACTTAAGCAAGAAACTGGAAAAAAAAATCCACTTTGACATTAATAGGCATCTAAGCTGAAAATAAAAGTCAGAGGGATAAATAAAGATTTCTAGACATTTAAAGGTTTTTAAAAGCTGAAAAGGAGAAAAAAAAAAGAATAGAAGAGCAGGATCTGGAAAAAATGGAGGAGACTGTCTGGAATTAAGGAATGGAACTGTAATTAAAGGAACTTACAGTGAAATTTTAACAAGATTCCTCAAAGATACATTTTAATGGAAACTTGGTAACAAAATAATAGAACCCCAGGAAGAGAAAACGGAAAAAAGAAGCAAGTAGAAACAGCCTTGGATTATTTGGATTACTTGGTGATTTTTGGTTTTTGCATCTAGATGACTAAAATTAACTGGGTGGTTGTTTAAAAGTTTTTAAAATGGTATCACTCTTAGAAGAACTGAAAACAGAACTTTAAAAATGGAAAGAAGACGCATAAGAAGGGAGAAGTTCTTTTTGCTTCATGTTTCAATTCTTAGAAATGGAGATCTGGAACTATGAGAAGCAACAAGAAATGCTTGCAGAACAAGAAGATTGGGACAAAGAAGAAGCCATCTTTAATGATCAAATAATTTTAAGTGGGGGGAAAAAAGAAAAGGGGGGAAAGAGATTGAAAGGTTTAAGATTAGAAAAAAACAACCAAAAAGAAGAAGAACAATTTGAAAGATGAGTATAATATTACAAAGCAACAGAAGAAGGGATTACAGATGAGAGAGTTAGAAGTAGAGAGACGAGGGGGTAAAAAGGGGAGGGAGAAGAAGAGGGGGAAGAAGGCAAGGAAAAGAAGTTGTAAAAGACAGAAGCAAGAAATGGAGAAACAGGGAAAAGGTATAAGGATTGTAACCATAAGTTTGTTTAGAGATAATGGGTGAAAATTTAATTGTAAAAGGGATTCTGCAAAGGTACATAAGATAGCTTTGTTATATTACAAATAGAAATAACTTTAGAAAATATGATGATGGATAAAAAATATATTGTAATGCAGTGGGATGTTTGTTAATAAATAAATGAATTAAAATGATTGAGAGAATTAAAAGGGAATATTTTTAATTATTAGTAATGATTTATAAAAATATAAGTGAGAAATATGGAAAAAAAAGAATTAACTATGGAAAGTTTATAAGTGTTCCCAAGGAAGTATGATATTCAATTAAAAGAAATGTTAAAGATGTTAAGATTTTAATGCATATTAATGATAGGATTGAATTTGAATGGAATGTGTTTTATTTACATACACATATATATATATATATATATATATATATATATATATATATATATATATATATATATATATATATATATTTGTTTTCTGAGGTTCTCGCGGTATTTGTATGTGGATCTTTGGTTGTTCGGGTTTTCTCCCGCGTAAGATTCAAAGTGTCTAGGCAACGTTTCGATGAAGTCTCATTCATCATCATCAGGCCTCTGTCTTTGGCTCTTGCTTTTCAGAGTGATGGCATCTTGTGTGGCTCTCATGGGTGTGGGTCTGGTGTCCTTCTTCATGTTAGGTACTCGTCTGTTCATGAGGGCGGGTTTCCAAATGGCTGGAAGGCGGGAGGTGTCCTCCCGCCACCACCACACTTCCATGTAGAAAACAGACTCACACCCACTCAGAAGATGAGACACGACCATGGACCAGAAGCTGCACTGCAGCTGCATCACTACCCACTTCAAACCCCTCCGAGCCATACATGAAGCAAACCAACACCCACTATGAAGATGCAGCACGACCACGAGCTCGAAGCCAAACAGCAAGATCACAGCTCACCAACTCAAATCCCCCAGCAACTAAGACTAACCTGAGCACAACCAAGCCCCCACCTGAACAGAACACGCCTCCAACCAATCAGAACACGGACAACCCCCCAACCAATCAGAACACAGCCAAACCCCCTACCAATGAGAACACACCCCCACCCAATCAGAACACAGCCCCCACCCAATCAAGTCCCACCCCCACTAGCAGTTAAAAGGAAGAAGCAGCTGCAATCTCACATCACTCTGAGAAGCACAGAGCCGGAGACAGAAGCCTGAAGATGATGAATGAGACTTCATCAAAACGTTGCCTAGATACTTCGAATCTTACGTGGGAGAAAACCCGAACAACCAAAGATCCACATACAAATACCCGCGAGAACCTCAGAAACTATATATATATATAATTTTTTCTTTTTAAGAATATAGTATCTATTTTAAGAATGTACCAAGCAGAATTCGATTGGAAATTATGTATTATATTGAATGCTATAATCTTAAAGCTATACATTGAAGCTTAAATAAGAGCTTGAATGAAAAAAATTAAAGGATATAAAGGTGTCATACTGTAATTGGTAGCTACAGCGAAAAATTTGTTTAATAAGAAAAGATAATGTGAAATTGTAACAGGACAGACAAAAGTATAAATATAATGATTTGAATTGAGCTAATCAAAACAAAGTTGAGAAAACTAGAAGAGGGGGAAAACTATGTAGAAAATATAAAACGGTAATAAGATATGGAATAGAATATAAAAATGAGCATGAAATTGAGTTTTGTGTCTGTATGAAGAAGTGATAACCTGGGACCATGCTATTTTCAAAAAAGATGTTTTATTTATATTTTGTTTTTGTGAAAACCCAAATAAAATTTTCCAAAAAAAAAAAATACAAAAAAGATGCTGAGACTCTAGAAAGAATGCAGAAAAGGTCAACTAAGTTGATAAGGGGTCAGCAGGCTATATCGTACAAGGAACTGTTAAGGGAACTAGGTATGTCTAACCTGATGAGGAGAAGAATTAAGGGTGGTGTAACTGCCTTACAGTGCCTGAGGGGCTGCCACAGGGAGGAGGACGTTGACTTATTCTCCAAAGTTCCTAAGGGTAGGACAAGAAACAATGGGTGGAAGCTCGTTAAAAAGAGATCCAACATGCAATTAAGGAGAAATTTTCTGACAGTGAACAGCTTGCCTCCTGGAGTTGTGGGTGATCTGTACTGAAGGTATTTAAGAATAGATTGGACAGCCATTTGTCCAGGACGAGATAAGGTCTCCTGCCATGGGTAGCGGCTTGGACTACAAGACCTTCCAATCCTATGATTCAATTCTGTCCAATTGTACTAGTTGGGGAATTCTGGGAGTTGAAAGACCACCCATCTTTGTGAGTTTGAGGCACAGTAGTCTAGATTGTGAAAGTACTCAAGAGAGGGTCTTGGAAATTAGAGATATTTTAGGCTAAATCATATTATTGCTCTAAACTGGCCAGCATTATTAACACATTATTAACAAGGAACCAGATGTCTAATGGGACTGAAATTCCCAGAATCCTGATGCTGCTTGGGAAATTCTGGGGAATTGAAGTCCACACATTTTGAAGTTGACAATATTGAGAAACATGAATCAAAACAATGATAGGTGTAAACCTTTGCCTTTGCATATGGTGTCTTGGAATTGACCCAAGAAAGTCAGTCCAAATCCAAAGTGAGGACAGTGAAAAAGCATTAATTGCTCTAAAATCTAATGTACTTTGATTGTATTGTTTCATGTTATATGGATACCAACGTCAAGCCCATTTTCACTCAAGTAATTTGGCAGTGGAATGGGCTTAATTAAATGGTGGTGCAAACCCAGCCATTGCATCTTAAGACACTCTGGTTAATGACTTCATACAATATGTTGAAGACGTTGAATGCAACAAGCCATGGCTTACATAGAGATGTGCTCTTTGTTCTGCAATTCTGATTGCCCAAAAAGGCACCTCAAAGGATTGTGTTCTGCAACTTCCCCATCTCCCAGATCAAAGGGCATTTTGGTATACTACCCAGTTCTAGTTTCCAGCTGTTCATGTACAACACTGGCTATAATCATGTCTTTGCTGCATCAGCTGCACTCAGTGATGTCCTTCTGGGCTTGTGGAGCACATTACTCCACTCAGCATGAAGTGAAATTCTGCTAAAGCTGCAGAAGTTTGTAGTAAGTGGGTGGGGAGAATATAATCCCATCCATTGTGGTGCATATAGCTGAAATTCCTTTTGCAGTGGCCACTGAAGAGTTGTCAGAAAAGGTGGATACAGAGTCAGTTGGTGAAAACTACCTGGAATATCATAAAAATCAGAGAATCTTATAGAGTGGAAGGGAACACAAGGAACCTCCAGCCCTGCTCTGTTTCAGCAACTTTAGAAGAAGAAAACTTCAACTCCCAGAATTCCACAGCCAGTTAATCATTAGAGCTTGGTTATTTGTGTTTTCAGTGAGAACTCTATATTGATTTGTTCTACAGTCCATTTGTTTGTTACCTTGGCCATCCATCGTATTCTCAGGAGTCTTCCCCAGGATCAGTGTTCAAAACACTTCTTAAAGTGCTTCATCAAAGTCCATTTCTATAGAAACAGAGAAAAGCACCCCTTGCAAAGTTCTGATCTTTGTACAAGTAATCCTCAGGTTTCAACCATAGCTAAGCCAGGCAGTTAAGGTCATAAGTGGGTCACTATGTAATTGGACTCAATTTGATAACTTTTTTCATGACAGTCATTAAGCAAATGTGATGGACATTAAGCAAACCAAATGATTTGCATTGGCTGTAAGTAAAGGAAGTAAAGGCTGGCAAAACCATCATAAATCACAGCCAGGTGATCAAGACACTGCAAACAGTTGGAAATGTGGACTGGTTGTCAAATGCCCAAAATCTGGTCATGTGCCTACCAGGAGGGTGAGGTCAGAATTTTGAAACTGAGTCATAAGTAGTTTTTGAGGATCTGTCTGTCATAACTTTTAACAGTCACTAGGTAGCTGTCATAAGTAAATGACAACCTATAGATTAGATTAGATTAGATTCAACTTTATTGTCATTGCCATGGATACAGGCAACGAAATGCAGTTAGCATCCAACCAGAAGTGAATAGAATAGAATAGAATAGAATACTTTATTGGCCAAGTGTGATTGGACACACAAGGAATTTGTCTTGGTGTAAATACTCTCAGTATACATAAAGAAAAGGTACATTCGTCAAGAATCAAGAATCATCAGGTATAACAATAATAGTCATAGGGTACAATCAACAATCAAATCATGCTAGGAAACAGTCAATATAAATCGTAAGGATACAAGCAACAAAGTTACAGTCCTACAATCACAAGTGGGAGGGGATGGGTGATAAGGAGTGATGAGAAGATTAACAGTAATAGTACTGTACACTTTGTAAATAGTTGAAGAGTGTTGAGGGAATTGTTTGTTTAGCAGAGTGATGGCTTTCGGGGGGAAAAAACTGTTCTTGTGTCTAGTTGTTCTGGTGTGCAGCGCTCTATAGCAAAACAACAGTAAAATATAAATATATGTATAGACATTAGAATATCTTTCTCAAGGCCTTCATTGTTGTGCTTTCAAGTGCTCATTTGTGACATAATTCTTGTCTGGCAGTTTCTTTGTTAGTGGTTGATCCTACATGGCAGAAGATCTCCCTCACTTCAGTATCATCATCATTACAAATATATTAAAGTTGGTTGTTAAACCCCGTTGCCATTAGCTTGGTACAAATGTTCCAAAGAACTACAAATCAAAATATAAGGCATAAACTCTAGTAACCTTAGTAACAATAAAGTGAAAAATCTCAATGACTTGCTCTGCCTACATGAGATCAGTCTATTAGAGATCTGGCAAAGGACCAGAAACCTCTTGACAAAGAAAAGGATCTAATATAATGAGTTCCTCCTGAATCAAACAAGCAGACCATTAAATGTACCCGAGAGTCTGGAATTTAACTAGAGGAGCTAAATGAAAAAACAACAACATCCTAATGTTTTTCAGTATGGAGTTCTGAAAGGCACCAAGTGGAGAAAGATGGAGAAACTGCAGATTTCATGAACCTTAAATGAAGGAGGGGGAGAGAAAGAGGGCTCCTTGTGCTAAGAAAGACAGCTTTAAAAATTGTCATGGAGGTAGAGACTTCAAGGACCGCCAAAGTCTTGAAGAGGAAGCAGGACTGGTCTCACAGAGGACATCAGAGAAGGAGGCACCCAACGTTTCCATGAAGCCACACTTTTTCATCTTCAGATATGCCACGCTGACAAACTCACAGCTTCCGCACAGAAGGTAGAGAAGAGCAGGTATTTTGGGCCGACAATCAGCTTGACCTGAGATGTGTCCTCTGCATTGAGATTAAGAGGTTAAGAGTGATCTGGAGAGATGACAGACTCAGCAGTCTTCAAGGTGCTGGGGATGTTCTTTATATATCAAACGATGGTTAAAAGGTTTGCAGTCTATAAACTACTTCTAGCAGTCATTTGGATTCATCTCTGAAATGGGAAATGTATTTCTGCTCACTACACCCACACTAGACTCAAAGTATTGTTCATGCTTCAGGTCCAAAAAGCTGCATGTCCCATTTTGTGGTTGGAAAACTGAATGTGTGTGTGTGTGTGTGTGTGTGTGTGTGTGTGTGTGTGTGTGTAGACCATTTTTTTTAATTATCTCATGGGTTTCAGAAGATCAAGTTTCAAGGTTTTTCCATGTGTTGTCTTAGCAAAAGTAAATCATCTTAGCAAAAATAAATTGATCTCTGCAGCTTTTAATATCAACTAAGGCTGATTTTTTTTTGCCCTTCACTCCATTTAATCTTTTCCATGTGTTTGAGCAGAGCTTCTGACTCAAGAGGTTTAAAACCCATTGGTGGAAACACTGTGCTTTTTACCATTTCATTTCATTTTTTTTTCTCTTTAACTAACGTGTTCTGCTCTTCGGGCAAAAGGGTTTATGAACTCTCCATAGCAATTTTCAATGCAGAAAAACAGCAGGAAAGGGATAGAACAAAAGGATGGAACACACACAGAGAGAGGGAGGGAGGGAAAGGGAAGGGGAGAGAGAGCATACTGAAATACTAGACCTTAATATTATAAAAGTATTCTTATTATCAGCTTGAATGGGAAGTGATTTTCAAACAGCCACTCAGCCAACCTAGTTCAGTTGCTTTCCAATTAAGGCATCCAGAGTATTAATTTCTGGAACTTAGAAGACCTTGGGTGAGGAGCTGCTTTCTAATCCTACCATTCTGCCAAGGGGTTTCAAAATATCCTGTATTGAATAGATTTTTGCCTGCAGTATTTTTTTTACTTATGAATAAAGCTGTCTGGATATGTGTCTTCCTCCTTCAATAAACTCTTTATCTCTGGCATCTGCTGTGGGCTATTAAGAAAGACTTGGTGGACTGCTTTCTGCCTTTAAGTGCACGTTTCTCCATTGCTCCTTTAGGGAAATATAATATGCTGCCTTTTTAATATTTTCCAAAATAATTCATTCTTCGGGGGCTTCCCACACTTATTAGCAAATTATTACAGATTTTTTGCAAGGGATCCATGGATGAGCTTCATCCAGCGGTAGGTCCTTCATCTTCAACGCTCCATTTGCGCTTTTGCTGGAATTAGCAGTCAGTCAGCACCTGCTTTGACAACTTTTCACAAAGAACTAAGGCGGGGAGGGGTGACTCCAAATGGTAAGAAGGATCAATCTAGTGGGCAGGATGTGACTTTATAATCGTGTTGAAGCATTTTGCATAATATGTCACTACATGGTATAAATAAGTTTAAAGACTGATTAAATTTTATATCAATGCTAAGGGGGCATGTTATGGTTCTCTTTTCCCTTAATTATATTTTTCAATTTTTTGTTTATTTTAATTATAATGATTTTTATCTATAAGATAATTAATGTGTGTGTTGTGTATGTGTGTGTTATACATATATGTATATGAACACACATATACATATATGTATGTGTGTGTATGTGTATGTGTATGTGTATGTGTGTGTGTTTGGTATTCAGCTTTGTTCCAGTATTTTCCCATGTCATTATAGTTGTGCTTTTAAAGTTGTAGCAATGTTTTGGCAGAATCTCATCTGCCATCATCAGGCTTCTGTATTGTGTTCGTCTGTGAGTCAGACTTTCACAGCCGTTTCAGCTTTAAATTTGGTGCTAGCTTACTGCTGTGCCAGAATGGTTTTTTTCTTCATCCTGATTGGTTGAGAGTCTTGCTCTGTGTTTATTGCTCTTGGAGTTTGCTGTGTTCTGCTTGATTGGTGTCTCTAATATCTTCTGTCTGTTTTGTAGGGTAAAAATCAAGAGATATAGTTATAGTCTTGATTAGCTGGCAACATTGTGTTTCGTGTATTGGGGGCTTTTAGCGCGGCTTGACTTCGGGTGAATGACCGAGTGTGTTTGGGCTGGAGTTATTGGAGGGGGGCGGGGTCTGTTTTAAAACTTAAGAACCTTAATAAATAATATATATATATATATATATATATATATATATATATATATATATATATATATATATGAAAGCATGAATAGAAGAGATGACTCCACCAGACTGTCAATTATCTGGAAGCCTGCACTCACAAACAAAAAAATCTCCACACCACAAGCCAGGCAAACACCTGGGCACAAACAGATCCCCCCCCATACCTCCAGCTCAAACACACCCCAACCAGGCACCCAGATGAAACCTAGCTTCCTAACAAATGATAGCCATCTGTTTACTCCGAGCCAAGCCGCACTAAAAGCCTTCAATACAGGAAACACAATGTTACCAGCCAATCAAGACAAAAAAAAAAGTTACAAAACAGACAGAAGATATTAGAAACACCAATCAAGCAGAAGACAGCAAGCTCCAAGACCAATAAACACAGACCAAAACTCCCAACCAATCAGGATGAAGAAAAAACAATTCTGGCACAGCAGTAGGCTAGCACCAAATTTAAAACAGAAACGGCTGAGAAACACTATACAGAAGCCTGATGATGGCAGATGAGATTCTGCCAAAACGTTGCTACAATTTTAAAAGCACAAGTATAATGATGTGGGAAAATACCCAAACAAAGCTGAATACCATACATGTAAGTACCCACGAAAACTTAAGATATATGTATATGTATATGTATATGTATATGTATATGTATATGTATATGTATATGTATATGTATATATATATATATATATGTATGTATGTATGTATGTATGTATGTATGTATGTATATGTATATGTATATGTATATGTATATGTATATATTCTTAAGTTTATATATATCTTTTATCTCTGTGTATGTGAATGTATGATTTATAGTTTGTATTTCATTATGAAAATACAATTTAAAAACTTTTTTAAAAGTCCTAAAAAGTGCTTTATTAGCATGTTAAAAGACATACTCAGAGCTACTGAGCTTAGCTTCTTAAGTTCAACTGCTTGTATGTTATGGGAAGTCACCCTGAACTGCACATGTCTTCAATAAATCAGGAAAAAAGGATGAAATATCAGGAAAATCTGAGGTGCATAGGTGGTTTTATGGTATAGGAGTAGCTTGTGGAGTGTCTGCAGCCATGCTTGATTTGGACTGGGATCCCAAGCTTTCCTTCTGTACAGAAATAAAATATTGGATCCCAGGTTCCTCTATCAGCGTGATTATTGGCTCATCGTGCTGGGTAAAAGGAACCAGTGTTGGGCTGGGCCAACCATGCATGCAGTGGACCTCTTTTAATGGAAGATGCTTAAGACATCATAAGCGGGGTCACCCTCCCTCCAAGCTGAATGCTGTCATTGCTCATCAATTCCAATGGAACCATTAAAGACCTGCCTTGACATCACTTTGGAATAAAGCAGAAACAGGAGAATGCTGTGCGGAAAGGACCCAGCTTATGAAAATTGCATTTTGCTTAGATAGCATCATCATCAAGCCCAACAGGACAGCTCTGAAACAGAACGGAGACACCATGTGCAGTCTCCTCAGAGGGCAGGGATTTCACAAATGAATGGTCTGGCTCTGTATGAATCCAGGACCTTCGCCCTTCCTCCCAGCAAAGCAAATAAAAGGCAGTTCAAAGCTCAAAGTCATGTAGCCTGCAGCCTTATAGGAAACTTTAATTATGAAAGTAATTTATAGCACCCTAGGATGCCTCCAGAATACAATTTGGGAGTTGCTGTTAGATGAGTTAACCCTTCAAATCTCCCTGGAGTCAATCTCTGGTTATGCAGTTTTCATGGCAACACTACGTAAGTGGTCTGACCTTCTGTAATGTCATTTTGACTTTCCAGTCTAAAGTCAACATATCCTAAACAAGATGGATAAAGAGAGAGATAGGGAGGAGAGATAAGTAATAAATACAGATGAATGAATAGTTGGATATATGGATGAGAGAGAGATATGAGAGAGAGAGAGAGAGAGAGAGAGAGAGAGAGAGAGAGAGAGAGAGAGAGAGAGAGAGAGATGGATAGATAGAGAGATATGGATGAATAACAGATAAGAGAAAGATGAGAAAATGATGGATAGAGATAATAAATGAATGGATGGATTGATAATGATAAAGAGAGATGAGAGAGAGATAAATAGAGGAAAATGGATAGATAAATAGGTAGGTAAATCATACTAATAGATAAAAGAGAATTAATAAAGAGATATAGTTATAGAGAGATTGATATGGAGAGTGGATGTAGAGAGAGAGAATACTCAAATACTAGACTAGAGAATGGACAGATACAGTACCTATGCATGCCATAAACAGAAAAACCCAAAGCATTGTAATTTTCTTTTTTTTTTAATAAAGTTTTATTTGGGTTTTCACACATACAAAATACAAGTAAAACATCTTTTTTGAAAATAGCATGGTCCTGGGTTGAACTTCTTTATACAGGCACAAAACTCAATTTCATGCTCCTTTTTGTGTTCTAATCCATATCTCATACTATTCTACATTTTCTATATAGTTTTTCCCCTCTTTTAATTTTCTCAATTTTATTTTGATTATCTCATCTCAATTCAAATTGTTATATTTATACTTTTGTCTGTTCCATTTCAATTTCATATTATCTTTTCTCATTAAACAAGTTTTCTCCTGTACTTACTAATTGGAGTATGACACCTTTATATCTTTTAATTACATCCATTCAACTCTTATTTAAACTTCAATATATACCTTAAGGTTATGACCTTCAATATAATACATAACTTCCAATTGAATTCTGCTTGGTACATTCTTATAATATACACTATATTCTTTAAAAAAAAAGGATTATAAATATACGTAATTATAAACCCTCATTCCATTCCAATTCAGTTCTATCATTAATAATCATTAAAATCTTAACATTTTCAATTAAATATCATACTTCCTTAAAGACACGTATAATCTCCATAATTAATTTTCCCTTATTTCTCTTCACATATGTTTTGTAAATCATTAAATATTCATTTTGTTACATTTATTTATTGACAAGCATTCCACTGAATTGCAATAGCTATTTTATCAAACATTTTAATCATACATTGTTGCATATTTTCTAAAATTATTTCTATTTCTAATATAACAATACTATCTTATGTACCTTTGCAGAATCCCTTTTTCCATTAAATTTTCAGCCATTATCTCTAAATAGGCCCTGTTTCTCTATATATTGTTTCTGTCCTTTATAACTTCTTTTCCTTTCTTTCTTCCCTCTCATCTTCTCCCTCCCCTTTTTACCCCCTTGTCTCTCTACTTCTAATTCTCTCTTCTGCATTTCCCTCTTCTGTTGCTTTCTGATTTTATACTTATTTTTCACTCTATTTGGGGTGGGTGGGTTTGTTTTTCCCAATCTTAAACTTTCCATTCTCTTCCCCCCCTTTCCTCCCCCGCCATCTAAGATTACTTGCTCATTAAAGACGGCTTCTTCTTTGTCGCAATCTTCTTGTTCTGCAGGCATTTCTTGTTGTTTCTCATAGTTCCAAATCTCCATTTCTAAGAACTTAAATACGAAGCCAAAAGAACTTCTCCCTTCTTGTGCATCTTCTTTGTACTTTTTAAGTTCCATTTTCAGTTCTTCTAAAAGTGGAGCCATTTAAACAGTTTTAAACAACCACCCGATTAATTTTAGTCATTCAAATACAATAACCAAAAATCCAGAGATCATCAAGTAGTTCCGAGCTGTTTCTTCCTATTTCTTTTTCCACTTTCTCTTCCTGGGGTTTTTGTTGAGAAGTTTCAGTTAAAATGTATCTTTTGGAAGTCTTGTTGAGATTTTGCTGTAAATTCTTTTTAATTCCAGGCAGTCTCCTCCTTTCCAGATCCTGCCCTTTTATTCTTTTTCTCTCCTTTCCTGTTTTCAAAAGCTTTTGATTATCCAAAAATCTTTATTATCCCTTTGACTTTTTATTTTCAGCATTAAATGCCTATTAATGTCAAAGTGAATTTTTTTCCAATGTCTTGCTTAAGTCTCTTAGCTGTCAGTATAGGAAAAGGAGAAAAAAAACCCAAATCTTTTCTCTTTTCTCTCTCCTTTGCAGCTTAAAAATCTTCTTAGGGAACAATGTTATTGTTTTTTTAAAAAATAATTTCAATTCCAGGGTACCTTATTTGTTGCTTTTGCTGTTTGACCCAGTCAACCAAAACTTTCTCTTCTTATCTTCCTCCTGCACATTCTTTTCTGGTTGAGTTCTTCTTTGTGGTGGCCATTTCTGACCACCTCTACAACCGCCTTCGGGAAAGGGAGTAATGGCCAGCTGGGGACGAGAGATGCAGCTCTCCTCAACCCTGCAGGCAGTCTCCCCCTTCTTCACCACTTCTAGGGGATGGCTTAGCCCTGAAACCAACCGGCTCAGGGTGCTCCAGCGGCGAGCACGGATCGAAACCTCGCAGAGACGAGGCTTCAGTCTGTTGCCAAAGAAGCTCAAACCGCAAGTCCAGTTTAATTTTCAACAAAATAAAGAACTTGCAAGTTAGAAAAAAACAGCTTACAAAAATGTGTGCACTGGCAGAAATGCTTAGAGGTTCTTTTTATATTTCTACCATGAATCAAGAATGTAAAGAAATAACTGTCACATCATTTTAATGGAGAATTTTCTCCCCCATCTCTCTATCTATGAATCATCTTTATCAACCCAGACAACATAGTCTGATCAAAGAAAATCAAGCCAGATCATTTCAAAGACAGGGGTGCCTGTTTGAACTTTCAGCTGCCGTTGGCTGGATTAGATGTGGCCCTAAAATCAACCCTTTTCAATCCACACTAATACACTACAATTTCTATGGATTATTTTGCTTTTGGCATCTTGGCATTTTCTCTTTTGGGCCACAGACTTCCTTTCCTTGCTTCACCTACAGAATATATTTTAATTTTCAACCCCATATCCTGCTTCTCTTTTCCCAAAATACTCTCGAAATCTTGGCAGAAGTCCATGAGAGAGTTCAGTGTGTCTCCAGCCCCGCCTGCAGGACAGAAGCTGAATTGCATATCTCATGCTCATCAGAAGGTGCTCTGCTGTTTTATAATGAACAAAATATGATTCATAGCCCTACGGGCTGTCCAAATAGTATAAATGAATCCCTGGTAGGCAATTAAGAGCTGGGTATAAATTTCGGTGACTGGATTCTGTAAATTCACACAAACCGTTATTAAATTTATATAGAGATGGTCAACTAGACTTAGGCAGCAGGAAGGGTATTTCAGTGATAAGCAGCAATTTTAGTAATAAAAATGGACTTTAGCAATTTCAGGGAGAGTTCCTGGCATTTTGAAATCTGTGTTGGGTTTTGAAAAGTGTTCCTCACTAAGTTGCATTTTCCATTTCCTGCTTCCATGCAGCTCTCCCAGTTCTTCCCTTGGATCCACATGATACATTTGCGCAGCAAAGTTGCAAAACTTAATCTAAGCTCAGTTTTTAACTTTGTTACTCAGACTGTGGTGTGAACCAGACCTGATGAGGGGGTGGGAGATAGTTTATGATTCAGTGTATTGTTGAAAGCGGTAAAATATATTGCAGAGAGTGAATGTTGTGAGTTATAACACAGATTTTAGATCTCAGAAGATGGGTCATTTGTCTACGACATCTTTCTCTAAACCCAGCTTCTCAATTAGGGTACCTTTCTAAAGTAAATCTATAATTTCTCCTAGTCTGGTGTGTGTGTTTATGTCTCATTTCTAGTGGTTTGCTCTGTTTAACTGCCAACATAATTAAATCATTAGAGAGACAGTTGGTTCTAGTGATTAAAGTGCTGGTCTAGAAACCAGGAGATTGTGAGTTCTAGTCCCACTTTAGGCATGAAAGCTGGCTGGGTGACTTTGGGCCAATCACCAGGAGACAGTAAGTACTTAGTCCTGCCTTAGGCATGAAAGCTGACGAGTGATTTTGGACCGCTTGCCCTTTCCCAGATTAACCTACCTCACAGGGTAGTGGTTATAGGGAAAATAGGAAGAAATATTAGATATGCTCTCTGCCTTGAACAAAATTACAAAGAATGTAAATAAAAAATTCACTGTACCACAATTGATTAATTTCTAGAGACAATCTAGAGCAGTGTTTCTCAATCTCAGCCACATTAAGATGGGTGGACTTCAACTCCTACAATTCCCCCATGGGAGTTGTAGTCCACCCATTTTAATGTGGCCGAGGTTAAGAAACCCATTCTAAATGTGTTTAACAGAGTAGATTACATATTCTCTGCAAAGTGAGACATCTCTATCAGTGTTTAAAATGTGAGGAGATTAAGTGACACTTAGATACGCACACTGGGAAAATCTGGACTTCACATCAATTACCGGAGACATTCAAATCCATCCCCAAGGCAAATTCTCCTACTTATTCATGTGGATTCACACATTTATTTAGGATATATTTAATTGTCCTTTAACAAAAGCTCCCAGAGCAATATAAAATAAAATGATAAAGGCAATAAAGAGCTAAATGGAAGAAAGCAGCCAAAAAGAAGTTTTGTTTTAAAATCAAACCTGCAAGACAGACAACAAAGGTTGGACATCTGCTGACTTTTACTCAGGTAAAATGATCGAAATGACAAGCCAATGGGGGTGCCAGGTGGGCCTGGCTGAGAAGAGGCTGAATTTCTCCATCATCTGGACTTCTTGTCTTTCTGTCTCTGGCCAATTATTCAACAAGATTGGAGTGGGAAATGTTTTTGCATTTATGTTTTTGGTGTCAACTAGAAAGAAATGGATTATATTTTCAAGGAGTTATTTTTAAAAAGTTCCACTGCAACAGACAAGATGTAAAATTTCAAAAAAAACCCAAACCCGTATTTCTATTAAAATGGTTCTTTCCAGGAATGTGTGGCTACAATTCAATGCAAAAATGTTGTATCTCCTGCCTATGTGCCTACTGAGGCTTATAAAGGCATGTGACCTCATCTTGCCTGGAATGTTCTCCATCTAGCTCTGTTTCCTTTGGATGCCGTTCGATTCTGAAATAAATAACGGATTCTTTCTTTCATTAAGCCTTTTTAGGAATGTATGGGGCTGCTGCTCTCAATGCCTTATTTGGCAAGGATTGGCTAAGCTGAGAAGTCTTTTTTCTACCTGGTGTCAGAGTGAGAAACTTAGTTCCCCAAACTGGCCCCTACACCTGGAGAAAAAGTTCTTATTAAATTCAGAGATGGCAAGGAATCTGTCTTTTTGTTTGCACATAATGAGCCAAATGTCCTGTATGATAAATGCCTTGCCCCATTTTCTCCAGTGAGCCATATGCAAGTGAGCCACCAGGGGGCAGTGGGTACTATGATTTCAATTCAGTGTTCTATTTTCCCTATACAGCCTGCAATGTGCAAGATATCCACTACGAGGCAGAGGTATCCAAACTTGGCAACTTCAAGACTTGTGGACTTCAACTCCGCAAGACCTGTGAAGTTATGAACCTCACAAGTCTTAAAAAGTTGCCAAGTTTGGAGACTCCTGTTCTATACCTTCAATATTTACCCTTTTATGGATCTGTAGCCTGCAATACTCAAGTGAGTCATCAGGGGGCAGTATCTCCTATCTGATGAATATATTGCCTATTTTCCTCACCGAGCCAAAAGGCAAGCGAAACACCAATGGGACACCATGTCCTAGAGGTTCAATATACAGCCCCATAATAGCTCTCAAGTTTACAGTACCTGAATATAGGTGTGGAATGCAGAATATTCAAATGAGCTACTATGGAGCAGTGTTTTGGCCAATACTGGCCAAATTACCCTATTGATTCTGGAATACTGTATTGAACTGAGCCATAGGGCCATATATATCCAATAGGTTCAATACATTGCCATATTTTAGCTACAGAATCTATCGTTCAGGTCAGCCCCAGGGACAGAATGTCAGATAGATTCCATTATATTGTCCTAATTACCAATGAATCTGCAATGCCCACTCATCTGCCCAGTATCCATATTAGCCATGTGGGGGCAGTATCTGGATAAATTAAGCATTGCTTTCTTCGTTGTGGGTGCAAAAGAACCACCAGTAGCAATTTGTTCTATATGTTATATGCATTGCCAGTTTTCCCTAATGACCACCAGGGGCAGTATAGCCTATAGCTTAAATGTCATTTTTCCATATTAAGACATTAATACCCAGGATAGCCAGTAGAGGCAGCATGTCTTATATGTTAAATGCATTGTCCTATTGCCTATGATGAAAGGAGGAAACGGGGCTATTTATTCAAGCTTTCAAATATACTGCCCCCTGTGGCTGTCTTGGATGTTAAACACTCCATGAAGAAAATAGAGCAATGTATTTCAGCTAAGTTTAGAACAGGGGTGTCAAACTCAATTTAATTGAGGGACGCATCAGGGTGGTGTTTGTCTTTGGGGGGGTGGAGGGGGCGTGGCTGGGGTAGGTGTAGCCAGATTGAGTCACTCATGTCAGGGGTGCCTGTGGCTCAAGTGCTCTGCCAGCAAAAACTGGATCCTGAGCTCCATTTTTGATGGGCAAATAGCTGCAGGAGGCCCTCTTGAGCTCTTTTTTTCAACTGCTATGACCTCCTGCAGCTACCTGCCCATCAAAAATGGAGCTCAGGATCCGGTTTTCACTGGCAGAAGCACCAGGGACTGGACCTTCAAGGTGCACGGGGTGCTTAGATCTGGCTCACAGGGCTGCCCTGGAAACAGCAAAGGTCCAGCCTGTGCACCGGATCTGGTCCCTGAGCCTTGAGTTTGACACCCCTGATCTAGAACAAGACTATCAGGACTTTCTAGTAGTGTCCAGGAAGCTGTAAACAAGGGATTCAAATTTTTTAACAACTGGTTCTGTGGGCGTGGCTTAGTCGGTGGGCATGGCTTGGTGGTCATGTGACTGGCTGGGCATGGCCAACTCAACATCACTCACATCAAGGCACACATCTCCTCGCCTGGCCTCTCATGACTGTGGGGATGCTGCAACAGTCATAAGTGTGAAAAACGGTCATAAGTCACTTCTTTCAGTGCCATTGTAACTTTGAATGGTCACTCCACACAAGCAAAGTACCAGCAAAGGAGGGAAAAAAACTCCAGAGAAGTTCCAGAGACAGGAAGTCTAGTCCTGCCAAGAATGTAATAAGGATTAACGGAGAGGCAGTTTCTGTAAGCAACACCAGAATGTTTCCTTCCTGCCTTCCTTACAGGATTAGGCCAGTAATTTCCTCTAACAACCGGTTCTCCGAACTTCTTAGAATGTTAACAACCGGTTCTAGCGAATAGGTGCAAACCTGTAGAATCCCACCCCTGGCCTAGATCATGGGAACTTTCCCACCCAAGGACTGTTTCCCAGGGAAGCCCAGCCTTCTTTCTTCCTCTTCTCAGTTTACGATATTGGGAGATTTTTTTAGACCTCCTATTTGATCTACACTGCAGAAGCCTTTCTTAAATGCCAACTTTTCAGCCACACAGATCTGAGGGACAACCCCCCCCCCCATGAAGTCAAAAGATACAAAACCCTCCGTTCTTTGCTGCCCTCTAGTGGTGGAAAGGTTAAAGAACCAACCCATAATCTTCAAGCACTGCTTAATTTTATTCCTTAAAAGTGGTCCAATGACTCAGGGCTCTGCAGAATCAAAATGATTTGCCAAATATTGAAGATATTTGCAAAAATTGAGAACAATGTCACTCTTCCCATTATTGTTACAAGTAAGGCTGTTTTCATATACATTACTATTTAATGGTTTTAATAGTGTAATTTTTATATGATTCTGTAAATAAATATTCTACAAATGGGACAATTTTTCATACAGTAAATATCTATAAAGATACCCATACAAGTAAAAGCTCTTTTGTGGTCCTCCATAATTTTTAAAAATGAGGAGGGGTTCTGAGAGGAAAAATTTTAAGAAGCACCACTTAAAAAAAAAGAAAAGAAAAGCAGATGATAGTACAACAGGAAAGAAGGAAAAAATACAGTACACAGAGTAAATACAGTGTTGTGCATGTCAACTGGAGAAAGCTTTTCTTTAAATGGCTTTAGGCAGGGTGTAAAATACCAACCCTTGGGATGCTGCGCATTAAAACTATAGATACAATCCCACTCCAAGTATGTAGACTCAGCAAGCGCAAGGGTATGTGGGAATGACCTTGGGGGGTTGTTGGGGGAATCTATGCTGCCTAGGTAACTATCCAATAAGAGATGCGGAGCCCAAAACTGAATAACGGGCAGAGGAAGAAACTTGAAAAGGATCCACTTTACAGCCTCCTTAAGCTGTAAAAGAAACAGTGGGAAATTTGTACTTTCAGACTTGCAAAATGTCTATTAATTTACTCCTGTTTGGGCAGGTTGTTAGACTAGTTGACCTACAAGACCCTTCCAACTTTATTGTTCTGTTCTCTGGGACAGCGGAGGAGCACTGCAAAGCAGTGACGTGAATATTGTCTTCCATACAGAAGTCGGAGGACTGATCCCTGAACATATATTCTTTCTTGTGGAGAGACTGGAACGAGGTTATTTCTAGGTCTCCTCAAGACAATATATGGTAACAAGCAGAGGTGGGATTCAGCAGGTTCTGACCAGTTCTGGAGAACCGGTAGCGGAAATTTTGAGTAGTTGGGAGAACTGGCAAATCTTACCTCTGACTGGGGATTTTACAGTATCCTTCCCCTGCCACGCCCACCAAGCCCACAGAACCGGTAGTAAAAAAAACAGTAGTTAAAAAACATTGAATCCCACCACTATTCTGAAGAAAGGATTGCAGGTAGCTTTTGACTTATGACGTCAAAGGAGATTCTCAGTCATCAGGTCATGGTTGTCTCACAAAGGTGCTTTTTCATTGGACTTTCTTGGTTTCTTCCTTTGAAATCGCTCCACTTCTCATCCAAGAAGCTTCTTCAGTTCTGACTTCAGTTCTAATTGAAACTTCAAAGGAAGAACCCAAGAAAGTCCAGTGGCCTTTCAGAAAAACACCTTGGGGGCTTAACTGATGATCACAGTTGAGTCCTAAGTCTGGAGTCAAGCAATGGTATGACCCGTTTTGCCATCGTTCTTAAGTGAATCCCTGCAGTTGGTTAGTGAGTCATGTGGTCATTAAGCAAGTTTGGCTTCCCCATTGATTTTGCTTTTGGGAAACTAGCTGGGAAGGTCACAAAAGGCCCTTTTAGGTGACCTTAGGACATGGCAACCATCATAAATGCATGCTGGTTCCCAAACGCCCAAATTCTGATCATGTGACCATGGGATGCTGCAATGGTCATAAGTGTGAGAAACGATCATAAGTCACTTTTTTTTCAATGCTGCTGTCATTTTGAATGGTTCCTAAACAAATGGTTGTAAGTTGAGGTTGTAAAAAAGGGGAAATTGTTGTCTTCCTAACAAAAATGTGGAGCTTGTCTCCCAGATATGGCTTAGCGCCAGAGCGTGGGAATTTGGCCAACTTTTAAAAAGAGAACAATTTTTTTTTTAAAAAAAAAAAAGGGAGACAAGGAGAGATCCAGGAAATTACAGGCCAATCATTTTAACATCAATTCCAGGAACATTAGGAGAAAAACAATACACTTACAAAAATAACTCCTACAGATGGACGAGAACCATGAAGGCTGCAAAGACCGAGGCTGCCTTGCAGTCCATGGGCGCCAGGATAGAGGCAACCCTCTTAGCGTTGCATGGGTTCCCTTTCGAAAGATCTTTGACAGAGTTTGCCTGGAGGAAACTTAATTGCTTCTCGTAGATGGGAGTTCTCAACTTACAACAGTTCATATAGTGATCATTCAAAGTTGCAACGGCACTGAAAAATGTGACTTATGACCATTTTCCCCATTTATGACCGTTGGGGCATTCCCTATGGTCACATGATCAAAATTCAGAGACATGGCAACGGACGCATCTTTATGACGGTTGCAATGTCCCGGGAATCCCTTTTGTGACCCATAAAGTCAATGGGGAAGCCAGATTCACTTCACAAGCGTGTTACCAATGTAACAATTGCAGTGATTCACTTAACAACTGTGGCAAGAAAGGTCACTGAAATTTCACTGAACCAATGTCCCACTGAACAACAGAAATTTGGGGCTCCATTGTGGTCGTAAGCTGAGGATTACTTGAAAAAGAATCTGAACCTTCTGAAAGTTTCAGTGCTTCTTCATTTTTGCGGAAATTTTATTTATTTATTTAAAACATCTATATAGCATTACATGTAACACACATTATACTTATATAAAGGTAACTATATCGTGTTTTATGTATATTATGATAATGTGTATGTTGCATTACATATAACATAACAGCAATAGTGTTTGACTTACAGCCGTTTGATTAGCAGCCAGTGAAAGTTGCAACAGCATGGGAAACTGTGACTTACGGCCAGTCCCCACGCAACTGTCACAGCATTCCCATGGTCACTTGGTCAAAATTTGGGCACTTGGTCCTGGCAGGTGTGATATTGGCAGTTGTGGAGTCACCTGATGGCTATTTATCACCTTCTCAGCCAGTTTCTGACCCGCAAACTCAATAGGAAAAGCCAGGTTCACTTAACAAGGATAGTGCTCCTCTTAACAACCAGGGATCAGGGATGACTCGCTTAGCAACCAATTTGCTTAGCAACCGAAATTCTGCTCCCAATTGTGGTCTTAAGTCGAGAACTACCTGTGTTTGGGCATGTGTCTGGGTGTGTATGTGTGGTTGTGATAAAGAGTGATAGAACAAATAGACTGTAACTCTTTGCCTATTTGCGTTGGCCTCGTGTGCCCTGATTAAGTGGGTCAGCATTCAAAACAAGGCTCAAGGACAAAACAGGCCCTTCCTTGTAGCTTGAAAGAGCCAAACAAAGTAGAAAGGAAGATGGGGGCCTCTGAGCACATCAGCACACACGTAGACACACCTGCACACACAGAGAAACATGCACGTACTCCCCCACACACGCACATGCACGCACATACACACCTGCATGTGTATTTGCACACACACACAGAGAGACACACAGATACACACACTGCCCGATGCTCCGGGTTGCCCTCTTTTTGGCACTAAGGGCTGCAAAGGAGGATTTCCAAGGTGACAACATCCCAGCACAACAGGAAAGCGAGACAAAGGCAGGAGACCTTATCTCGGCGGTCCAGCTTCCCAGGCTTGGCCTTTCCACCCCTGTGAAAGCATTCCAACGGAGAGGAAGGGAGCCAAGACTTTGCAAGTCGTCCCCCCCCCCCCACTTCCTAAGGGAGGCCTTGAGCGGGGTGTGCAGCAGAGGTGCAGGAATGACAGAAGTTGCCTCTGAGCTTCCCACTGGCGGTGATACTTCCTATTTCATTTTATTGGATGGTGTTTTATCTGCAACCCATTATTTGGACGGCCCCGAATGACACCGGGCTCTGCTCTAATCCAGATGTAACAGTGGCATTTTCAATTATTTCATTTGCAGTATTTTTTGGTGGGGGGGGAGGCAACCCAAAGAATTTCAATCTGGATAAAAAAAACCAGACACATCTGGATTTTCAGGCTTTCTTTCCCTTCGCAGCCAAAGAAAATGTACCCTTGCATTCCGCGGCGGTTTGCCATAAGGAGTCCTGACGCGACGGGAAAACTAGAAAGTTGGTATCCTCATAACAAATGGATCGTGCTCCTGGGGAACAAGCGAAGTATCAACAAAACGCCAATTTTCCTACGGAAAAACTCTCCCTAAGTCTCCCACTTTCACTTCCTTCATCCTTTTTTAAAATTTATTTACAGCAGGTGGCAGCAGTAAGTCAAAGTGGCCTAAGCTCCAAGTAGGGAGACCAGCAATGAAATTTGAAAAGCATCCTAAAAGGAGACCAGGGCAAAGCAGATCTGAATTATCAAGAAAGCTATACAGGTATTTCGCCAGGAACCAGCCACCTTCATAGGGGCTTTATCTTTCACCGTATCCATGGATAAGCCACGCCCTATTCCCCCCCTTCTCCCTCTCTCTTATCTATCATCTATCTCTATTCATCTGTCACCTTATTCTCTCTCTGTTTTTATCTATTTATCTATCATTTTATTTAGCTTTTTCATTTTCTTGCTATATATCATCTCTATCATTCTCTCATTATCATCTCTATATTTCTTTCTATCTAATCTATTTATCTATCTCTATCTATCCTATCTTTATTATCTCCTTCCCTTTCTCTCTTTTAATATTTCTGTTACCTAATGTTAATCTATATCCATTACATTTTCAGGCTTCAATCGCTTTGTGGAAATTCAGTAGTTCTTCATGGAGAAAAGAAAAAAAAACTCTCTACAAATAACCAGTTCTATAAGCTTTAAAATATTTAGACTAATCATCACATTTAATACAGGAAGGGACCTAGATAAAACTTGGCTGGGAATCTAGGACAGGGCTGATAAACTAATCACACACAATTCCTGCCAGCATCTTCGATGCACTTTATTCATGTCACAAATAAACAAAAGCAAAATAATAAATACTGAAATTGAACTGAAGATGTTTCGTGCTTAGTTAAAATAGCAGTATTTTTCTTTTCCAGGAATAAAGATTTTTACCTAATAAGAGAAAATATATTTTTTTTCTTTTTGAAATGACATTTCTCACCTGGGGAATTTGGGAGAGGGGAATTTTGTTGGCGTTTTGCTTATTCACTCAAGTGCCAACTTTGATTAGGTAACAGGAAGATTCAGAATTAGGTGAGATTGGTCCTGGGAGACGGTAGACTTCTAAAACATCCCAGGGTTGTAGACCTAGACTGGGAAGTTGAAAAGAAATCTGAAAAAAATCAATTGTCAACTATTTCCATAATGTAGCCAAGGAAACTGCACATGTATAGATGCATATGCACAGTGTCAGATGAACAGAGCTCAACTGAAAGGAGGTTTTCCCCTTTGGATACACATCTGAACTTTAACTTCTATAGCATAGGGCCTAAGGCTAAGCAAGGGATAGAATAGACAGATAGGCTGGCATGGAGGTCCTCCTTGCCAAACTGAGTAGCTGTAAAATTGGAATTAACAGATGCCTGTGGATGATGGTTGCATATCTACAGCTCTGTTTCAATTCACCTGAAGGAAATTCATCTTTGTTTGGCCTGGATTGCCAAATGAAGGCCAATTAGACCAAATAATGATTTATTTATGTTTAATAGTCATAAAAACGCCCCTCACTGAGAACAGGACAGATTCAAGCCCAGCCTGGAAAGCTAGCTTTCTACCCTGGTTTGCACAATTATACTTTAGCAGATCTGCTACAAATCTAGCAGCTGTGTTTATGGACCATGCTTCATTGGATGGGTTTTCATTTGATTTTGTTCTTTGGAAACTTAGCCTATGGTACAAGTCCAGCTTTTGGGATTTCCACCAATTGTTCCAATCCATAAAATGGGTGTTTTCAGTAACCAAGTTGAAAGAAACAAGGGATGTTCCTTTTCTTTCAAATGAATGCAACTAAGCAGCCCATTAGACCAGCTTCTAATGGCAGCCTGAAGGCTAACCTTGATTAGTCCCCTCCCAGTTCCCCGGCAGGACAGCTCGGCCGAGATTCCCCTAATCTCTGCTTTGATCAGGTATTAGGAGAGGAAGCTCCACTTTCTCCCTTCATCCTCACATAAAAGAGTTTTCCGGCTCCATGGAAGGACTGCTAGCACAGGCACTTCTTCCAAAGCTCCCCGCCTCGGTCATGCATGAACACGCGCCTTTTAAAGCGCTTTTTTCCGCTTCTTTCACACAAATGGCAGCCGCTCGATGTTTACACTGGCGCTTGCAAAGCTTGCAGAATGGGACAAAACCAACCTGCCTAGCTGGCTGAAGGCCTTCCCTTTCAACAGCCTTAAGTTCTCAACAAAGGGCCACTAAGCCAAAGAAGGCTTAACAGCGACAGACTCTCACGCCAGCACGGAAGGTGCAGAGACGGGCATCCAAAGCCAGAAAAGGACAAAGAAAAAGGAAAAAAGGCACTGGGATAAACCGAGAGTGGCTTCAGGCAGGAGGATAAAAAGTTTTCACTGTGGGTCAGAGCCGGGATGGTGCACCAAGTCATTGGACTCGGCAAAAGTTGGTGTTTGGCTATGCGGCAGGGACATGAAAATTAAAAAAAAAATATCCATGTGGGTTGAAACGAGGCGGAGGAGACAGGAGGAGGAGAATTTCCTCCTATTTTCCAGTTTAGATGGGCGTAAAACAGATGGCCTGGGGGCTGATTTCAACTTGGCTTGGAAAGTCAACTGAAGGACTTTGGCAAAGCACTCAGCTGCTGAAGCCGTGGTGGAATTGCATTGTCTTTGGAGCAGCAATACCTCATGGTGGGCTGAACAAGGAAGCTTGAGAAACACAGGACGTCCTCCTTCCATTGTGGTAGACACACCAGGCAGCTTGACCTCATCCTGGTACCCTCCAGAGATTTGTGCCTTGATGTCCATAGATGGCCATGTTAGAAATTGTGGGGCTTGGAAGCCCAACATCGCTGAGAAGGACTGCTGGAGAAAGGCCAGTGTTGCCTAAAGGATATCAAACACTTTCTTCACTTTGATTACTTTGACTATGGCCTTGGAAGACCTGTGAGGTCTCTTCCAGCCCTGTGATTTTATGTTCTAAGATAGGATAGGCAGGAAAGAACTTGTTCCAGGTTGACAGAGAATCGAGGCTAAGCCAGCCTCCCCCAGTCCGGCCTCTCTCCAGATGGGTTGATTTCAGCCTATATAGCTGTTCTTGAAAGGACACATTGCAGACACATAAAATGAGGCAGGGTTTCTTTCATCTAGTTCATCCGCCATTTTGGAGTCAGTGGCCATTGCTACAGACATGCTTGCTAGGACTAAAAATCCACTTATATATAGATGTACTACCTGAGATGCTTGAAAATTAGGCCCAAGAGGATGACAACTCTTTATTTTACCATGGTTGCCTCTAGGGAAGGTCAAGCCAGAGATGCCATCACTTCCAAGAAGGTTCTGTAAGGTAGATCACAGAAAGGGCTTTAAAAAGAAGGTGATGGTTGGTCTCCCAGTCAACAGGTTTCTTCAGATCACTTGCAACTTTCCATCCTTGGTAGGGAATCCTGGCAAGGTTTCCTTCTGATATCTTCAGGTCCCTTTGGTTGTTGGTATGTGAGCTATGCATAACAGAATGTCAGATTGGATATCTTCTCTTGGTCCTTCTCAAGAAACTGTATCATTTTGGTAGTCATTTCAGAGGTTCTCAGGTTTTTTTATCCCCACCATCTAAGGAAGGATTCTCCAAAAGACTTTCCAAGTCCAAAATCCATATGATGGTTCTAGGCTTCCCCCAGAACAGAGATAAAGGCTGCTGTCTTTGGAGGCCAAACCCATAGTAGTTATGTCCTGTGACTGTCCTAGATACCAGATGCTTTGAGGAGAAGAAAACATAGGTCCAACAGAAGGAAATAAGTTCTTCCTGTTATCATAATGCAAGGCTGAAGGATCCAATCTCCTTATTTCTTGTGGTGCATATCTTCCATTCCAACCCGGCCCCAGACACCCACCACAAAGGATTCGATCTCGCACTCATTGGTCCCTCTGGCAATGCGGAAGTAGCCGTGTTCACCCCATGCCTTTCCCCAGGAGTTGGCTGCAATCTGAAGACAGAGATAGAATAGGCTATGAAAGGGGTTTCCAATAGAAAAAGCATTGATGTTTGTCTAATATAGCAGTTGTACATTTGTATTCTTTTTAAAATGCTTACAACAACCCTGGAGCACAAGTCAATAGGTAACCATTGGTCAATAGCAAGAGCCAGTTTCATAACTAATAATCTGAATTAGTCTCTCCACACATCATTCTTAGTGAAGCATGCAAACCAGAATCTGCATTTCCTGCATCGGGTGAGGAGAGCACATCTTTCTCCTTCTGTCCTGGCCACTTTCTACAGAGGCACAATTGAGAGCATTTTAACAAACTGCATCACTGTTTGGTTTGGTGGCAGCAGTGCCTCAGATAGAAAGTCCATACAGAGAGTGGTAAGGACAGCCGAGAAGATTCTGGGAAGCTCTCTTCCCGTTATTCAGGATGCTGCCTATAAGTGCTATGTGTTTAGAGCTCAAATTATTGTCAGAGATTATCAGAGATCCCCATACACCTACTTCATGGTCTGCTTCTGTTGCTCCCCTCTGAAACCTTGAAAGAGGTTTCAAAGTATTTCTAGTAGGATTTCCAGATTCTGTAACAGCTTTGTTCCCTAGGCCATCCGTCTGGTAAATTCACAAGATTCGTTTTTCTCACAATGTACATGTAGACACCCAAACTACACTGTGTTGTTTCTCTGTGACATGTATACAGGCATACTTTTGTATTTATTTATTTTGTCATGTTTACGTAGTGTATATTGCAGGTGGTGACCCTTTGAGAGCTGTATACAATGAAATTTCCTTTTAATGTACATTCAAAGTGACAATAAAGTTAGTCTAATTGTAGTGGTTAAGGAGGTAGGATCGAAAGCAGCAGTCTGTGAGTTCTAGGCCCACCTTAGCTATGGAGTTCAGTTGGGTGGCTTTGGGCCACTTCCTCCCTCTCAGCTCACCTCACCTCACAGGGCTGTTGTTGTGTGGAAAATCAGTGGAGAAAGATGTGTTGGATATGTTTGCCAACTTGAGTTATTTTTAAAAATAATAAAGGCGGGATGTAAATAAAATTAATCAATAAACTAGTGTAAGTTTGTAAGTTGTGATTGGGTTAGGTGACTGACCCAATTTTATGACCTTTTTTGCAGCGGTCATTAAGCAAACCAATGGTTTGCTATGAACTGGTTTTTGACAAAACTGTTGTAAAATGTGGTCACATGACCACGGGATACTACAAGCAGCCGTAAATGCAGGAGGGTTGCTGAGCACCCAAAATACGATCATATGATTGGGGGAGGGGGCAGACCCAGATGTTGGAACTTCAAAAAGAAGTCATAAATAGCCATAGGGAGGTCCATAGTATCTTTGAACAGTTGCTAAGAGACCAGTCATAAGTTGAAGATAAGGATATGTTCTGGTCACTAAAGGAATCCAGTTAGGATAATAGGCCAGATTTTTTTCAGAAGTGTAGTAATTTCCAGATGTCTGGCCCTCAACTCCCAGAATTATTTGCATTGTCTGTGCTGGCTGAGGATTCTGGGAGTTGAAGTCCATGTGGCTTAAATTTACTAAGATTTAGAAACACTGGTCTAGATGGAAACTTCTGGTTGACCTAGTTAAGTGAACTCAGCTAAAGCATGATATTGTCAACTAATTGACAGAAGGAATACATTTACTATCATCCTTGGTGGTGGCACTTACCCAATATTTCCTATTTGACCCATCCGGCTTCCGTTCTTCTCCCCATCTGTGATAAAACAAAACAAAGAGTTTGTTCAACGGGAAAAGAGGAAGTAGGCAATCTAATCATCTCAAGATGGATATTAGGATTTTTGAAAACTATACATGAAAATATGGGAAAGAAACTGGAATGAACATAGAATCCAAAAATTGAAAAGAAATGCAGACTCAATGGACAATATTGTCAATGCGCCACCATCACAGCTTCAAATTATAGCAGCTACATGGATTTTCTTCATGACAATCTGGTCTTTCGAATCTTCCAACATTGTACCCATCACCCCATAATAAAGTTCCATCCCTCTTGATGCCAATCATCAATTTTCTCCTCTTTCCTTCTACCTTTCCCAGAATGACTGACTTCTCCAGAGAGCTAGGACTTTTCACGTGATGGGTTCAAACAAGGAAAATTTGAGCCTGGAGACTTGAGCCTCAAGTGGGAATTCTGGAATAATTTATGATCATAGGCCCAACCATTTTACTGTATCCCCTTAAAATGTAATCATTTTCAGCAAGTTCAACCACATGTAAATGCTACTGATAAGCACAGGTAGTCCTTAGCTTAAGATGGGTGGTTAAGAAATAGGAAAAATAAGTAGATAAGTAAAATGATTGGTCACTTAGCAACCATTCAAAGTTCTGACAGATCTACTGGGGGGGGGGTATTTACGACCCAAATTTGAAGTTGCAATAGTCACACACACACACATCCCAGTCATGTGATTGCACTTCAGGTGCCTAATAACCGGACTGCATTTATGGCCATTTGCAGCGTCCCACGGTCCTGGGGTCACATTTTACAATTGTTTTGCTGAAAATCAACATTTACTTCCAGTTTTCGGCCAAACTCTGCCCATAGCGGATCTTCGCCTTTCACTTAACGAGTGCGGACATTTGCTTAATAATCACAATGATTCACTTCATGATCAAAGGTTATAAAATTGGGTAGGTCACATGACTCACTGCTTTGCAACTGCCAAGAGGTACAATTGTGATGGGCAGGCTCCATTACGGTTGTAACTCAAGGACTACCTGCAGCCCCCCTAAATAAATATGATTCCCACAGGTCGACTCTTTCTCCACAATTCCCCTTGACTTCCTGCTGTGCAAGTGATCTTCTGAAAACCACAGCTGGTCAGGAAGCTCTGGAGAAAATGCACAATGCAGACACACACAGCTTATTTCTTCTCTTCAGAAATGAAGAGAAGCCGAAGCAAAGGCTTGGCGCTCAATCAAGGGATTTCCCATTTCATTTCTGGCGGATAAGCTTAAAGAAAGAGCCTGATTTTGCTTCAGCAATCAGCATGAGACAATAAAATTAAATGGAAAATACAGCACGGACTTTCTGGCTGGGGGCCACAGCTCGCCCTGTGCTTCAGTTTTTCCTTCACTCCAGCAGAAAGGAGAGTTGCATACCAGCATTTTTGATATTCTTCCTGAAATGAGTAACCAGGGCAACCCTGTGTTTACTGCAGCTCAGAAATCAGGATAAAATGAAGCACACAGGCTTCCTGAAGCTAAGGTTTCCTCAGAGCACTGCACTTCAAATATGACTGGGGAATTCTAGAAGTCCACCGTCTTCAAGTGGCCAAGTTTGGGAAACACTGCCCTAAACTCACCCAAGGAGCATGGTGGTACAAGAGGCTCAGTTCTCCAGATTAGAACATAGAATCATAGAGCTGGAAGCAATGGTGGGATTCAAAAATTTTTACCACGGGTTCTGTCGGTGTGGCTTGGTGGGCGTGGCAGGGGAAGGAGACTGTAAAATCTCCAGTCAGAGGTGGGATTTGCCGGTTCTCTGAACTACTCAAAATTTCCGTTACCGGTTCTCCAGAACTGGTCAGAACCTGCTGAATACCACCTCTGGCCGGGAGGGACCTCAGAGGTCTTCTATTCCAACCCCCTGTTCAGTCAATACCATCCTAGCCAAATGGTTCTCCAGTATAGTTTTGAAAACTCCAGTGATGGAGCACCCGCAATTCTGGGATGTAAGCTGTTGCACTGATGAATTGTTCTCCCTGTCAGGAAATGTCGTCTTACTTCAAAGTTGGGTCTCTCATTAACAAGCCTCCATCCATTACTTTTGTGCAAATGCTGAGTGTTTTCCAGGATGGCATTTGTGATCACCAATGTGAAGACAATGCAGCTCTGTTTGGGAAATTCAGGGAATTGAGGTCCACACGTCTTAAAGTTGCCAGGTCTGGTGGGGGGAAAAATCCTCTGTCTTACTGCTTTGCAGCTTTCCTGATCTGCTGCAATCCAGTTCAAATTCTCCCTCAATTCTTGCCCCAATGGTTCAGAAGCTGAGATGCAAAGATTGCCTTTAAAAGGCAAGTGTGGTTTCTGTTTGTGTGTGTTTGTGTGTGAGGAGAAGGCATCACACTGACTTGTGAGGAATCCAGCTGCCAAGACCATACTCTTGGCAGAAATCCAGAAGGTTTAATCATCTGCATTTCACAGCACAAGAAATTCAAAAAATTTTCCACAACGCAGATAAAAACAGGCCAACTCTTTCATCCATGCCCAGCACCAAAACAGAGCTAATACCAGCTTTGGACCATCCTGCCCGCTTCATTTTCATGACCAAGTTTGATCTAGTTCTAGACAGAGAAATTCTCATTTGTGTGGTTTTCCTCCCCCCACATGCTCCTCAAAGAGCAATTTCTATCAATTAATAATATTTATTCAGAAAATGACCGGCCAAATTTAAAAGAACAAAACAAACAAAACCAGAGTGAAGCAAATAAATATAATAAATAAGCAGCTAGCAAAGACCAATTATATCTTGCTTTCATTGAGGCAATAGAACACTGAGCCTCTGCACACATAATCAATGGTTTTAGATGTTAAAGGAGAAAGTTCATCTAAAATTGATCTGGCCACCCAGGTTATTTATCTATTATGGGTACATGTCTCTGTAAAAGGTACAATGTTGTGATGTTGTAATATGTGTGACACGGTTTCAGCCTCCTTGTCATCACATGGGCTAATACGGGCAGTTACAGCGATTGTACTACACCTCTCTTGATGAAGTGCAGAGGGAAGAATGTTAAATCTAACTTTAAAGAATGTGATTCTCAGCTTAGGAAACTTCAGATTTAGCAAGTGATTTTCTGCTCCCCATGTTCCTCAATATAACCATGTTGATTGTATTGAGGGAGCCTATTGACTTCAATCTGAAATTCCACATCCCTTCTTTAAATAATTAATGGCTTGGCTTGATCGTAACCTAATGATTTTAAGGATGGTGGAGAAAGCCCATAGGAAGCCAGCTTATGCTCTACCGCCTGTTTCCAGGATGAGGTACAAATATGTTAGAACTAGAAGGGGTCAAATCAACTGGCAAAAATTGCATTTTTAACCCTTGAAGAAGAAACCTGCAAGCTTGGTGATAGCATTTGTTTCTTACAGGGACCAGCCAAATGCCTCTGGGGCCCTTACACCTATTTTCTGGTGATTGATGCTCTGCAAATATGATTTGGAGACTTCTGTCCCTGAACCAGAGGTAACTTTGGGTCTTCAAGAATGGTAGACTTTGAACTGGACCTGGTTGTCTTCTCTCTTAGCTTCTTCCTACAAGCTGGAAGAGTTGGCATGTTCTGAATGTTATCAATTATAGAGTGTCACCTGGTGGTATTCAAGAAGTGAGCCTTCTCTGCTGTAGGGCCTCCCCCTTGGAATGATATCTATCTTGCTCTTATTCAAATGAGCCCTTAAAACCTGCCTCTTTCCTCAAGCTTACATTAAGCCAGTTTGGCGTAGTGGTAAAATAGTCCACAAACCAGAAGATGGTGAGTTCTAGTCTCATCTTAAATATGAAAGTTGGCTGGGTGATTATACCCAATCACCAAGAAAGGTGGACTTTGGACCACTCACCAAAATGATGGTGAGTTCTAGCCCCACCTTAGGTACAAAAATTAGCTGGAACACTTCAGGCTAATCACCAGGAGATGGTGAGTTCTAGTTCCCACTTAGTCAAGAAAGCCAGCTGAATTCTTTTGGCCAATCTCTCTCTCTCTGAGTCCAACCTATTTCACAGTGGGAAAAATAGGAGGAAGAAAGAATATTAGGTATATTTTCTGCATATATTTTTTTAAAAGATAAATAAATAGAGTAGATGGCAGATTTTTCCATGGCTGATTGTAACAATTTTGTATTATTTTTATATTTTCTGTATTCTATGGTTTTACATTCATATTGTATGCTGCCTAGACTCAGGATAGAGTTGAATTTAATGGTCTATGAATTTAATAAATACATAGTTAACTAACAAGCTAATTAACTAGCTAGTCTTTTTTTAAACCATCCAAGCGAATAGTAATCATCATTCCATCTTGGGGTGATACAGATAAAATAGTGCAAAGGTATTGCGAGGAAAGAACATAAATCTGAAGGATAAAAAAATGGATATTTGACTAGCAGTGTAAAAGCTGTCCAAAAAACTGTTTTTAAAAATCAGTCTGAAATCACCTGTTATCAATCCGCTATCTGTAAATGGCAGGTGCCAATGGCTGCAGGACTCTGCCTGGCATTTGTGTGGCTGACAGGAGCTATCTAAAATGAACAGGTTGAGATAAATTCACCACTGTGACTAGGAACAGAGGGGAGGGGGGGGTTGAAATAAGTGGCTTTCTTTTCAGCTGTCGTACAGAAGAGCCAATAGAGGAACACACCTTGCAGGTTAATGGTCTGCTGTGTGAGAGGAAGTCATTCATTTCACCTGTCTGAAATCTTTTGCTCAGCATTACCTATGTTTTTACTCCATGTTGTACATGACTTGATCCACTTCAATCTTCAGTTGACGTTTTACTAGGTGGAAGGATCCCAAACTTTCTAGCCTTTTCTTAATTGAAAATGTTCCAGTTGCCCTTTTCGAGGCTGTTATTATCCCTTTAGTCCTTCTTTCAACCAGAATGGTACATACAGCAGATTTGCAGAAGACAGTGGTGTCCTCAGACGATGAGTATAAAAGTAAAAAAATGTGGTTGTGATGGTATGGTTGAAAATCTGCCTGTTTTTTTTTATAGCTGCAATAGCACTTAGACTTATATACTGCTTCATAATACTCTGCAGCCATCTCTAAGCAATTTATAGAGTCAGCATATTGCCCCCCAAAATCTGGGTCCTCATTTTATTGACCTCAGAAAGATGGAAAGCTGAGTCAATCCTGAGTTGGTCAGAATCAAACTCCTGACAATGAGCAGAGTCAGCCGTCAATACTGCATTCTCACCACTGCACCTTCATGACTCTTTGTAAATGACACTAAGTGTGCATGAGAGAGTGTTTGCATTCTTGTTAGCACTATCACTTTGCAAAATTTCTGCCTGCTTTTGCAGTTGCATTACCTTTTGTTTCCTCAATGAAAATGGGGCAGTATAAAGTAATAGATCACTTAGGAATGACATCTGGAAATTTAACAACTGCTAAGTAATATACTATTATAGTGTATTAAAAATACCGATAGAGTTCAGAGTTCTGGCTGGTTCTGAAAGACTGGATTCGGGTAGACAGAGAGCAAAATAATGGATTTCTAACACATTTCCAGGGCCTATAAATAATGGGTAGGATGATGAATTTGAGCAAAATTCTGGAAGCCAGGTGTAAATAAAGCTATAAACCTCCAGAGAAGGCCCATAATTTCATACATGCAGGTAGTACTCAACTTACAATGGTAATAGAGCCTGGTCATGTGGCTGACCTGATTGTATGATTTTTTTGTAGTGGTCATTAAGCAAACACCATCATTGTTAATACTACGGTCATTAAGCAAACCCATTGTTGCTATGAGGCATTTGGGCTGAAAACTGGAAATAAATGCTGTTTTAAGCAAAAATATCATAAATCAAGTCAAGGACCAACTGTAGTTTTGAGTTTTCCTGACACTGTTGTGTACTGCTGGAACCACAGTGCCAAAACAAACACAACTTTGACATTTCTCATTAGACAAAGTATTCACTCACAAAGGGACACCTTGGATTTGGGTTTCTCATTGACTGCTAGTGATCTCACTCACCCAGTAATTTTGACAGAATGGGTACCATGTCGTTGGTACGGTTCTGGCTTCCCAGCTGCTACAGGAGTATGCTGATAAACCCCACTTCGATACACAAAGAAGTCTTCGTGCACTTCCATGATGGCTGCAGTGGAACGGAAAGGAAATTATGCATCTAGGCTCAAAAAGAATCTGACATGAACACTTTATTCTTCATAACTCAGATACCAATATTTCTGGTTTCACCCACAATACAAAAGTTAAGTCTAGAGCTGAGAAGAAATCTAGAAGAATTCTCCAACCAGTTTCTATACTTTTGGCACCAAAGAGGACTATGCCTAGGCCCACGACATGTGGAACTTTGTTGCTTACATAGAAGGTGGAACCAGGAAAGACCTTGTTATGGTCAAGAAACTTGGCCTGTTGGTGGCAGTTGTGCTCTCCTACCTTCCCCATCAAGCTACCCAAGCTTAATGACGCTTGACTAGACATAACATTTTGCACCCTTTGTTCATGCAGTTGTGGAAAGCTGAAGAGCAGAGTTTAGTCCTCTCAAGATGAACCACCAAAAAGCTCCTAAAGATCAGCACCTTAGGGGGTATCTTCTATCCCAATTTCCAAGATGGCTGGTTTCCCCCAATTCAACTCATAAGAACCCAACCTCGGAAAGTTAAGGAAGCTCACTTAAGGAAGTGGGATGAAGCGGGGAGGCAGGAGGGTCACAGGAGCACTGTGGACTGTTCCAACCAAAAAAGCATTAAAATAGCATGCAAGGAACAGTTTTGGGCATCCAGCAGGTTTGAAAGTTTGTTTCCTCAGTTTACTTCTGAGTTGCCATAATGCCCGTGTATTTAACCCCAAGAGTTTTTGGAAGCAAATCTGAGCTGTTTCCTGATTCATTATTGGCCTGGATTACTAAGACTGCAAATTAGTGTCCAGAGAGAGTGTTGCTGATTTTCCTTTTCCTGGTGACCTCCTGGGCAAGTCCAGGCAGGTTTTGTTAATAACATTATGGAAAACTTTTCTTATTACTTTCTTCCGGGAGTTTTTGTTCTTTTGGCTTCCCTGGTATTTCCTTGGTAGATAGCCCTGGTATTTTCCATTTCCCACTGAAATGATAACTAGTTAAATCCTGGTTAATTCTGAGCCCAACCAAACTTTGCTAGGCACCACCACTTTCTTGCCCAGCCTGCTTAAAACTGGTGTGGAAGAAGCTTTGCGGGTCAAAGACAAACAAAACAACTCACTTCAGACTGACTGAATTTACCCTCTTTCTAGATTGGCGGAAGGCACCAGATCATTTAATCCTTGGAAAGGCTATGTTCACACAAGTTGCTAAACTGGATCAAGCTAACCAAGTTGAAAGCTGTCCACACTTGAATGAAATTGCTAGATTAAATAATCTGGTTAAATGTGGACAAGGCAACACTCTCAGTTCCTGCCAGTTTTTGTAATAATTGTGCTGTGAAAACTATAGTGGGAACTTTGCTCTCCTTATGGCTTCCAGCAAAGTCACGTTTGACTTTTTGGCCAAAATAGTTTATTCCTTCATTTCGGAAAGAACATTTACATTCCTACAACCAGATAGGTGAAAGGTTTGTCATTGAATGAATTATGAGAAGCATCCTTGTATTTTAACTTGCTATATGAACCAGAGCCTCATGTTAAGTAGCCATGTGATTCATTTTCTTTGGTCCCTGCATATTCTGTGAACACAGCTATTGTTCACAATCCAACAACACTGCCTTTGTTCACCCAGGTTCAGGCTTCAGCATGCTGTGGGAATCCAATGGTAGTCAATTTTCTGTAGCTAAGAATGGCTCCTTTTTAAAAAAAAAAACAGATTTCCTTTGACTCCTTCCTTTATTTTATATTATGTTCTCTTTTTGGTTTTCTGTTGTAGACCAATTCAAGGATATTTCCTTTTTCCTTCTGGAAAACAGAAAAGTGGTTTGTTGCTTCCTAAGCAGCTTAAGATTTGAGAGATCATTGTGCAAAGAGCTAGCTGCAAACTTCTCCGTTAAAAGTGAGCATAACTTCACCAAATCATAAGCAGGCTGTTACAAAGAAAATTAGAACATCTGTATGGGAATAAATAGGTTAAATACAAAAAAATATATTGCTGGAATTAGCTTTCTTAGATTCTTTCCATGCCTAATTCTCACGGAGTTCTCTTTAGCAAGATTTATTGAGATGAAGTCAATAGGCTACAAGAATTCCAGCAACTGGACTATTTCCAATTTAAACCATTACATCCCTGTGAACATTAGGGCAGAGACCTTCTGATTCTCTTTCTGGCAGCCTTACTACAATCTCGTGAGTGAGATGGTCTGCTCGCTGCCACTGGAGGAGCTTGCAACTGGTTATTTACATAGCAATCGCTTGATTCTTAGTAGTCTTGAAATAAATCATTTCAACAAAAAGCAGACATTGGATACTATTAAAGGAGGCAACTCAGCCACCACTTTCCAATACAAATCATTTCTCCTTTGTGTGATTTTCCACCCTGATGTATATTTCTGAGAGCCCACCTCACCTTGCACAGGTCCATTTTCCATTAACTCCTTCATGATCTCCTTCTCCTGCAAACAAATGACCGATGTTAGATCAACAGAGAATCAAAAGCAATTATTCATTTCTCATGGTTTCTCCCTAGATGGAGAGTTTATGTTTTGATCAACCTTGGTGCTTCCGAGTATTCATCATCAATCACCAGCCCTTATGGTTAGAGTCAGAGGATTGATGTGTTCTATTACACTGCACATTTAGGGACCGCCTGGTTAATCTGAAAATCTATATATAATCATGCTGATATTACTTAATAATGGAGACTACCAAGGACTCTCTTAACATTCTTCACTTTTCTCCCAAGAATTTCAACACATATTTTCAGAGGTGCAAAAAGTTAGCTCAGGGGCAGGTTCAGTTTCAGAGTTCCTTGCCTTGTTGGGCTTAAAGTAGCTCATTATCCTACCCAAATAGAGCCTGGTGCATCCAGTTTTGACAGACTGTACGAAAATGGGCAACCATATTCTCCCAGTTTTAGTAGATTAAGCCACTGACTACAGGTAATCCTCCATATGACCATAAGAACAGGGGTGGGTGCAGTGGTTAGAATGCAGTACTGCAGGCTATTTCTGTTGACTGCCAGATGCCAGCAGCTCGCAGTTCAATTCTGACCAGCTCAAGGTTGACTCAGCCTTCCATCCGTCTGAGGTCGCTAAAATGAAGACCTAGATTGTTGGGAGCAATAGGCTGACTCTATAAACTGCTTAGAGAGGGCTGAAAAGCACTGTGGAGTCTAACTGCTATTGCTAAATGCTATATGCTAAATCCAATTTTAACATCTTTTTTGAAGCAGTCGTTAAGCAAACAAACACCATGTTTGTAAAGCAACTATTGCAATTGTTAAGCAACTATTTTGGTTGTTAAGTGAACCAATCATTCACAATGGGCCAGTTTTGCTAAAACCCAGAAATAAATACTGTTGTTTTGGCAAAGTTTTAATTAGAGATGTTGTTTTATTGTCCTGTTAATTTTTTTCCTTCCCCAATAGTAAATTGTTGTAAACTAGTTCACTTTTTTATTATACCCTTTTTATTGTAAAGATTGGTCAAACACTGTAATAAAGAAATTTGATTTGCTGACCATTGCTCCACTTAAATGGAATAGCAATGTCTGCTCTTATTTCCATTCCCCATAGATCTTGATCCTCCTCACAAATTTTACCAGCATGGTAATAAGAAGAAAAGGCAGGACTTACATTTGAGGAGAGACGATATGCAGGTGTGGATTGGTAGATCTCATTGGAGTCCGTTTGTGAGCTGGGGCAGCGTGCTGTGGCTTGTCTCTTTCCCCTGCCAGTGGATCGGGTGTGCATCATGCAAGGTGGACTGGCAAGGGAGCTTTCCTTTTCTTCACTGGTGAAGGGGTAGCATTCATCGGTCACCACCCTAGAAGACGCAAGGGAGAAAAGAGAATGGTTTGGAGGTGTCTTGGAACTCAGGACTCATGCCCAGGCTCACTTCCAAAAATCAAACTCTTCTCGAGCTAGCTTAACAGTGCTTGAAGATGGTGGTGATAAGTAGCAACTTAGAGAAATGTGATCCAGACTGTTGACTAACATAAAGCCATTGAACCATAGAATCATATGCTGTCCACCCTCTACTCCATGTTCTCTAAACACCTTTCTCCTGAACTTCTGCAGGAAACCAAGGATTGTCATACGAATACAGAATAACAGAGTTGAAACAAACATTACAGGTCTTCTAGTCCAATCCCCTGCCCAAGAAGACCTCACACCATCCTGGACAAATGACTGTCCAATCTTTTTTTGAAGACCTCCAGCATCCAAAACTCTGGGAGTTAAGCTTTCCATTCAGGGGTGAAATTCAACCATCTTGCACCACCTCAGGAGAGATGGTAGGGACAATTTGAATCAGTTGGCCCTGCCCACACCCACCCTCCTTCCTTTTAGAGACTGAGTCCCACCAAGTGATGCCCACAGAGCTGGTAGGGAAAAAAATGAATTTCACCCATTTCCATTGATTAATTGTTGTCACTGTCAGAAAAGTTCTCCTTGGTTCCAGTTATAGTCTAGTCAAATATCATAGTAGGTTGTACTCTTGGAAATGAATGTCCCTTTCATTATTCCCATATTGTCCCAAAAAAGACCATCAGCCACCCACCCCCTCCTGCGCAGGAACCACCAGGCTCCATCCACACGGCCTCCATTGCAGCCTTGTTGGTGGCGAGTGTTGCAAGACAGCAGATTCTGGGGGGACAAGGCAGGTGTCATGTGTCCCATGGAATGGATCGAGATCCGGTCAGAAGCCACCGCTGGAGAGAAAAAAGAAACTTGTGGTTAGAAACCTGTTACGTTTCTTGCATCCAACTTTCCAGTTACAGATCCAGAATTGAAGAACAGGAAAAGGGAAACTGAGGGCCAGTGAAGAGAGGGACAAGTGCAATCCCATAAGCATGAGAAAATGGAATCAGATTGTGCTTGAGAAGGCTGATGCAAAATATATCCATATGTATCAGTGGAGAAAAACCTTACCCTACTTATCCTGGACAGTCATTTATCCCAATGGTATAAGGACTGCTATCTTGGACAGGGGTTGGGCTAGAAGACCTCTAAGATCCCTTCTAGTCCTAGGATTCTAGGATTCTATGCTCTGACTGTCACATATGCATCCAGGGGTTTCTACCTGCTGTGGAAAAGGCCCATGATCCTGCACAGTTGCCTTGATCAAGAGGCTCATGGATCATCCCAGACCACTTTTCGGCAGCATTGAAATGGGACGGGAGTACTTCGTTGGTGCCCATGTTGATCTGCAGAAAACAGAGGAAAGCAGAAAGAGAACGAAACCTTCAATAAACAGAACAATTTTCCCAGGAGTCATAGGAAAAGTGGGATTGGGGGAGCAGGGCTATGAACATTCTGAGATCCCAACCAGATCCCCTGAAGCAGGAACTGCTATTCCATAAACCTTCCCACAAAATGGTTGTTGTCCTTTATGCAACTTGGAATGGGGACACTCAACCTTTGTTGACAACAGCATGAACAGCAGTGGTACAAGGAAGGTAAAAAGTTTAAGATGAGCAGCCACAACAGTATAATTGGAGCTCCACTTTTTTTAGATATGTTGTGAGAGACACATAAAAAAAGAGGTTGAACTTACATTGCAATGTCAAATGTACCATTTTTCTATTTTGAACCCTACCCCGCAGAGTATCTACTCCAATGTTTATCAACGTGGCAACTATAAGCTGTGTAGACTTCAACTCCCAGAATTCCATTATGTTGACCTCTGGCATTTGATACAGATCAAGAGAGCAAGAGAAAATGATATTATTGGTTGAATAAATTGGTATTTCTAGGCAATTTTAAGCTGTGTGGACGAATCAGCTCCCAAAATTCCCCCCAACCTGTTGAAGTCACCCAGCTTAAAATTACCAAGGTTGAGAAATACCAATCTATTCAACCAACAGTATCATTTTCTCCTATCCATTTCTCAAAGCAACAATGATTTTCAGAATAGATTTAGGATTTAGCAGGAACTTGAGCAAGTTTTGCAATCTTTTTATTGGTGAAAATGCAGGCTGCAGGAGGACAAGCAGCTGAGCCTACACACATTTCCATACCCCTAGGCAGCAGCAGGGGTAGTTGCAGATCTCCAAGGCTGTAACTTACAAAACATCTCAATGTTCAAAGCATTTTTCTCTTTCATGGGACAGATTCCAAAACATGATATTTTTGTTCTAGACCTTCTTGCCACTCCTGTTATTGATTCAAGAGATTACGACCAGCATTCCAAGTATTGTAGAGATGCCAAAGCTGGCGGGTGTGTATGCGTGTGTGTTCCCTTCAATTTGTATGGTGCAACAGTCTGGCCATTCTACTGTGTCAAATGCCAGAAATCAACATAATGGAACAACACACTTTCTAGTCCTTGGATATCACTGCTACAAACCTAGTGTGAAATATTTACTATATTCTGCCTAGATTCGACTTTTCCTCCAAGGATTTTAAAACACTGAAGAGCTATCTTGGTACAACACAGCAAACTGAACCTGGATTTACTGAATGGACCCAGTTCCTTCAATTCCCACAATGACCACAGCCATAAAGCATTTTCGCCTAAAATGCTGTGTGAATCAACCACTGTCAATCTCCTCTCCTTCTTTATTCAGGTAATTTCAAGACCGGTCCTAATATTTCCACACAATTCATTTACCAAGATTATTTAGCTAACCCAGTTTTTGGACTAACATACTACACTGAATCTTTATACAGCCAATATCAAAGCAAAGCTATACTGCACTCATAGGCCTTGTAAACCATATCAACCGATCTCAAAGACACAACATGTAGACTAAGTTTGCGGCTTGGTGCTCATAACACAGAGGATCTAATTATGAATTCACCCATTTTCAGGATTTGTGTAATACCCTAAACCACAAACTAATCAAACGAACACCCATCTACTCTCCCTTCCAAAAACTGTAAAGTTTAAAAGAACCAATCTTAATGGGTTGTGTGAATGAAACTACTAGCTCTTCAAAAAGTATGCTGTGTAAACACATCATCCCAGTCTACTTGAAGGTTACAGCTGTAGGGATGAAAGTAGAGGATGAAAACTATGCACCCCTGGTGAAGTTCCTGCCAGAAAAGCAGAATAAATCTAACAAATAAATGAGGAAACCACTTACATGAAGCTCATTCATATTCATGACAGATGTGGGAGGCTTGATGGTGCCAAGACGGTACCGAATGCCCTCCTCCAGTGTCATCCCCCAGAACTGGCTGTAGTTCGAAGCTCTCCAGCTGAAGAAAGACAGAAGACAATCTGCTAAAAGGACAATGCTTAGCTTTGCCAAGGAAGAATACTCAGAATGAGCCATGGTAACATTTCCGTCTTAGGTTGTAACATCTGGATCCGTTGTAGGATGAATTTAGTTTCCTCTTTCCTGGTTGCTAATTAGCTCAGAATGAAAAGCAAAAGTCCGTCTCTCTTCCTGGAGGCTGAACTAGTGAATGGGTTAAGCATCTAAGGCAGGGGTCCCCAACCTCTGGACCGTGGCTCACTAGTGGGCTGTGTGTGAGATATTTGCAACTGGGTCGCAGAAATGGTGGGAGAGAGCACACACACATGCATGTGCATCCTCACTGGCATGAGCAGTGGGCAAGCACATGAAAGCCTGCACACTCCATTTGCATGAGTGGCAGGTGCAGGTATGTACTGCTCATGCAAACGGAGCTGCCCATGCGCATGTCTGCTCACACGGAACCATCCCATCCCCACCCCTGCACCCTCGTCAGTCCACAAAGCTGGAAAGGTGGGGAAATTGGATCCAAGGCAGCTGGTTTATTCCAACTGGTTCAGAAAACATGAGTCTTAATTCCCAGCGATGGTTTTATAGATGCCCACAGTTTTTATTTTGAATTGAACTACTAACGCATCTGAATGAGACCCAACTTCTTCAATTCAGCCCAGGCTTCATCAATTCAAAGAGTAGAATTTTTGTTCTTACCCATAATTCCCTCTGTTGATGGCATCGATCATGTCCCCATTGATAAGACAGACATGGTTTTCACACTCCCATTTGCCATGCCCATTGCAAGTACTGTGGAGAAAAGGCACAGAAAGGATCAATAAGGACTCAGAGGAGACTGACTTAATCACAAATCCAAATCTGAGACCTGCAATGTTAGGTAATCCTCAATTTATGACCAAAATTGAGACCAGAATTACAATTGCTAAGCAAGGCAGCTGTTAAATCAGTCACATTCATTTTATAATCTTTTCTGATACATTCATAAGTAAATCACTACTGTTATTAAATGAATAATCTGTTGTTAAGCAAATCTGACTTTCCCCCATTGGCTTTGCTTGTCAGGAGCGGCTGGGAAGCTTGCAAATGATGATCACATGATGCTGCAACCATCATAAATACATGCCAGTTGCCAAGCGCCTGAATTTTGATCACACGACTGGGTGGAATGCTACCATGAGTGTAAGTGCAAGGACCAGTCGTAAGTCACTTTTTCGGTGCCATTGTAATTTCAGTCGCTAAATAAATGGTTGTAAATCGAGGGTTATCTGCATATCTAGGTGACATGATTTCGACTTGTTGGTTTGGAAATATCAAATAAGGCAATGCCTGGTGTTTCAAGTAAGAGAACAGAGAAGATAGGAGAACAGAGCAGCAGAACAAGATGGGGGAAATCTCAAAGAGCAGTGAAAGGAAAAAGGAAAGGAGGAAGGAAGGAAGGAAAAGGAAAGGAAAGAAAGGAAAGGAAAGGAGAGGAAAGGAGGAGAGGAGAGGAGAAGGAAGGAAGGAAGGAAGGAGAGGAGAGGAAGGAAGGAAAGGAAGAAGGAAAGGAAAGGAAAGGAAAGGAAAGGAAAGGAAAGGAAGGAAAGGAAAGGAAAGGAAGAAAAGGAAAGGAAAGGAAAGGAAAGGAAAGGGAAAGGAAAGGAAGGAAAGGAAAGGAAGGAAAGGAAGAAAGGAAAGAAGGAAGGGAAGGAAAGGAAGGAAAGGAAAGGAAGGAAAAAGGAAAGGAAAGGAAAGGAAAGAAAAGGAAAGAAGGGGAAAGGAAAAAGGAAAGGAAAGGAAAGGAAAGGAAAGGAAGGAAAGGAAAGGAAAGGAAGGAAGGGAGGAAGGAAGGGAAAGGAAGGAAAGGGAAAAGAAAGGTGGGCAGTGAGGCAGGACTGATCAAGAGATAGCAAAGAGTTTGTGCCAAACAACATGTTATACAGAACAGATTTTCACTTGACTTTTTCCATTGGTTGCTTTCACACTCTCAATCTGATTATAGGATTAACCCATTCTCTGGCTTTGCACATACTATATTGAGAAGGAAGATGATTTGGGGTAAAAACCTCTTTATCGTAATTGGACTGAACTGTTCAAGATTAAAACCAAACAAACAAAGTTAGCATATTGTGCCAAGCAGCTGCATGGGTTAGCACCAACCTTCTTAGGGGGTTGAGTGAAACATACCACAAAAAAGGTGGAAAAGAAGCAGCTTTTGGACTACCTAAGCAAGTGTTCCTCAAACACAACAACCTTAAGACAAGTGGACCTCAATTCCCAGAATTCCCCAGCCAGCATGCTGAGAAACATTGATTTAAACCTATAATACAAAAATAACAGCTCAGGGACCAAGTGTGATCTGGCACGTATCCAGAATGCCTCAACATTCCTAGACTTCGGAGATTCCTGCACTGTTTAGTGAGGTTATATTATTTAGAGATCAAATAGTCTCCTGCTATTTGTTTCCAAGAAACAGAACCCAGAAGCTTGAAGGAAGTGTGAGAAGTGTGAGGAGGGCTCAGCAAGAATGAGTTATGTGTGACTTTGGGTAGAGGATATAAACTTTTAAAAATAAATGGATATTTTTTAAATAGCCCTTTCCACTTGGATCTCAGCTCCATCAACTTTTCAAGGGCAGACCTTGACTTGCTGCGCAAGAGATAAAGCCCTAATCATGGAATTGCCCTAAAAAACTCGTGTGTGTGTTTGTTTCTTGAGTGACTCTTTCCGAGTGCTCAGCTGGCAAGCATACTGCAGAAAAGCTGCTGGGTCAAGAACGGGAGTGCAAAGGTTTGACAGCGGGAGAAGTAAACGGTGTTAAGCAGGAAGACTGTATTCTGCTTGCAGCGGCTGCTGTTGCTTTTCAGGCCAATGTTCTGGGTCAGACATGCACAAGGACACATACACAAGCTGCAACATTCTTCTTTACTCCTGTGCATTTGATGTAAGTTATTAAAAAAGGGGAAAAATGACATCAGTCCTTTCCTGCCCATCAATAATCTCTTGAGAGAAGTGGAGATGGGGCAGCCCTCCTTCCCACTCCTCCTTTATGTGTTGCCCAGTCAAAGTCTCCTTCAAGTCAAGTACAATTCCTGGTGACATCATGAATGGAGTGAGGTGGTTTTCTTGGCAACCACCCAGAATAGGTTGGCCATGGCTTTCTCCCAAGAAGAGTTTTGACTCCCAACTTGCAGCCTTAACAATCCTTGAAAAGCTTCCATTCACCTTCTTCCTGGGTCTTTCAACCCTCTTGATTTTTAGAGATCCACCAAGCTCAACTAATTGGGCATATGCATTAGACCTTAGACAGCACAGTGGGATCTAGTCAATTTCACAATTCTTTCATCATAGCCAAGTTAAAATCACCATGCTTGGTGTTCCCATGTGATGCTTTGGTGTACTTTCTCCTAGTAGCAGGAGTAAACTCAGTAGTTACATTCTCTATTTATTTGTATCCCGCCTTTATTATTTTGATAAATAACTCAGGGTGGTTCACATACCTAACAGTCTTTCCTCCTCCTATCTTGCTCACAACAACCCTGTGACACGAGTTGTGCTGAGAAAGAGTGACTGACTCAACTGGCTTTCATGCCTAAGGCGGGACTAGAATTCACAACTTCTTGGTGATTGGCCCAAAGTTATCCTACCAGCTTTCATGCCTAAGGCAGGACTAGAACTCATGGTCTCCTGGTTTCCAGCTTGCCGCCTTCACGCTAGACCAAATTAGCTCTCTTGGTAAAAGTACTGAGTGAACATGGATTAGAAGCTTCAAAAGTCTGAATGAATATTAGCAGCCAGGGAGCTAAGTGGAATTTTTTTTGGAGGGGGGAAATAACTTTTAACTGTCAGACTGATTGCACCATCAAGGCTGTCTATTAACATTCTGGAAAAACAGCTTTCCTGTAATTTCACTTCATTAAATCTAGTTCTCCTTACTTAACTTTATTATGGGTCACAGACAAGGAGTACATAAAAATGCAATATATAATAAACAATACAGCATGCACAACAGAAGGCTGGTAGTTATGTTTAGTCTGCTGTCAATAACATACAAATTCTACAGGCTGCAAATATAAACTGTGCAAACGAAGAGAGAACTTTGGATATTTTTTTTCACTCCCAAAGAAGCTGCATTTAGACTTTTTCTCTCCAGCCTGGAAATTGGCTAATTCTTCTGCATGAGAAGCAACGAAAAAATCCTTGCTAACTCCTGTAATTGAATGAGGCAGGATATCTCCTCTCTCACCAAACTTTCCATTTTTAGCCATAACCCCAACCTTTGTAGATTGCTAGGAACCTGTTTCAATTTATTTAAAGTCTTAGTAATTCATTCAGAACTAGGCACTTGAGTGCCTAATTAGGAACCTGAGGGTCAGTTTGCTATAATGGTTAAGGCATCAGGCTAAAAACTGGGATAATAGGAATTCTCGTCTTGTCTTGGGCATAAAGCCAGCTGGGTGACCTTGGGCCAGTCCCTCCCTCTTGGCCCTAGGAAGAAGGCAATGGCAAGCCACTTCCAAAACCTTGCCAAGAAAACTGCAGGGATTTGTCCAGGTAGTTGTCAGGACTCAACATGGACTCAAAGACACAAAAAAACCATCCCACAACAAAGTGGGTTTAGCAGCTGTGTGAACCCAACTAGAGACAACAGTAGCTTCGCTCCCCAAGAAATCCATATTATATTTATGGATGAACTAGTTTTGAAGGCTCATTAAGCTTAGTTTGGACTTACACAATTAAACCTAGTAGAGAAAGATATTAGCTGGGGAGTAGAACTGGAAAAGAGAGCCAGTTTAGTCTAGTGGTTAAGGCACCAGAATAGAAACCAGGAGACTGTGAGTTGTAGTTCTGCCTTAGCCATGAAAGCCAGCTGGGTGACCTCTGTCCCACTCTCTCACCCTAGGAAGAAGGCAATGGCAAACTACTTCCAAAACCTTGCCAAGAAAACTGCAGGGATCTGTACACGCACGCACACACACATGCACACACACACGCACACACGTGCACTTGGTCACTAGTTTTCAAAAGCTGAAGTTATCAAGAAGATAAGAAAAGTCTTGCTGAAGGAAACTAAGGTATTTACTTAGAAGTTTTGCTCCTCTGGCAACCAGATGCCTGTTGAGGATGGTAATATTGAGGAAAGCTGCCCCCAACCCAGAAATATCACTGAAACTTTAAAGTTTGTAATGGGCCTTTGCCTCCATGAATTTAGCCCTGCCCTTTTTAAAGCCATCCAGGTTAATGGCCATCCAGGTTGTGCAGTAATGAGAGGTCCTTGATGCCTCTGTGGTTGGTTGTTTTCTTACTGACATTTCATTACCCAACAATCATCAGTGCTACCGGTAGCAGTGTTAGTTTGGGTAATGAAATGTCTGCAACGAAACATACAAGGCTCAGAAAGCATCAAGGACCTCTCATTTCAAGCTACACATATTCTCCTTTACTGGTGCAGAAATGGATTTTACACAATAATGGCATGGAAATTCTAACATGATATAAATATCATCCCCTACATCTGCCTTCCTTTGAATGACGCTGTCCAAATTTGGCTCCACTGGCTGGCTGGGAAAGGGAGTCATGGTCCAACACATCTGGCAGGGCCCAGGTTGGGGATGACAGCTGTGCAGGCTGCATCTGGGGGTTGGAGCTGCATTTAAGCAGCCACCTTGGCTGAGTGCAATACAACCCTCCCTTTCATAGAAGATTAAGAAACACCGATTAAGAACCTTTTGCCTCTTTGACTGAGAGCTACAAGCAGTATTAGTTACCCTTCATGCAATGCTTGGCATTTTTATTTGGTCCAAAAATCCAACCCACCCTCCCACCCCCCTTCTTCCCTCCCCGCAACCCTCCCGGGACAGCAAACATTTCTCCTTTTATGGACTGGGTTAGCAAAAGCAGCTCATAGGTTTCTGAGTGATGGTGCTGAGAGAGGCCGGTTTCTGGAAGCATCCCAAGGTGGGAAGTCCTTCAAGAAAAGGCCAGCTGGAAATCAGACTTTCTGAAGGTGCTTCTGAGGTCAAGAGAGGCCCAGCTTGGCCAGTTGGTGGCTACACTTCTGGTTTTCAGATTAGAACTCTCCTGATTCGATACCTGCTTCTAAGAACAAGCTCAGATTCATTAGACAGGAAATTCTCTCCCGTCATTTTGGGAGAATAATCCCACCTTTTCTGAAGTGATTGTTCAGAAAATATGATTGTTGTTTCCATTTCATCCATTTAGCCTGTGGCTGTATTCACACAACCCTCTGAACTGGGGCAGTGAACAATCTAGCTGTGATTCAATTTCTGAAACCTAGTTAGTTTTCACTTGGATTTTTTTTTTTTAATACAGCTGAGTGGTGGTGTGAACCCAGGCTGTTCCTTAGCTTAGGGTTGACTTCAGTATCTTGGCTAAACCCAGAAGTAGTATATAAAATCATTCATACATTGCAATGTCCTACCTGTCAATGAATACTTCAGCTTCAACCATAACAATACAAGAGCACACAACAGATACAAACTCAAGGTAAACCGCACCAAACTTGATTGCAGGAAATACAACTTCAGCAACAGAGTGTTCAATGTTTGGAATACTCTACCTGACTCTGGTTTCTTCCCCAAACCCCAAAAACTTTAACCTTAGACTATCTACTATTGACCTCACCCCTTTCCTAAGAGGTCTGTAGGGGGCGTGCATAAACGCACCAACATGCCTACTGTCCCTGTCTATTGTTTCCTTTTATTTTCTTATATGTATCCATTTCATGTATTCATAACTATGTTTATACTTAGACCTATTATCTTGTAAGCGATTGACAAATTAAATAAATAAACAAACAAATAAAATAAACTGTATTGAGCAAGTTGTATGAAGGCAGTGGGTGGGAATAAGAAGGATGGCAGGGGAAACTCCAGTTTCAAGTCTGACATGCCCAGTTCTGTTCAGTCTATCTGTATAGCTCAAAGTAGTCAGGAGCCCCAGGCACTTGCAAATGCACATAATTCAAATTCCTCTCCGTTCCAAAGTTTCTCCCCTTTGCCCCCAACCATAAACAGGCCCACAAGCCCTAGCTGGAAGAGTGCCCCACCCTACCCCTTTAAGGCAGCCCTTGGCCTCTTGGCCTTCATTCCTTTTATAGGACTTCTGAGCTCGTTTTGGAGGGAGAAGGCAGTGGGAACAAGGGTGGGGTGAGAGATGGAGAAACAGGAGAATGGAAAGAATGGAAAAGAAGATGAGGAGATGTGCCTTGCTTTCATTTTGTCTTTTTTAATACTGTGGAACTACAATCCCTAGAATCCCAACTCTTAAGCATTGGCAGGGAATTCTCAGAGGGCAACTTCCAGATCTATTCTGTAGATATCGGAAATTTTGCAGCTCTTCAAACTTATGGGCATCACATTGATTTAGGGGGGACTGGCCCTTCTACACACAGTACTGTCCAAGTGCACTGAGTTACAGCTCCCACTATTCTTCAGCCAGCAGAGTCGCTGAGTGGGTGTTGTAGTCCAATACCTCTAGAAGGGATTCATATTAGAAAAGGCTGCTTTGGACTGCACATTGACTCATTAACCCACAACAAGCCCAAGGTTAGAATGTGGTTTCCCTGAACAGATGTGTTGAGAAAAGTCTTCGTAAGACAAACGGGGTTTGTTGCAACTCCTCAACCCCCTATTTCACTGGCAGGTGGGAAGCTACCATGTTAAATTTCCCAGAGCATTCAGTATTGCATAACTCTGAGGCATGATAGGAGGGAATATTTAAATCATTTAAACATTTAATTTAAACAATTAAAATGGGAATATTTAAATCAGAGGTGCCCAACCTTGGCGACTTTAAGACGTGTGGACTTCAGCTCCCAGAATTCTATACTGGCTGCGGAATTCTGGGAGTAGAAGTCCACAAGTTTTAAAGTTGCCAAGTTTGGACACCTCTGGTTTAAATGCTGACTTTCTAACCATTTTGGCACTTTCTCTGACCAGCCAGCAACCTGGGGAACCTCAATCACCCCCATAGCTTTCCCTGATCCAGAGTGTTAGAACTTTTAACAATAAGGAGTCTCTTTCTATTTTTCCAAGGAACTGCTGAAGAATTTCTCCTAGTGTATTGTGGGATTCTTTTTCTGGCTCTTGTGGGAATACAGACAGTCCTTGACTTAGTAACATTAGTTTAACAACCATCCAAAATTACAATAGCATTGGAAAGAGTGACTTACAACCAGTCCTAATGCTTACAATCATCATCGTGTCCCTGCAATTACTGATAAAAATTCAGCACTTGGCAACCAGTTTGTATTCACAACACAGGCAGCATCCTGTCTGACAGAGCAAAACTGAGAGAAGAAACAGACTGAGATCCCAAAACCCAAGACTTACCAGAGGTTGCAGTTATCATGGTAAGTTGCTCCAGCATGGAACTTGACACCATTGCGAATGCAGCCTGGGGTGGAAAAAGATGCCAGAACGAAGAGGGTTATTCTACAGAGCTCTATATATTTTAAGATGGCTCAGCATTTAGACCAAGACTGTCCAACCTTGGCAACTTTAAGACTTGTGGACTTCAAGTCCCAGAATCCCCCAGCCAGCTAGGGTATTCTGGGAGTTGAAGTCCACAAGTCTTAAAGTTGTCACAGCTGGACGCTCTGATTTAGATTAAATTTTTGAAGTAGCAGCAAAGACCTTGTTCTGTTCTTATCCAAAATCATGGGTACGTCCAAAGAGGGAAAGTCCATGGCATCACATGGAACATGTAATGGCACAAATGGCATGAATTATGTTGTTGACATCAGCTGCAAGGCCAATTACATCATCCAGATGACTTTTGCAACGGCATCACAATGCAAGTGAGGCCGCCACAGTTTGTCCTGAATGCCTAGGATACAATGGCTTGCAAAAAATTTGGCTTATGACATGACCTTTCACTTGGGGGAAGTCGAAGTTGGAGGCTTTCTCCTCCTGCACCTGGAATGCTCTATTCCTTAGAACAGTATTTGCACAGGTGGTAGCCTCCAGACCCTCTTTGGGCTATCACTTCCAGGATTCCCAGCAACAGGCCCTGGACATTCCAGAGGTTGCAATCCCCCACATCTGGATTGGAAAATTCAGATTGGGAAAGCTTGCAGAAGAGGTGAAAGTTGAGATAAAGCAGCACCCAAACTTTTAGAATTACAACCCCATGAAGTTTGAATTTTTAAGAATATGGTACAGGAGAGAGAGAAGAAGGAAGAGAGAGCTGAGGTTGACAAGACTGCGCTCCACTTGCTGTTTTGAGGAATGCAAAAAGAAAGGTGCAATTACTTTTACTGCACTATTTAGTTGATTAATCAAATTTATATGGCCACCGTCTCATGGAAAGTGATTCTGGGCAGTGAATAACATTATTACACTGTACTTTGCTTGTATATTTTTTCAATAAATCAGATGCTACAAACACAGTAACACCATCCATGGCCATGTTTTGTTGTTCTATTTGCAGGCAGTTAAAGGATTGTTGTGTTTTTACACGTGCAAGAGAACACAATGCATTCACAAATATGCACCCTGGAGTGGTTCTCTCCCACTCCCTTTTTCATCTGAACAATTACTTATAGTTTCAGGACCCCACTTCCTTATAAATATACATGGATTAGACAAATGCCTGGCTTTTAACCTCTCCAAAGCACAGTGGAAGCTTGTAAAAATAAAACTGTATTTAAACCCCCACCATTATTCAACAAGGTTAGGTGGAAATGGATCCAAGGAGGCCAAAGTTTGATTTTAATCCAAGACTTCTGCCCAGAAAAGATTTTGAAGGTTAAACTTCAGGTCTTGAAAAGGTAAAGGGTTGTGTTGAGCCTTCGGCTCATCGAAAAGGACATCTTTCAATCAGAGAATGTTTAAATCCAATTTAATTTTAAAATTCCTAACTTTGGGGAAATATTTTACTACAGCTCTTAGAAGAGGCAGTGCAGACTAGACAGGCATTTCCTTACCTGCAGGATTTCCTTGCCTAATAACTTATTATGGTTTGCCACATAGTTGGTCAGATGTTTAGGTTGGGTTACACTTTTTTATCCACCTATTGAGTGCTTCCCAAAGACCTGGGTTAGACAGATGTTATCGTTTGATGGTGTTAAAGGGAACAGTGATAGGCTGTTCTAAGTAATATTGCCTTTCGCAATTGACCAATGGTGATTTTCTCAGTGTTGATGGATTTCTAGAGATTCTCTATGGAGATTCTAAGTCATCCAGATCATGGTTGTCTCAAGGGTACTTTTTCAAGAGACTCCTGAACTTTGTTTTTTCTTGAAGACATTTTGGTTCTCACCCAAGAAGCTTCATCAGTTTTGGATGAGAAGCAAAACATCTTCAAGGAAAAAGTCCAGCTGCCTCTTGAAAAATGACCTTTTAGAACAACTTCTAGTGATGTTCCAGTTGTTTTAGGAGTTCACCCAAGACACCTGTTGCTATTGGTATTACCTTTGTTTTCTTTTGCCATGATCATTCTACTATTGGCAGATTTTTATATATTTTTTTATTTTCTCTATTCTTTCTCTTCTATTCTGCTGTCTCCAGTTTCTTGCAAAGTCCATTATCCAGACTTCTTGTCTTATCAATAACTGTTAAGTCTGGAGTGTTATGTGGCAGGTGCTTGTCTGTTTGAATTCTAAAGGAGCCATGGTGGTGCAGTGGTTAGAATGCAGTAGTACAGGCTAATTCTGCCAACTGCCAGAAGTTTGATTCTCACTGGCTCATGGTTGACTCAGCCTTCCATCTTCCCAGGTTGGTAAAATGAGGACCCAGATTGTTGGGGGCAACATGCTGACTCTGTAAACTACTTAGAGAGGGCTGTAAAGCACTGTGAAGCAGTATATACGTGCTATTGCTAAAGCCCTACAGAAGTTTAATTTCTTTATTTTCTATTATTTTATGTACAGTAACTTGTGGCCCCGCCAGTTCTTGCTTGCAGGCAAGTATTTCTTGCAGATCTTCCAATACACCATTGTTGCTACTTTGTCATCCAGTTGTTTGTAGTCAATCTGTGCTATTTTTCTGCAGTGGCTAATTAGGTTGTCCGCTGTTTCTTCAGCTTCCTTGCAAAGGCAGCACTTGCTTCTTTCTTACAGGCAGAATTTTCCATTTCAGTTGAAGCAGAAAACTTTGCACCAATGCATCAATAGAGAATGCAATGAATGAGTCAACACCTAACGAAGCAGAAACCATGCCGTTCTGGGCCGATCTACAGGACAACCCAAAGAAATACAACAAGAATGCAGCTTGGGTAAAAAGAGATGGATAAAACAGAAAAGAAGCTGAAATGAAAGAATTTGCAATAACAGCAGAAGCGGTGGAGAAAAGAGCAAGGAAGAACAAGAATTGGTCAGAGCCAGGTAAAGATGAACTGCATGGCTTTTGATTGAAATGTCTGATTGTACACCTCACGCTCATTGTCAAACAGTTTGACAAGATACTGCAAAGCAGTGAAATTGAAGATTGGTTAACACCTGGCAAAACCTACCTGATAATGAAAGATCCAACCAAAAGGGCAGCACCCGCCAACTACAGTCCAATTATTGCTTATCGCATTAAGATATGGGAGAATACAGAATGTAGACTACAGTTAGTCTTCAACTTACGACCACAACTGAGCCTAAAACTTCCACTCTTACGAAAGACAGTTGCTAAGCAAGTCTTGCCCCATTTTACAGCATGTTTTGCCACAGTTGTTAAGTGAATCACTGCAGCTCTTAAGCTAGTAACAAGGCTGTTAAATGAATCTGGCTTCTCCATTGACTTTGCTTATCAGAAGGTCACAAAAGGTGAACACGGGATCCCAGGACACAGCAACCATCATTAATACATGCCAGTTGCCAAGTGTCCAAATTTTTACCATGTGACTAGGAGGATACTGCAAAAGTGTAAAAATGCTCTTTTTTTTTTTAGTGACGTTGTAGCTTTTGAATGGTCACTTAAGGAATGATTGCAAGTTGAGGGCGAACTGTATATAATTCTGTTTTTTTTTCCCTACCTCTTCCTCCTTTTCTAAATCCCAACACCATAAAAACAATCCAGAAGGAGGCTTAAAGCAGCACTTGGGTTAATATTCTGGGTTTGGCTAAAGGCAGATGGCTGGGAGCACCTCTTCCAGCCTCTCAGTCAGGAGTCCAGAAGAAAGAAAACTATTGTACCAAAGCAAGAAAATCAGATTTTCCTTATTGGGGGCCCAAGGAAGCAGATGAGGTTGCTACAGAAGTGACTTGTATACACGATGGGACAGATTGTGGTTGTTTGAAAGGCTGCCTCATAAACCCAGGGATGACCTCTGAAATGTGGGTGGGTGGAAACCCATATGGGTTTAGCAAGCAACAATGCAGCTATACATTCTCACTGCTCAATTTTTGAACTAATTTATGAAGGTTTAAATTCCTAATGCTTAACACTTCTTAAATGAAAATGAGTCACTAGTTTGTAATATTGTATATCAATTAAATAATAGTTGTGATGCCCCTCCCGTCCACAACATGTCAGTTTCTCTCATTGTCTTTTAATAGATGTATTATTTATTTTTAATCCTTAGTGAGCTACCAGAGTTGTTCACAAGTCTACAGCCTTAAAAATTGAAATAATAAATAAATACAAAGCTGTATTACTGTACTACTGTTGCAGAAAAGAGCACCATGAATCCTTAAAAAAAGAAAAAGAAAAGAAAAGAAAAAGGCAAAAAGAAAAAAATCTAAAATAAAACTTCTTTTAAAAAAGCACGCACACACATAGGGCAAAAAGTATACTGAATTGCAAAGGTGAAATTCTTGGTGCTTTCCTAGTTTCTTCTTGATAGACACAACCAAGAAGAAAACCACATTCCCACCAATCCTGAGAGAGCAACTCTGTTATATGTAAACACTCCCTTCCAGCACTGATTATATTACCTAGTTGGGTAATGAAACATTTGCAAGAAAACAACCAAGCTCAGAGAACACCATTGGCCCCACAGTTCAATCCAGAGCTACAAATATTCTCCTTTATTGAATTGCAAGTATAAACAAACAAATAATAATAATAATGGCAAGTGTCAGCCCAGTGTAAGACTGGTGGTAAGAGAAGGTGTAAGACTGTAAGATTCACAGACCTTCTTTCCATTCTGATCAGCCCGGCATCCACCACTAGATTAAGGGTGTGCTTAGGATATCAAGGGAAAGGGACCCCCCCTCCTTTTTTTCCAGTCCTGTTTCAAACAGGTTCACTGTTTTCAGCCCTAAATGAATCTTGTCGGTTAACCCGTGGAAGGGCCAAGGACTGGGCTTAGGGCATCCATCCATCAGTTGGACTTGATTCAGCCCTTATTCTGATTCAGCAGGAAATTCCTGCAGTACCTTCAAATCAGGTGTAACTTCAAATCCACAACTTACCTTTCTGCACTGGATATGGTGGGTCAATGCCCAAACAGTATTCCCAAAAATCAGGGCAACAGTCAGAGATGGTTCGGTTGCAGAAGAGGTCACAGTAGCAAAGGGTGTCGAAGTAGAGGACGGTGCAGGCGTCATCCCTCCCATGACAACAAGCATCCTGCCGACCACAGTATGAGCCTTCTGCATCCCGTATCCCCTGTTCATGCAATCCAGGTGCTAGTTCCCTCCGTGTACGATGTACCCGAGCAGGAAGAGTCTCACCCATCAACAGCAAGGTGCACAGGAGAATCCAGTTTTTCATGGTGTTTTCTGAGTTACTGAATCACAGGTGTTCTGGATAGAGGAGACAAATACATCTGGAATCACATAGCATGACTTCTACTTAGCCCAGTCTGCTAAGAATGGAACCCCTTGGAAAGATATCAATTGTCCACAGGTGAACTGGAAAGCACTGGGAGAAACATTGATTCTTTTGCAAGTATATTTCCTAAACTGGATCATCAGGAAGTGGAGGGTGAACACTCTCCTAAGAAATTTTACTAACTATAATCACATGCAGCCTGAGGTAAATCCTTCAAGACAGATTAGACCGGGAAGTCAGTATCATGCAGGTCAAATATATATATATTGTAGAACTATAGGAACAGAACCTTTCTGTCTGAATATGTTTTCCCGTCCCTCCCTAGGAAGGGTCTTGTGTGAGATGCTTCCTCAGGTTACATTCCTGTTCCAACTCAAGTTCCTTTTATCTGGACAATGTCTTGATAGCCTTTTTTCCTCCTGTCCCACAAGGCCATTTCCTCTTTCCTCTACCCATGGTTTCCACCTGGATTAGAAATTCCAGGACAATAGGGGAACCAACTACCTGGAAGGTAGGGCTAGCCCATCCCTTGTGTGTTACAGCCATCAAAACTACATGAAGGTATCCCTATCAGGTGCAAGCAATCAGATCCATATATGAAGGGTTCAAGTTTATTATATCTACCTATATAATGCAAGAATCTCCCCAGACTACTTGCCCTCTCTTGGGAATAAAAAGATAAGGACCCATGAAACTTAAGTGTGTCAATCCTTGGTCTCTTGCTGCTGTGCCACAACTGAAGACTAACTCTCCACTTGATCCATCCTCTTGGTCTGGCTGGGAGTTTTCCAACAGTTCAGGGAGTCACCAGGATTTTGAGGTCAAGAATACCTTTGCTTCTATTCATATACGCTACAAGTCCCTCTTGGAGTCTCTTGTTCTGCCTTTCCAGCATCTTGACAAGGGTAAGTTTTTGGCAAGTGTTTTACCTATAAAATTCCAAATCTGGCCTAAATCATTTCTGTTATATTGTCATGTCCATTGCTAGCCCATCATGTCTCTTGAGCACAGGCTTCCTAACCAGCTCTCAGAAGGGAAGATTACATTCGGGACATTGTCCTGTTTATACAGCCATCCAGAATGGAGAAAAGCAAACAAAAAGTTTGAACTCTCGATCTGAAAGAGCTCACTTGAACTGGGAGGGGAAGAGGATAACCATCCCACATCAGAATGTTTTGGTGGAGACTCAGAAGCTGGTATGTCACAGCAAATTAATTCCATGGCTCTTGGGCTCCTTCCGCTTCTCACTTTACCCTCACCCACAAAGTTGCAAAATAGATTTGATTAAGGGTCACCATATGTCTTACAAGTAGCCCACTGACCTTTCTGAAGAAAATGGCTGCTCAACCTTGTCTTCAACACATCTACTGTCTATAGCAAAAGAGCACATAGCCAACAGCCACAGCCACGCCTTTCCTTGCTGCACTTGACAAGTGTCATTTTTCCACTTTGGCTGGTTCAAAGCTTAGCCGAGCAGTCATTCTGCAGTGGATTATTTCAGGGTAAGCTTAAAGACAGAGATGGGGTAAGGTTTAGGTGCTGGATGCTCTGTTTCTATTGCCCCACAGTGCTGAGTAGACAGGCCCCAACTCTGATCCTGTGCTAAGTGGGCATGAGAAGAATCCTAGGATACCATGAAGATTCCTTCAATTATGCCGGGACTGTGATTGAGGGGTGCCTTGCAGTTGTCCAGCTCATTTATCTGCTCTATGTACAAAGATAGTCTGGCTCACCCAACATGCTAAGATAAGGCCAGAGGGTCTCACAATACACTGACCCCCAGATTATCCAATCCTATTTTCACTTGGTCTTACAAACTGTGGGAACCCAGCCAGTCTGAATGGCTTTCACTTTCTCTTCCCAGAGAACTGGACACTAACACTACACCTACTTGGCTTCTTCCCTGGGTGTTTTTCTCTTGTGCAAGTGAACTAATCAAAAAGCAGAAAACTACAAACCTAGAATGCCCAAATAAACCCGCTTGGGGGAAAAGGAGTTCCTACAGAAGAAAATCTGGGCTTGAAGTCCTATATCCCCCGTTTCAGAAGCCATGTGCCCGATAGGCACCATCTCCACCCCTTTGCAAGGGAAACTTCTCCTGCCCTTCCAACTTCCCCAAACCTTCCCCTCATAAGGAATGAAGACCTCTTGGATGATCTCAGCCTGCAGCAATGCAGTAGGGTCACCATTTCCCAAACCAGAGGCAGCGGTGGTGGCCACCAACTCCGGAGGAAGGAGCCAAAGGTCAAAAGCCAAGGAAGGAATTTCCTCTGCCTTTCCCGTGCACCTTTCACTTGGTTTTCCGGGATGCAGGGGCCGTCCCACCGAGCTTCAAGTTTCACTTTGATTAACTTTGCTCCCTGAGCTGTTTTAGCAAAGTCCAAGGCAACCAAAGGTTTGCTTTTATGCACATCTGCCTTATCTGCCCCGCCCAGCAGTGTGAACTGTAAGATCTCTAGCTTCAGAGGTATGTTCAAGTTCAGAAGGGATTCGTTTCTTTCTTTTGTTTCATTTCAGAAGCATTTTGACAGGGGCAGCAGGAGTATGCAAGGATCCCAGAAGACATTCCTGATCTGCTAGAGACCTCCCAGGTCCCTCTGGAAGGCCTATAGAGTTGTTAAAAGCTGCGTTGGTGGCTTTCTAGTCAAAAGGTCTGTTGCTGCCCCACCCAGATACACCGGATAAAGGAAATCTATGCCTGACCAGCCACTCAAACGCAAACATCAGCTGCACATTTTAAATTGAATACATGTCACTCTGTCTAAGTACTCAGAGTCCACCTCTACTTGAATACTTACCTAATATGGATTTTAAAAAACAATTCTGAAGTTTTAGAATAGCATTGGAAAAATTGTTTGTAAAATGGGGAAATGCCCTTCTAAATTACTTTGCATGCCACTTCTGTCACCTTGGGAGAAAGGTAAGCATATTCTTTCCAAAATGATTTTCCCAACCTTCTTTTAGGTCTTGATGAGCATCCTCTGGCAGAAAGAGGATTAAAAATCAAAGACATCATCATTTAGGGCTGATGGGTGGAATGATCGATTTATCCATTTTTTTATTTCAGTTCTCCTGAGTCTTAAAGAAATACACGGGGCATTTTTATTTAATAAAGGAGAATATTTGTAGCTCACGGTTGAAATGAGGGGCCATTGGTGCTCTCTGAGCTTGGCTGTTTTCTTGCAGATGTTTCATTACCCAAACTAGGTAATAACACCCACTGACTACCAAGTTGAGGTAATGAAACGTCTGTAAAAAAAACAGCCAAGCTCAGAGAGCACCAAAGACCCCTCATTTTAGGAATGCCTTTTTCCAATATTGTACTAGCAAGTAGCATTGCATTCTTTCTTGCCTATTCTGCATTTTAATCACCTGCTGTGCCCATTTAAGCCAGTTCCACTTCATCAAACCCCAGGGCTGTGTTCACACACTGCCCTTCACCTGCTTTCAGAATTAACCCATTTTCTGGAAGGAGGATCACTCAATGCACTCTTCCTGAAATGATCCAAATTGCTTGAGTTCACACAAGGTTATCTCAAAAGTCTCAGTAACCGAGCTTGGCATATAGCAGAAAAAGCATTTTTGGAAGGCACGCTTGACTCCAGCCAAGAGACGACACTTTCAAAGCTCCAGAAGGAAGAGAGATTTCGACTTTGGAGGGTCCAAATCGGAAAATTGCAATGGAAAGTCAGGAGTTTATTTTATTAAAAGGCACCAGCTCCTTGCTCACTTCATCAGGTGCCTCTGTGAGGGGCAGCTCCTAAAAGTTTGTTGCCATTTAATAAAATGTGTCTGCGGAAAACGGTGCAACGGGTATTAGACATCCTTAGATTTTTCTTGCCAGGTAAATAACATTGCTCTCCTTTCAGATTCGGGAGTAGATAGAAAGATGCAGACCTAAAAGACGGCTAAGCATCTCCTGGAGGGGATGTCCTTCTCCCCTTTCAAAGCGGGGAGCATCAGCGGACGCAACCCCCTTCTAGCCACTGCCCAAATCTGGGGCGCTCTACTTTTTCTCTTCCTCCCGATTCCTGGGACTGCATTCCCCCATCATCCCCGCCCCCTCCCCGGGCGCTAACCTGCCTGTAAGCATCAGAGGAAGCGAGGTGGAGAAGGAGGAAGAAAAGAAAGTGGAGTGGGAAGAGGGAGGGAGGGAGGGAAAGAGACAGGGACTTTTGCCCCCGCCAAAACGGCTTGTACCTGGCGCGTCTGTGCGCAAATGGAGCGGTCGGTCTCTCCGCCTCTGGTCGAGCGCGCCGGGCCAAAGTCAGGCGTCGCAGGCGCAAGTCCCTCTCCCCTCGACGTCCCAGCCCTCGCCCTTATATGGAGCCGGGGACTCCCAGCCCACCTCCCCTCCCTCGGGCCCTCCCTTCCTGCCCACTCCGGAGCCCCGAGAGAGGGAGCCAGGTAGGGCGGGCGGCTGGCTGGCTGGTTGGCAGACTGACTGGCTGGATTCGCTCCTCAGATCCAGGGGAAGAACTCGAGGCTCAATCCGAGCGCGACTCGGTAGCAAACTCGCCCGCTGGCCTCGATAGCAGCCGCTCTCCAGCTTCGGCTTCTCCTAGAAACCGCTGCAGCTGCGATAAGCTACCAAGGGTACGGTCAAAAAAGTCAGGACGGCGGCCGCAGCGGTTTTTGATACACATCGCATATCTTGTGGACCTTCTCCAATAAGAAGGAGTATCGCGTTCGTGCGAGCCTCCCCAATGGGTCATTGTAGACCACTAGGCGCATCCAAAGCACCGGAGGGCAGGACAAGAAACAATGGTTGGAAACTAACCAAAGAGAGAAGCAACCTGGAATTAAGGAGAAACTTCATCACAGTGAGAACAATTAACCATTGGAACGGCTTGCTCCAGAAATCGTGGGTGCTCCATCACGGGAGGTTTATTAAGAAGAGGTTGGACAGTCACTTGTCTGAAATGGTATAGGAGGGTTCTCCTGCCTAAGCAGGGGGCTGGACTAGACGACCGTTAATGTCCCTTCCAGCTCTATTCTACAGCAGCTGTGGAGGTCCACCTCATTTCACTGCTAATGAGCCCCCTCCTGGTTCTTTTGGTCCTATCAATGGGCCAAACTGGCTTACCTCCCCAAGTCAGGTGATCTTACACTGCAAAAACATATGGACTACACAACTCGATCAGGGCAAAACAATAGACACAATCTACATAGACTTCTGTAAAGCCTTTGATTCAGTGGTACACAACAAACTGCTCCTAAAACTAAAATCTTATGGTATCTCTGGACACCTGCACAACTGGATAGAAGCATTCCTGTCAAACAGGCAACAAATGGTCAAAATTGGGAGCGTCCTATCAAATTCTGTACCTGTCAACAGTGGTGTGTTCCCCCAGGGGAGTGTTCTAGGACCAACTCTCTTCATACTCTACACAAATGACCTCTGTGATAATATCAAGAGCAACTGCGTTCTCTTGGCTGATGATTTAAAGCTATTCAACACGACAGACAATACTGCTACCCTTCAAAAAGACCTCGACTATGTATCAGAATGGTCAAACAAATGGCAACTTCAAATCTCAACAAATAAATGCTCTGTCTTACATATTGGTAAAAAAAAAAATCAGAAAATAGAGTAGTCAGTGTCTGGAATACTCTACTTGACTCTGTGGGTTTCCCCAAACCCCAAAAACTTGAACCTTAGACTGTCTACTATTGACCTCACCCCTTTCCTAAGAGGCCTGTAGGGGGCGTGCATAAGCGCACCAACGTGCCTACCATCCCTGTCCTATTTTTTCTCTCTTATAAGTATCTATCTCATGTATTCAAAACTGTGTTTATTCTTATACTCGTATCTTGTAAGCGATTGACAAATCAAATAAATACTAAAATACTAAATCCTGGAAGGAGAGTGGAGTGAGAGGGAGAGACGAGGGAACCTCTCCAGGTCCAGAAGGTCAAAGCATAAAGCTTCATGGCTGGGTGGGATGGTGCTCAGGGACCCCTTAACTGCCTGGTTTAAGAACATAATGCATTTGCTTGCCATACCAGTTTTGACTATGGCTTACATACTCCTTCCTCCTATTTTCTTCACAACAACAACCCTGTGAGGTGGCTTGGACTGAGAATGACTGGCTCAAAATCACCTAGCTGACTTTATGCCTGAGGCGGGACTAGAACTCACCATCTCCTGGCGATTGGCCCAAAGTCACCCAGCCAGTTTTCATAACTAAGGTGGAACTAGAACTCTCTGTTTCCTGGCTTCTAGCCTGGTGTCTTTACCACTAGACCAGCGGCTACCAACCTTTACAGCTTGGTGGACTGGGGTGGGGGTGAGGGGGGAGCAGATGGTTCTATGCAAGAAACAGGCATGTGCACTCACGCGCACAGCTCCATTTGCACAAGCGGAGCTGCACACGTGTGTGCTCGTGCACTGCTTGCGCAGCCTGGTTCCAAACAGGCCATGATGGTCCAGGAGTTAGCTGTGGCCCAGGGATTGGAGACCCCTGTACTAGACCACAGGTGCCTATATACAGGTCAACTCCAGCTCACAAAAATCGAAATAAAGAAATGCATTTATTTAAGAAAGTGTATATGGCCACTCAACTCACTCTCAGTGACTCCAGGCAGTTTACAACAATACATTGCCACAGAAATGGTAGAAGATGGTAAGGACAATGGAGCAAAAGGTCTCTCTCTCTCTCCCTCCCTCCCTCCCTCCCTCTCTCTCTCTCTCTCTCTCTCTCTCTCTCTCTCGCCTGGGTGAAGAGCCAGGTCTTCGTGGCACTTGTAAATAACAGCAGGGAGAGTGTGGGAACCTTGTTCCAGAGGGCAAAGGCTGCTGCAGAGAAGGCGCCCTTCTGGGATTCTGAGAAACGGTATGGTTTAATGGAAGGATTAAGGAATACTCAGAGGAGTCCAGAGCGTGCTGTGAGAGACAGGCCATGCTGCAAGTAACTGGGCCCCATGTTGTGTAGGGCAGAGGTTCCCCACCCCCTATCTGTGGATGGTACCGTCCCCCACTGGGAACCAGGCCATGCAAGCGGCGGGTGAGTGCGTGAAGCTTCGTTTGGGCATGCACTGGAGCTAAGTTGCGCGTGTGAAATTATCCTCGTCTCCCTACCAAAGCTGTGGTGTTCCCCCTTTGCTGTCGTCGCCATTGCTGCTGCTGATCCATGGAGCCAAGAGAGGTTGGGGACTCTGCGGGGCTTTCTAAGTACAGATAGTCCTTGACTTATAACAATTCATTTAGTGACCGTTCAAAGTTACAACAGCACTGAAAGAGGATGAGCTTATGACCATTTTTTCACACTTATGTCCAGTGCAGCATCCCATGTTCACATGATCAAAATTCAGGTGCTTGGCAACTGACTGATACGTATGATGGCTGCAATGTTCCAGGGTCATGTGATTCCCTTTTGGGACCTTCTGACAAGCAAGGGAAGTCCATTATTGCGGTCATGAAGCTAGTAACACAGTTGTTAAGTGAATCTATCACTTAACAACTGTGCTACTAGCTTCATGACTGCAATAACTCACTTAATAACAGTGGGAACAAAGGTGGTATTAAATGGGGCAAAACCAGTGGTGGGATTCAAATATTTTTATCACTGGTTCGGTGGGCGTGGCTTGGTGGGCACGCTTTGCACACATGCACACAATTTGTGCACCAAACAAGTACTTTGTGCAGGCGCAGAGGCATTCTAACTCACCTCCCGCAAGCCTGCACGATTCCAGTCGCTTCAGCAGCCACCACGCGGCACTCTTCTGTGCCGCGCAAATCAGCTGCGCTTCAAATTCAGTCGATAAAGGTGAATAGGGGAGCCCAGGCGGGCGGGTGGGCCCAACAGCAGAGCAGTGGAGAGAACCGGTTTGGTCTCCGCTGCTCATCGCTCCTACGGGATCACCAGAACTGGGCCGAAATGGTTGAACACCACCACTGGGCAAAACTCACTTAACAACAGAAATCTTGGGCTCAATTGTGGTTGTAAATCAAGGATGACCTGTAGTGAATCGCACCCGGAAGAAACTGGCAACCAGTGCAGCTCACACAGCTGGGGTGTTCCAGGGCATCCTGAGACAAGCCCATAACTGCCCTTGGTGCTGCATTCCACATGCTGGACCAGCTGAGCAAATGAAATATTTCCTGGGCAGGGTTAAGGCTTCAAGGAGTGGTAAACAGGGAGCAAAGGAAACACCTATTATCTCCTGGAAGACCTAACTCTCACTTCCACCGAGGAAATTCTTTTCGCGGGCATTTTTGCTTCATTCAACAAACTTCCCCTTTTGTTAAGAGACCACACACGATTCCCACCCTTTCTGCCAACATTTGCACTTCTTAAAACTTTCCCCCCTTCTTTAGTAAATCCATTCTTCCTTTCTGCAAGGTGATGAATTCAATAACTCGATTAACTAGATTTTAAGGGATCGGTTTCTCTACTCTACCTGGTTAAGTAACTTTTTAAGATCCGGATTTCAACGTTTTCAAGAAGAGATCTTCCCTAGATGAACATCTGTTTTAAGGTAGGGTGGTAAGGGAAGCAGACAGAAATTCATTCCTGGATGTTTGATGGATGAATAGGCATTAGTGGAACGAGTCAAATAGAACCTCCATATTTGGAAATGGTATAATTCGGTTAACCAGAAAAAAAAATGGTTTAAAAAAACCCTCTATGCTCCGTGTTCTTTTTACCTGCTTCACTGTATGGACCAAGTAGATTCTCAGGTGTAAAAGTGAAAAACTGCAGGTGGGGTGCAATCTGTAGGACAGTGTTTCTCAAATTTAGCCATTTTAAGCGGCAACTCCCAGAATTCCCCAGCCAAGCTATGCTGGCTAGAGAATCCTGGGGGTTGAAGTCTATACAGCTTAAAATTGCTAAAGTTGAGAAATCGAGTAATAGAGTAATACAATGTCCAGTGAAAGAAGACTTCTTTATTTAGCACACACATACACACAGAGAGAGGGAGACTGCTAATTTCAGAGGAAGAAACGGGATGAATTGAAGGATGAATTGACCTGTTTGGGGGGCGAAACCTGATAATCCAATTCTGCTCAAATTTCCATTGCCAGGTTGCTTTCCTCCCTCTCCAGTAGAATTCAGAGGCAATATCTGTGCCCAAGGCCAGATTTCTTCTCCAGAGTGAGTAAAGCTATTTTCGCAAACGATGTTTCAAAGGAAGGATTCCCTAGCCTGTTAGCCACGCCATCATTTTGCTGAAAAAGGGCCACAACGCGTGCCATCCCAGACGACACTCTGTGCCAAGCCGGAATGACACAATGCCTGGTGATGTGAATGCAAATGCAAGCCTTGCGTACGGAGACCAGGCATTCGTGTGATTTAAATTTAAATCTACAGGCAGGCTGCCAACGGTGACCTCAGGAAGTTGAAGGGAAGTCAGGCGGGCTGGTCGTTGCTGGTTCAGGCTGGTTGGAATAGGAAGAGGTTTAGCTAAATTCAGAACTGGCCGGAGCTTGGCCTATTTTTTTTTTTTAACCCAAAGTTTAGATAGCAGAGGAACAGTTTTCTGACTGACAAAGGAAAACATGCTTTGTCTGGAAAAGATGGTTTGGGGCAACCTGTACAGGCAAGTTCAAAGCCCAGAAAAAAATGTATCCTAGAATCTCTTTTCTGGAAATATTTCTTCCTGGAAGAAGAGAAACCAAACTACAATAAAGATTTGTAGAAGCAGCCGGTAAAACCAGAGTTTTAAAATGTTCTTTTGAATTGTGCAAGAATTGAACACAATTGGATGAAATGTCTTCCATGCCCACGAGATTATGGGTTTGCATTTGGAGCAAGATCTGGCTGCAGTTTTGTGGTTTGAATATTAAGATTTGTTTTCTTCTTTCTGATTCATGAAGTAGCTCTTATTTTAGAGGGAGGTTGAGTAAGCCTGTCAGATCAAATGCCATGTGGGTGCGCATAGTAACATTTATCCTCACGTGTTTAGATAAAGGGCCAGCAGCATCAATGCTAATTGGTGGGAATTTGGGTCCAAATGACCATGCTGTCAGGACTCCGACCTGCACCCCCATCCATAAGTCTCTAGCCACACCTCTCAGAATAAAAAAGATTGATTTATTAGGACTTGACATGTCGATGTTTCCCGGTGGCAGCCGACTCTGACACATCATTCATTTCACCCTTGACCCTGGTCTTTCTCCCACCCCCTGGATGTATATTCTCCAATGAGACACATCCATAGCCAAGAGTCATCAATCATGCTCTCCAGTAATAATTTTGCGCACCAGAAGCTTTGGTTGCGAAAGCAATTATCTGAAGCATTTAAGGAATGCACTGCTTTCCCCCTTCCCTTTCTGCTGACAACTAAAAAAAACCAAAGAAGTATTTTTTAGTTGACACGTGCATTATTCCATCAATTCAATGTTTTTGTGAAGAGAATATCTTAGAGGAACCCTTTTATGCAAGAGAATTTAAGGATTCAAAATATAACTGGGCAGGTTTATGTGTCAGGGAGATGATTGTAGGGAAGGAGACCACCCACAGAATGCACTTTGGGGGGGGGGGGGAACAGAAAGGAAATCCATAACTGGCCATTGGATTGAATCATGTGATCTTCTGAAAGCCCTCTAGTGGCTGGAGATAGACTCATAATTAGAAAATGATCACCACCTCTTGATATTAACTCTCATACCTCCTTGGAAACATGTAAGGGCAGAAACAATATACCCTTCTGCTCTTGAAAATAACAATCCTAAAGTGTGAATTTAAATGGAATAATATTAATGCAATAGAACTTCTTAACTGGATGGGAGCCCCAGAAACTATAGAAATTCATGCACACCTAATGTCATGTCTACAGAATACAGAATAACAGGACTTTGGGGATCTTTTAGTCCAATCCCCTGGTGGAGCAGGAGATCCTAGTATTTTTCCTTGTACAGGGAGGTTGAAAAAAACACTAGCTTGGCTACTATTCCCTATCAATGACTAGCATAGCATTTGAACCAAGAATTGTCTGATTCTATGGTTGGTTTCAATAGTCTTCCTAGTTTGTACAACTGCTGGCTGCTGCTGTAGCTACCTCGTGCATGGCATCAGGTAGAAGAGGGTAACAGATAATAGATAATCAGAAGGGACCTTGTAGGTCATCTAGTCCAACCCCCCCCCCCCAAGTGGGAGACCCTACACCATTTCTGACAAATGGCAGTCCAATCTCTTCTTGAAAGTCTCAAGTGATGACGCTCCCACAACTTCTGAAGGCAAAAGCTGTTCCATTGGTTGATTATTCTCACTGTCAGAAAATTTCTCCTTATTTCTAGGTTGAATGTCTCTTTGTTAAATTTCTATCCATTATTCCTTGTCTGGCCTATGGGGGCTTTGGAAAATAGCTTGACCCCTTCCTCCTCTCTGTGGCAGCCCCTCAAATATTGGAAGACTGCTCTCGTGTCTCCCCTGGTCCTTCTCTTCCCTAGACTAGCCATGTCCAGTTCCTGTAACCATTCTTCATATGTTTTAGCCTCCAGTCCCCTAATCATCCTGGTTGCCTTTCAATGCACTTTTTCTAGAGTCTCAACATCTTTTTTATAGTGTGGTGACCAAACCAAAATGTAATTATGGGTTTGGAGATATTTAGCAAATAGGAAGGATTCAGAAGATTCAGAAAAGGAATTTGGGTGGGTTTTCCTAAAAGATAAAGATTTATTTAAGTCAATCTTGGAAATCTTGCCCAACTTTGATTTACACTTCCTCCTAAACCATCGGTCATCAAGACTTTTTGTAACAATCTTACTTCAAGAGTAGCACCTCTTTTTGCTATTGGCCACCCAAAAGCCTGGGTGGAGGACTTTTCTTTCAGTGGACCCAGTGTAGGTATATTGATCACAATAAGATCAGGAAATAAATATAGGTAGTCCTCAACGTACAACCACAATCGAGCCCAAAATTTATGGTGTTAAGTGAGAAATCTGTTAAGTGAGTTTTGTTCTATTTTATGACTTTTCTTGCTACATTGGTTAAGGGAATCACTTTTAGTTGTTAAATTAGTCATACGGTTGTTAAGTGAATCTGGCTTCCCCGTTGACTTTGCTTGTCAGAAGGTCACAAAAGGGGATCACGTGACCCTGGGACACTGCAACCGTCATACATATGAGTCAGTTGTCAAGCATCCAAATATAAATCACATGACCATGGGGATGCTAGAACAGTCATAAGTGTGAAAAATGGTCATGTCACTCTTTTTCAGTGCTGTTGTAACTTCGAACAGTGACAGTCACTACACGAACTGTTGTAAGTCAAGGACTATCTGTAATTGGAAAGAAGTGCATGCACAGTCTTGTTTCAGGTTAAAAAAAACAGGACCCATGCATAAAACATACTCAATCTAACTTATTTCTTTAATGTCCACATAATACGTTAAAGCATAAACTGATCCAGCTGGTTGGTTTTTACAGTGCTGTAAGCCACAAATACAAAGTTAAAATGAAGAACCTAACCTAACTAAATTTACAGTACAAGTAATCCTCAATTTATTACAAGTGGTTGCTTAGTGACCATTTAATGTTACATTGGACACCCCGAAAGATACTTACAAACCAGTTCCAAACTTCCAATAGCTTCCCCTTCCCATCCATGGTCACATGATTGCATGTCAGGCACTCAGCAACTGGACTGCATTTATAGACATTTGCAGCATCCCACAGTCACATGGCCACATTTTATGACATTTTTGCTGAAAACCAGCATTTACTTCTGACTTTCAGCAAAAATGGCATATAACAAACTATGGGTTCAACTTTACAAGCATGGTGTTTGCTTAAATGACTGCCATAGAAAAAGGTTCTGAAATTGGGTTGGCCACGTGAGTGATCTGCTTTACAACTGTCATGACTTATGACTACAACGGGCAGGCTTTACTACAGTCGTAAGTTGAGTATGTCCTACTGTTCATCTGCCTGCCTCACTCTTGTCCAGGGGTGTCCAAACTTGGCTACTTTAAGACTTGGGGACTTCCACTCCCAGAATTCCCAGCATAGCTAGCTGGGGAATTCTGGGAATTGAAGCCCACAGGTCTTAAAGTGGCCAAGGTTGGACAGCCCTGTTCTACTCTCTTCAGAAGATCACAGCTGTTTCCTCTGCATGGCCTGGGATAGAACAATGCCCTATTGCACAATTGCAAATGTGAAGTTCCTATTGCAGCAATGTTCTCGTTTGCCCAACAGCACAACTGTCACTTTTGCATTACAAAGGAGAAATTAAGGAGAACTGAAAGCTAGCTTTCGTAAAGAACTGGGCAACCATCTTCTAAAAAAAGAACCAAGGAAGCTACCCGTTCTGAGTAAATCGTGATGGCCCAGCCTTACTCGGTTGGCGAGTCTTGGAAAATGCAAAACAGCATCGCTGAGTCAACCTTTGAGGTCAGGCCCGAACAAATGCTACTAAAGCAAGACCTGCTTGTCCCCTTCTGCTTCCATAGCATTACTTCCCTTCTTCTCTCTCTCTTGCCTGACAAAGAAAAAAATGCAGAACACAAAAAATGGAAAATGCAATCAGGTGAACTTTTGAAAGCTTTCCACTGACTGAGTGTACTGAATTTGCTTACTAAAATAATCCACTTTCTGCATTCCCTAGTACATGGGAGGATAAAGTAATCAGTCATGCTGGCTCCGTGCCACAATGGCCCAAAACTGATGAAAATGGATGTGGTGACATTGGAAGGCACTCAGACCCCAATGTACTTGCATGAGACATTACAGTTTGGCCCTCAGTGTGCATTTTGTCATATGCTGTCCAGTTCCATGTCCTCCAATATCTTTCTCCTGGGCGCCTGCAAGAAACCAAAGATTGTCATACAGAATACAAAATAAGAAAGTGGAAGGGACATTCAATGTCTAAGTTTTGTCCAACCCTCTGCCCAAGCAGAAGACCCTATACAATTCTGAACAATAGCTGTCCAAACTCTTCTTAAAAACCTCCAATGATGGAGGACTCACAACTTGTGAAAGAAACCAATTCTACTAATTGTTCTCACCATTCAGAAATTTCTCCTTGGTTCTAGGTTGGATCTCTTTTTAATGATCTTCTACCCATTACTTCTTGTCCTGCCCTTAGGTGTTTGGGAGAATGGGTTGAACCCCTCTTTTCTGTGACATTCCCTTAGATATTGAAAGACTGCTATCATATTACTCTTAGTCATTCTCACCACTAGACTAGACATTTCCAGTTCCTACAATTGTTTTAGCCTCTAGACTCTTAATCATCTTTGTTGCTCTGTGCAAGAATGTATGAATTTATTCTCTATAGTGCCCAAGGGCAGAACTAGATAACATCATCTGTGTTTATTATTAAATAAATAAATAATAATAAATAAATAATAAATACACAATAAATAAATAATCAGTAGCTCTTTTGAATTCTGCTGTATAGTGCAGTGTTGTGTGGTGTCGGGGATTTTCAGTTCAATGTGTGACGGGTGATGGATGTGTGTTTGTGTTTATTTTCATGGTCATGGTCATGATGTGCACTGAGGACGGTGTTCGATTTTGTGGTACGAGGTGCAATGACAATAAAACTAAACTAAACTAAAAGGAAACAACCGAGCTCAGAGAGCTCCAAGGATCCCGCAGGAAAAATTCAACATTCCTGCTGACAAGTTAGGCTCCCATTCCTTGGCTGAGAGAGATTCACCTTCGATGCGTACATTGCAAAGGCCAGTTAGTTGCACACATGAATTGTGAAGGGCACCACCTCTCATATTTGACTGTCGTTTTAACAGACTGTCAGTATGGATCTCTTCTAAGTTTTATTTGCCTTCATCTTTTCATTTCTGTTTATTTAATCAGCTACACTCTTTGCTGGAGCCCTGTCTGCCTTTCACGCTACAGGGAAGATGCTTAACAAAACATTTTGAGAGTGCCTAAATGAAAGCTTCTAAAGCAGCAGAAAACTGGCTTAGTTGCTTTCTTAGCAAGATGGCATGGGTGGTAGGGTAGCCTCCTTGTTTTCTTTTCTTGCCAAGCAAAAAATGCATCCCTTCTTCATTGTTTCAGACCCGGCTCAACGGCCAATTTGCATCAGACCAGAAGGCAGTATACATTGTATGGTTTTCCCCAGCCCACAACTATTTATTAATTGCTTGATATTTTTATTATATTATCATTTTCTTCAATTAAAAAAATCAGATATCGTGATTCCAAAAGAGTTTATTTACCGGGTAGTTTAGAAAGATCTGTAAGGCAATCAGTCAGGGATGTACAGACTTGCTTTTGAAAGGTTAAAAATCCTCTCTAGCATAAAGCAGAGGTCTAACGCAGGATATCGACCCGTGCACTCCTAACCAACTAAGCTCTACCTGGCTCACATGTTTAGAAGATGTTTTTAAAAGATATTAAGACTTCAGCTTCTAGCTTTATTTTTATTTACACAGATGTTCTCTAGAGGCCCAGTGGATATCTCAGGAAATGAAACAGCTGGATGATGGGAGGCCAGAACTTTTCTGGGGAGGGCACTCACTTGTCCTCAAAAGGTGAGAGTAAGCTGGGGAAAGAGAAGCCTCGTGAGATGAAGCTAGATGGGGAACATCTTCGCCAGCTTGTCTTCTTGCCTTCTGCAGGTGCCTATGGGCCCATTTTACTACTCTTTTAGAAATAGAGGAGTCCTTGACTTACCTCTATTCGTTTAGTGACTATTCAAAGTTACAAAAGAGCTGATACAATTGACTTAGGACAGTGTTTCACACTTACGACCATTACAGCATTCCCTGTGGTCACAAGGTCAAAATTAAAATGCCTGGCAATTGGCATGTATTTAGAGACGGTTGTAGTGTCCTGGGGACATGTTTTTGTGACCTTCTGACAAGCAAAGTCAAACGGGAAGCCAGATTTACTTAACACAGGGATTCACTTAACAACCGTGGCAAGAAAGGTCATAAAATGGGGCAAAACTCACTTAACAACTGTCTTGCTTAATATTGGAAAGTTTTGGCTCAGTTGTGGTTGTAAGTTGAGGATTACCTGTAGAAGATTCCTCTCCAAATTTGGCCATTTTCAAAGGTCTCCAATAGCTTATTGTTCAAATCTGCCTACAAGAAATTACTTGTTCCTATAATAGAATAAGTCCTCCCCCCTCCATTCTTTCCCCAGCTTTGAAATAATTTCAGTCACTGTTCCCTCAAAACAGGAAAATCACACAGGAAGACCATTCTTTTAGCTCAGAAAGTACTGATCCAAGTGAGAACTCTCCTTGAGCTTAACTGTGTCAGGACCAATTGGAAATCTCTGACAATGGACGGATTGGGGTGCCAGACTGAGTTTCACTCTTTGGCTTTTGCTATCAAAGAACTCTTGATCTTAATTTCCAACTGAAAATTCCAGGGAGAGTTAAATATTCACCAGGATGATGTTGTTAGAACAAAAAAAAAATGTACAGAATGTCAGGAAATATGACTCATCAGTAAGTGCCTCTTAAGCATGCTTATCTGCAAGACCACGAAGGATGAGGTGGGGTAAAGAAACAGAGATACCAAAGAAGGGCCTTGGTTCTTTCTCCTGTGTTCTCTGTGCCAAGTCTGTGCCATGTGAATAATTAACCTCTATAACCCTATGCTAATTTTTAGATGTCGGTCCTGCAAAACCTTTTCAGGTCATTTTCCTTGTTTAGATAATGACAAGTCCAATCCAACCTAGCCTTCCTGATGTTCAGCATTACAGTGATTACTTCGCCTCCTTCATATTTATTGAAGAAGCACTTTTTATGTTCATTTTTGACCCAAGAACATGTGGTAGCAGTGCTGAGCCCAGAATTCCTGGAAAGCTTGAATAGTCAGCCACACTATTCACATGAGCAGTTTCAAACTATTCAAAAGACAATGTGGGACACGCCTGTCTTCCTATCGTTCATATGTGAATATCATATATGGTGTCAAAAGGGAGGGGTTATATTTGAAAATTGTGCCCATGTTGAAATTTGACAAAATTCAGAGGAATCTCTAAACAGGGTTCTGCATTTTTGGACATCTTCTAGACGCAGTGATTTTAAGGGCTAAGGTATTTCCTGATGGCCAAGCTTTCTGTTGCCCACTTCTGATTTCAACTGAAGGTGCGAATTGGAGCTGCTTTGATATAAAGGTTTCCCTGTCCAGTTGTGTCCAATTCAAGGGCATGATGCTCATCCCCATTTCTTTAGCCGAGATGTTGTCCAAAGACCATTTGCTGTGGTCATCTGGCCAACATGGCTATATGCCAAAGGTACACGGAACACTGTAATTTTCCCACCAAAGTGGTACCTATTAATCTACTTGCATTTGCATATATTCAATCTGCTAGGTGGACAGGAGCTGGGAGGTGGATGGGAGCTTACTCCACCGGGTGTTCAGGTCTTAAACCCAGACTATTAGCTTTCCAACTGAGAAGCTCAATGTCTCAAACCACTGTGCTACTTTGACACCCATATGTCCCTGAAAATAAGACTGGGTCTTATATTAATTTTTGCTCCAAAAGATGCATTAGGCTTATTTTCTCAGTTAGGGCTTATTTGTGGGGAAATACAGTACTAAATGCATCCATGTGGCTGATGATCTTAACTGGGGCTTATATTTGGGGTAGGAGTTATATTATAAGCATCCTGAAAAATCACGCTAGGGCTTATTTTCCAGTTGGGTCTTATTTTTTGCAAAACACGGTATATATACTACTAAAACATTTGTTTTTGTTTGTAAACTTCAATTGGGCGAAATGGTGCATCATAGAGCAAACGTTTTTGAATCAATGTACCTCAATTGGCCTAATTTAAAGGATGTGTCCAAAATCCAGCTTCTCTGGAATTGAAATTCAGCAAAGTTGTGGCCACTTCAGTGCAACTTCACTCAAATACAGTTAAGTGATTGTCATTTCCAACACTACTTGCCAGCTTCCTATGAGGAAAGCCCTACTCCCATTGCTTTTTTTGTCCACCTGTAAAATAAGGAAAGGTTTAGGTAAAGAAATATCTATGAAATGCAATGGGTCATGGGTTATCTACTTGCTTACAAATCTGTAGAACTCATGAACTGACAGCCAATCAGCATTTGCCATTCCTGGTCAATACTAGTGCAGAAATAAGTGCTCAGTTGTTATTTAGGAACTGACAATTCCTAAAGTATGTCAACTGCCAAGAACTTTAGAAGTTGAAGTATACACATCTGGAGACTGAACAGATTGGGAAAAGCTACTCTAAAGCAATGGCACTTGGTACTTGACCTAAGTCTGATGGATTTTTGATAACTAACTTTATTTCTGTTTTTATTTATTTACCAAATTCAGGGCAACTTAAAACAATGTACTAAAATGCTGTATAATTTTACACAACTTGATAACACCAAACAATACACAAGAACTATATAAGTAGTATGCTTAATTATTAAGTAATAATAAACGTCATCCAAATAAAGATGGCAAATGGTCATTCCTTAAGGACCTTCTTTCTGGAAGTGTCAGGTCTAAAAGCTTCTAGAGCTGGAGTGTCAAACTCGCATCATCATAGCAGCCTCACATGATGTATTGGAACTTTTTTCCCCTTCACTAAACTGGGCGTGGGTGTGGCCAGCGCATGACACATCCAGTCTGCGGGCTGGGAATTTGACAGTTCTGTCCTAGAGGATCATCCTGGAGGAGGCCAGTCTGATTCATCTCTAGAATTGAGTACTAACTCAAATACTCTGACCATTTTAGGTGGGTCAATTCCAGTTGAAGTCAGCTATCCTACAAGGATCTGTTATGCCAGGTAGAGCTGGCTTTATAAGTCAAAATCATTTGAATTGTACTTAGACATTTACTGGTAGCGAGTGCAAGTTCTGCAAGATAGGTATTATGTGCTCAGGATGATTAATAAATGGGCCACCACATTTGAACTAACTCTCATTGCAAGTACTGTAAACTTCAAAAGCAGACCCATGTAGAGTTCCCTGCAGTAGTCTAATAGTATGCGGACAAGGGCATGAGCAAGGCAAGCCACTAAAGTTCTAGAAGATGAGCATAAAAGACTTGAAAAAGAACTACAGAAAACGCCACAGAAAAAGGGCATTAAACTAAATTTGGACATAATTAAACACAAAATGGGTCAAATAGAAAAAGAAGAATTAGCACAGAAAATTAGAAGTGCTAAACAGAACCATTTTGAAGATGCAAACAAACCAGGTAGTTGGTTAGCATATAAATTGAGAAAGGAGAAAGAATCAAGGAAAATATTGCAGTTAATAGAAGAACAAGGTCAAGTTTGCTATGGCAACAAAGAGAAAAAGGAAGAACTTCTGAAAGTTGGACTAGATTGAGAGAAAAGCGAATGACCAGAGAGACTTTATCTTGCCTGCATGACAATGGCTAAGGCTAATTCCAAGAAGAAATGTCCTTACTGCCAAAGGGGAGTTTTGCTTTTCCCCAGAGGTCCATGAGAAAGCACAAGAGGTAAAAGATTTCCCATCCACTCTGTGTTACCATCAAACGTGAGATGCAGTCTCCAAGTGGTTGGACCTTCCTGAGAGACAAGCCAACACCCTGTCTCCTTCCCAGGCGGTGGAATTGCTACTGCTATATTTTCCCATTTTTCCTGTGAAGAAAAAAGGAACCTTGTGGATTAGTATAAACTTATTGGCGATGACCTTTTTTAAGGACGAGGTCTCTGGAAAGCTTGCAAGAACACTTAAAGCAACAGCAGCAGAGATGTCAAATTAAATTCCTTTGTTGATTTCTGCGGTTCCTTTGTCAAAGACAATTCTTCCAATGCCATTTTTAGGACTGGCTTTATATAACTGACTTCCAAGAGGAAGACGTAATCATAACTATCCAACACTTGCGTAGATTAGGTGATAAAATGGAAAAACACTGGCCAAACATGTCCAAAATTAAACATCAATCCAAGTTTTTCAAACGTGTGCAGCAGTCAAATATTATTGCCAACTTCAAAACAGATCTGGGCTGCTACAGCCATCTTTTCATTTCTCAGCTTGCTACACAGTTTGAGACGGGGGAGAGGCTTGGAATGTCAGACCAGACAATAACAACAGATCATCCCGTGGGAACCAAGGTCATCTCAACAGGTGCCGGCCAGAGACTGGAAGGAGTTATCAGAGAATCACCAGAATACCCAATTGGATAATGTGACAAGGACAGGAGGGGAATATCTATTCTTTAATTATACTAAAACCATGGGAAATAGAGTTGGTTGTGATTTCATGCGTGCAGAAATGTTATACTCAATAAAACAATTCTTTGAGAAAGCTGCTTGTCTCAGAGTGCTTAATGGGTTGGGTTCATCACTCAGAACCTTGACAATTGTATTTGTACCACAAGAGGTTGTCCTGTGAACTTATTGCTATAACACACTTTGTACCATATTGTACCATATATTGTTAGGGTTAGACAAGACAATTTCTGAGAGCTAAAAACATGCAGAAAAGAAGGGGGTGGTGGAAATAAAGGCACAAGAATTTCATATTGATAATTGCAAGTGGTCCTATCAGGCAATGCACTGCAAGAACCAAGCCTGGTCTTGGGTGATAATCTAAATGATAACTGAAAGCATCTTGCAAAACTCAGACTGAATTATTACTTAAGAAGAGAGATGGAGCATAAATTACTGTGTTCAGAAACTTCCCTCACTGCATTGATCATGCTTAGATTGAAAGGACCACGATTAGGTTTTCATGACTTCCAAATATCAGCATTTCAAACACTTTGTCCTTCCTATGTTGACCATCAGGAAATAGTATGTGACCAATTTGTCCTCACTGGAACTAATCAGGTAATACTGGTACATGGCCTATTCCATCAGGTCTAAACCCTCTACAAATATCATTTCACTTTAGATGACTATATACAGACATTACCTTTAGAAGATATTCAGATCCTATGTTCATCTAGCTAGATAGACAGATAGCTATCTCTATCTATCTGTCTGTCAGCTATCATCTATCTATCTATCCATCCATCTATCTATCTATCATCATCTATCTAACTATATCTATCATTTATCTAATGTATCTATCATCTATTTATCCATATTTATCTAGCTACCTAGGTCTGTCTGTCTGTCTGTCTGTCTGTCTGTCTGTCTGTCTATCTATCTATCTATCTATCTATCTACTTATCATCTCTCTCTCCTTCTCCCTCTGTCTCTGTCTCCTGAGAGCTTAAGAAAAAATGGACTGATACCATTCTGATAGATACTCCTTTTTGAAGATGTAAGGTTATGTTCCTGGTTTCTTTGTGAGAAGAACTCCTCTTCAAAATCTGAAGTCAACATCCCTGTGAGCTTGTATGCAATTGTGAACAAATCTACATATGTATGAAGACTACAAAGTCTCAGTCCTATCATTCTGCCTCCATCTTCTCTCATCTCACTAGCGGTGCACTGAAATGCACCATTAGATAGCTCTAATTGTTAGCAACAAAATGGTTAGTGTGGCTCTTCATACCAAAATAATGAGACGGGTTACATTAAAGTTTTGAAAATGCAAGGATAAAACCAGGAATTTCCACATCCTCTGAACAATTCAGAGGCCAGAGAAGCAGAAGACGGGGGAGCCTCCAAAGAAAGGAGATCCAGAGCAAAAGACCTGCACCTACAGAAGACATAACTTGGGTTTAGGTGTGATTATAATCAATCATCAATATTTTTTCTCTAAAGATCTTAAAGATGTTACATGACCAGGAGCAAAGTTTCACAAATATGTGAGATTAAGTCTTATAACCCCTTGAAATTTAGGTCATCAAGAATAGAAGGAACATCAACTTCATATTTTGAACTTTGTGAATTTTCTGGCTTGTTTCCAAAGACAGGGTTATGTGAAGAGCATTGTTTTATTTTCCTGCTTTTGTTGTGTATTTAGATAGCTCTCAAAAAATAGAGTAATTTCCAGGCAGAACCTAAAGATTCTAAGAATAAGAGGCCTCAAATGCAGCCACTGTTGTGGAAGAAGATCGCCACACCCTACTCGGGCAGGAAGGCCAATCCAGTGCTTAGGCAATGTTTCTCAACCTTGGCAACTTTAAGATGTTTGGGCTTCAACTCCCAGAATACCTTAGCCAACATGCTGGGAATTCTGGGAGTTAAAGTCCACACATCTCAAAGTCATCAAGGTTGAGAAACGCTGGCCTGCTGGAAACTCAGGTAAACTCTAGATGTTCTTCAAATGAATCAGGGAACAGCGATTGAGCAATGACATTCCAGGAATCAGAACCTTCTTCCTGATGTTGCTTCTGATCCACTGATATTCTTGGAGTGTGCTCAGGCTGTAAATCCTCAAGCATTTTTTGACACAATTCCCCCTGGCAGAAGAATGAAAGTGCAAATAAATTCCACAGAGGTTAACAAAGGCGCTCCTTTGAAAATTCAGAAATATGTTGGTTGAAGATCAGCTCTGATCTACGAGCTGTCAAATGCTGGCCTGGGCATGCTAAATAAAACACTTGTTTTATGCTTGTCCATTAATAATCTTTATTCTGTGAGGGAAAAGTTATTGTTGTTGTTGTTGTTGTTGTTGTTGTTGTTGTTGTTGTTAGGAATGTAAGTCACCTAACAGTTGGGTTGGAAGATATATAAACCAGGATAGACATTTTAATACTGTCTCTTTAAGGGAGTGCTAAAATTGTAATTGGGTGTGGTTCCTCAAATGGCCATAAGATGGAGCCAGAAACCTGGCTTGTCCTGTTGACTGTTGCTGATCATAGTTGGATTTGATGTAAGTCTATTACTGAACTGTTTTTGATACTGGACTTTGTTATTGGATTATTCCTGGACTGAAAACTGACTGCTTTAACCGTGAATGACTTGGACTGTTTTGTTGAACTTTGCTTGACTGTTTTACTGGAAGTAAAAACCTACATTTTACTATACAGTGTAGCTGTGTGTGTGTTATTCTTCACCACTCTCAATACGTCTCTCTGTGTGCACTCATTCTCCTAACAGGGAATTACCTCAACAATTATTATTATTCAAAATCTCAACATTGGAGGCACATTTGGATAGATGTGTGACTGGCCCTCTATGAGGAAGATGCAAAGTTTCTAAATTTGATAAACAAATGAACAAATATACATACATAAATCAGCCCAGAGCAAACCATGGTGTTTGCTTAATGACCACAGAGGTGACTTTACAACTGTTGCATTTGCTTAATGGCCACTGCAAACAAGTTCATAAAATCAGGCCAGTCACATGAGTGAACCAATTTATAATAATCATGACTTAGAACTGTGATAGACAAACTCAGAGCTGGTATTCAGCAGGTTCTGACCAGTTCTGGAGAACCAGTAGAGAAATTTTGAGTAGTTCGGAGAGCCGGCAAATACCACCTCTGACTAGCCCTATCCCCATCTATTTTCTGCCTCCTGAGTCCCAGCTGATCAACTGGGTCTTCCTCTGTTGCCCTGCACAGGAGAATGGAGCTGGAAAGCAGGTTAGTGGGGTAGGGAGGGATTGGGATTCTGCAGTAACCTTCCCCCCAGGAGTAGGGAGGGAATACGGATTTTGCAGTATCCTTCCTGTGCCGTGCTCACCAAGCCACACACACAGAACCTGTATTAAAAAAAAAAAATTGAATCCCACCACTGGGCAAACTCAATTACTATAGGCAATGGGGTAGAAGATGTAAGTAGAATGCAATGAGAAATGCCAAAAAAAAACCCTGCCCACACTGGTGCATTCTGGACAAGATGCAGTTTCTGAGTCCTCTTCAAATTAGGGGCTCTTGGTGCTGTCTGAGCTTGGTTGTATTTATGTAGACATTTCATTGCCCAAACTAGGTAACATTACGACTCTGTAAACTGCTTTGAGAGGGCTGCAAAGCACTATAAGGCAGTATATAAGTAAGTAAGTAAGTGCTATTGCTATTATCAGTGCTGGTAAGGAGTGGGGTTTGTGAACTAAAGTAGAGCACCAAGAACCCCTCGTGTCAACCCTGAGCTATAATTATTCTTTCCTCAGCTCTTCAAATTATATGGATTTGGGGTGAAACTGAATAGGAAAAAAGATTTATCCCTCCATGGTATCTATCAACCAAAGATGGACCTAGTGACTGTCCCCACCCTCCTGCCAGAGAATTAATGTTCCCAAAGACATCCCCAAATAGTTCAGGCATTCAGAGACAGAAGCTCTGAACTCTGTCAAACAACAGCCCTGTTCTTCTCCTGGCTAACCAGAGGAAACTCACGTCTGCCCAGAATGGTCACACAAAACCTACATTGTCCTGATGCACATTTTCTTGAGATGCTTCTGAAGTCAGAGCCCATGGAATATGTGGGTGGATGTGACAAATATGATTCTTGGGATGAGGGGAAAAAAGAGATGTGCAAGAGCCTAAAGTTGGCATAGGGATGTTGTAATGGTATGTGAGAATGACCTTGGGAAACAAGGGGAGGGGATGCTGCCTAGGGAACAATTAAACAAGAGAGGCAGGAGCCCCGACTGGCTAAAAGGCCAGAGGGAAAAAACCCGGGAAGGATCTTCCCTAAAGGATCAAGCAGTTAAAAGTGCTGGTGGGAGTTTGTATCTTCAGACTTACAACATTCTGTTAATGCAGCCATAAAGTAGGATTAGCTCATCTAGACTTGTGTCCTGTTTGGTTTACCCAGGAGGGCTGGGATCAATCTTGCACGTCTAAAAGTGCAAACCTCCCACTGCCGCTTTTAACCTTCTGATCCATGAGGGCAGGTCCTTCCAAAAGTCTCTTCCTCTGACTGTTAAGCCACTGGAGGTTTTGTATGATTTGTGGATAGGATTAAAAAAAATAAGCATAATTGGGAGCCGGTTGGATATAGTGGTGAAGTCACTAGCCTAGAAATCAGGAGACTGGGAGTTCTAATCTTGATTTAGGCAAGAAGCCAACTGGGTGCCTGGGGATTCCAGTCCCTCTCTCTCTGCCCTGGGAAGAAGAATACAGTGGTAATCCACTTCTAAAATCTTGCCAAGAAAACTGCAGGGACTGGTCCAGCAGTCACCAGATGTCAACACTGACTCAAAGGAATTAAACAACAACAACCAAACAAGGTGAACAGTAAAGAGATACTATATTTGATTATTAATGTTTGAACTGCGGCTAGAATTGTATTTGCTCAAAATTGGAAAAATGAGAAAATTCCGATGGAAGAGGAGGTGATTAAGAAAATAATGGAATGTGCGTCATGGCGCATGTGCGCTCTATTTCCCGTTGGATGTCGTGCATCTGCGCATGCGTGTGTAATTCCCCCCTTGCATGCAGTGCATCTGTGCATGCATGCATGTCTCCTGTGCACCCCCCCTCCACCGCCTGCACATGCGTGCCAGATACCCGGCAATCAGCTATTGGGCAGCGGCAAGTGAACGTGCGCAGTGGGACTCTTCCGGGCGACCTCTCGCGTGCCAGGGGAAATGGCTCTGCATGCCACTTCTGGCATGCTTGGCATAGGTTCGCTACCACTGGTCTGGACAGTCACTTATCTGAAATGGTGTACGGTCTCCTGATTGAGCAGGGGGCTGGACTAGAAGACCTCCAAGGTCCCTTCCAGCTCTATTCTATTCTAAGTGAGACAAAGGGATGAACCCAAAGGCATACAAGGGAGTTTCAAAGACTAGTAAGGGCTGAGAAGCAGGTTCCTCTGGTCCAAATATAAGGTAGCCCTTGACGTAGCAACCACTCAAAGTTCTTATGGACCCCAAAAAGGCACATGACCAGTATTTTAAGTTCTGACAGCTCCTCCCCACCAAGTCACACGATTGCATTTTGCATGCTTAGCAATTGACCTGCATTTACAGCTATTTGTAACATGCTACTGTCAATTTCTTTACTGAAAACCAGCATTTACTGGGAAAAAATACCAATTGTGGAGAATTTGCTTAATGACTCTGGCATTTGCTTAATGATTGCTCCAAAAAGTTTACAGAATCAGGTGCAGTCATGTGATGACTCACTTAACGACCAGCGTGATTTACATGAATCATAACTGTAACTCCAGTCTCAATTTATGATTGTAAGTCAAGGACTACCAGTCCCATGCCTGAGTCTCATATGGTTCATGGTTTATTTTGGTCCAATTTACTTCAGGGGTTTTCAAACTTGACAGGTTCAGGACTTGTGGACTTCAACTCCCAGAATTCATCCTCCAGTCATGTTAGCTCAGAAATTCTGGGAGTTGAAGTCCACAAGTTGTAAACTTGCCAACTGTTGAAGACCCTTGATTTAGTTGTTCGTTTATTTTTTGCAGGTCTAGAGTCGCTATTTCCTGCACTGCAGTGTCACACTGAGCTTCCTTGAAATATTTCCTCTGATTAAACATCCCAAGGGGTGTGTACAGCTCACTCTGGCCTTGTTTTCAGAACAAAGCTTGCCCAAGGGCAACGCGGGCAATAAAACACCTGGCTGGACCAATATAGAAACCCCTGCAGGTGAATAATTTGAGTCTTCCTGTCAGAAAACTCACCAAAGAGAGGGAGGATGCAGAGCAGAAAAGGTACTAAGCAGAAGTGCCAATAAGGGCATGGACAGTGGTGAAAGGAGTGGAACACTTTCGCAAAACATCATTTTTTTTTCTTTTTTTTTTTGGGGGAATACTGTATAACAGAGGTGTCAAACTCAAGGCCTGCAGGCCACATCTGGCCCGCGGGGTGCTTAGACCTGGCCTGCAGGGCCGCCCTGGAAAAGTGAAGGAAAAACGGAGCGGCTCCGTTTTCAGCCACGATGGCATCCTGCAACCCTCTGCCAGCAAAAACGGAGCCCGGGTGGGGAATGGGTGGGTGCTTGGATTTGACCCGCGGGGCCACCCTGGAAATAGCAAAGGATCAGTCCGTGGTGCCTCTGTCAGTGAAAATGGAGCTTGGGAGGGCCATGCACAGCCTTCTCAGGTTCACTTTTCGGCTGCGACGGCCTCCTGTTAACCCTCTGCCAGCCAAACGGAGTTTGGGAGGGCCATGTGTGGCCCTCGCGAGCTCAATTTTTGCCTGCAATGGCTTCTGGTAACGCTCTGCCAGCAAAAACAGAGGCTGGGGGGGGGATCATATGCAGCCCCCCCGAGCGCTATCTTCACTGGCAGAGGGTTGCAGGAGGCTGCGAAGGCCGCACCTCAGCCCCCCCCTGAGGTAAAACACAACCCTGATGTGGCCCTCAATGAAATTGAGTTTGACACCCCTGATGTATATAGAATAGAAGCAGTCTTTGAAACCCTGGGTATGGGAGATAATTAAAATAAAGTAAATAAAATGAAAACATATAAAATATAAAATAATAATATAAAATAATAATATAAAATAAATAATATAAAATAATATAAAATATAAAATAATATAAACTATAAAATAATAGTACAATACAATCTTATAATAATAAAATAAAATAATGAAATAAATAATAAAATAAAAGTAAAATATAATAAAATTGTATGCCAATCCGCTCTCATCTATTATTTGGGCTTTTATTCCTCTTGTTGAGTAAGGGGAAGTCTGTTCTTTTGCTGATTAACTGATTTATCCCCAGTAATAGCCCCCTGTCAATTGCAAATTTTATTAAAAACATACCATAATTAGCAATAGCCATAACCCAAATCTTAGAATTCGGTAGTAAGAGAGAAAAGTAGGAGAGTGGTCCTCACATCCAGATAATTCATGTTGCTTATAGAGATTTTAAAAATATATTTTATGGGTATTTTTCCTCGTTTCATACATTTCCCACAGCTATTGGAAAGCCAGTTAATTTAAATAAATTATAAAATTAAATAGTAAAATTAAAAGGTGCCCAAGGAGCAATAATGAGTAATGATGTCAATGGTGCCAATAATATAAACAGTAATTTATATCATTCCACCAATGGCTTGGGGTTGCTATGAAAGTATTATAAGCCCTCAATGGGGAAAGGAACTGAGCTTCTCACAAGGCTAAAAAGTATTTTTCATATCAACAGGAAATGCACTTCATTTTACCTTGAAAAAAATGTTCCCATTTGTTTGCCAGAAATCCCTAAATCCAGGAATCTCAAATTAGGATGCCTGGGGTCACTTATTAGGGAAGAAGAGAACAAGACATGACAAAGTACCAAACCTATTTTTGCAAAGTGTCTGTCTGTCTCTCTGTCTCTGTCTCTGTCTCTGTCTCTCTCTCTCTCTCTCTCTCTCTGTCTCTCTGTATTCCTTTTCTCTTTGATCCATGTGTTTAAAAACAGTTTAGAAAAGCAATGGCTCCACTTAGAGGCAATGAAAAGGAATAACCAGAAGCTTTTTCGTTGTTTTTATTTAGTTTTGCTAAACTGAAGGGAGCCTTTTACTGGCAGGATTCACATAGCAGCTAAGAGAGTGGGCAGGAGAGGTGGTCTTGATAAGAAGGGAAACCCAAGTGGAAAACAAATTAGTTATGCCTGTGATAGACCGGCGGTTTTCAAACTTAGCAATTTTCAGATCTTTAGATTTTACCTCCCAGGATTCCTCAGCCAGTATGTGAGAAGTCTGCTATCTGTGAATTTTGACCAGGGTGGGAAGATGCTCTACACAGAAGACCATCCCTGGTTAAAGACTTTTAGTTACTAACTAACACCTTAAATTGTACTGGTAAACAATGTAGCACCCACTTCCAATATTGGTAGCCATGCTAAAGTGATTCTCATCCACATAATATGCCATCCCTTCCCCAACCTTTTTTGTTTTGTTTTGGCACCAGCTGAAGTTTCAAAATAGTCTTCAGGGCAGCCCCATGTAGAAATCTTTGCAATACTGCAATAATGTCAAGAAGGAATGAGGGTGTGAGTTACTCTTGCTAAAACCTCCCATTCCATATATTAAGTCATACTCTGACTCATTTGTCCAGTATAAATATAAACCAAATACTGTATTATGTCCAGTTTGGTTCTTTGCCAATCAACCCTCTATTTATGTTTGAATATATTGACTGCTGTACAGTTTGATCTTCTCTTAAGATCATTGGGAATGGGAGGGGGGAAGACGAGGAGAGGAGGAGGAGGAGGAGGAGGAGGAGGAGGAGGAGGAGGAGGAGGAGGAGGAGGAGGAGGAGGAGGAGGAGGAAGGAAGGAAGGAAGGAAGGAAGGAAGGAAGGAAGGAAGGAAGGAAGGAAGGAAGGAAGGAAGGAAGGAAGGAAGGAAGAAAGAAAGAAAGAAATAAAGAAAGAAAGAAAAGAAGAAAGAAGAAAGAAAGAAAGAAAGAAAGAAAGAAAAGCTTTGTGTTCTGCCACCCAATCTTATTGTCTTTCCTTCTCAGACCACTTTCTCAGCCTTGTAAAGCAAGTCAGAGGACACCTGTTCTTCTCCAGCCCTTCACCTCACTCTAGAAGTTATGAGCCATCCTTTCCCAGATATTCATTTCTCCCAACAAAGGCCCCATGGAATCTCCCATGAGCAAAGAAGTAATGAGACACACAGGCAGTCATCTACTGAAAATTTTAATGAAACAAATAAGTTAATAAGTTAATAAAGTGAGGTAACTATGCATTGTCTCAGAAACAAAATTTATTAGGAAAACTACCCCGAGGCCCACCTTATTGTCTTTGGCTGGTCAAAGCCATCCCTTGCTCCCTTCCTCCCCCTCTTGCCCTTCACCATGCAGCCCCTCCCCTATTTCTGGAGATGACCATCCTGGATGAAGACTTGGGTGTGTTCTCCAAGGAGGGTGTGTTCAGTGCATCGAGAGGAGAAGAGTCATAGTTTGATGGGGGGAGAAGCTGTGAACAGCTCTCGCCATTTCTTCAAAACACATGCATGGACATGCAAAGTGAAGATGCAGTTGGGCAGGTGGGAGACTTTGGACATGCAGCCTAAAGGAGGTGTGAAATGAAAGCTGGACGTGTTCTATGGGACAACTCAACCACAATGGTATTGGTGGAGCTAGCTCTGAGAGGACGGGAAATTCTTCCAGATTTAATTCTGTTCCCTCCCAGTAAGTTAGCCTTCTCCCACCAGATGCCCTCCAGATGTGTTCTATCACCATTCCCATAATGCCCAGCCAGCTGCCATGCGAGCTATAGCTCAATACAATTGGAAAGCCAGTATCTATGCAGCAATCATAAAGGTGAGAATGACGAATGAAGACATTCAATAGAAAAACAGGACTTCTGTTGGTTCTCTTGTTTAAAGTCAACAAGACAACCCACAAGGAGCAGATTTTGATAGCTAAGCAGAGAGCCAAGCAAAAGGACTGGAAGGAAGGGGCTGTTTGGACTTAGAACTTGTTCTGGGATGGGTCTGTGGTTCAAAACAAAAATTCAGTGAATGACCATTGGGAAGAAAACCATAACTACAATCTGTACCAGGAGCAAGAGTAGAAACTCAACAAAGAAGTCACAGATAATCCTGGCTGATGATCTATTCATACATTACATAGTATTCAATGTAAACCTAAGAGTTTTCTGTTTTGCTGGGCTCCTAAACGCTGAATGTGCCAAGGAGGTCTGCTTGTGTTATTGATCTTTGCTAAGGAAAACACACTCAAGACCAAAAGTCCACCATGAAAGCTACAGAAGTTAAAATTCATGCAGATGGGCAAAGGAGGAAGGTGAGATCTGAAGGGCATCATCAGAGTGGCAGGCAGAATAATGGAATAATTGGAGCAATGGTGCTTCTTATCCTAAACCAGTGTTCCTCAACCTAAGCCACTTTAAGATGTTTGGAGTTCAACTCCCAGAATTCCCCAGATGAATTCTGGGAGTTGAAGTCCGGATCTTAAAGTTTGAGGAACATTGTCCTAGAAAGGCTGCAAGGGGAGATGTCTCCAGAAAAACCCTGGATGGAAATCATAATTTAAAGATTTTCTATCAGTAATAGAAAGGATGTGTTCACAGCTGGTGGGAAATCTGAATCTAAAGCAATGATTCCCTCCAACCTGTGGAGCCCAGATATGTTAGATTTCAAAAGCCCAAGTAGTCATATTAGAATAACCATCCAACCCAACTGGAGGACCTCAGCTTGGGGAGGGATACTCAAAAACTACACCAGAGTGCTGATAATTCTACAAGTGTATAGTACCTGAACCAAGCGCTTAATTCATTGCTGTTGAATGAATGGGAAACTCACTCACTCACACACACACATACACACACAAATACATACACACAGTGCCCTGGGAGAGAGCAGTACTCAACTCTCCCTCCAGAGACGGCAAGCTGATGAAATTCCCCCTGAGAACACCAGGACCCATTCTACTCTTAGCTACCTGAATTGGGTTTCCTTCAAGGGTGCACATGGAGAGCACCAAAGGACTCCAAATCCCTGCTTACTTCCTAGGCAGAGAAGGCACCTTAACCACTGCTAGAAATTGGTTTCAGGTTGCATATTCAAGATAGTTGCATATAGCGGTGCTCATCTCCCCCTAAACATGTTTCCATTATGTGGCAAGTTCAACTGTGTGCTCGTGAACCAAGGGGGAGGGGGGCATAAAGTGATGCCTGCTACCTAGTGGAACGGGGAGCTAAAAGAGAAGTAGAAAGGTGCTTCAAGGCTGCCAAGAGTAGGGTTAGGCATTGCCAGTCATTAATTGCTTCTAAATGCAGACAAGAAACCACGTTCAGTCAAGCTGCAATGTCCCTTGTCGAGCTCGGCTGAAGAAAAGAGTAACCTAGCTTTTGCATAGCTGAAAAAAAAAAGCATCGCCAACCTGGTTGCCCAGTAAAGTCAAAGTTTAGAGTCGGTGGCTGCCCCTCCATGGCTGTCACCATTTGCATGGTTTTCCTTGATGGGTTGGCCATCACAATGAGATCATAAGAGTCCAAAGTGGCCATTTCATCTTGACTGCTGTTTGTCAAAAGCGAATTGAATTCCTCGGTAGCCTGGAGGCACCTGAAAACACTGGAGTTAACTGGGAACCATGGCGGATGTCTACAGGAGGCTGAGAGATTAAAGACAGATCCCTCTGCCCATTACTTCAGGCTAACAAGGCTTGCCTCCCAACAGAGAAAGCTGCTGACTGAGTTTTACATTCCATCACGATCACTGTAGGAAGCCCAGAAACACTGGTGAAGTTACGACTGACTGACATCTGTCATGGGTGCTGGGACCACCCTGCTGTGTCAGAGACCTAACTATTTGTCTACATTTGCTGTAAATGCTCTGGTGCTAGTGGCTTTGCCCCCAATTGGAAGACTTCAAGTAAAGTTGAGGTGATCGTTCTGGTGCAAAGGCAGACGAATCGGATGAGGAAACACCAACAGGGTGAGGCTGGAGAAGATTTCGGCTCAGTCGAGCACGGTCCATAAGAGTAGACAGGAATTGTCTCTCAAGTCCTCCTTCAAAGGAAAGACTCCCTCCCAGCCTCTCCTCCCCTTGTGTAGCTGGTGTGTGGCTTTTATACAGCTAGTCTGGAGTGGCCATGTTAGTCAATATTGGTGCTAGCCGATTGGGAGATGTTCAAGGTCTGAGCAGAGACAGAGATGTCTTCATGGTCCACAGGACTATGATAGTCAGAGGTGATGTCCGGTTCCCCAGTGCGAACTGGTATAGCGGTCAAGCTAATGGAGTTGATGGAACCCTTCCGTAGGCACTGGGAGTAAACACCAAGCAACAAGTCCAGCTTGTGCTCAATAGACTCAACCTGGAGAGAGAGAGGAAGGGAGAGGGAGAGAGGGAGAGGGAAGGAAGGAGGGAGGGAGGGGGAGAGACAGAGAGGGAGGGAGGGAGAAAGGCAGGGAGGGAGGGAGGGAGGGGGCAGAGTGGGAGAGGGAGAGGATGAGAAATATCTGAGCTGTAAAATATGGATCAAAGTTATGAGGCTGGACATTTATTCTTCAGAATCAGCAGCTATAAAATGAAGGTAATTCAGGTGTATAAACTAAAGGGACTGAGGGATGCCCAAGAATTTGACAAGGTAATGGTGAAAATGGGCAAAGCTTCAGCATTCATATAGGTGGGTCTGAGATTTTTCTAGATTTGGGGCAGAAAGTCCTTAATTTTGTTTTTAACTCTGCAAATCCCATTCTTTCATTTTTGTTACAGGCCAAGTGCCTTATTCCAGGAAAAATACCCAGTTTAGCAAAAGCATCATCAAAATTGGGCTGTAACATTTATATGGCAAAGTTGGGGCCAGAATTTTGGGCACTTGTTAAGCAAGTCACCATTTGACCAGATTCAATTGTATGTCCATTTTTAACAATGGTTGCAAAGTGAGTCACTCTGGTCATTAAGCAGTCCATGTGGTCATTAAGAAAACATAGCATATTCAATGGGCTGCAAGAAAACAGCAAAAAAAGTTGCAAATCACACGCTTGGCAGAATCAAAAGTCATGTGAATGCAGGGGGCAGCACACCATTTTATGATGATCAGAATTGCTTTCCAGGCCATTAAGCATCTTTTCTGAGGCCTTAAAATGGTCATTAAGTGAATATTACCTCTATCCCTATGTTGACCAAGACTACTCAGTGTAGCCATACAATATTAATCTATTCTCAGGTGCAATTTCACATAATGAGTATCCTGTTTAAAGTCCTTTCTGATTTGGGACTGGTTATCCATGGGATTCTGTTCTCCAAATAAAATTTGCTTACAGGTATTTGTGGTTGAATGTTCCCAACCCATAGGAGTTGAAAGGCATTTCTATCGAATTCCTAAACTGCTGCAGATTCAGAAGATCATGATGTAAAGAACAGCAAGCTTCCCTGTTGCACATGAGAAGAACCAACCTCCTCCCCAGGTCATAAGAAGGTTGTTGCAAATCTTAAGGGCTCTGCCTAACTTAATAAACAGGAATGTTGGTCCTGAATAGAACAAATTCAGATGTTGTCATGTTCGTAATTCTTTCCTGTTTCTTTCACTACATCTTGCTAAATAAAACTCTGTAAGAATCATATTTGGAAAAGTGTCACTTTTTAAAGCATCTACCAAAGAGTCCCATTGTGCTAAGATGGGACGGAGGGATCTTTATTCAGCAGGAAAAAAAAGTCATTTCCTTTCACTATCAGAAATCAGCCAACCTTTTGGCATATGAGGCAATGCACAGGCATCAGAAGTTGGGAAAAATTTCCTGGGAGAAATGATGGGAATAACCTCTCTGCTGTGTTCAAATAACATGCCTAACCAGGTTATTACAGCAGCTGCCTGTGCATAGCATGTTAAGCTTGGTTACTTTACAACTTGAATAGGATTTTGGGCTTTTCAGGTATGGTGTAAACTCAGGTTCAGCTGGTGTATGGATCAATCTGTTGGGCAAAACCATAAAATGAATTAATTCAGCCATCAGGTTGAGCATATTAGATTAATTCAGCCTCTTTGTTCCTAAGAAGAGGATGACCAGGATCAATTGTTGGCTTGTGAACCAAGATGATCTAAGAAGCCTCCAGTGGAAGCTACAATAATGTCACATATGACATGAAATCATGATGCGCACAATGCAAATTACCCCATTCATACCATCTGCATGAAAATGTCATTATGCCGTCGATGTCGCTTGAGATTACCTCCACAGATGCTCATAATGCTTTAAGGGCTTGAACTAGAATTGGGGGAGTCCAAGTTCAAGTCCATCCTTCACTATGGAATCTCCCTGGAGAATAAATCACCCAATTTCAGCTCAGCTCATTTTAAAGGGAAAAATGAAGAAATGCATGTTAGGAATACCACCAAGAGATCGTAGACAAAAGGAGAGGAGGGAAATCTAATTATCAGAGAGATGAAATAGAAGATTACAAGCAGTGGCCGATCATAACATGTATAAGAGGGGTGTCAAACCTGCATGATGTATCGTGACCTTTTTCCCCTTCACTAAACTGGGTGTGGGTATGGCAAGTGTTTGATGCATCGGGCCTGCGGGCTGTGAATTTGACACCCCTGATGTATAAAGAGCCCACCTTCCTCTACCCATTTTCCTCCAGGCCCAGCCTTACCTGCTTTTCCACCTTTAGCACTCGGCCCATCATACTGAGTTCATCCACCAGGTCGACCTCCAATGGTGCTTTTTCCCCTTTCTCCCGTGTCTTCTTATCCATGGCGACACCTCCCCGGCCCACAATCTGATCCACACTGAAAACAGTGAAGAAGAGAGAGGTGTTGGGGAGATGACATCAGGTGAAACAAAATGAGGCTATCTGGGTCACTTGGGGAACTAGATCAAGGCAAGGTCCACCTCAGAGGATTCCACCTGAAAGGGTTTTTTTCTGTCTAAAAATTAGAGGCTTCCTGTCACTTTCTAATTATAATATACTCTGGAGCTGTATATCCCCAACATCTCTGCATAAGAATAATTGCAACAGTCCTCTCAAAACCTAAGTCTTTAATAGTAGAAGGTTGGAAAAGATCAACTGCTTTTGTTTTCGTGCCCAAGTGGTTGTGCAGATGCTGATCATCTTTTTACATTTTGTCACTGGGACTCTTCCATCCTCTCGCAGTATCTTGTCTGCAGCTGCATCTTAAACCTACAAAAGAAACTCAGGTCTACTAGGACTCTAAGTCCAGCTCAATTAACACTGGCCAAAATGTAGTTGTTTCTGATCTTGCTATCCAGTGGTAGTCTTGCCACCATCACCATCACTAGTTCTGGCTTCTCAAGTTGCTGGGAAAATAACCCTGAGCACCACCGAGCCCCAGTCTTTCTCCTCACCGTGTCTGGAGACTTTTGATTCTGCCAAGCATGTCCAGGTGGCCAGCTGAGTATTGCTCAATCACATCCTTAACATCATATGGTCTCAGGGTCTCCTTGAATTTTCTTTTGGCTACCAGGAATTTAAGAATTCTGCAAGAAAACATGCTCTTTTTTTTAAAAAAAAAAGAAAGTTAACATGCGAGGCACCAAAACCTGGAGGAGAGATCCAGATAACCTTTTACTGGTCTGGGTAACCTTGCTTGACCTTCCCCCATTTAGTAACTGCTTTTCAGAACTGCTGGTGGGGAGGAAAGTCCTTTAACCACAGATGCCAAAAATACAACCTGAAAGCAGGAGACGCTGTGGCCCAATCCTCTTCAATTCCAGTGCCCCCAGATTTCATCACCCATAATCCTGATCTTATAGAACAAACAGACTTTTATATTTAGGGGTTTCAGGTCAACCACTTCAACTGAAGTTGAACAAAGACCACAGCAAACCCTAAAATGTTAACTAAATGACTAAGTTATAATCACCCAACTGCTCTGCTCTCCATTTTAAAAGCCCACAAGGCAAAAATTGCTTCAGTATCAAAGAGTATAGAATTGCTGGGCCTAACAAAGGATTTCCTACTTGAACAAAATCAAGCACAATTTTTAAGATCTGTTCCGGGGCTGGCCTGAATATAGTGGCAGCAACAGTCAGGACTGAAACAGGTAATCCCACTCCAGCTACTGTATAGCCTAAGTCTTCAGTCATGGGTGGAGCATTCTTCCAATGGAGCCTGATAGACTACCAAAAATGTCTTAAAGAACAGACGGACACACTTCAACCCACCTCATGGATCAACCAACTTCAAGGAGCAAAAGAGAGACCATCATATCTTCCAATTGTGAATTTCACTGTCAACCTCTTTTTTTTTTTTACTGCTAATGTACAACTGGGATCTCTCCCTTGGTTTCCAAGGATTTCTCCAGGGCACTCTGCCTGCAAAGTATATATTCAGCCATCCCCTTCTTCTTTTAAAGCCAACTCTAATCGGCTTTAATTTCAATTTCTTTAATCTCAATTTCTCTTGAGAGCAACATCTAGGCGACAAAATGTTTTTTCCAGTTCGTTGTGCAATCCCAAATGCCAAGACTTTGATTTGAGAGGACCAAATCAACAAAGCAAAGGAAGAAGTCCTTGTGGACCCAAATCTGGAGCTCTTAGCTTTGATTCCAGCTTGACAGCACTCACCTGACTGCTCGGATCAAGGTCTTTACAGTAGGCATGATGTCTTCAAAAGTCAAGTCACATTGATGGGTCTTTTCCTCACTACTTTCCTCTGTAGGACCATCAGCTGTGGATGGAAACGTGACTTGGTGGGAGGACTAGCCTCTAGGTCAGGATTTCCCAACTGTAGTTATTTCAAGATACGTGGACTTCAACTCCCAGATTTCTTCAGCCACGATATTGGCTTTGAAATTCTGAGACTTGAATTCCACACATCTTAAAGTTGCTGAGGTTGGGATGCACTGTCCTAGGGGAAATGTGTGCAATATAAAAATAAGAAATAAAATATACCAAATAGCAAAACTACCACATGTTTCGAACTCTTCAGAAACACGAGCAGCAATGGAATAAACACAAATAATCCTTAGCAAGCTTGGTTGATTTCCCCTTAAGATCAACTACTATGAATTAAAACCATATGAAAATTTCCCAACCACCAGCTTTGGCTGCTTCCAAAATTTACCATCCACTGGTGTCCGGGGCTTCAGCCTCAATGAGGCCCGGAACTTTGTCCTGTCATTGAAGCTCCAGCTCTTTTGTACCTTGCTGGGGCTGATGCCTTCGTTGACGTTCTCCGTGCTAGGGGAGCGATGGAGCGGAGGCACCAGATGCTGTTTCCCCCGGCTGCCTTGCTTCTGAGAACTGCTGACTCGGATGCGGTCTTTGAGTCCCATTTTATTGCTGGAAAGGGTTTAGAGTGGAGGTTAAGTGGGGAACATGTGACTTGGGGAGGATGCAAAGCCGCAGCTGAAGGGGGCCCTAGACTCAAATCTGCTGCACTCCTCTGCTTACCCTTTGAATAGGTTACAATTTTGACTGTGGGCTTTCCTGTGATCAGGGCAGGCTCTCATTGGCCCTGAAATCCTATATAATTCAGATAGTCCTCAACTTACCAGTGTAACTGAGCCCAGCATTCAATTATAAGCCATGCTGGTTGTTAAAAGGGTCACCACATGACCGTGGCTGATTTTATGACTTTCTGAGGCAGTAGTTAAGTGAATCATGACTGTTATTAGATGAGCACCGTAGTCACTAATAGTAATAGCAATAGCACTTAGACTTATATACCATTTCCTAGTGCTTTACAGCCCTCTCCAAGCCGTTTACAGAGTCAGAATCTTGCCCTGAACAATCTGGATCCTCATTTTACCAACCTTGGAAGGATGGAAGGCTGAGTCAACTCTGAGTCAATCAGAATCCAACTTCTGGAATGAGCAGTGGGTTAGCCTGCAGTACTGCATTCTAACAACTAAGTGATCTATTGTTTACAATGGGTATTTTTTTTGCTGAAAACTGGAAGTAAATGCCGGTTTCCAGCAAAACACATGACAAATCACAGTCATATCTCTGTGGGAACCTGCAAATGGCCATAAATAAGTATGCCAAGTGTCCAAAATGCAACCACATGACTGCATGGGGTAAGGCCTTATTGGGACTTTAAATCTAGGCTATAAGTAGCTCCATGGGGGTCTGTCATAACTTTGAATGGTCGCAATTTGAGGATATTATGGAAAAACCCCTACAAATGGATGAGAATCAGAGGAAAGTTTGGTCGCCAAATAGAAAGTCATAAAATCAGGCACTTGGAATAAAATAGCTAAGCATTTTAGCAAGTCATCATTCAAACTTGAAATAATACTTTAGTCAATAAGAGCTTCTATCCTACAATATATATATATTTTCTGCATACATAGCAATACTTTAGTACGTGGATCAGCTGCCACCTTACACTTGCTTCTGTTTTGCGGTGCAGTGACAGTCTGCCATGAACTACTCCAGGGAGGGTGGACAGGAGAGGAAATGCTTGGGGGAAAGCGAAAGTAGCCTCCATATTACCTGAGATGCTGCTTCAAAGTCAACTGGCTGGGAAAGGAAAGCTGCTATATACCAATCTAGACTTGAAGTGACTGTTCTGAAAACATCTTGCCTGAACCTGATTGGTCATGGTGTGGGGTGGTCAGCAATGGGAGGGAAAAATTTAACTTAGGGATTTGGGCACATGATTCTCAGTTCTGACTATGACTTCTATTAAAACTATACTTTTCTCAACAAAGAAAATTAAGGATTGTTTCTACTTAGGTATTTCAGTGGTGCCAGGTCTGAGAGTGTGTCAACCTGATCCTCTTGGTTTTGTTTTTTTCTGGAGATGTGCCCAATGATTCCACTTCCGAATGAGGTGCCAAGGATTGTTAACTGACATGTATCTTTCCCACTACCACCAACTAGTCTTTGCGGGTAGAAAACAAGCATATAAGGAAGTTAAGTCTTTCCCTGTAGCACTAGTTTTCTGCAAAAGATTAAATAAAAGGTCTCAATAAAAGATTAAAAAAAGGATTTTTAAAAAAGTCTCAATGCAAATCCACACCAATGCAAATCCACCCCGTTCAGTGGTGGGATTCAAAAATTTTTTACTACCGGTTCTGTGGGCATGGCTTGGTGAGTGTTGCAGGGGAAGGATACTGCAGAATCTCCACTCAGAAGTGGTATTTGCCGATTTTCCAAACTACTCAAAATTTCCACTACCGGTTCTCCAGAACTGGTCAGAACCTGCTGAATACCCACCTCTGACCTCATTGTAGAATTTATGACTTTGGTGCAGTGCGTTCATTATCCATTTGTAGGGTCTACAGGTTGGACCACAAGTCAAGCAGCTGATTTCAGTTAGAGAAAGGATAGAGGAAAAGGGCCCAAACTAGCTCATGCCACAACCCCATTCATAGTCCGGAGCCCTTTCCAAAATACTTACAATAAAGATTGAAAGGAAACAAGCAAACAAACCAAACGTGAAACGTTAGAACAATTAAAAGATGAAGAGACTGAAAGACACAACAAGACCAGGGATGCCTGCAGAGGAGATGTTTGGAAGCTCAGCAAGCTCAACACGAGATAAGCTGGCTGAGAGTTTTATTTAAGATAATGTTTGGCCAATAAACCAAGAACATCTTCCTTGATTGCAAGGGAAAGCCTACAGCCCAAGCAAATGTGGCTGTGGAAGGAAGAAGCCATTGTTCCCAGATAATACTTCTTCCTTCCTAACAAGATATTTGACCCAACATAAGAGAATAGAGTGTCGCTCAGGGTTGAACTGTGGAGTCCTTGGTGCTCTCTGAGCTTGGTTGTTTTCTGGCAGACATTTCATTACCTGACGAGGCAACATCAATGCTAGCTTTCTTTTGCTAGAAGAGACTGGGGTTCGCTCTCTATTTATATACAAGTGACTTGCTCTGTCAGAGTTGGTGGGAGTTGTTCTTGGTGGTTCCTCCTAGTTATGATCTTATTTAGTTGGGTAATGAAACGTCTGTAAGAAAACAACCAATCTCAGAGAGCACCAAGGATCCTATGCTTGTCCCAATTTGCCTATTTATTCAAAGTACCCAGGAGGATTCAGATGGAGATGGATCTGTGGGGAACAAGAGCTAAAAAAACCCAAGATGGCCACTACAACCATGTGATTGAAGCCTTGGGTCCTTTTTACATGCACATCACTTGCAACTGTTAAATAAATACATGTTTTGCTTCACACAAGCGCAAGGGGAATTGTGGGGGTTGGTGGTGGTGAAAAATGTCACGATCACAGCCACATCAGCACAAATAAAGTCCTGCCCCATTTTGAAACATGTTGCATGTGCAATGAATGTTTAAAAAAAAACAGGAGGGGCTTCAATCACACTATTACAGACATATCTTTCCAAAGGAATCTAACCATAGTTAACCCTAATCAAAACTAACATATGTTTCAGTGGCTAACTTTAAAGTTGACTAACGTTCATTAACTCAACTGAGGTAGTTTGCACTCTCAAGAATGATCAAAACCTTTTCTCTAGCAGAACGTTCAGCTTCATGAATTTGTTCAACTAACCAAACTGCTTGGGTTCATACCACAACCCTAAGTCCTAGGAAAAATTAACCAAGTTAAACCTAACCAATTGTGGCATGTTTAGTAGCCACAGCCAAATAGCATGAAACAGGATATCTTTTACAGTAATAGCACTTAAACTTATATACCACTTCACAATGCTTTCCAGACCTCTCTAACCAGTTTACAGAGTTTGCAGATTGGCCCCAACAATCTGGGTCCTCATTTTACTGACCTTGGCAGGATGGAAGGCTGGGTCAATCTTGAGCCAGTGAGACTCGAACTGCCTAACTGCCAAAATGCTGGCAGCTGGCAGTCAGCAGAATTAGCCAGAATTAGCCCTTGCCATCTCAGACAGTGTCTTTTTGAGCAAGGGCTCCAGAACTGAATTGTAAAACACAAGAAAACACCAAATTGCTTCTCCTTTTCAAGGATGGCCTCTGAGTTCTGCTCAATAGGAGCACTAGAACCAAAAACAGAAGTCCACAGATCCAAATGGTATTTGACCTAACAGACCCAGCAATGGTTTGGCCAATAATTTGACATCAATGGACAGAGCTTCTTTTTCTTCCCACCCAAGCAGAAAAAGGTACTTCTGACCGCACTGTTAAATTTCTTTGCTAACCATTCCCCACATGCCTAAGCTAAATATAAATAACAGTCCCTCGCTCACAACCATTGTCTCTATCCCGCTCAGCTTCAAGCATGCATTGCATAACACTTTGGGCTCGTGTCTTGATCAAGGGCATCCACCAGGTGTGATCATAAAGGTGGCCACAATAGTAAAATCAAAGTTCTGGGTGGATCATTGAACCTAGAAAACAGGCAAACCTTCATGTCACTGTCATTAACCACTACCCTGTGGACATTTCTCTTTCTCTTCTTCTTGAGTTGGACAATTCTGCTTCCAGCTGGAAAATGGAAGGTTACAAAAACAAAAACTGCTGGCTATCATCTCTGTCTTTCTGCTTGTTTTTGCTTACCATCATTCCTTTTGGCAGAGAAGAAAGGCATAGCTTTAAAACGTTGATTGGTCACCAAATGGGAAGAGTCAAAAATCTACAATAGTGAGTTGGAGAAAGGGGATGACACCGTAGAATAGTGTCTTTGTGTGTATGTGTCAGGAGTGGGGAAATTCCAGCATCTGAGAAGGAGGAAGGATAGGATTTTACCATCTGTAAAAAAAAAAAAAAAAAAACACCTGCTCCCTATAGTTCCAGGGAACCGGCAAAATCAGAAGCCCCTGATTTTGTGGACATGGAAAGTTGTGCAATGTCAACTTAGCCCCAATGTAGAATTGCCTGTGATCCACAGGAGATGAAACAATTCTTACCGGATTAAAGAGGCATCCAAAGAAATAGGAAAGGTTGCCTCACCCATGCCTAGCATCAAGAAATCACTGCATTGTGGACTTCAAGACCATCTATAGCCCAAAGTATGAAGAAATGCCTCCAGATTTATAGGCAATGCAAAGTCCAGGAAATTAATTCCTCTTTTCAGCAAGGGTCGGAGATTGGTGGAATAAAAGCAAGATAAAATTGGCATGCAGAAATGCCAGTTGCCGAACTTGGTTCAGAGACACAGTTTGGTGTAGCAGTGAAGCATCAACTTAGAAATCAGGAGATAGATCAGGAGTTCTGCTCCCACTTTAGGCACAAAAGTACTTGGGTGACCTCGAGTCAGTCCCACTCTCTCAACCCTAAGAAAGGATGAAAGGCAACCATCTTGCCAAGAAAATTCCAGGGACTTCTCCAGGCAGCTGCCAGGAGTCAATCTTGGCTCAAAAGTACCACCCACACTACAAACAAACCTTGGTTAGCTATCTTAGAGCCATTCATGGACCTAATTCTCACTGCGCAGCTGGCTAAGTAAGGAATCACAAGTGGCCATTTTCTCCAGAAGGCTTGTCCAACAAAAATATCCTGTTTTCAATTGGCTTTTAAACTGCAGGTATGACTTGAACTTAGGGAAATAGATGATATTTCATATGTCCCATCTCGTTCCCAAGTAACAAACACCTAAGCAACATTTTCTGACCAATCCTCCAACAAGCACCAGGTTTTTATTAGATATCTTTCATGCATTGTTCCCTCAATAGAGATTTGGAGGATTGCAACTTTGGGAAAAATGCCTTAGTATTTCAGAAAGAGAAAATGACAAGAACTGCACTGCTACATTTGCTTTACACAGGCGACTCTATATCAGTTCAGAAGCCCATGGATTGATTCTTGGGAATTATTTTCCTCACTCCCAATAAATATTTTTGTCTTGCTGTAGCAACTTTCATCATTCCAGAAGATACATTCCTGCATTCTAAAGCTACCTAGAGCTGCCACATGTCTGGCTTGTCTTTGCTACATGAACATCTGAGATCTCCACCTGAAGCAAGCTGTGAAGGAATAAGGCAGCTGCAACAGCACTGGTCTCTGGTCACTGCCATGGCCCAACAGATCCCAAAAAGAGGAGTGAATACTTTTTTAATGAATCACAGGTAGATAATTGGTCATCTAACTTGCAAAGATGTCTTTGCACAATGACTGGAGGCATTGTGAAAGGGTCACTCTGGAGGCACCATCAGTATAAGTAGAACACTGATCATTGACCTGCTAATTTCTCACCATCTTGCAAGAATGCACCATTGAGATCATCCACATTTCCCATGGAGGAAAACTGGTAGCTCTTTTTGGCCTATCTTACTGGGCAGCATGGTCATCGGTGTTGGTTTTCTTGAGGAACTTCAAAGCAACTCTGCATTCTCAGGTGAGTTGCCTTTTTCCAGGAAGGACAGAGGACCCTGGTTTTTCCACCTTAGATCGGAGATTATTCCAACAGCCAGTTTTCAATCTCCAGAATTCCCCATTCCTTTAGTCTTTCCCCCATGCAGCTCAATTAAGAAAACTGGAATAACTTCAGGGCCAGCCCTAGGGCAAAATTCCCAACAAGGTCAGATTCCTTCTTCAGCTGAACATAGTTTGGATGGGACTTCTTCCATGACAATCACCAAGTTTTAATGTCATGGATAGAAGAAAAGGGGCATGAAATTGTACACAATCAAGATTCTTTCAATACCTTCTACTGTATGGTTCAATCTGACAAGCCAATGGACTAAGTCTTTCCAGAACTGCTAGGTTATCCAGCCAAGGTGTTCATGGATTGCATCCATATCTTAAATCGAAATCTTCCCATTTGTAAGAAGTTGAATCACTCTGGGATCAATCAATCAATCATTTAGAAGAATCACTCTGCTAATGGAATCACTACATCTGGAAGGATGAGGGAGGTGTTCCTGTCTTCATGCATTCATGTTTCCAAGTGACTACCACTGGCCCTAAGAGTTATTCCAGACCCAGAATATAATCAGGCAGCTACAAGAAGGTAAATCTCCAGCGCAGCTTTAAACTTTTGTTTGAAAGTACAACCTGAGGAAACCAATCTTTCTGATTTAAGATTTGGGGGTATGAAAAATCAGAGAGAAACACAAAAACTCCCAAAATAAACTGAAGCAAGGTTGAGGTACAAAGTGTCATGATGGTGGCCCACTAGATTACTATCTTGGCCTGAAATGATTAATTGCATTCCATGTTAGACTGAATATTCCCTTTTCCATTAGGTTCACTCTCCAAGACTTAAGGAACATAGAAACTTTTTAGAATCATCTCATAGTTGGTTGCTTTGGGAACCTGGACAAATTCTCCTGCCCTACATTTTAAAAATCCTAAGAAATCCATACCATGTTGAAGTGTTTTGATTTCTTTTGATTAATCCAGATATTCTCTTAGGGTCGTCAGAAGTCAGAATAATGTGGCTTGGATGGTTGGGGCAAGGATGAAGAAGAGAAAAGAAGCAGGAGGTTTTAGAAGAAAGGAAGACTTCAGAAAGTATTAAGCAGCAACAGGGGTCCCTGGGTTCTCCCATCCCAATGTGGCCCATGTTGAATCCAAGTGCATTTGTTTTAACTCTTGCTCAAAAGCTGCACTGAAGACATACCATTATTATTTTTTTCAGGAGAGCAAACATATCTCCCACCCTGGAAGGGCATCATAACAAATGGGAAGGAAGGACATCCCCATGCACTTCTCCATTGCACATGATTTCTGCAGCATGCCCTCTCTGATATTAAAAAGGGAAGGGTTTGAATCAATGGGACAACCATAATGCAAATAGAATATGAATATCAAGACAAGTCCCCAAACATCTCCTGGACAGCAGATCCAAAGCCTCGGTACCTCTGTTTCCAGCCGGTGGGAATCCGAAAGAAATTCCTTTTACTACTAAAGATCTGGCTAGAGAGAGGAGAAGGAAAACAAAAACAAAAAAAACAAGAACAAAAAGAAGAGGGGCGGGGAGAGAAGACAAGAAGGAAAAAAGAAAGGAAGAGAGGGGAAAAGGTTAGTAAGGGGAAGGGCAGAGGGGAAAGCCATGCTGAGGCCAACAGGACATGATGAATGTTGTGAGAGCACCATCCACAGAACACCTCACTCAGGATATCCCCAAATTCACTATAATTTCCAATCCTATCATTGATATGGACTTGGCCTCCATGAAACAAGCCAGTGTCACCAGAGCTTGCTGGAGGAAGGCTTGGTTTAAAAAATGATCAGTGTAGTTCAGATCTGGAAATGGGCATATTGGCCAAGAAGGTCAGATGTCACATTACTCATGTTCTTCTTGTCTATTGATAGCTATTTCCAATACCTCCATTAAAGGGTCCTCCTCTTGACTGTGAGTAAAACCAAAAAAGAATAGTTTGCTGTTCTCACTGTCAATCCCAATTGCTTTCTTTATGGCTTACAACCAGGCCTTAGCTCAGAGACCTTGCTGCTTTTAATATGAGTTTAACAGGTCTCCTGCACAGGGAGTGGGCAAATAAGATGTCTCTCTGTTGCTTCACCATTCTCTAGGCCTGTCATCTTTTCTTTATGCTTCTTTTGAACATAACTTCATTGCTCTTCTTGAAGAGTGCTCAGTAGTCTTAGGACCACAGTGGATAGGTGCTCGGAGAACTATGCTAGGGAGCAACAGAGAAGCACCTCTCATTTCTACTTTCTTATATGACTTCCACACCACCACTGATGGGGAGGTGCTATTCAGGTTGATATAAGTTTCTGAATAAGGTATAAAAGATGACTCTACTTTGAAAGCCTGTTGCCCAAATCAAAATAGACCTGGAAGACTCTTCCCATGGAGAGAAGAGTCACCTTAAAGTGTTCATCTGACTGCACCAACAGAATGCTTGGTGAAATATATCAGCTTGTGCCCATAACAAAGCTTGTTGAGGACATTATAGGGAAAATATTGTTTTAACACTGGAACGGCCAAAGATGATTTAACGCTAATGTCCCGGGCTAGGGACATGATGAAGATATGTGGACATATCTATGGAGATTCTCAATCATCCAGTTCATGATTGTTCCAAAGATCCTTTTTGTAAAGGCAACTGGAGGTGATTTTTTTCAGTTCAATTCCAAAATCATGATATTGCATTAATTATATTGTTTCTTGCAAATTGGGCAAATCTATAAACCAAAATAAAATAAATACTGTTTGAATCTTATGGGGGCTTAAGACAACCTTTAACCCTTAAAAACCCTGTTCCTTCAAGAGAAAAAACAGTCTCATGGAGACTTTTTTCCTACTTGGAGAAATGAAGAGAGAAAACACTACCCTCCCTCACATCCCTGATTGAGATGTTTGGTCTTTCCACTTCTGGTGACACCACAACGTGATCAGAAATACCACTTGAGGACTTAAGGAATTACTGTAAAAAGTAGGCCCTGGTTTCCTGCAAAATTGACCTCCCTTATCTCTAAGCACTGATGCAGCAAACAATTCCCTTGGTTCCCCTGTGTTATTTCCATTTTCAACGCTGCTTTCCCTTTCACTCTCCCCAACACACCACGTTATTCCCCCTACCTCAGCAGGAGATGCAGACCACCACCAGCACCTCTTGTAGGAAAACCTACCGTCCTGCTGCCTCCCTCTCTCTGAGGAGGGAATAAAAGCAGACACCACCATTTTAAAGGGAAGGGTTACCTTAGGCGCAAACACTTGGGTGGCGGAGCATCTTCTTCTATCCAGCTTCCGGAAATGATTAGGGAATGGAGAAGTGATGAGAAGATGGACAGAGAAATAGGAATCAAGGGAGACAGAAAGGAGGAGAGAGAGAAAAGATGATGAAATGAGGTGGACTGCAAAGGAGACTTGGAAGGTGGAAACCGTCCAGACCCAGCCATACTGACCCTCTTTCTGGAAAGAAACTGGTGCTGAAAACGTTTTGCCACAAGTCCTGCTAGAAAATGAGATTCTGGGTTAGCCATGATGTTATGTGTGTTGGGTTAATCTTTTTGGCGGCACCACCTAAATTTCTCCCTTGAAAAGGCAACCGTGAAAATGATCCAGGGGTGGGGTGTAACGCTGGCCTCCAGCCAGAAAAGGGAGATAAAGAATCGTGCATGGTTGTGCCTTTCTTTCAAGGGCCAAGGAGGAACCCAAAGGAAGCCAACTCAACTCGTACCACACGTAGAAACAAACAAAGGAGTAAAACCAGGAGGGAGCAGCAGCACAAGACAGAGTCCACACACCAGAGAGAAAGAGAGAGAGAGAAGGGCATGAGACACACCAGGGGCACGAAAACGTGCAAGGAGGTGGCATCAACCCTACCTTTCTCCTGTGCAAAAAGTAGGAGTGGAGGCTTTCAGGCCAGAGGTGAAGGAGTGATACGACAGTGGAGCTCCATCAGGAAATTTCCTCACCTCAGAGATCCTAAGCCCTCCGTTGCGAGCTCGGTGCAAGTTTTCAAACATAGGGACCAGTTCTCTAGGGTTGGGTTCAAATAAAAACATGGAGAAATTAAAAGCTTTCAAATTGAGAGAAAGGGGAGGAAACAAGCAAGCAAGCAAAAAAAAAGTAGAATGTCAAGGAAGGTTTTGAAAATAGAAGAGGATTCAGAGAGAGAGAGAGAGAGAGAGAAAGGCAAGAAGAAGAAGCAATGAAAAACCTAGCAGAAATTTAACAAAATTAAAACAAACACATTTGTGGACCACTGCCCATAAATTCTTTATAGAGACACTTGTTTTTCTCCATAGGAGAAAGGAATAGCTATCACCTAATTGTTCTGTTTTTGATTGACTTATCTGATAGACTAAATTGATTGGTATTGCTTATAGAATTAGGGTGCATGCCTGAAGGGTTACGCTGGCCTTTGTTCACATATGTTTAATCTAACTCCAAATCTAATTTAGAAATTAATCCATTTTTTAGTTTGTGGAATATATGGAACTATAAATCAGCCAGATGGCTTATATTCATAAAATACACTAAGCCATGAAAGTGAATGATCAAACTGTCTAAGCTTATCAAATGAAACCAAATTTGTAAGTGTGTTGTGGGAACACTAATTTATGAGCACAAGTTTCTATTTTGGGAAGGCAAGTAAACAAGTTGTCATGAATTATCATAATTTTGTTCTGAGTGTAATCCAAGCTGCAAACTAGATCTGTAGAACATTTCAGATCCTCAGATCTGTAGAATATTTCATTCGGAACTATCTAAAGCAACAGTACCAATCAATGAATCTTACCATTAATTGAGATATTCGGTCTTCAATGCTAAACAATGCCCCATTTCATACTGTTGGGCTGTTCATCATTGATAGTGTTCAGTAATAAACATTATTGAATTCAGGATGGGTATGAAACTTATTCCATATATGTCTCCCAAGGGCAGGCAAGCATACAATAAATATACATGGCAACTGAAATTAGTCCAAAAATTTGCAAAAGGAAAAACAAGACAAAAGGGATGAAAAGCTAGTGCTGGCCAGACTTCCATATTGGACTTTGGTTGGAAAATAACAGCAATTTGATATGGAATTAATCACATAGAAGAACTATCAATTCTTCCTCATTGGATGTCTTCAAGTCACAGATGGAATGCTGGACTGTTCTACCAACTCTAGGTTGTGGGCTCCTTTGTACTCTCCAAACTTGGTTGCTTTCTTGCAGATGTTTGATTACCCAATTAGTTAACATCATCGGTTCTAGAAGGGAGTGGTGTTTGTCCTCTCTTTATATACAAGTGGCTTGCCCTGTCAGTGTTGGTGGGAATATTCTTGGTGGTTCCTCAATTAGGCTGTTGTTTCTTGTTTGACTATTTGTTTGAGTTGGTATTTTCTTGAGTGGGATATTGTTTACTTCTCCATTGTTGATCTAGTGTTAATCTTGGTGTTAATATCTGCTGATCTATGTGTTGATGGCTGTCAAGGATTTTTTTTCTTTTATTTCCTTTTTAGCTTTTTTATTGTCTTTTTTGAGTGGCATGTAGATGTTTATCTCAATGTGCCTGTTGATGTTAATCTGTCTAAGTGCCAGGTTTCCAGAAATTCTCTGGCATTTTGGTTTCAGAAGTTCAGTTTACCAGTTGAAATTATGGTGAAGTCTGCTCATGTGTTGTGCAATTAAGAAGTATTCATCATGTCTTCTGACTGCTAGTTGGTGTTTCTGGATGCATTCTATTAGTCTTCTGCCTATTTGTCCTATATATCAGAGCGCACCAAGGACCCTGCAGTTCAGTCTTGAGCTGCAGACATTCTCTTCTGTTGATACAAATCTAGATTCACTATACTCAATAGCAACAAGAGGGTTAATAAGTTCTCCTCCATCTGACTCTAGGGCCAAGCAGAATCTGAATTTAGGAGTCAGAGTCAAAGAGTACTGGATAGCCAATATGCCTTGAATATAAGGGTATAGCCAAAACTGATCTAAGAATCCAAATGGTGGATAATGGTCTTTGCTTATAAAATATGTGCTCTTGATGCTAAGTTGCTAGTGTTGACATTCACATCATTACTGTTAAGCTCTAAAATTATCTGCATCAATGGGCCAAATATAAGTTAATCTGAAGCAAATGCTAGGAGGGTCTTCCTCTTTCACAATGATGTTTCTCTACATAGGATGCAAAGAACCTCCAACTCATAAGACCTCCCATTTGGACCAGTGAAACTGGGGTGGAGACCATAGCTCATCATTAAAACATCACTACTCCAGATCAGTGGTTTGTCCATGAAGGAAGAAAATAGGTCTTCGTACCATGGCCAGATGCTCTCTGGACTATCCTATATGGGGGTAGAGAGAGAGAAAGAGAAAGATGGGGTGCAATTTCATAGCCAAACCACTGAATAGGGGAAGATGGGAATTCTTCTCCCTGATGTTTGGCAAATGTTAATCTTTGGAATATTCCATTCGGGCAATACTAACCATCATAAAGGGAACAGGTTTTGCATAATTTATTCTTTCTCCTTAGTGCAGAAACTGTAGCCTTCCAGAATTTTTTTTTTTAAGTTTTCTAATGAATTTGGTCAAACCCACCAAAATTTGCATTCAGCACTGAATGAGTGCAATTCAAAAGGCTTCAGGGTGCAGCTTCCAAGCCTCTGTCATGTACATTCAAGACAAAAGTCCTTGAGGCAAAGATGTTTGGCATTGTATTTTTTTCAAAAAAATCTTCATCCCTAAAACATGTAAGATATTTTGAAACGGGAAAAAGTGAAACGACAGCACAGGCTTCCTGAATCCTGATTCTTCTTTTCAATCATCTTTTCACATACGGGATAGCCAATGATAATAAATCTACTGATAATAAATCTCCTCTCCCCTTATTACACTAGTTAATGAAATTTGTGATTCACCAAGCCACACACTGTAGTGTGGAAGTAAATCAAGGGTATCATCTTCTTGGTCTCCTTGTTTATTCAAAAGGTCCATGAGAAGGTCTGTATGCCAAAAGTACCCAATCGTGAGGTATAGAAACTTGTCGTTTTTGGTCCTTGTTACTACATTTCTTCTCACTTACTTTTCCCCCTTCCATCTTCCTTCCTATCTCTTCCTCCTGGTCTTGGAGGAGGGTCTAATGTCAAGATGTCTATCATGATGGCATGATTCAAGTTCCAACCCTTTTTACATGCAGATGCCATTTTGACATTTTTATTTCTCCCCAGGTGGACAATCATACCCTCCAAATACAGGTTTCCCCTTATTATATAAGGGACACAACTATGAGTTTAAGTAATTGTGCGTTCCAGTTCTAGTAGGAATGAACTGGTGAAGTGAGGTTGAAGTCCCACCTTTGGGGAAGGACATGAGTTGGTGTTCTTTTGGTGAGATCAGCCCCTTGCACATAGTGTTCTACAAGTCAATTAGTGCTATCTTATCTTGGAGGCAAGATTGAAAGCATCTTGACAACATTTTGATGAGGTCCCACTCGCCATCTTCAGGCTGGTGCTTTCAGCTTCGTGCTTGTACGAGCAAAGTGTGATCGGAGCTGCCATCTCCCTATATATACTGGTGAGGAGTTTGGCTGTGTTGTCATTTCTTGATTGGTTGATGGAGTTGATGTTTGCAGATTGGCTGGCTTTTTCATAAGAACATGTGTGGCTGAGGTATTGGGTGTGTGTCTATCAGCCTCCTGTGTTGTAACGACCTGGGTAATGGGCTGTGTGATGACCTTCTGAGTTCTATTGTTGTGACATCCTGGGTCTTGTGCTGTAATCTTCTGGGTCGTTGATTGTGTTGCAACATCCTGAGGTTTTGTGGTGTAACCTCCTGAGTTCTGTGATGTGATATCCTGAGTGGGTGGCTGTGATGTGATGTTCCAGGTTTTGGGTTGGCTCCTAATTTGAGGCCTGGATAGCGTTCATGGTGTGTGTCTGCTTGCTTGGTTTGGAGGTCAGGGTGTGTGGCAGCTGGTGATGCAACTGTGGTCTGGTTTCTGGATGGTGGTTGTCTTTCATCTATGGGATGGGTTTGGTTTTGAGTCTGGTGAGGGAGAATGGTGGTGGTGTCATGTGTTGTTTTAGGTCCGGTGTTGGTTTTCATGGCTGGGATTCATTTGTTGATAAGGGCTAGTTTCCAGATGTCTGGTAGGCGGGAGGCATCATCCCGTTTATTCATGTTATGGGAGTGTTTCTCTATTTTGATGGCTTCCCTTATTATTCTCTTGTTGAAGTGTTCAGTATTGGAGATTAATTTGGTTCCCTCAAAATTAATTTCATGTCCTTTGGCTTTAAGGTGCTGGAAAAGGGAGGAAGTATTTTCTTCTTTTCTGACTGCGTTCTTGTGTTCTGCGATGCGTGCATTTATTCTCCTGTTGGTTTGTCCAATGTATGTGGCTGGGCAATTGTTGCATGGTATTTCATAAACTCCTTGGTTTTCTAGCTGGATCTTGTCTTTGGGGTTTCTTAGGATGTTGGCTATTTTTTGGTCAATGCTGAAGGCTGTCCTGATATTGTGTTTATGGAGAATTTTGCTGATTTTCTCTGTGGTGCCGTTGATGTAGAGGAGGAGGGCGATACCATTGTCCTGTTCTGTGTCTCGGTTTCTGGGGGGTGTCTCCCTTAGGATTAGGTTGGTAGTTGTGTTTCTTTGGAATCCGTTGGAAATTAATATGTTAGTGAGGGTGTGTAATTCTGTTCTCAGGTGGTCTTTGTCAGCTAGGCGTTTGGTTCTGGAGATGAGGGTCTTGGCTACAGAGTTGATCTGTACAGGGTGGTGATGGGATTGTGCGTTTAAGTAGCGGTTGGTGTGTGTTTTCTTCCGGTGGATGGTGTGTCCTAGGGAGCCATTGGTTTTTTTGTAAATTAGGATGTCCAGGAAGGGAAGTTAGTTGTTGGCTTCTGTTTCTATGGTGAATTGAATTTTGGGGTGTAGGCTGTTGAGGTGTGTGAGGAAGTTGTCCAGTTTTCTTTCCCCTGTGGCCAAATTACAAAAGTGTCATCCAGTATATAAAGGGAGGCAGCAGCTCCGATCACGCTTTGCTCGCACAAGTACAAAGCCGAAAGCACCAGCCTGAAGATGGTGAGTGGGACCTCATCGGAACGTTCCCAAGATGCTCTCAATCTTACATGGGAAAAGACCCGAACATGCCAAGACCTGCATACCTGTATGCGTGAAAATCTACGAATATATTTCCATTATGATACTGCATCTGTCACTTTACAGATGTTAGCACTCCCCACCGATGCCTCTTGATGCTTCTCAATGAAATTCCCGAGTATGCCCACTCCGCCCCTCCGCTACTTGCTTTTGGATGTACAATCCACAACTTTTCCCCTCAAATAATCAGTTTTAATCGTTGTTTTGTGCTGCTTCTGCCTGTTTGGTCTTTAGTTTTGCTTTGATTTTTGTAGACAGTCACTTGATTCCACAGAATTTGTCTCCTTTGTATTTCCGTCTTGTTCTATGTTGCAGACAACTGAAAACCGGCTTGTATACTAAACATTAGAAAAGTGGGAGATGCATTTAGACACAGAGATCCTTGTGGGCTGCCACAGGCTGTTTGAGACTAAGAAAACGCAGTCAACATAAGTCTTGAAAGAGGACAGCTTTTTAATTGAACAAATTATGCTTAATAATAACAGTCTACCCTGTATGTATATGCATGTGACCCCATTCATGTCTACATGTATGCAAAGGTCCAGAATCATGCTCCCGTTAATAGCCCAACTCCTAGCCTCATACCTCTCCATTAGTCTCCATTGCAGCTTCCACCACCTAAGAGATCCTGGAGCCCAGTTTGAGTGGAGGAAACATCACATGTTATGAAAGATGTGAATGGAATTATGATGCCTTATGGAAAGGGCATGGAATCTGAACATTCAAAGCCCAGCAAACATGTTCAAAGGAAGCGAACTATGAAGCATCAGCCTCACTGATTTTAGCCCTTTCACCATGGCCAGTTCCTGTCCTGCAATTATCCATAATTAATTTACCACCTTCTCCTGATGGATGGGATTTAAACACCGGATTGGATAAGAACTCATTTATCAGAGGAACTCCATGTAAGGGAATGGCCACTTGCACGGGAGTGCAAGGCCAGATGAAAGGCACTTCTCTAGCTGGCAAGCAGGAAACAACATCTCCCCACCATCAAAAGGTAGTTCAAAAGAAGGTCAATGGGATCAAAAAAGCTGAAGGACACATGCATCCAATCCCCATGATTCTGTAACCTAATCTTGCTTTCCTTTCCAAAAATTTAATTAATTAGACTCTGGGAAAATCTAGCATTTTGGATTGTGGGCAGCTGCTAAGGCTGGCTGACACTCACCTTGAACCATCACAAGAATATCAGGCACCAGATATCCACCATCTACCACAGTAGGCCTCCAAGGCCACCATACAATCCCCATTAATTTCTCTGCCCTGTTCTCCCATAAAGTGACTCACATATTTCTCTGGAAATGTGGCAGAGGCAAAAAGAGGCATATTTAGCCCTACCAATTACTTGCACAAGTGTGGTTCTCTCTGATCTGTTTTCCCTACTCCGGTCCATCTCATTGCAATTCCATTAACTTGCTCTTTCCATTTCCCTGGTCATGATTTCCAAGGAACACCTGCCCCCTACCCTCTAACTGCCATCCCTCCAAACCCCCAATGTAACTTCACACATACCTAAAAGATGGAAGCATGCTGTCATAGTAACACCAGGTAGCAGTCAGGTAGGATCGGTTGATGTCTGTGGAGTAGAGGCGCCAAGCAGCCTAAATCAAGGAGGAAGGACAGGGGAAGAGACAGAAGTCAGAGCTAGACCAACTGAAGGGGGCTTCCTCTCCACCCAGCCTTAACAAAGCAGGTGTCGTGGATGGTGGGCCCCAATCCCACCCCTTGCATTCCTCGTTTGATGCATTTCCTTGGTGAAAGAGACCAGGGTTTCCCAAGGGAAGGCTCAGACACTCCAAGGAACAAAGTTACATGCACAGCACAGCCAGAGACAACTGGAAAGCCAAACTTGAATGAAGATATTAAAAAGAATTTAATTAAAAGATTAAAGCTTCAAATAAAAGCATGATGGCTGTAGCTTGCTAAACTCTAATCCTAACTATAAAATACAAGCAGTATTTTTCCCAGTGAGCTGCTTTTTGTCATCATCAGTCACCATCATCCTTAAACACATCATAAAGGGAGCCTTACCAAGAAGTCACATAAGTAAAGATGACAAAAATACAACTCATAAATATGACAAATTTCAAAAAGATGCAATAGCTTAAAGCAATGGCGGAATCCAGCTTCATAGCCCTTCATAAATACTTTTTTAAAAATCAGCATGAAATATTGCTATAGTTTTCTTTGCTGGTTTTTCTGTCAGCATAGAGAAGCTAGGAGTAGAGTAGAGTTGTAGGCAATAAAGAACTGGCTCCAAAAGAAACAGAAATGAGGTGGTGCTGCCACTCATCCTATAGAACTAGTGAAGATACAACCATCTTCACAAATCAGGATCCTGGTGCTTTTTTCTCCTATTCTTCTAATCAGCATCCTACTTATAGTGAATTACCCAGGTTGACCTTCATCCTAATCTCGCCACTGAAAAACTGAGGCTATGGTTGGATGTGGCTCATTAAGTCACAGTTAAGGGGTAACGTGGTATCCGTTGGCTAGGGTGGTTGTCAGTATGTATGTGAAACATATTGAAGGGAAAGGGAATAAATATTACTCTGGCAAGTCCTGTAGTAGATTCACCAGACTGGATATTTCTAAATCAGAAATCCACAGACTATGGCACAGGATCCACACAGGTCAAAAGTGGAGACATTTTTTTCCCCTTGAGTTTGACAACATCTGCATGACCTTGTCAATTACTATATTTTCTGAATTGGACTCAAACAAAAAAACTCCCTTTTAAGTAGGTTTCATCCCAGAGATGGGCAAAGTTGGTGCATCTCCTGAAGCTCCTACAACACCCATCTTCCCAACCAACAAGACCAGAAAAGCCTGCTTCCGTTCTTTCAACATCTCAACACTAGGCTGTCTCCATTTCACACCTCTTGGAGGACACAGACCAAGACAAAAGCAATGGCGTTGATTGGACCGGGGGTGTTCCACATATTGGATTATTGCTAGGAATGTGTGGATACCTCCTCTCTCTCTCTCAAGAACTCTCAAATTGCAGCCCCTCTAAATGTGGAGCTGGTTCTGCTTAGTTTCTTATGGCTGATTGAAGGAAGGCGGGGGAAACTCCTTTAGAGATTAATTATCAAGGAGAAAGAACAAGCAGACCTATCCTGACCTTTCATCTGCTCTGGAAAAGAGGGCTATGTGAATTGGCCAGTGGTATCAGATGGGAAGAGGACAGCATCCTCACTCAGGAAAGAGGAGGGCAGAGCTGTGTCCCTAAGATAGTTTTGTGTGCCAAAGCAACTGCGTGCATCCCTTTTGTCTTGCCCACATCTATTTCCAGCTGTTGTTGGAGGCCTCTCAGCCCAGGAGTTGAATGGCAGGGCAAGGCTGCCAGAAGAAGACCTTTTGTTGCATGGATTCTCTGGACCACAGAGATAACGTGGTGTCGGAAGTTCCATCTTTCTGACCACAATAGGAAAGGAACCAATCCAGACAAGAGAATGATAGGGAAGAATATTGCCGGAACAGAAGTAATTCTTCAACATAGCAGTGCAAAGCCAATGAAAGAGAAGCCAGAAAAGCAGGTTTGGATTTGAGCTTATGGATGGGGAAGGAAATGGGACTGGAAAGGAGGTCATGGCTTAGGATGGGGCTGAGTGGGGAGTGCTATATATACCCCTGAACTGGACAAACCATAACTCAAAGGTGGAAGAATAAGGAAATACTCACAATGAAACAATGGATTGTGAAGGTGGCAAAGCTAACAGACAGTGCAAAATGACTTGTTTGACTAAGGAGTGAACAACAGTTACTTTTAGAGAAGACTGGAAACCCTTTATGTTTTTTTCTGCTGAAAATGGACAAAAAGGAACCTGCAACTTTGGGATTTATTGATGAAAATGTTTGTTTATGGAAAAAGAGAATCAAGATATGCAATTTGTAACTGTTGCAAAGAAGACTTTTTTAGTTACCTTTCTTTTTCTTTAGTGATTCTTTAGTTATCTTTCTTTTTCTTTTGTTATTATCCCTTATTAGTTTGTTTTTTTTATAACTTTCTTTTTTCTACTTTCTTTTTTATATTTCCATGGCTTTCTAAATCTTATGTAAAATGTTCTCTTAATAAAAATTATTTTAAAGAAGAAGAAGCAGCAAACTGCTAACTCAGGGTCTCAGCTACTTTTGGAGGAAGGCAGGGGGTCAGGAAGACTTCCAAGGAAATTTTAGAAATTTACTTGCTCAGCAGTAGAACAGTGTGCTTTGCAATTATTCTTCCAAATGCTGAAGACGTTGTCAAAAAAAAAAAACCCAGTAATTTTTTAATTTGTGGTGGTCATGTGATATACCCCTTTGATGTGTGTGGGGGGGGGTTGGTTTTTTGTTGTTGTTGTTTTTGCAGATTTTGCAAATTTCATCACTAAGCAAAGACTTGAACGCTCTTCACTTGGGGTTAGACTTATTAGACTTCTTTACAGTACCAAACCACAAGCTAAAAAATAAAGAACTTATTATCTGTAAGATTCTAAATAGATATCAAAATAGATTCTATTTAATTTTAGCAGCAAATAAAACAATAATTATGCAACATTGGAAAACTCTACATAATGATTGAACTGTGGATTAGCAATGCCTGTTCAATTGCTAGATTAGGAAAAAAATCTCAGATAAATTAATGAGACTTCAGAGACAAAAAAATAGAGAGATATGTCTGCCACCTTGAGTTGTTTGTAAAAATAATAAAGGTGGGATAGAAATAAATAAATAAATAGAACCCCACAGTTTTATTGGATGTTATGATTTACCTTAATAGCAATAGATTACGCCTTGGTATAATCTTTATTTATGGTACATTTTTATAGTATAGTACCCATCCCTTTGTTCCTATTGCAATAGATCTTTTTATTCTACCGTCCTGAAAAAAGTCAGAAGTCATCACTGTTTCCCCTTTCTTCTTGCACTTCTTTCTATTTGTATTTTATCTTATAAGGAACTTCAATATTTTTAGAAAACATCATAATAGATCTTTTTTGCATTTTATATAGCAATAGCAACTTATATACATACCACTCCATAGTGCTTTACAACCCGCTCTAAGCAGTTTACAGAGTCAGCCTGTTGTCCCCAACAATCTGGGTCCTCGTTTTACCGGCCTCAGAAGGATGGAAGGCTGACTCAACCTTGAGCCGGTCAGGATCGAATTCCTGGCAGTGAGCAGAGTCAGCCTGCAATACTGCATTATAATCTCTGCGCCACCATATATCTTTTTTATTTACATCTACAGAATGATAATTACCTGATATTGCTTTAAAAATATTTTTAAGTTAAAAAAACAATATGTCTTGCCTTGAAAGCTCTTAGGTCCCAACTGGGGCACTCCCAGTTAGAAAGGCCATGTTTTGGGATTCAGTCAAAGAGTGCGGCCTGATGGAACGTTTCCTACATATTTACTTAAAGGGCAGGATTAGACAAAAGGGCTGTTTTCTTTCTATTTTGTGGCTTTTATCCAAAGATTCTACAGATTTCATGAGGGACTTTATCCACAATCCTTTGCAGAGAACCCCAACCTCTTCCCATCTCTGGTTACTGCTCTGCCAGTAAGACATACCCAGAGTAAAGTCTTAACTCAACAATGATAGAAAACCAACTAGCAGAATAATTTCTGTCCTTATTACCTATCCCTATTCTGCCCCCACACACACACCTGTTTTTCCAGGAGGTTCTAATCCCTTGACCTTCCTCCAAGGAAAGAGATGACACAGCTAGATGATTTTACTTACACTGAAGCTGCGCTTGGACAGTGTCTGAGTAAGGGTGGGGGGGAATGCGGGGGCGGGGGAGAGACTACTTTATCACTTGTACAGCTAAGGGCAATTTAAGGTGTTCTCACTGCAAGGCTGGGTAGGGGGTTAAAATCAGGGTCTATTGGTGCAAGTGGGAAGAGATGGTAGAGCTTTCCCATGGTTGGTGGGGTGGGGACGGCCTTGAAGACAGAAGAAAGGGTTGCCAACGGGGTAAGTATCAAAAAAGAAGGTCTTGAAACCAGGCCAAGAAAAGAACTTGAGAAAACATCTCAGACAAGCCCCTCCTTAGTTTACCCTGAAGGAGATGGGCAAGCACATTCAGGCTTGCAAAATTCTGTTACTATAAGTGTTACAATAAAAATAGTTCAGACATACATAGCCTTCTTTCTTATTCCCATCTACCTTGTAGGGCTGACATGTGGGCCCTTGCGCAGCTCTGCCACTTATTTTATAGGTGACACTAGCTCTCCATCTCCTCCTGTAGTCCCACCCCAAGTAAAAAGTTCAGGAATGAAAGAGCTACAGGAAAATGTAAATCTGACCTGTCAATCAAACCTAAACCTTTCAGTGCAGGTAACAGACAGAGCCACGTGCCTCTAGCATGTGCCAGCTGCTAACTGAATGGCTAAGAGAAGAAAGGAGCTTTGCAAATTCTCTTCTCCTGAAGAAATAAAATTTTCATTCAAATAAAGAGAATTATGGGAACGTACCTCATAATTCCAGGAATGTAGGAAAATAAAATAAGGATCATTGAAAATAACCTTAGGGATATCTGCTATCCAATGTTTCTTAACCTGGACAACTTGAAGACACTTCAGGTACCAGAATTCCCCAGTCAGCCTTGCTGCATGGAGAATTCTGGGAATTGAAATCCACACATCTTACAAGTTACCAGGTTGAAATACATGAGAGAGGGCGGGAGGCAACTAACACATTCGGTCATACATGTGTAGGAACATCATTGTATCTGCAATACTGAGAAGAATACAAGGCTGTGCTTTTCACAAATATACATGAGTTTGTTAATATTATCTAATAGTTCTGGAATGAAGCTATAGAGCACAAATCTGCAGTTGCTTGCAGAAAGAAACTTATTCAAACATTCCTTGGCTTCTAGCACTGAACACGTTCTTTAAACATAGAGGGAAGGAGGGAAAAAAAAGAGGGGGGAATCCAGGATCTTCCTTTTTTACTCACCTGGATCAAGTTTGCTGCAGGTGTCCTTCTCTTCTCAAAATGTTTTTGTCGATGTTGCTCTTGGACTTTGAGAGCAAACCCTGAGCCTAGAATTCCCTGTGTGAAAAGACAAGCAACAATGGACCCTTCAAAACAGCAGTTAAGTTCTAACTAAAAGGAAGTTCTAAGAAATTGGGAAATTTGTACTATTTGTTGAGAAAATCCAACTATCTAGGATGGTGAGAGGTCAAACGTCTAAGCCAAAGAGATTCCCAATATTTCAGCATCTTTTCAGGGGCTAAAAGACTTTCTAGATAGCTGGATCATAGGGACAACCAGTGCACAACTATGAAATTCTTCTCCTTTTTGAGAAAGAAAGACAAAAACTACAGATAATTATCAGCAGCTAGCTATCTAACTTGGAGACAGCCACTTTGTTACAGTGGTAAAGGCACCAGGCTAGAAACTGGAAGACCAAATTTTAGTCCCACTTTAGATACAAAGCCAGTTGGGTGACCTTGAACCAGTAACTTTCTCTCAACCCTAGGAAAGGAGGCAAGGGGAAACCATTGTTAAAAATAACCTTGCTAAGAAAATTGCAGGAAGCTATCTTTCTATCAAGAAAGCTAACTTGGGATGATCTCCAAAAAGCTAAGATGGGTCTAACTTGGTTACTCTTTGAGTGAGAGAGTTCTTGAAAACCCCAGAGTATATGATAGAGTATATTAGAAAGTTTAAAAAATATCCCAGAAGGAGATTAATGACAAATCATTAAATACATGCATTCATGTAGTCACCAGGAGTCAAATTCAAGGAGCCTTTCTCATTTTCTCTAAGCAGCTCAGGGTTGTGTGATTGAGATCTCAGCTTATTGTATCCCTAAACAACCTTATGAATTGATTATAACTGAGACTGATGGGATGGTGGAATCACTGACTAAAGTAGAGCAGCGAGTTTTTAAAAAAGCATGTCACACAGAGTTGCTCTGTTGGAGGAAACATCCTAGATGAGTTTAACAAGGCCTTGTTTACTGGTTCCCAAGGGAATGTAGCCAGACTGACAGGATTCTTGTAATATGGATGATCAACAATAAAGAAACTGCTCTAGCGTATTCATGAAATTATTCTGGTTTCTTGTACCTGATAGATGGGCCTGAAATTACCTAGTAAGATTGCAAGATTGAATGAGAATTTGCACGTAGATAATCCATATTCTCTGTCACAACCAATCTACTACCCTGATAGTAGGCAACCACCTATCCCTAGAGTCTGGCCTAGGAGATTACTAGCAATTCCTGCATCAAATGAGGAGAGCACATCTTTCTCCTTCTGTCCTGCCCACTTTCTACAGAGGCACAATTGAGAGCATTTTAACAAACTGCATCACTGTTTGGTTTGGTGGCAGCAGTGCCTCAGATAGAAAGTCCATACAGAGAATGGTAAGGACAGCCGAGAAGATTATGGCAAGCTTGCTTCCTGCTCTTCAGGATACTGCTTATAAGTGCTATGTGCTTATAGCTCAAAGCATTGTCAGAGACCCACACACACCCACTTCACGGTCTGTTTCTGTTGCTTCCCTCTGGGAGGAGGTTTCAAAGTATTTCTAGCAGGATTCTGTAGCAGCTTTGTTCCCTAGGCCTTCCGTCTGGTAAATTCACAAGATTGGTTTCTCTCACCATGTTCATCTATATATCCAAACTAGACTGTGTTGTTTCTCCGTGTCATCAAATATATGTGGGTATATGCATAATTTTATTTATTTATTTGTTTATTTGTTTTATTTATTTTTTCATGTTTATGTAGTGTGTATTGTAGGTAGAGACCCTTTGAGGGCTGTACGCAATGAAATTTTATGCTGATTAGTGTACATTTCAAGTGACAATAAGGTTATTCTAAGTCTCCCGAGAGAGTCGGAAGTTCTTCTCATGGGGACTCACCGCAGGAAGGGCAAAGAAGGAGATTCCCAGCAAGGCGAAGCAGGCTGTCAACACCCGGCCCAGCCATGTTTTTGGAACCTTGTCCCCATAGCCAATAGTGGTGAGTGTGATCTGAAATCACAGAAGGAGATACCAGATGAACTTCATAGGAACCTTCTCCTATTGATTGGTTGATACCACGACCATTTCTTCCCTGGCATCTTCCATCCCTCTGGACCAACAGCAAAATCCACTGTTCCTGTGTTCTAACCCAGCTCCCCACGACAAAACCTCTATAGTTAAATAAATGTTCCCTTTATTAGGACCGCCAGCAGCCCTGGCAAATGTTTTTCTCTCATTGCAGGGTACAAATCCATCCATCCGGAAGATGAATAGTTTATCTGCCACATCTTTTCATCTCTACCCCTTGCTTTTTATCCTCAGAACTAGGGTGGGGCTTCTCTAGCAGTGCTGGGTCTTCCTTCCCAAGGACCAGCCCACAGATTTCCACTGCTCTGCTCTCCTCTCCTCTGCCTTCTGCGCATCCGCAGTCAGGCACTGGGCCCAGCTGTTCCTCCTCTTCCTCATCAGCCACCTCCAGACCTGGGGGCTGTTGACTCTCCACCTGAGGGCTGGTGGCCCAGGCTCGCCCCCCCCCTCTCTCTCTTCCTCTCCCTCTCCCCCCCCCTCTCTCTGCCAGCTCCATTCCCTCTTCCCCCTTGGAGCTCCGGTGCCGATCCTGGTGTTTTGGGTGGCTTTCTACTCTTCATTCCCGTGTCAGTTTGTTCTTAGGTTTCCAGTTCTTCCGCTTGCTTAGCAAAAAGAAGGGGGCAGATTTTTTTAAAGAGGGGACGCACACTTACCGTACCCCACCACAGAGAGTCTGCATAGGTGAGAAAATCATCATTGGCATCTTTTTCCACCAGGTAAACCAGGAAAGAGGAAAAGATAAGGACAAGGAACCCAATGTACCATGCTGTGATCAGCTCCTGCCAGAAGCCACCAGAGAAAAGTAGATTTCAGCAAAAGAAACCAAGAGAGAGGACAGAAACTTGCCTAAGGATCATCATCACCATCGTCACTGAACTCAAAACAGAATGTATCATACTCCTTCTTCCCATGTCATCCGCACAAGCAGCACCCTTGTAGGCAGCTTGGTCTACAGGTAGTCCTCGACTTAAAACAGTTCGTTTAGGGACCATTCAAAGTTACAATGGCACTGAAAAAAAGTGACTTGTGACCGTTTTTCACGGTTACGCCCTCAGTAGCATCCCCATGATCGTATGCCCAAAATGTGGCTGCTCGCCAACTGGTCCATACTTATGAGAATGGCAGTGTCCCAAGGTCAAGTGATCCCCTTTTGTGACCTTCAGACAAGCAAAGTCAGCAGGGAAGATGGATTCACTTAACAACCGGGTTACTAACTTATCAACTGCAGTGATTCACTTAACAACCATGGCAAGAAAGGTTATAAAATGGGGCAAAATCCACTTAACAAATGTCTCTCTTAACAACAGAAATTTGGGCTCCATTGTGGTTGTAAGTTGAGGACTACCTGTACCAAGAACTTTTCTGGCCGAGCTCACCAATTTCACCACTCCATCACCCTGGCCTACTGGAAAAACTAAGGAAATGCCAAAGGCTTCACCAAGTTTCAGTCTGCATACCTGAAAATTAAGGGTACAAAGTAGCTAATAAAACCCATTTTGTCTCTATTTTCCTACACCAAGGAAAAGCACCTGAGTTGTTCATACATTTGCAGGTAGATAAGACGCCAATAGAAGTGACAGGGTCATTGGACAGGTGGGTAAAGTTGGGAATTAGACACGAATGCCAACTAATTGACCCTGTCTCCTTTCATCCCTCATACTAATACATGACTGATGATACAGTGCTAAATAAAATGCCAAGAAAGATCACTTTATCAAAAAAAGAGGGGAAAAAAGCACCTAAATCATGGAACATTCCTGTATTACCACAGACGCACACACATGCACATACATTCCTGGTGATTCCCAGGGGCATTTGAGAATTGCAAGGTTTCCCTAGGGAACGATAATGTCACTTACTATACTTTCATCTATCTCTTTCTAATTAATTCCAATTTGTAGATAAAATCACACTTATGGAGAGACCCCATCAGATCTGCACAACACTTGCACAATCCCTGTTCAGTGCAGGGTTTCCCAATTGTGCTTTCGCAAGGTGCTGCAATAACTGCATGTCCATCTTTTCTTGGTCCCAGGGAACTAATGGATATTTTCCACCACACACCTAGAACCACTCAACATTGGCATGGGGATGGGAAGTCAGGCTGCAGACTAGAGTGGAAGAGTCAATGTGAAAGCTAGCTTTCTTGCAAGGAGGCATGGACCTCATTAGAGATACCTCCAGGAAATCTCAATCATTTCCTCTCAGGAACTTGACGCCTCCCTTGCAAAATCAGGACCCATGTGGATTAAATAAGTTACAGCAGGCAGAGACAAGCCATCTAGTTCTGACCAAGATCAGCTTCTACAACCGGGAAGAATCTAGGTCCACACGCATGCAGAGATTGAAATCTTTTTTTCTCCTGCTCTTTCGTAATGGATTTTTCTATTTTACTCCTGCTGGCTGACTGGTGGCAACTGGCCTGTGTTTCCAAAACGGTTCTCTGTGTAGTCCTCATCTTCTGCTTTGAGAATTCCAACCCTCACACCTCATCACTCCCTCCATATGCCAACATAACTAGAGAATATTAATGAGAATGGAGCCCAAAGAGGATCACAGTAGTTCAAAAGACAAACAGTCCCATGCACAAGAGAACCATGACCTCCATAGGTTGCACGCAACGATAATTTGTCAAACCAACCAATGAAACAATTGTTTCTTTCTCATAGCCTAATAAGGGCTGGAAGTACTTGCTGACTGGTCAACATTGTCAAATGGAACAACAAAAAAATGGGGTATGGGAAATATCCTGTCAGATGAGGATGGCAATAAAGAAGGCATTCTGGAGAAGAGCATAACAGGTTGGCCTAAATATGAGCATGAAGATTCCTGCTGGAAGAAAAAAAGTCTGTAGAACTTGTTGCTTCCTGATCCCAATGTGGAATCATCTGGGTCTCAAAAGGAATCCCTCTGCTTTGCACTGGTGACCCTCCAGAGCTCTGTAGAATTGCATTTCCCAGCAGCCCTTGGCCAGTGTGACCAGCAGTATCTCTGGAAACTCTGGAAAGTTATTGGTTCTCCAGTCTTCTCTGCTTTTACACAAGCGCTTCTTCTGAGATGAAGCAGATCTGGGGAGAATCCCTGAACTTCCTGTTGTGTCAATACCCTCTCCCAAAATGGAAATAGAACAAAAAGCAACTGTCTTTATTTCCATCTTTGAGAGCAGATTCCTGTGCATTGCTTGGGCTGATGTGCCTCCAGGGACTCACCTTGCTATGGGCATAGACCACTGAGCCAAGAAGCTTCCAAGTACCGCCACGGCGGTCCATGCGCACCATGCGTAAGATCTGCAGGAAGCGCATGCTGCGTAGGGCCGAGGTAGCAAAGATGTTCCCCTGGGTGCCAGCTGCAATGACGGCCAGAGAAGCAATAAAGACGATGAAATCTGAAGCACAGGAAGAGAAAGGAAAGACAGGGCAACTTACAATCTGTGATCTAAGCAGTAGCTTGATGGGTGCATTGCCCAGACATCAGTTCCTTGGGTGCAAAGCAGAGAAACCAACCTTGAAAGAAGAGCTAAAAGTGACAAATTCGATCAAGCACACCCTTACGCTTGCTGTCCTCTATGGGAGTTGTCCTCTATAGAGATGGTGCCTCTGAATTAGAATTATCAGGTGAAAAAATATGATGTTCTCCACAATACGAGGTTGCTCTTCTGTGCCATTTGGGTAGTTCTGAAATCCCTAGGAAAACCTTAAAATATAAATTAGCTTGGTGGACTTAAGTATCAGTCAAGGATTCAAAATCAATAGTCAAAAATAACTGTGGACTGAAATAGCCTCTGGGTATCTACAGAACCACGGCTAATCATGAGGGGGGGGTGGGGAAATGGTAGATGGAAGATGGAAGACACCACCTATATTACCATGTCACAGAGTAGAGATATCTGAGATTACATCAAGGTTTTTGCACAATAAAAACATTCCATCTTTTAAAATCTCTTTGGAGTTAATGGCTGGGTGGAAATAATTAAGGCTTTTCTTAACAATTATGCACATAATTATCAGAAGGACAAACCCAGGCTTGAGAAGAAGATAATTCACTTGACCTGGTGTGTTTCTGGCATCCAGACTTTTCTGATGACCACAGCAATGAGGTCTTCCCATCTTGACCCCAAAAATATGCTGCTTCCAGTTCCACCCCACCTATTTTCTCTGATTTAAAGAGAACATGGTATTCATTCTGGTAACATTGTCAATTCTTCTTCAAGCACAGCTTCCTGAAGGCTTCATGGATAAGGTACGTCAGTGTTTTGGTGACAATGCAGAAGTGGTTTTCTATGGCTGTTTTCCTCAACATCTTTGTCTAACCTTGAGCTTTGTATTCTCTGGTTCTGTCCCAGCCAAGTCCTAATAGATCCAACCCCATTTAGTTCCTATGCAGACCAAGTTTTCCAAGTGCTTTCATCTGCTACTCAAATGGAAAAAGGAAATCCCTATCAGATGCCTCCTTGGAATTATACAAACTCCATGAACTACATAGTTCAGAGGACTTTCAGTGAGGGAGAATTAAGTGATACAGCTTACATATCTGGAGGGCAGAGAAGAAAGTCTGCAACAATGGGCTTTCTAGATGTTGCTGAATTTAAACACAAGCAGCTTTTTCAAATGATTGGAAATAACTGGAGTTGAAATCTTACATACTTTGAAGTCATCAGCTTAGAAGTCATCTTACATACCTGGAAGTCATCATGCTAAGTGTCAAGAGAAAGCATCAAGCTGTACTTTCTATTTAGGGGTTGTGTTTATCAATATGTGGTTTGATGCACTGAATGCATCCAGATGTGATGTTTCCCTTGCATGACTCCTCAGGTTCTTCCTCAAGGAGGGATGAGCTCATTTCTGGCATGTCAGGAACTAGGTTAATTAATGACTCTGAACAGCTGGCCAAAAAAGATTTACAGGGGGCTCTGGCTGGGGAGAGCTTGCAGGGGAAGATGGTCAGTGAGGAGGAGGAGGAGGAGGAGGAGGAGGAGGAGGAGGAGGAGGAGGAGGAGGAGGAGGAGGAGGAGGAGGAGGAGGAGGCTGCTTCCATAACGGATCCAAAAGCACACAGGGCAGAGAAAAGACAAGAGCAACTGAGACCTGCCAGATTACTTGGGAGGAGGCCCTACCCATCTTGATGGGTTGCACTGGAAAGCTATTTATCAAGGCAGACAGAGGGAGGCATTGCTGATAATGTGTTTGGCCTGGTGGATTTCAGTTTGTTTGATGGACTTATTTGTTGGAGCAACTTTCCATTGTTTTGTGGACTACTAGCCATTGCCTTGTGGACCAACCTTGTCCTGCTTGTGGCTGGATTTATTTGGGACAGGTCTGAGGTTGGGTGAAAGGAACTGCTGGGAAACAACAATAAATTCTCTAAACCACACTTACATGTATGTGTGAATGTGTGGGGCGGCACACCAAAAATTAGGACAATTCTGTGTGTCGTATCAATGCAACCAATATGAGTCTACAACTACAAATGACAATTGTCAGAGCTGCCTGGAGTACAGGATAATTGAACATTTTCCATTCTTGTTCCTTCTCTTCCCCCCATTAACGATGGGGCACATCAAGAATCCTTCTGACATGCCTTCTTGTCCCCATCAGATGCTTACCGATGACACAAAAGGGTTTGCGGGCAAACCGGAAACGACCTTGCCATCCTCGATAGCGACAGCAGCAGCCCGCCGACCAGACACGGACAATGTATTCCACTCCAAAAACAACAATCATGACAAATTCCTACAAGAAAAAAGAAATGCAAAAAAAGCCAATGTGAGATTGTATGCATGGAGTGTGAGCAGAAGGAGTGGTTACAAAAGCCCCAACTTACTTGAAGGACTTTAGAACAAATAAGGGCTAGCCAGAACAGCATACACACCAGTGGTTTTTCAACCTTGGCAATTTTCAGATGTGGAACTTCAACTCTCGGAATTCCCCAGCCAGCATACAAATGATACCACTAGGAACACTAAGGCTTATTGCAAAGAAGACACTGGCGAACTCCTCGCATACTTTTCCAGGAAAACTCCATGGAATCACCAAGAGTCAAGCTGGACTTGAGGATATCTTTCTATTATGTTTACCTTGTTTTAGAATCTAATTGTTTGCCGTCCAATTAACTGGAATTAGAACTCCCATTCATATTTACAGTGATTGCTGAAACCCTCAGTATTAATAAGAGGATGATGAGCTATGGTAATGGTGTGTGGGAGTGACCTTGGGAGATGGGGGAAGAGCCACAGTTGGATGAATTGTTAAATAAGAGACTACTTAGCCCTCAGAAGGAATGTGGACATCTCAGGAGGGATACTTCCCTAGTTTATTGGGCTGTAAAGTCAAAGAGGGAGGAGAACTGCACTTTCAGACCAGCAAGATACTGTTAAAGTAACCTTACAGTGAAATAGAATTATTTCATCTGGACATGGTTGCTGCTTGGACTATCTCCCAAGACTGACGGTTGCATGAATTCTGATTAAGCACATATAATTGCATTCAGTAACTGCTCCTTCTAATAGAGAGCTCATGTAAACAGGTTTTGTTTCAAAGTTATGTAATTAGAGAAATCAATTATTTAAAGTTGTTGCCATGTCAAGTTGTTTAAACCATTTGAATTATTGCAAGAAAAAAATATGGAAAATCTGCCTAAAATTGCCAAATCACAGGATATTTAATGAAAACATATTTTGAATTCACCAATTAGTTCAAATGCATTAGTAGCATTTAAAAACCCCTGGAGGAGGTTATTTCTAAATTGCCCAGAGTCACTTCTAAGTAGTTATATAAACTAAAAGAGAGAGACAGAAAGAGAGAGAGAGAGAGAGAGAGATTCCAAAATTAGCAATATATTTTAACGAAACAATTAAAACATTGCTAAGGAGTTATTTGCAAGAATTTTGGAATAAAGAATAGGACTGTTCCATATTAACAGACCAGCTATTCAGAATGTTTCTTATCGTAATTCAAACAATTTTTCCCATATTACCCTTATGAGAGCTTTTTAAAGGCCTGATTATCAATCCATTAGCCCTTTGAGGTAGTCCAGGCAAGAACCACCACAACAAATCCTTGTTCTATCTTTCTTGTAGAATTACAACAACAGAATGAAAGCATTTCTTTCATCCTTTCTTTTTACTTTCTGGAAAAAATAGAGGGGCCCTTCTTTTTTTTTTAAATAAAGTTTTATTTGGGTTTTCACACATACAAAATACAAGTAAAACATCTTTTTTGAAAATAGCATGGTCCCGGGTTGAACTTCTTTATACAGACACAAAACTCAATTTCATGCTCCTTTTTGTATTCTATTCCATATCTTATACCATTTTACATTTTCTATATAGTTTTTTTCCCCTCTTTTAATTTTCTCAATTTTATTTTGATTATCTCATCTCAATTCAAATCATTATATTTATACTTTTGTCTGTTCTGTTTCAATTTCATATTATCTTTTCTCATTAAACAAATTTTCTCCTGTACTTACTAATTGGAGTATGACACCTTTATATCTTTTAATTACATCCATTCAACTCTTATTTAAACTTTAATATATACCTTAAGTTTATGACTTTCAATATAATACATAATACATAACTTCCAACTGAATTCTGCTTGGTACATTCTTATAATACACACTATATTCTTTTTTTAAAAAAAGAAAGATTGTAAATATATGTAATTATAAACCCTCATTCCATTCCAGTTCAGTTCTATCATTAATAATCATTAAAACCATAACATATTTAACACTTCTTTTGAATTAAATATCATACTTCCTTAAAAACACATATAATCTCCAAAATTAATTTTTCCCATATTCACATGTTTTATAAATCATTAAATACACCCTTTGTTACATTTATTTATTGACAAGCATTCCACTGAATTATGATAGCTATTTTATCAGACATTTTAATCATACATTGTTTCATATTTTCTAAAATTATTTCTGCTTCTAATATAACCATACTATCTTATGTACATTTGCAGAATCCCTTTTTCCATTAAGTTTTCACCCATTATCTCTAAATAGGCCCTGTTTCTCTATATTTTGCTTCTGTCCTTTATAACTTCTTTTCCTTTCTTTCTTCCCTCAAATCTTCTCCCTCCCCCTTTTACCCCCTTGTCTCTCTACTTCTTATTCTCTCTTCTGCATTTCCCTCTTCTGTTGCTTTCTGATTTTATACTTATTTTTCACTCTATTCTTTTTTTGGGTTGTTTTCCCCAATCTTAAACTTTCCATTCTCTTTCCCCCCCTTTCTTTTCTTCCCCCCACCTAAGATTACTTGTTCATTAAAGATGGCTTCTTCTTTGTCACAATCTTCTTGTTCTGCAGGCATTTCTTGTTGTTTCTCATAATTCCAAATCTCCATTTCTAAAAACTGAAATATGAAGCCAAAAGAACCTCTCCCTTCTTGTGCATCTTCTTTGTACTTTTTAAGTTCCATTTTCAGTTCTTCTAAAAGTGGTGCCATTTTAAACACTTTTAAACAACCACCCAATTGATGTTAGTCATTCAAAACAATAACCAAGAATCCAGAAATTATCAAGTAATCCAGATAGTCCCAAGTTATATCTTCTTATTTATTTTTCAACTTTCTCTTCCTGGGGTTTTTGTTGCAATATTTCAGTTAGAATGTATCTTTTGGAAGTCTTGTTGAGATTTTGCTGTAAGTTCTTTTTTAATTCCAGGCAGTCTCCTCCCTTCCAGATCCCACCCTTTCATTCTTTTTCTCTCCTTTCCTGTTTTCAAAAGCTTTTAATTATCCAGAAATCTTTATTATCCCTTTGACTTTTTATTTTCAGCATTAAATGCCTATTGATGTCAAAAAGGATTTCTTTCCAATTTCTTGCTTCAGTCTCTTAGCTGTCAGTACAGGAAAAGGAGAAAACCAAATCTTTTCCCTTTTCTCTCTCCTTCGCAGCTTAAAAATCTTCTTAGGGAACAATGTTATTGTTTTTTAACAGTTTCAATTCCAGGGTACCTTATTTGTTGCTTTTGCTGTTTGACCCGGTCAACCAAAACTTTCTCTTGTTATCTTCCTCCTGCACATTCTTTTCTGGTCAAGTTCTTCTTTGTGGTGGCCATTTCTGACCACCGCTGCAACCGCCTTCGGGAAAGGGAGTAATGGCCAGCTGGGGAGGAGAGATGTGGCTCTCCTCAATCCTGCTGGCTGTCTCCCCCCTCTTCACCACTCTACGGGGTGGCTTAGCCCCGAAACCAGCCAGCTTGGGGTGCTCCAGTGGCGAGCACGGATCGAAGCCTCAGAGAGACAAGGTTTCGGTCTGTCGCTGAAGAAGCTCAAACAGGAAGACCAGAGGGGCCCTTCTGAAATGCTTCCTGTGCCCTCCCTTCTTCTGTGGATGAGATCTATTTTACATGCCAGTTGTCCAGTCTGTGGCTCTTTCTTCCATCTCCCAAGGTCATTGCCACATACCATTACACAACCTCCTTATTATTGAAAAGTGTAAATGGCTGACAGGAGACCTACTCATAGGAGCTGGGTCTGTCCCAACATTGCCCTGTTTCAATTGAAAATCCATCAGAGAGTTCAGCTGGTCAAAAAAGATCAATACCTTTAAAGAACGTACTTTTGAATTACTAAGTGAAGACTTATGGTTGTATTACTATATGAAGTAATACATTGAGCATTTAATTGAACAGGGGGGGTTGGTGGCAGGAGTGGGGCTTACTGTTCAATGTCATGATGACAGTGTGAGCCCAAATTTAATATCCAGAATGGTTAATACAGGGTTGCTTTTTGTTTACAAAATGACTCTTCATTGATGTAGTGCAAAGACAAATCAATATTGCTTTGTGTGCTCAAGGTTTAAGCATGCCTTGAAAAATTAGGCAGAATAATTTCCCGTACGTAACAACATGATGCTTCTGCTGTTTCTCTTTTAACTTTTCTCCCTCATCCCTCCACATCTGTCTGCCATTCTCTTCTTACATTTCCTTTTGAAAACATTTTTCTGTATATTAAAGATAGCAAATAAAACAAACTAAAAAGATAGATGGGAAAGATAATCTACCTTTGAATATCAGAAGCTGGGGGAATTTACCACTAGGAAAACTTTTGAATTTCACAACCCATTTGCCCATTTGCCAAGACGTTCAGCAATCTGAATTTCCACTGACTTGGAAAACCTTGTCATGGGAAAGGTCAGATAAAATTCTACTTCTGTTCTTATCAAGGAACTCTCTTCCTCTCTTCTTCTCTTTTATGGTTGCCACCGTGGTGTTAATGATCCAGCATTTCGACCAGACCGCATAGAGGCCACAATCAGAAACGAGGACTCCAAAAGGGCAAGATGGCATAGGGAGCTTTTTGCTAAATATAAATGTGCTCGTTGTGACTCATTGATCTTCCCCACACAAAGGCTGGACATCAGCAAAGACATCTTTGGAGCAAAGTGTGGCATTTCATGCTGGTGCTGCAAATTCACTTTTGAGCAGACATTTTGGGGACACATCAGGAGACAACTTGGCATCCAAAGGCCTCCATGGATGCAACATTCCCCGGAGAATAATTTGCTCTCCTGATGTGGCCTTTTCAAAAATTGCTCGGGGCTAATACCAACTGTGACTGGTCAGCCGGTTGTGAGTCTTTGCCCTCCCTTGAATCCCTGGGAAGTTGTTAATGCTCACTCAGGTAAACTGCTAAAGGTAAATGGGAGGCTACAAAGGCTGCATAGTTCAGGTCCAATGAAACAAAAGTGACCATTTAAGGTGGGGAAGAAACCATTGGAGAGAAATGGGGTGGGTGGGAACAGGAGAAGACAACAGAGTTGAAAGAGAATCCATAACACCTGAGGAGTTCAACTCTCTTGTTCCTGAGTTCTCCTTATTGGGTTAGCTAATACAGTCCGTGTTTAAGGATGATGGAAAGTGGATTCTAAATGAGGGTCAATCAATCTGTCCTTCTGATGTCAGCATTAAATTGATGCACTAAATCCAGAAACTGATTCTGCAATCTTCTATCCTCTCAGTCTGGTCTGGCATCCTTTTTTATGTCTTTCCAGGATCAAGAATGTCTCTTCTCTTACGTTTTTCATTTATTCCTCAGTTCTTTATCACAACTTAATGCTAAGATTTGAGGCCACCCACTATTTCTGTAGATGTATAATCTGATTGTTTTGAATAGCAGATCCTTCTTTTTATTTTTATTCTTAATGGATTCATCTTCCCAGCTCTACCTGAAGCTGCTGTGGATTAAGGTAGGACCCTGTGCATTCAAAGTAAGGGCTCCACCAGTGGCCTATGGCTTTTCTCCTGGATGGCAGACTCGGGCACAAATGTCCATCGTTCCTGCTCCAATGGGAAATGCAAAGTCCTGGACCTGCAGTTTTGCCCCCCAACTGGTCTCACTGCATGCCTCCGCATGAATCAGAAAGGGCCTGTTTTCCTGCAATGTCAGCTGTGGCCTCCTTGTCACCTCCCTCTCTATTTTTGTACAAACAGGTACCTATTTTGCTTACTACGGGAAAGTCACACGGACCTTCTTAATTTAGTTTTCAACTCAGAAGAAAGCCAGTGTCAGCTATTTTTGAGAGTTTGGGAGAAAGTTGCTTAAAAAGGCAGATACTTTTCTTTCTGAGATTTTCCTTCCTTCCTTCCTTCCTTCCTTCCTTCCTTCCTTCCTTCCTTCCTTCCTTCCTTTTCTTCCAACTGTTACTTGTTTTTTTCCTCCCCGTGTGGATGAAAACAAGCAAGTTGTGCTGATGGCTGAAACATCCAAATAATTTGTCTTTCTTCTTCCAGCCAGTCCCTTCCACGTAACAGGGCCTTCCTTCTTCCTTTCCCAAGAAGTAGTAAGAGATCATCCTATTCCCAACAGTGAAGGCTTCACTGACTGTTTCTGAATGCTGCAGGGATTATTATTATTTATTTATTGTTGAACTCTGACTCATGTATTCATTGATCATTCCTTGTCTCCTCTCCGGTCTCTTCACTTTCTAATCCTGTCAGGTCCATCTGGTGTCCTTCTTCTCCCTGCTTGGCAGGGCCTCCTCCTTAAAACCTTCTCCTAATTCCTTGTCCCTTAATTGCAGACCCAGCTTCCTCTCATCCCTTCATCCATCACTCTGTTTTCCTGGTGCCTCCCCGCCAATTAGGTTCACTTATCCAGCCTCATCATCCAAAGCTCTCTGAGGAGTTCTCTTTGCCCGATCAGTACCTTTTTAAAGCCTTTCCTTGCAGGGGCTTTAAAATTGCCTTTTCTGCAGGAACGTCTTAAATCCCTCTGCAAACAAGCCAAACTCAAACTCTTGCTGTCTTTAATTTGTGGTAGGTCAATTGGAACAAGTGCCCATGAAACTGCTGCTTTGTGACAAAAACTGCCGTTCATCCCTACGATACTAGAGAAATAAAACAATAATGAGAAGATCTAATAAACATTTACATCCCTCTCCTTCTGCCACAAAAGCATGCTTTTTCTGCTAGAGTTTCTCTTTTTGAAGGTAGCTGAAGTTTTGGGGCTGTAACACGCCTACCGTCAGGATGGAGTTTTCCTTATTTCTGGCCTTGCCAAATCAGTCTCTCTCTCTCTCTCTCCTCTAACTTTCTCCCACACACAGCCATTAATTCCAGCCATAACCTTTCATTAGTGCCAATGGGAGATTTCCTTTTTGGGAAATCTAATAGCAAGAGGGGCTGCACTGGAGCGGAAAAGGGTTGCCTCGTCCTTCCGAAATGCTTTACAGGTAGTCCTTGACTTACGACCATCTGTTCAGTGAGCATTTGGAGTTACGATGGCATTGGAAAAAAATGACTTACGACCAGTTGTAATTATCTCAGCATCCCTGCAGTTATGTGATCAAAATTCATGCACTAGGCAACTGACATGGAATTTACAACAACTGCAGATCTGGGGGCGTGTGTGTGTGTGTGACATGATCACTCTTTGCAACTTTCCCAGGGTGGCATTCAACCAGCAAAGTCACTAGTGAAATATAGTTTCTTTTAACGAGCATGTGATTCATTTGATGACTGTGGTAATTCACTTAAGGAACACAACAAAAAAAGGTTATAAAACGGGGTATAACTCAATGACATCACTTCACGACAGAAATTCCAACTGTGGTTGTAAGTCAAGAACTATCTATGGTCTCCTTTGCATTTCTATATTGTTATACATTAGCCACTAGGAGGCAGTACTGGATCAACTTGATCTGGGCTCAGAAGCTAAGCAGTGGATGGGAGACCACGATGAAATCCCAGGATTGGAAGCTAAACTGGGGATTCTGGAAAAATCAACAAACAAAAGCATCTCGGAAGGAGATTTTATCTCTTCCATAACATGCTTCCATACGATTTCCAAGAAAGCTGAACAGATCTGTCCCCAAAGTTACCAGAAGTCAATCTTAGCATCCGAACTTTAGTAGCAGAAAAGGTGTCCTGCAGACTAAACTCTTTAGGGTAAATTGGTGTCTTAGGCAGCATTTTAGAGGCCAGGGAGAAGGGAAATAGAATAACAGAGTTCACCCAATATTTTCAAGGAGTTCCAATGGTTGACCTTTCAGGATTTCTTTCTTTCAAGGCCAGCCAAGACTTTTGGCTGGAATTTCTAGAAGTTTGATGGAATCTCTTATCAACTCCACAGTCTCTCCATCACATACCCAGCTGGATTGCCCCAGCTCAAGAAGATCTGCTTTCATTTCTTAAAGAAAGATCCTCACAATGGAGACTCCTCTCAGTCCAGGATGGTCTAAGACAGTGCTCACCAACCAGTGGGCTGGGGACCACTGGTGGTCCATGAGAAAATATCAGCCTGCAGAGAAATGTCACCCCCAAAGCAATTAATTCAGGCTGTGTGGGAACACAAGGCTGCACCGCCTACATGGCCCGTGGGAACACAAGGCGTGCATTGCTTGCATTGCAAACAACATGAGGTAGTGAGGGGAGGGGGGAAAGGGTGGAGGGGGAGGAACTTGTCCCACTTGCCCCACATGCCTGGCCTGGCCATTGGGCTGCTTCTTTCCACTTCTTTCTTCTTCTGCTTTTGGTTGCATGCGAGGAAAGCAGCAAAAGTCTTTCTTTCTCTCACCCAAACTCCGCCAGAAATGAGTCTTTGGGACCCTGCAAGGCATCCTGCTCCAAGAGGCTGAATTTGGGGGAGAGAAAGAAAGACTTCTGCTGCTTCTGCTGCTTTCCTTGCATGAAGCCAAAAGTCTCTCTCTCTCTCTCTCCCTGAGAACAGAGCTGGAGACAGGATCCTGTGATCCCAAATGAAGAATGATCTATAGGAAAACAGGGTGGGAAATTTTCCTGCAGACTTTTTTGGGGGATTTTCCCAGGGTCTCTGGTCCACGGGATTTAAAATTATGAGTTTGGTGGTCCCGGAGGTCCAAAAGGTTGGTGACTCCTGGTCTAAGATCCCTCAGGAAAGTGGTGCTTCTGCTGGAGAAGGGAAGAAGCTCTCATATGCATTCATTCAAAGTTGCATAGTTGAACAGCTTAGGTAACCCCTGCAAGACAAGGAGCTTTCCATCTCTGTGGCTGTTTCTGCTTTAGCTCCCAGAGTGGACAAGCCTTGCCCAGCAGGAGATAATCAAAAAAGTCGAGATAGAGCCTTGACAGTGTGAAGTTCCATTCATTTTTATGGATATCACAACCACAGTTGCTTTTTTAAAATTTTAACATGTTTAAAATGGTTACAATAATGCCATGCAAAAGGAAAAAGTCTACCCTTAACAGTAACAATGTACTGCAGAAATATTCTCTGGAATAATGGTGTAATGGTATGTGGGAAAGGCCTTGTGAGAAGGGAAGGGGGACTAGGGCACTGTCAGATAAAGTCGGGGAGTCCACAGCTGCATAATGGGCATAAAAAAAATACATAAAAGAAGCTTGCTAATTTCTCGAGCTGTAAAAGATATTTCTTTATTCAGACTTGTAAGATTCTGTTAATGTAGCCTTACAATAACATTGAATTAGCTCATTGTGTCTGTTTCCTGTCTGGTTCACCTGAGAAGGCTGATAGGTTATTTGAAACTGAATGATTTGGAACTGAGCCTCTACTCTCCAGAGGTTCATTTTCGTCCTAGCCCTGCTGGCCTTTTATACAGCATTAAAAACCTGTTTTCCCTCAGGCATTCAGGCTAGGATGCTAAATGCACCCATCTTGGAAGATGCTATGCTATGGCTTGACAAGCAGATGGTATGTCTGGTCTTTTTAAATTTTTAATGGTCATTTTTGTTGACTGTTTTTTCTGTCGTGTTAGCTTAACAGAGCCACTCCAGCAAAATAAATAAATACTATATACATATATGTATATATACATATAAATATTAAAGATTTAGATATATATAAATTATATAAATATGTCAGTGGTTGATTCAGTGTTACTCAACCTCAGTGATTTTAAAATTATGAATATGCTGGCTGGGGAATTCTGGGAGTTGAAATCCAAACATTTTAAAACAGCTGAAGTTGAGAAATATTGGATTATATGAACTGAGCAAACCACCAAAAACAAATCCATTAATTAAGAAAAGGGAAAGTCCCACAAAATAAGTATAAATATCTATCACGTATGAAATTAATTCAGTTGGTGTCAGGTCCAAGCACACAGATAGGATACTGTGAAACAGGGAGATCCAATCAAGTTAGGTCCTTTATTTTCTTATACTTAATGGACAGAATCTTGCCAAACTAAAGTTATAACTTTCTAATAAAAAATTTGGGGGAAAAAAATAATAAAGTTATAATCTTCTAACCTATTATATATAACTTGAGAGATATTAATGTTATTATTATTATTCATGCCTATTTCCTGTATTCTTACTCATGTTTATACTTATATCTATTATCTTGACAGAAGCGATTGACAGATCAAATAAATAAACAAATTAAAAATACCCTGAATCTCTTCCCTCCTCTCCCATCCAGCTCAGGACTGTGCAATCTCTCAATCTGGGTCTCTTTCTGGGAGACCCCTATGTTACGACTACTCTCCGCCCAGTGCCTCTCCGGGTGCACATTCCATTGCAGTTGGGCTTATTATCAAACCAGGACCATGGAGCCACACCAGAGGTCATCTTCTCTCCCAAAATATTCCAAAATGAGAGACCAGACCCATCTCTGGGTTGCAACAGTTGCAGGAGTAAAGAGTAAATTTCTAGCAGCCTTATTCCTGCTGCACCGCAAGAGCGACCTATGGATCAGTGGAGGCGAAGTCCTTCTGGGCAAGGAGCCCATTCAGTCAATTTCTGTAGGAGCTGCAGGCCCATCAAAATCTCGTGGGGAAGGAAGAAACAGGACCCTGCCTCCAAGTAACCAGTCTGTGAGCTATATGTGAGGTGGGGGTGCGGTGCAGAGTAGGGGTGTTAATTCTAAGCTGTTGTCTGGCTCCAAAAACCCAGAAAGACACAAGATTCTTCTAATCAGACTTCATTATTGTTCCACTTATGAAATTAAAGAAGACTACTTAGCACCATAAAATGCATCATAAAATATATGCTCTATGAATTATTAGGACAGAGCTCTCTTCACCCTCTTTCTCTCACACAAACTGTTTAAACTCTGTTGTCTCTTGCTCCTCTGAAATGCACTCCCTCCTTCTGGGAATCCAGGCTATGTCTCATCACATCACTTCTTGGGATAAGCATGTATGAGCATAAGCATAGCTGGTTTGGTTTGGTGGTTAAGGCAACAGATTAGAAATTAGGAGACTATGAGTTCTAGTCCCACTTTAAGTGTGAAAACCATCTGGTTGGCTTTGGGCCAATCATCAGGAGACTGTGAGTCCTGCCTTAGGCATAAAAGTTAGCTGGGTAACTTTGGACCAGTCTCTCAGAGCCTAACCTACCTCACAGAGTTGTTGTTGTGGGAAAAATAGGAGTAACAAAGAGTATTTTGTGTATGTGTGTGTTTTTACCCCTTTGAGTTATTTATAAAAGAATTAATAAAAGACAGGACATAAATAAAATAAATAAGTCTCAATTCTGATTCATTTATGGATCCAGAAGAGGGCAGAAAGAAAGCTGGGAGCGATTAGGGGGAATCCCAGGGGGTTCTTCAAGCCTTTCAACAAATTAACAAAGGTGACCAAAAGGAAGGAAATAAGCAAGTCAAAACCAATTTTAACATGCATCATTTTGGTAGCATAGTTGTGGCTGCCCTCTTGACTTTTCTGACTCTTCCCAAGCAGACACCCTGGAACAAAATGTATAATTGCATTAATTGCTTCAAAGCCTCAGGGTTAGAAAGAAGATCCAAGTTCAACTTGCAGGGACTCTTCTACTGAATTATAATATTTGTATTCTGTAGTTGGAACACACCAGCAACCAGAGCCAGAGCATCTTCAGCCAACATACCCCCCCAAAATCAGGCCAAAACATGATAGTACCATCTGTATGACATATTAAGCTTGGTTACAGTTCATCTTAGCCAATTTCTTGGTAGTTTAAAGGAACATTCAAACCTTGCTGGTTTGGTTCCTTCAGGTTCAGTGCATTGAGTGAACCTGGAAAATTAAGCCAATTTAGCAGCTAAACTTTCCTGGATGATGTGATTCCAGCCTGGGGCTATTTGTGGGAAGGGAGCTTAAAGCAAAGACCATACAATCTTGGAATCCTGGCAAATGTTCTTCACCAGCCTGTCCCACCTCACCTCCTAGTAGCAATGAAAAACAATGACTATAAGAACTTCACTCCCCATACTTACCTACAGAGAAGTTGGGTTCGCAATACACTAAACTGTAAAGCTCAGTTACTAAACCAAAATGCATGTGAGTCACTCACTTCCCATGCAATACCCAAAGAACTCAGCCAACAGGCTGAGACAATGGCTGGCTTCTCAGAACATGTGGAACCTCAAGTGACTGCATCTGGCTTTAACCAAACAACATAGGGAGAAAATCCCAGAAGAAAGAAGAAGGAGATCTCCCTTACCAGGATGAAGAGATACTCATTGGCAAAGTCGTGATGCTCAGGAATAGTTGAAAACACAGATAAAATCAGACAGCTGAAGACCAGGATAAATCTGCAAGAACAAAAAGGAGGAGAACCTAGGTTAGCCCAAGCTAGAACCCCCACAAATGATTGTGTCATGTGAACACAGAACTTTCTGGTGTCACAACTTGTCTGAGAATCAAATCTTGGAGTGAGTTAGGCCAGTGTTCCCACTCAAACTGTGCCAAGCCTGATAAAAAATGTGATTCTGTCCTCAAGGTTTCTCATGATCCTCTGGGGATCCCAACCCATAATTGGAAAAGACAAAAACAAAACTCCAAATGATCTAAAGGGGTTAGGGAAATGTCCTGAAAACAGCAGAATGAAACCTGAAAGACACAAATGCAAACTTCTTCACTTGGAGGAAGAAGTTAAACCCCCAGTTACAGCTGAACACTAGTTATGCACAGATAGAATGTTTGTTACAAGTGCATTTGAATGAAGGTTGAATACGAATCACCAATGTAATCTGACTGCAATTTTTTTTTCAATTTTAGACTGTTGCAATAAAAATATGCTTTCTAAATTATAATCCATATTAGCTGTACTTTATTCAGCATCTGTTGGCTCCCATCTTGAGTACTTGGCAATTCTGGACAGTTATTTTTTGAAAGATACTGAAAAGCTGGAACAGACATAGTGAAGATCAGGAGTTATGGAACTGGGCATGGTTTGCCTTAATGTTAGAACTGAAGGGATTTTTCCATAGATAAAATAACCTCAATGATAATTATGATGCTCAGCTTCAACTGTATAGGAGCACAGAATTTGGGATGGCAATCCTGAAGTTCCAGGGAGGAAAACCTAATTAAACGCTGGGGTGGGTGGGTGTAAGACCTCTTTGATAAGGGAACCATTTCACCAGACATGGGACAGACTTCCCTTTATTGAATGGATTCAGACAGAGGGTGGATAACCATCTTTGAGGGATGCTTGATTTGGGATTCCTGCACTGAGCAGGTGGTTGGACTCAATGGCCTCTTACAATAGTATAATTCAGTGATTCTCTCTTGTCTAAAACAGGTAGGCAAGGAAAGTTGGGTTAGCTGAGCCCAAACCCTAAGTTAGCGAGCAGTGGTGAAGACCTCCTCTTAAGTCAGAACCTGGAAACTTGGTGAAGAGCAGATAAATTTGTCCCAATGTGGTGAGTTGGTGAAAGTTTTGAGACCCCAGTTCTAATTCTCCCTTAGCTCCAAAAGCTTCCTGGGGGAATTTGGGCCAGTCCTTCTTCTTAGTCTCAGCAACAGGGTAGTATAGTAAAGAAGGAGTTGGATTAGGCAACTGAGTATTTGAATCTTAGGATCCAAGAATCCAAAGGCGCCCTTCAGGCTATTTTGTCCACTACCCTGCCCAATGCAGTAATCTAAATTAAAGCATCCCTGATAACTTTATATCCAAGCTTTGCTAGAATACACCCAGAAATGAGCAGCACACCACTTCCCTTGGGAACTGGTTCCATTATCAAACCAACCTGGTTTTGTAAGATATTTTCTCCTACTATTTTCTAACTCCTTCTTCCTCGTACACCCAACTGAGTTCCTGTTTCCACCTTCCAAACTTTGGGAAATGAAGGAGCAGCAATGCAAGCCATGATAAAAGAGAAATAGGACATTGAAGTTTAGTTCACCATATATATCAAGGGGCTGGATCTGAATGTGGGGCTGTGCTTTCAGAGGCTTGCTCCACCCCCTGGTGACAAGCACCATGGCCGATCCAGACCTGTTTTAGCTTGAAGGAGACCTTGACTTATGTAGATCAATGCCCATCTGTTGAGATGGAAATGAACATCACTGCCCATTAGCCATTCATTTGGAAGAGGCATCATTGTAGACAAAAAGGAACAACACCAGAAACAACATGTTGTTTTCCTGGTTATCTCCTCTACTCTTGTGGTTTGCTTCTTTCTTCTGCCTTTTGGATACAAACAATTTGGATTTTGCTTAATCCATAAGCAAAAAAGTCCACATTTTAGGTGCATCTACCAAACTGCAGATGTACACTATGTTGATAGGTGGCAGCATGGGACAATCAATGGTGATGGAGAAACTTCCAAATCTGATATTCTGAGCTGAACATGATTGTTTAAGAGGGCCAGAAGCTTAAGAAATAAGATAAAACATCCTGGGTTCTAGGCTTTTCCCAATGTGTTTCATTTCCTGTATTTATCTCCCAAACATATATCTACAATGGAATCTTCTTAAATTTCTCCCACTTGAAGCTAACTTACTCAAAATACAATTCTTGTTTCATTTCAATATATAATAGTAACGGGGGAGTTATAATTTGGGGATGCTCCCCACAAACACATATAGAAATAAATCCTTGGCAGTTAAAGGTAGCTAATGCCCTGAGTCACACCCAGAAGAAAAAGATTCTAGCCTAGATCAGTCCATTTGGAGCTAACTTTATATCTATTGCATTTTATTTTATTTTATTTTTAATCTGATCAGCAAAGAATTTCAAAATTGGAGGTTCTTAGCCCATCACTAAGGATACCAGGACAGGATTCTACGTACCTTTCATTCTTCCATGAATGTACATGGAAGAAAAAATATCCATGCATAATGGTAGATAGAGATATATACATTTCATACATGCTTCAAACTTGTATTAAAATGTGTTTAATAGCATTATCATCATCAATGTCATGTCATATTTTTCCCTAGAACTCAAGTAAGTGTTCATCAAGAATAGTGAAATTACTCAGTAAGGAGGATTTGAGGGCCACCAGAAAGAGACACCATAAAAAGGAAGCTTGAAATATGTCCTTTTGTTGCAAGAAGTTTGGCTTTTTCTTTCTTTCTTTCTTTTCAACTATGCTTAGCCCAGTTAAGGTGCTTACATGGGGTTTTTTGCATTGGAATAGGAGAAAATTAAACCATTATTTCTGGCAAAGACAAAGGAGCATCTTGAGGACTCAATAATGAATATTTAAGGAATATTTGCAGTCCTGGCCCTACAGATTGCAAATATGATTCTTTCCAGCCATACAAACACACCACACTTTGTATTTACCTTTGTCACCAACCTGCCAAGTTGGATAGCTAGGCTGATAGAGAGGAGCTCCATGACTGAACTCCGTCTAGATCAGTGTTCCACAAACTTGACAATTTTAAGATGTGTGGACTTCAACTCTTCCACCTGGGAATTTTGGGAGTTTCTGTCCACACATCTTAAAGTTGCCAAGTTTGAAAAACAGAGATAGATAAAGAACAAACTTGAGGAAAGCAAGAGGAAACCAATACCGAGCTGTGAAATGCATTTTATCAGGCAAATACTGGTGACCAGATATGAAACAGGCAACGTACAATCAAAACAAGTTCACTAATGTAAGATGTTGCAAGGACTAATATTAAAAAGGTTTTTTTGAAAAGTAAAAACAATACAAATTTACAAAAACACAAAGTAAAGCGATAAATAAGAAAGTAATGAAAGAAAAAATAGAAAAAAATATATGGAATTACTTCCAATCTTTACATACATAAAATGCATTTATATTTTATATTCTCTTTCTATGTTTACATCACGTCTCCCTTTTTTCCATATTCTACCCTTTCTAATGAAAAAAAACCATAAATCACAAGTTCATATTGTTTCCATTTTAAGCAAAAAAAAAATCTATAAAGTATTTCCAGTCACTAACAAATGTAGTTATTGTCTTTTCCCTAATCAACAAGTCAATTTTTCTGCCATCTCACCGTTTCCTCCATTGTGAGTAAAGCTGTGACAATGACTGTTAGCTATTTAAAAAAAAAATAACAAACTTCTGAAAAGTGGTTCAGTGACAACTGCATTTTCAGTCTGCTTGTAAGAAATGGTCGCTAAGCGAATTACATGGAAAGAATACATACAATCAAATCCAACCCCAGGCAACATAGAAAATAATTTAGAAACATTTTCTCCAAAGGCCTAGAATGTAAACTCTAAAGTCTCTCAGCCAAGATCATCCATTGGGGAGAAGGGGTGTCAAAAGAAAATCAAGATAGCGTCCATGACTGCATGACTGAAGTATAAGTAAATAATAATAATAATTGGACTTTCTAGGTTTGTTTTAGGTCCAGTGACCCTTTAAACAATGTAATATTGCTTTTATCAATGTATGAAACTGTGATTAGTATTATAACAGGCTTGTTAGGCTTCCTTTAAGGAGAAAAGCAGCAAAGTAGAACTTCCATTTTCAAAAGAAATATATCTCAGATGCTAACAGAGGGGAAATTACTATATTTGTGATGCATTTTGGTTTGGTGATGGCTGGAAAGAAGATGGATGTAGAAAGTAAAGAAGACCTTCATAGAGATATGCATATAACCATGAAAATTATCTTCCTTATTCTCTAAATGAATGAGCAAAATGCAATGAGGTTCTCCAATCAGGATGAACATCACAAAGTTTCCTGATAGTCAAGCATCTAGATTTAGATCCAGATTTAGATTTGCAGGACCTGAGAAAACATGACTAGTCTCAAAAGCTGGAAGGGAGGTTGACTGGTTCTGGGATAGGAGACCATCAGGACATCCCAAAACAATCAAAGAGACTGAAAAGACCTCCCCTTGCACACACACACCCCAATTCAGAAGAAAATAAGGCATATTGCTTTCATAGCCTGCTGAGAAAACTACAAAAACAAAGATAGACTTGAAGAAGATACAGTATTTAGCATATCTGGAATTTAGCCTAGAAAAACAGGAAAGAATGAGGAAGAAACTCAAAATTATCTACCTTGGCTCACTTTAAGAGGGAGGGGAAAGAACCACTGTCAGCTTTCAAGATTCTGCTATTACAGCTTAATAATACAGGGGTGTTCAGTTAAATGGGTGGCAAGTGCTATATTCTGGCCAAGCCCTGAGGCTCTGATTTGATTCGTTTATCATTTTTGAGCAGTGTTTCTCAACTTTAGCAACTTGAAGATGTGTGGACTTCAACTCCTAGTATTCTCCAGCAAGAATGGTTGGCTGTGGAAATCTAGGACTTGAAATCCACCTCTCTTAAAGTCATCAAAGTTGAAATATGAAATGGAAACTTATTTAAAGATGAGTGAAATGGATAACGATATGAGATGATATTATATAAGATTAATGGAAATGAAAATATGATTATGTACAAGTGTTATAATCCGGAATCATGTTGCTCATGTGAAGAGATGTGTAAAAATAAAAAATAAAAAAAAACTTTTTAGAAAAAAAAGTCATCAAAGTTAAGAGACACTGTTAAAGGATCCCAATATCTTTACGCTTGAAACTTCCTGGCTCAATGTCTTTGATACCCCATGTAGCATCACCAGATGCAAAGTCCACCATTCCAGATCATTGTGTGATTAAATCTTAAATTACAATTCTATGCAACCCCAAGGAAGTTTTAGTCTCCCTTCTCTTTCTGAATTTGCAGATATTGGGATTTATTTATTTAATTACAAGTTATTAAACTAAAATACCAAAAAAAAAAAAAAAACCCATCCCAAATCTAGTAAAAAAGAAAACACCCAAAATATGATTGATCGTAAACAATAATAAGCAAAATAAAAAGCAAGAAATCATGTAGGGATATCAACTGTAGAACAAGTATTAAGCAATATATGAAAATTGCAGACTAGAGGGAAAATCCAATTATTGTAAAATATGAAATTACAAAGGAAACCAGAGACTGGTTTATCTATTATATGGGAGGAAAAACTATTCTCATAGATTAGATCTAAACAGAGTTGGAATTCAGTGAAAATGTAAAAAAAAGGAGCAAGCAGAGGGAATGGGGGTGGAGTTAAATACATTATCAGTTTAGAGTCCTTGCATTGCCACAAAAGACCCAAATCCAGTCCCCACCAGCCCTTGAATTCAGTTGGCCCTTATGGGGCACCAATTTAGGGCTGATGGTTAATTGACTAGATTCTTAATAAATCTTAAATGCTGCAACCTTATAAATAATCCTGAATCTTTGTGTTTCACAGACATGTACACAAAAGCTAAATTTAATCTTGGCTTAATCATTTCATTTTCTGCTTCAGCATGTTGAGAGAATCCACCTTATCTGGTTGGTTTATTTTTGAAGTATTGAGCAAATCCAGAAGGAAGGAACAAAATTAAGCACGAATGCAAACTTTGGGCAGCTTGCAGAACCCCTGCAACACTTTTTTCAGGTAATAAACCCTTTTACCAATTCTAACCTTCCATATGAATTTCTTTTCTCACCCAGGGTATGTTTTTTATGGCTCACATGCTGAGATTTTCAGCTTTTCTACTGGCTACAGTATTTTACTAGCTCCAACTGCTTAAGTTAATTATTTTGGTTTTATCTCTTAGTTCAGTTAATTGCTTTGATTTCTTTTTTAAAGTATTTAATAATTTTAAAGAATAAGAAAAACAACATTCAACTCCATGATCGGACCTAAAAGTTTTTTTATTTCAAATCATAATTGAAATGTTAATGAAATATTTGAGTGTTTCAAGTTATTATATGGAAAATTTCAGGAGGACCTTCCTTCCTTCCTTCCTTCCTTCCTTCCTTCCTTCCTTCCTTCCTTCCTTCCTTCCTTCCTTCCTTCCTTCCATCTTTCTTTCTTTTTTTCTTTCTTTTTCTCTGTTTCTTTCTTTCTTTTCTCCTTCCCTCCCTCCCTCCCTCTGACCACATAAATAAAACCAGACAGCAACATTCATTTTGTTGGAAATACTAAAGAAATGTGAGTCAGATTCTTTGGAGCCTTTGGAAGGCATCTTGCACCAAGTTGGAAACAGAAAGCCAGCCCAAAAGGTGTTGAAAAAAAGGATTTGAAACTCATTTCATGCTGAGTTGGAAAAGGCAATGCCTGAAATTCAAACCCACCGGATTTCAATTCTGCCGATACTGGTTTCTAAAAGCTGAGAAAACCTGCAGTCAAGCTAAATATATCAGTGTCTTTGCATTTCTTTTGACAAAGGAAAGAAGGGGATCCTGATGAAAGACAGAAAGATGCAGTCAGGAGAAATCACCACAGCTTCAACAGAGACTGCAAAACGTTCCAACAAACTTCAAGAGAGACAGGAAGAGAGGAAGGGACAGAGATTACAGAATTACAAAGCTTTTTTATTAATAATTGTATCAAAACTTACAAATACAACATATTTGTAAACTTTAATGATAAAAGATTAATACAAAGTAAGAAAAGTTTAAAAACCAAAAAAGACCAAGACAAAAGTACAGAGAAAAAGAAAATAAGAAAAAAACAATAAAGAAAAAGGATATTTTTCCTCCATTTCCTCCATCTAGACAAGTATTAACAACCTTGGTAATTTAAAACCTTCTCTAGTAACTTAATTTAAAAAAATCTCTTCTTCCCATCACTCATATATTATCAATCAATACAATTGTAAAAACTTATCACTCGGCCCTAACCAGCAAAACTCTTTCAGGGCTACCAGAAAAAAATAGGTTATATATTTTAACCTTAATCAAATGAATCCATTCGTATTCCAACTTATTGCTTTCCCTATGAAATAAAGCAGTAGAAATCTCTCCTGCTATATCATCTGTTATTTATAAACAAATCATTAAAACCTCTTCATTCAATACTGTTTTTTTTTAAAGGTCCATTAATAGCTACCAGTAACCACAACACACGCACATGTATATATTAAATTCAGAATGGCATTGCTTTTAAGGCTGAGCAGATTGGAAGGGCAAGCAACAATTAATTGAAAAGGGCTTGGTCCCATTATTGTTTTCCCACCCATGCCTGTCAAATGCTTGTGCTCCAAAAGATCTGGATTGGCTATGCCAAATTCCAGGGTGTGGTTCTATTGGCTTGCTTCAAGGGCCAAATTCTGGATGCAGAAGCTCCAGACTGAGAAATGACCCCTTGGCTGCAGAAAAGCAGAACCTTTTGGTGATGGCACCCAATATTTTGGGACTTTCTGCTCAGCAGTTTTGCTATTTTTTTAAAATACAGTGAGAACTTCCAGGCCATTGATTAGCTCCTAATAAGCACTAACTTGAATTGCCTGGTCTATGGCATTTTATTTAATATTGCAATTGCTGTCATCCTTATCTATCTCTGATGTCTTTTCAATGCTGCCCAGCATCCATCGTATTCTTCCAGCAACTCATGGCTCTTAATGGCACAGAGATATTTATAACTGCCTTCTATGAGAACACTTATTTGCAATTAAAATCACTGTCTTTACTGTTCTATCTGCCATTTTTATTTTGTCCTTTAATATAGATGCTTTTTTCCCTCCTCCAGCTTATGCATTTTAGTATTTTAAGGCATCAGCCTTTCTGTAGCCATCTCATAAAAGGCAAAATAGAAATGCTATATATAAAAACAAAGGCACTCCAGACATGGATTGAGATAGGAGCCAACTCATAGTTGTGGGCTGCTGCCAACTTTGTGGGGTTGTGGTACTCTAGATCACTTGCATTTTTCCCCTCTTATGCTACATACTAAAATATGGCATTATTTCTTTCCGTACATGAACACCCCCATCAGTCCGTTGCAATAATCATAAAGGTGCACAGTTCCGTGCCTACTGTCTGAATAAAGCCTTTTGCTCAAAAAATGGAATTGTAACATCCCAAACTGGACTAATTTGAAGTGTCAAAGCAATGCACTGTGAAAGTGCTTGCTCCCTTTATTACCCAGGTGTCCTTAAAACAGAAAAGTATCTTTGGCACAATTAGCAGAGAAAGAAATAAAAGGGAAAACAAAGACTGCTGAAGACAAAGAAATGAGATGTGTGCAAAAATATATTTTCCTCCTGATTCAGCAATTCTAAATATGGAACATGGAAAGATTAGGCCACAAGCTTGCATAACGGCTTACAAAGACCATCCATCTCCCAGGTCAGCATCCCGCCTTAGAGATTAGCAGCAATAACATGCATGCATTAAAACTGGACATATTTTTAACAGATGATATGGGGCACAACAGAATGCTGAAAATTTTGATCACTCTGGAGGACATTGGTATGTCCTTCCTAGCTGAAGACAAGGAGAAACAACCCAGAACTCTTACAAAGGAGAAGTTTGACTTGTGCCCATGCTGGCCATGTTTCCTAAGACTTACCAGCCAAACCCAGTGAAGATTTGTCCATCCTTACTAGAGAATGTGATGACCTAATCATCCTTGTTAGAGATGATGATCCAACTAGATCAACACAGGCATGGTCTGTAGAAACCTTCTCCTTGTCCCATTTGATGCTACAGCTGAAACTCAGCTGGGATGTTGATTCATCTAACATTGACCACAGGAAGCTGTATTACCCCAAGGTAAGATGGTCATCTCATTTAGCCCAACATTACTGCTCTGTTGAGCAACAGCTCTTTGTCAACAAGTTGTAATCTTCAAGCAAACTTCAGACAGGAAGGCAGTGCAGAGTGGTGACTAAAGAAATTATTGATTCCTTTCTATCCAGGACATGGCATATAAGCATTGCTTGACCAGGGTTTGCAGGATACTTTACGACCTGTTTTCCTTGCTACCTCCTGGGAGGATTTTTCGTGGTATCCAAAGCAGAACATCCAGATTTAGCCACAGTTTTATTCTATACAGTATCAACCTTGTATACTCTCAAACTTTTTCTTTCCACTATGTATTCAAGATGGACAGTAACTAATATTTATATGTTAGGGTACATATGTATGTATGTAGCATGGCCTATATGTTTGTTGTGTATGTGTGTACTTTTGAGAGCAGGCAACAGAATTTCATTTTTAATGTGTGCCTATGTGCCCACAGTAGAAAATGACAATACAGGTTATCTTATCTTAACCTCCTTTTGTCTTGCCTTCTTGGCAGTTGCTTTGACCTGTAATTCTCAAAAACCATTGGTAGTACAGGCCAACTTCAGAAACAGAGGATTTCCCATTGGAAAGATACTTGGTTGTTTCTTGTCTTAAGCCAGGAAGTGCAATCTACTTTACTTGAATTAAATGGAGTTCTTGGTCATCAAAAGATTCAGGAAGTGCCTTTACCCACCCTAAATGAAAGCAACAGAGAACCCAGGAGACTAAACTTGAAGTCTGAGAGTTCTTCAGCCTGTTTTGCTTCTGAAAAAGCCATAGAAAGTCCTTCCCCAACACATTATCAGAAAATTCTTTATTTTAAGCTTCAGCTCTGGTCAATGGCTGAGAAGAAGAGGAGGGGGCAGTTGCTTGGAGATTTAGTCTATCACTATGTATTTGTGTGATGACTATATTGAGGTTCCACAGACAAAAGAAATATACCATGGAAAATTGTTGGCTGGGGAGGAGCTGAAGGGAAGAGTTTTGGGATTTCAAGGTTTATGGCACTGTTTGGCATGTAAAAGGGGCAGGACTTAAATACTCTGGACTGTAGGGCTCATAAAAAAACAGAGTTGGAAGGGACCTTACAGATCATCCAGTCCAACCCCCTTGCTCGAGCAGGAGAGTCTATTCCAAATATTAGCTTCTACCTAGGATCAAACTCACAGCCTCCTGATTGTGAGGTGAGAACTCCACCTCAAGGCCACTGAAGAGAGGGTTGTTGTTGTCATCTTGAGTTTTAAATATGTTCAACTTGTGAATGGAAAACAAATGCTAATTTGCAAAGAGGGCTGCCACAAAGGAGTCAACCTATTATCCAACTCACCAGAAAGCAACGGATGGAAACTAATGAAGGAGAGAGAACCAACTGTGATGACCCGTAGTCTCTCAGAATAACCCAAAACATACATTCAAGTCCAGTAATGCCTTCAACTTAACTTCACTGTTTTATTAGGCACAGTTTAAAGTCACAAAAGTAAATAAAGAGGCAAAAAGAAAACCAAAACAAACTGCATCGATGAGAGTTCCGAAGCAAGCCAAGATAATTAATCATACATTCTAGGAAGATAACCAAGGAGAGTCCATGGGAAGAATGCCAGCAAAGATAAGCCTCTTTCAAAGTAAACACTAAACTTTGACTCCAGCAATTCTGACTATGCAGTTACAAACTTATATACATAGCTCCCAGCTCCAAGCCATGAGGAGGATTATGGTAATCTCCTCCCGAGTAGTCCACGTTTTAATCTGATCCTCTCCTCCCTGCATGACCTAGGATGGATAGGGGATGGGCCTGGATCCTCCTCTGACTGTTCAGCCAGCCTCTGCCCTTCCCCAGCCTCCTCCATCACCTCTGGAGCCACACTCCCACTCCCTGTTGGCTGTTCCTCCTCTTCCTCAGAGTCAGTTTCCACCAGGGGCATGACACTATCCCCCCCGCATGGCCCCCTCCCCTGGGACCAGACAGAACAGGATGTTGAGGAAACCGAGCGTGAAAGTCCTGGACCAAACGAGGAGCATGAACATCAGTGGCATAGACCCAGGTGAAGTCCTCTGGTCCATAACCTTTCCATGCCACAAAATACTGAAATCGGCCTCACAACTGGCGTGAATCTTGGATGCTATCCACTTCATACTCCTCCTCTCCCAAAGGGGCTACTGGGGCCAACTGTGATGGAGCCAGTCTATGAGGGCTGTCGGCCGAGGCAGGGACTAACAGGGAATGATGAAAAAAAGTATGGATACGCATGGTCCATGGCAGGGAGAGACGATAAGCCACAGGATTGATCACCATCTTGACCGGAAAAGGTCCCAAGTAACAGTGATTGAGCTTTTTCAATGGTCGTGTCATTGGTAAGTATTGAATAGAGAGCCAAACCCGATCGCCTACTGTTAAAGGCAGAACATCATGACGATGTCAGTCTGCAAACCATTTATAGTCCTTGGCTCTCTAGTTGATCGCGGACCATGTGGTGCATGGCTTTTAACTCCTGCAAGAACGTATCTACTGCTGGAACTGGGGAATCAGACGGGGCTCAAGGAAAAAGTCATGGATGAAACCCATAGTTAGGCAAAGAAAAGGGGCAAATGGGTGGATGCATGTTGAGCATTGTTATAAGCAAATTCTGTCACCGGCAGCACTTCCACCCAATTGTCTTGTTGAGTATTGCTGAAACAGCAGAGGTACTGCTCCAAAATAGCATTCACACTCTCTGTTGCCCCATCAGTTTCGGGATGATGAGCAGACGACAGACATGCCTGAACCTGCAGTTTCACGAGTAGGGTCTGCCAGAAGCGTGCCGTACATTATACCCCCCGATCTGATACCATGCGGTCTGGTAACCCATGCAACCAGAAAACATGGGAGATAAACAATTGAGCTGTTATCTTGGCCGATGGAAGACACACACATGGAATAAAGTGGGCCATTTTAGTCAACATATCCACCACCACCAAAATGGTTGTGGCATGATTCGATGGTGGTAACTCAACAATGAAATCCAATGAAACTGCTCCCCACAGTCGTGCTGGCGTGGGCAAGGGCTGTAAGAGACCAGGGGATGCACCAGGAGCATACTTGGCTTGATGACAGATCCCACAGGTCGCCACATATCCCAACACATCATGTTTAAGACTTGGCCATCAAAATGTCCTAGAGATGAGGTACAGAGTTTTGAACACCCCAAAGTGTCCCACCACTGGACTATCATGACATTGACATGGGATAAGGCCATGAAGAGGACCTCCAGGCATGTAAATGCAATCACAGAACTGCAACAGGACCCCAATATATGCCCAAGGAGTCCCTTGTCTCCCATTCTCATCCAATTCTCAATGTCGAGCTGGCACAGATGGGTCCTGCCGCTGTGACTCCGGAATCCTCACTCGGAGGTCCACAGGTTCCTTGGTGGCTGCAAACCGCTCCAACGGAATCACTGGCAAAATTCTATCCTCCCTTCGGGTATACTCAAGCTTCCGAGATTGGGCGTTGGCGCGTTGATTCCCTCCACTCAGAACATAGGTCATCCGGAAATCAAATTGAGCAAAGAATAAGGACCATCTCACCTGAGGCTGGTTCAATGGCTGAGCTGTACGTAGGTGTTCCAAATTGCGATGATCCATCCGAACCTCGATTTGGTGATGAGGCCCCCTCCAGGTAGTGCCGCCATGTCTCAAAAGTGACCTTAACTGCCAATAGCTCCTTGTCCCAAATCGTATAGTTGCGCTCTTCTGGAACAACTTCCGGGAATAATAAGCACATGGGAACAAGGTGCCTGTGGGAGCATAGACCTGGAGGAGCACTGCACCAACAGCCACATTGGAAGCATCTGTTTTCACCACAAATGGCTGGCCTGGATCAGGGTGTTTGAGGATAGGCTCAGAAGCAAAGGTGACTTTCGACGCCTCGAAAGCTGCCTGTTCCTCAGCACCCCAATGGAACTTCTCCCCCTTCTTGAGCAGATTAGAAAGGGGAGTAGTCAAGGCAGCAAAGTGGGGAATAAATGTGTGGTAGTAGTTCGCAAACCCCAACAGTCATTGCACATCCTTAACCTGCTGTGGAGGTTCCCACACCTGCAACGAATATATCTTTTCCGGGTCCATTTCCACCCCAGCAGGTGAAATACGATGTCCCAAAAAGTCAATCATGGGTTGTGCAAATTGATACTTCTCACATTTAGCAAACAGGTGGTTATCACGCAAACATTGCAACATCAGCCACACATGTTGCCCATGGTCCTGCAGGGAGTCTGAGTAAATTAAAATGTCATCTAAATAAATGACCACGGATTGATCCAACAAATCACAGAAAAGATCGTGCATGAAATGCATGAACACAGCTGGGGCATTGGTTAATCCAAAAGGCATCACGGTATACTCAAAATGCCCGTACCTCCATCAGAAAAGCTCTTTTCCACTCGTCCCCTGCATGAATGAGAACCAGATCATTGCCCTCATGCAAGTCCAACTTCATAAAGATCTTAGCTTGATAAAGTTGCTCAATCAGTCCAGGGATGAGGGGAAGCGGGTACCGATTCCTCACTGTGATTGCATTCAACTTGCAGTAATCACAACACAAACGTAGCTCCCCTGATTTCTTTTTTACAAAAAGCACTGGTGCAGCCAATGGGGAGGTAGAAGGCCGGATAAACCCTTTCTGGAGGTTCTTGTCAATAAAATCCCGCAATGTGGCCAACTCTGGTTCCAACAGGGAATATATCCGACCCACTGGCAATTTTGCATTGGGCAACAAGTCGATTGGACAGTCATAGGCCCAATGCGGAGGCAACTGATCCGCCTCCTTCACCCCAAACACATCAGCAAAGTCCACCAACTCCGCAGGTAGATCCAGGTCCACGGGCGTAGCCACACTCCCTGCACAGGAGCACAAGCAATGGTTGGTGCACTTCCTATCAAGGAACTGCACAGCTCCAGATGACCAGACAATCTGTGGATCATGGGCCTGTAACCACTCCAAACCCAGCACCACCAGAAAATGAGGCACTGTGGTAATGTAGAACATGGTTTCCTCCACATGCTGCCCAATACGCATGCAAGGGGGTTTGGTTGCAGCAACCACAGGTCCCGAACGAAGGGGCCGACCATCAATCATCTCTATCATTACTGGCGGGGACACTTGTTGCTGAGGAATGAACCACTGCTCTACAAAATGAGCATCCATGAAATTGGCTCTGGCCTCTGAGTCAACCAAGGCTTGGATCCCCACTGCTCCCACACCAGGCACGAACACACTTGCTGTCAGTACAAGATGCTTCACCAATAACAATTGTGGTGGAGATGTCAAAGGTGGTGAGGATGGCAAGGTTGGTGAAGATGGCGGGCCTAAGGATTTTACACTCCAATGTACATAGGCCGAGCGATACTCGTTTCCCACCACCGCAGGCATCACTGCTGTGGATGTCTTAACAGGACACTTGGCCGCAAAATGGCCTCAATTGCCACAATAGAGGCATAAACCAACACGATGACATCTATCCTTTTCTACTTGAGTCAGGCGAGGGCAGCCAGCCCCCAACTGCATGGGTTCCTCCAAAGACACTTCCACCAAGGGCACCATCTTGCTGGAAACAGATATGGTCTCTGTCTGTCGTCACACCCATCACTGCTGAAGTCTAGCATCGATATGAAGACACAGATGCATGAGCTCCTGAAGGGTGCGAGGGCATTCAGTGCGTGCCAACTCATCCAGGAGGTCTGATGACAAACCGTTTTGGAACTGGTCTAATAGTGCTGCCTCATTCCATTGTATATCCTGAGCAACCACCCGAAAACTAGTAATATAATCCATGAGTGAGCCACGCCCTGCTTCAACTCTCTCAAACTGTTGCTGTTTGGCTTCAAACAGGGTCCTCAAGCATGGCCTGAAACTGATGGCAAAACTTGGCGTAATTGTCCAACACCTAGTTGGGCTGGGTCAACAGAGGCATCGCCCAATGTGCTGCAGAGCCTGACAACAAACTAATCAAAAACCCCACCTTATCCCAGTCAGTGGGAAAGTCCTCAGGCCGAAGGCTCATGTAAAGCTGGCACTGCCCCCAAAATGCTGGAAATTGGGCCAGCGAACCATCAAATTTATCTGGCACTGCCACTGGGCATTTTCAGCATGCCGGGCAGCTTGCATTTGT